>NC_135210.1:1077500-1719349 GCF_050948175.1 Xylocopa sonorina | reverse complement strand
TCGCTGGGAAATCCAGTAAGTCTTCCGCTTCTTTGTCCTCGAGAGATAATCGCGCTTCCGTTAAGCCGCTTAGGGACCGGACGTCCGGTGGATCCAGCCAGATGCCGTCTCCAGATCGACGGGAACCAGGCTGATGCTCTTCGACGATTTGCGTTATTTGCCTTGGGATTAGTTTAATTGTAGCTGGCCTTCTTTTCCGCCTGTGTAGGCCGCGTTCATCGATAACAGGACGATCTCGTCGGATAACCACGCTTAAGTGGCGCGGATCTATTCGACGGGGACGCTGCAGTTCTTTTTTTTCTGGACTTGCTCGCGGAAATGTAATTACGTCTGGTACACCCCTCTGCTTTCTTCTCGCGTCCTACCCTGGCTATTGTTCTCGTATTCGACTGAGAAAAATGGCCGCACAGTTGGACGCTATTGTCTTATTGCGTACAAAAGCGATCGAGATTTAAAATTCATATTTCAAATGTCGCGTTATCGGTTACAGTGGAGTGCAAAGGGTTAAGTATTATTAATAGAGAAATTTTGATTGTGAACGAAAAGTTGCACTCGATAAATGAAATTTAACGACGTTAACGGAATTGTATAACAAGTCACAAGTATCTAGATCTTTTTTTCATTTATGTCTCTATGAACTGCAGGACTCGAGAGTCTCGCTAAGTCTCTGCTCCCTTTTTTGTTCTTATTATACACATATTTTTCGCGATTGCTAGCCTCGCACTGTTGCTAGCCGTTACAGCTCGCTGACAATTGAATCGAACGTTAACGCGTATCTGGATCATGCGCTTCTGCGTCACAGCCTCTGATCTAAATGCGACTCGACGCGTGTCAAAACTATAAGATACTATAAGCATTTACTGTCTGTCTAAGTAAATTTTTTTCGCGTCGTGCAAACTTCAGCGTATCGAACGGCAATTAATCTCTGGCACGTACCTCGTGCTTCGATTCCTTCGACTTTTTCTTGCTTTTATCTGCACGCACGAGGCGTTGAAGAGTTCCCCGTTTCTCCGTGCAGTTCCACGGGTGATCGACAAGGGCCTGGACAGATACGAAAGGTCAGAGGAGGTCGCGAAGGTCCCGTTCAATCTCGAGGAGACTTACGACCAGAGTTTCCGGCCGTACAACTTCAACGGCACCTGGAGAACGCACACGAGCATCATTTATGCTGACGACCATGCTGGCGATATCCGCCAATTCGACGTGACGACTGGCATCACATCGGTTTTCATGGATTCAGCTGTGGCTGTAAGACTTACTTTACATATCTTCCTTTTTCTCTTGTATATTTTTTTATTCTGTAAAATAATCAATTTCTCGCACTCAAAGCATCCTCAGACTTTAGCCATAGAAGCTATTGAACAGTTAGCGTGTCTGAATAGTCGTAGTTTGCATTGCCAACGTATGCCATCGATAGAAAGTTTTCATTTCAATAGAGAACTTCAGAGAAACGCGTTTTCTAAACAAGTTGCGATGGAATAAGTTTAGTCGATGCTGACATCTTTTTGCAAAAAACATCTGAGTAATATGATAGATTTCTAATGTTCTTTCATAAGAGATATCAGAGTGCAAAGGGTTAAAAGAGGAGAAATTGCATTTTTAACAGGTTTACGTGTATTTTGAACGATCACGAAGAACTCGTACGTTCGTTGCCCTCGTGCATTTTTATCGTTCGCCATTTTGAGAATACGACACTTTCTTTTATTATTCAATTCGACACAGCGCACTGCTACGTATTCGATTCTGGAGAAATCCCATTTCAATTTCGAGAACAAATTGCTTCGAGGTTCCTCTCGCTCGATCTGGGACACGTGCAAATAACACGGTCACGTTTAATTAATCGTACGGAAATCCTCCGCGCGGACCAGCTTCTTAACCGACGAATTACAGTGTCCACTTTCGGGCGCGAATCAACATGGCGCGCTGTTGATTTAAGCGACAGGCTGTTTGGCGTTGCCTCCGTTCAATTTTCTCCGCGTCTCGAATCGTTTGCGTCTTGTTTAGCGACATTCCACGCGAGGACGATCCTTCTCGAGGACTTTCGAAAATTTCTTGCAGCAAACGTGTTGTTCTACATTTCTTGAGGAACTATTCAAATTTCTATTTGCACGCGTTTGTTGCTCTACGATGTACAGTTCTGCTTTGATGTTTCAAGATTAAGCCCAGTTTTGAGATAGAACGTGGATTAAAGTGATTAAGGATCCGCGTTTCGCAGAGAACAATACACTTAAACCTGTTTCTATGAAAAATAATCACGCGAAAAGAAATATCCTGAAACTTTATAAGTAGTTGCAGAATATATTGTTTGTAAGACGTTCAAAAGAGAATTTGTTTGTACAGTAAACAAAGACCGCATGCAAAACGTCCACATAATGAATATGTTAATCGAAACCTCACGATCTAGCTAGACATTGGTTTTGCAAATAAGGAAAAATTGAATTTACACACTGGGTTATTTTTAAATGCTTTATTTGCTTGTATATATTCTAAAGTGTGGATTTAAAAAATTGATTCATCGTAGTCAAGTTCCGCTATCTATCTGTTGTTCTCTTTTTAAATTACATTTTCTCATAAATTTTTATTCATAATATGCATTTAATGAATTCAACTACCTTGCAAATAATGTTTTAAACGAAAGTAAATTGAAATACATCTTTTTCTCAAAACAAAGTGGCACATTGCGGATGATACAACACCAGGAAGTGCGAACTTCCTTTCTAATTATGAGATAATCGAGAAAAATCGTCGATCATCTGTCGGATAAAATGACCGTCGAGCATACAGAGTTTTCGAATAACGAAACGAGCACCGTGCAAGTTCGAGTTACGACGAAAAAATTCTACCTCCGTCGCATCGATGAGTTAATATCGCGTATAGATCGTATCGAGAATTTATCGCGTCGTAGAACGACTGATATCCTGCCACAAGATCGATAGTATCGATATTTCAAATCGCTCGAGCGTTCGCGTAGCCGCGCTGCCATTTTGGTATCGCTTCGAGCGTGGTGTCGAACGTTCGCCTGTTCAATCAAGATCAATTTCCGGTTCCCATCGTCGCGATAACGTCCGAAGAATCATCGCTCGATCTTTCTTCTCGGACACCTCGCGATTGTTCTCGATTGTCACGATTGTCGCAATTAGAAATTCACTTGAACCTTCTGAACAAGCTGCCGCATTTTCGATACGGTTTACAGGCGGATTACGACAAGCCAACGGTCAGCTTTTCGTTCGACAACTCTTTCGTCCTGCTCTGCTACGATTACATTAGCGTAAGTAATTGTCTTTTCAAGTTGTCTCAACTTTATTTCCAGTGGCGCGTTACTATTGGTTCGTACCTTGGGCAAAGTAGAATCTCGCGGCTTCTAAATTAAATAAATATATGTAATATAAAAAATATATATAATAACTTTAATAATAACTACATAATTAATAAATACATATATAACTAATAACTAAATAAATATATATAATACTTTTAACATTGAAACAAATGAAACGTCTATATATTTATCATTGCATAATAAAGTGTAATAAACACTCTTTTATCCGTGAAAACTTTTTACAGAAGAAATATAAAATATTTGGTAAACAAGCGTAATTGTAATTGAACGAGAAGAATTGTCGTGTTGTTTTTATTAAACACACCACTCTGTTGATTTTTTAAAACTCAAACTCAATCGTGCACATCCGTTTATACATTAATTCATCAAAAATTCTCGATTCTTCCCTCTTGATTTTCCATAAATTTCCTTGTTTTTCCAGGCACTCGCGTAAACGCTCATACTCTTATGCATCAGTTTTGAAATATCCTCGATCTTGTTTCCACGAATACCCAGTCGCAATAAAATCATTCAACACAAGATATATAAAGAGCATTATAATCTTAATGCATACTGCAAGATTGCAGTATGTACTTAAATATTTACTTTCTCGATTTCTTTTGCCACAGAATTATTAATTAGATCAAAGTTAAAATCAATACGATTTGTTACATCGCTTTCAATAAATAATATGGATAAATTTGAGAGTTCATTCTACCCCACAAAATTTCTTAAACAGTTCTTAAAACTTCTAAGGACATTCGAAGAACGTTCTGAAGATGCATTAGAAGCTGGCATTTTCAGAGATTGTTGGATTACTTGAAACTTTTAAATAATTTATAACTTTGAAATAAACAATAATCGACGGTTTAAATCTATTGAGTGTTACTCAGAAGGGTGTCCTTGATAACACCAAAGTTTATCCATTTTTTTTTATCCATATGCAATAGAAATATCGTTAAAATTCGAATTTGAATTTGACAATTTTTAACGAGAAGAACATAGAATTTGTATCTTGGAACATGGTTCGTATTCATAACCTCTTTTCGTTCTACATCTGCCCAAATTGCCCACAAGATAACGCGCCACTGTTTATCCCTACAACAACGAACAGAAGAGACGTAAACTATCGACTTTCAGGGCTTCAGGTACTCCACATATCAAAGGTGCGTCGCATACAACACTAAAACGAGGTAAGCAATTTCGCATTCGCATCGCTGATAACATTTAACGCCCCTACGATAAGACGAATTACAAAAGAACGCACCTTCAGCAATAATGATAAAATTAACACTAGCTCTCTTGCTTGGTCACATCGATCGTTGTACGAACGCGAAATTCGAGTGCGCCAACAGTAATTCATCGATCGATCGACACAGTGGAATGTTATCGTGTTAACTCTAAATTCGATCTAATTTATCACACCTCTTCTCTCGTGATTTTATCGAAGAATTTTATTTCACGTTCTCTCTCCCTCTCTCTCTTTCTATCTTTGTTTTCTCCTTTTGTACAGGTCGTACAAGAAAATCGCGAATGGCGATCGCATACCGCTGACCAAATGGTCGCCAACGAGGAACGCGTTGATTTACGTCCACGAGAACGATATCTATCATGAGGTGTTTTCCAATGGGGGCAGCGATATCCGAAGGATAACCAACACTGGCGTCCCAGGCGAAATTTACAACGGAGTCCCGGATTGGGTTTACGAAGGTAATCGAAAAATACCGTCGGATCGGATAATGTTAATCGCCCAGTCGCGGATATCGTTGATAGAAAATTAATTAATCGATTCAGGGGATCACGATTTAATCCTGCAATAATTCTAATCGAGCTGATGAAACAGCTCGATCGATTGTTCTTAAAAAACACTCGAAATTATCTCTGTGTGCTACATAATGCGTTTAGAGGAGGTTCTAACCTCACCATCGGCACTCTGGTTGTCCCCCACTGGACGACATCTTGCTTTCGCTACTTTTAACGACACCAACGTGAAGGAGATGATGATACCCAAGTACGGAGAGCCGGGAAATTTGAAGTATCAGTATCCAAAGAATGAGAAGATCAAGTATCCAAAAGTAAGTATTTCTTTAATGATGTGTAAAGCTAAGTAAGTAAAGATAACCATGAGAGAAACAGACGATAGAGTGTTATCGTTATTGAAAATTGTCGAGCACACATGCGGGATAAAGTAGTGCTTGAAATGCTGTAACGTTCAACAATTCATCCCACACAGGGTGCTCCAAATAAAACAGACTAATATGTTCATATATCAATATGATCAGTATGTTTATATGAACATATTGATCTGTTTTATTTGGGGCACCCTATATGGGATGAATTGTTGAACGTCAGACCGTTTCAAGCACTACTTCATCCCGTATGTGTACTCAATAATTTTTAATAACGATGACACTCTATCCTTCTGTTTATCTCGTTGTTATCTTTGCTTACTTAGTTTGCTTACTTATATTTTATCGTAATATCAGCATATTTAATATTCGATAGCAAATAACAGAGTAATAAATCACCCTTGAAGTCATAGATTTTATTGGAGAACAATCAGAAGTAATAAATGAACTCGATTCAACAATTTACCATTTTTAAGGAGATGTAGTTCAGATGTAGTTGTAGAGAAGGGATGAGCTTTTTTAGGATGTACTGCATGAACTGGTACAAAGTGCTTTATTGCATAATTAACTCTCTGATAATACTAACAATACATTATAAATTATGACCGACTTTATATCGACCATTTTGACGACTGACCTTACTCCAAAGTCTCTTAATACGTATTGTACCCGATTCCTTCGATTCTGTTCAACTTAGAATCTAACGCTTTCTTTCGAAATTTCTAGTATTCTTCCTATTCTTTTTCTTTCGAAATTTCTAGTATTCTTTCTATTCTTTTTCTTTCGAAATTTCTAGTATTCTTCCTATTCTTTTTCTTTCGAAATTTCTAGTATTCTTTCTATTCTTTTTCTTTCAAAATTTCTAGTATTCTTTCTAGTATTCTTTCTATTCCTTTTCTTTCTAATTTCTAGTATTCTTTCTATTCCTTTTCTTTCTAATTTCTAGTATTCTTTCTATTCTTCTTCTTTCTAATTTCTAGTATTCTTTCTAGCTAGTATTTCTTTCTTTCAATCTTCTATCTATTATATAAACATCTATCGTAAAAAAAGAGGAAAATTAGTCCACTCATTTGCTTGCCTCGTCCAATTCGACTGATCGCCTACAAAAATCGGTTAAGAGATCCGACTGGAAAGCTCAGACCACCCTTACGGCCTGGTTGCCGGCTTTAAAGTGGGATGAAAAGGGTTATCTCGCAGTTGTCGACGAATTTAACCCCTAAGTTTTTCCTGCAGCTAAGCCGTTCTCTTCGTAATTCTATCAACACCTTTTTTTGTTTGTGAAAGGCTGTTTTGTCTCGATATTCGACTCTGTTCCAAAAACGCAATCTATATTTTGTAGCCAATACACGGTACCAGTTTCGAACGCACTCTTCATTAGTCATTTTCTCCAATGTGCAATGCGTTACTTATTTAGCTACGTTTTAAACAAATTTTATCTTTGTTGCATCGAGATTGGAAATGTTATGGAATAGTGTCAATATGCAGGTGGAATTAAAGTTATTTGTAAAGCTTGTACTTGCTACGACTTCCCATTCCACACTGTTTGCCAAATTATTCTCAATCACCCTTGTTAATTCTCGAGAATATATTCTTTTATTAATATATAATAACTTTGGAAGTATTAATGTATAGTTATTTATATAATATATAGATTCTATGTATAATTTATGTTACATATTTTAATAAATATATTATTGATTTGATATGATTATAAATGTGTAATATATATAAATAATTGAATAAATAATTTAAATAAATATTTGAGATGACTATAAATATTTAATATATATAAATAAGTGTATAAAATTATATAAAGAAAAGGTCAAAATTTAAATATATAATTATATGTTAACATATAATTTCCCATTCTCTCTATCTCTCTCTCAATCATGTCGTAAAAACTAGCGACGAAGCTACTTTAACCCTTTTTGGACAGAAGTAAACAAATAAGTTTGTATCGTGTCACTCGACGCCATAAACCGCCCTCTTGGCGACCAAAGACACGAATCTCAAACTCCACGTATAGGAAGTTTGTATACGACGATTTTACCCTAAAAAATAAATTTAATTTAAACGATAATTGTAGCGAGTACATGCTTTATAAATAATTAAAAAATAAATATCTTTACAAGTTAATTAACTTGTGTTCAGAATAAAATGAATCTTTCCAATGTTTCAGGCAGGCAGCCCAAATCCAGTCGTGTCACTGAGCGTGATCGACTTGGACGATCGATCCTCGAAACCAATTGATCTCCAGGCACCAACAGATATCATTGGCGTGTGAGTAACATCACGAGACTCTGTTTTTCCCGATCAAATACTCGTACTCGTAACATATTAAACAAATAGCTCGCTTATCGTCAACGATGGCAACAAAACTCGCAGCTGACACAGATACCCCATATCTAATCTTACACGTAATTTGACAATTTCTCGCGACAAACACGGCAATTAAAAAACCATACGATAAGCTTGTTTGTATAACACTTCGCTCAATGGTAAGTATCGCGTACTTATTAATCATACTCGTCACGCGTGTCTCCACTTTCTTTTCTCTTCTATGTAACAATTTGTATGAAAAAAAGAAAAGAAACGAGAAATTACTGAGAAATTACTCTGCCAATAGGGACAACGTTCTTTACACCGTGAACTGGAGGAAAGAGGGCGAGGTTGTGGCCACGTGGACGAACCGTGTACAGAACACGGAGCAGATAGTACTTTACGACACGAAGGGCAACGCGAACAACATCTATTACGAGAGGGAGACCGAGGGCTGGCTTCGTATACAGCCACCTGTATATCACAATCAATACGTGATCGTCGCGAAGCTCCAAGACACAGGGACAGAGGCTGAACGGTTCCAGCACGCGACCAGGTTCCTCTACAAGGACGGAAGACTGACTGATGAGACTGATTTAACGCCAGGACCCAGCGAAGTCATCTCCATCCTGGCTGTGGATCACGCGAGGGAGAGGCTTTATTATTTAGCCACCGAACCACACAATCCATCGCACAGGAACTTGTACTCGGTGCAATTCGAGGGTAACGAAGCGCCTGTTTGCGTGTCTTGCAACGTCATCACTCCTGAAGGTGAGCATCCTGGCCACGGAAGTAGCTGTTGAGTAATTAGCATCGCTTCGAGCTTCGACACTCGTCGTTAAAGGTTTTCTAATCTGGGATAATGCGAAGTTTCGTTGGGGATTTGTGAAGTTTTGTTTACACTCGTGCTAGGTTTCAAATATCGATGTTCGAGATTTTTATAGAGCTATGTGTTTGTTAAAAAAATTCTCTTTAATTTCAGGAGAAATGCGTAAAAAATATTTGAAAGTATTAGTAGATTTGTTAATATATTTATATTCTTCGATTATCTCATTTTAACGCATTAGCGATGAGTCAATTGGTTAAAATAATTGCTGACAACTCTAATGTAATTAATATTTCAGAAAGCAATTTTTAAGAAGAGAGCAAAGTACTATTTTTTCTACAGTATCAGATATCATCAATGATATTTTCATTTTTCTAGTCGATGTTCCAGATTTCAATAGAGCTACGTATTTGTTAAATAAATTCTTTTTAATTTCAGAAGAATTGCTAAAAAATATTTTTTAGTATTAGTAGATTTGTTAATAGTTTTATATCCTTCGATTATCTTATTTTAACGCATTAGCGATGAATCAATTGGTGAAAATAATTGCTGTCTAATCTTTTGTAATTAATATCTCAGAAAGCAATTTTTAAGAAGGAAGCAAAATACTATTTTTTTCTATAAAAGAATTAACCAATTAGATTTGTAATATTCCTACATATTATTATTTATTTTTAATATTATAGAATACATTTCTAAATAACTTTCAAAATAAAACTGTTCAATAATTAACAATTGAACACTTATCATACTTCTTAAAATATCAAATTACAAAAGTTATTACATTTTTAATTATCCTTGCAAAAGTCAATAACACCAAGCAGGAATTTTCAAATAAAATTCTAAAACCAGCTGTTTTGACTGGTGTAGCAATTCCAGTGTTATTTACGTGAATTTTATTTATCGTTATAGACTCGTTTCTCGACCTGGGATTTTTAATCGACAATGAATCCCTCGAAAATAATGTCATTCAGGAATGTTGATTATTTAAACAGGGCATCGTTGCACATACGCCAGCGCGTACTTCTCCACGGATGGCTCCAACTACGCGTTATCCTGCTCGGGGCCAGATCCGGTTTACATCGTGATTATGAACGCGAACCAGAAGCAGTTGTACATTTGGGAGGAGAATCGAGCACTGAGGCGAAAACTGGCTGCTCGTAAGCAACCGGTTATCAAGAATTTATTGGTACCCGCCAATGGGTACAAGAATAAAGTCAGACTCTATCTGCCGCCTGACTTTGACGAGACCAAATCGTATCCTCTATTGATCAACGTGTGAGTGTCGCGTCTCTTTTTCATCGATACATCTACGAACCCCAAATATTCTAATTACGACACGCCCTCCATCGTTAATTCGATCAATTCTCAATTTCGTAAAATCGTTTTCGTATCAATTTGTTTAATTATGTTATTTGTCTGTTTGAATCTGAAATTGCTTTAAGCACGTTGTTCTACTCGACATAACAACGGCTCGTGACAGTTAATATTTTTTATGTACGAATAAAAATGCTCGCGTAAATAGGTTGATATTCCTAACAGTCCACGAGTCGTTCGTATGTATTCCCAGTCACGTTCAGAATGCTGGCATCGCCTCGGTTCGTTGGCTACGATCGATCAGAATTAATCTAGAATCCTCCAAACTAAATAACTGTTTAACCCTTTGCGACACGGAATTTTGAAAAGTAAAAGGACCCGTGCTTCTTCAAAATTCAACGAAATTGAATTCTTTTCACTAAATGAAGGAATAAAAAAGTATAAAATAGAATAGCACTTGTAATATTTAAAGATGATATAAAAAATATTCCGCCATGCATATTTACGTATCAAAAAGGTGGAATATTTAACAACATTCTGCCTCAAAGAATTAATTCTGAAAAACAGTGTAATTGTCGCATGAAAAATTATATTTAATGTTTATTTAACAAAATAACTTTCTGAACTGATGGAACCTTCCTCCATCGCCAAGAAAATTACAATCAAATTAAAACTAAGCGAGGAAAAAGCTAAAAAGCGTTCTCCACACTTCACGCGTGGTTCCTCAACATATTTGGCACCCACAGTGCCTCACGCAACTCAAAGTTATCGTCAAAAGTCCTCTCAACGCACTTAAAAGCTGTCTTTTCTCCTGACAAATTCAATTGCTTCAATTATTGTATTTTTTAATTTTTTTCAGTTATGCAGGTCCGAATACTATTAGAATTACAGAAGACGCGACGGTCGGCTTCGAATCCTATTTGGTGACTAACAGAAGCATCATTTTCGGTCGCATCGATGGTCGTGGGTCAGCTTACAAGGGTAGCAAGATGCTGTTCGAGATTTATCGAAAACTTGGGACCGTAGAGATCGAAGATCAGATCGCTGTCACCAAGTACGACACTGTTACCTAACATATGCAGTAGAATTTTGAAATTTCATTTTCCTGTTTCATCAAATTAACCAAGCAATGGTGGAATTTCTTAGAACACTGCAGAAGATGTATCCGTGGATCGATGAAAAGAGAACCGCGATATGGGGCTGGAGTTATGGCGGTTTCTCTACCGCCATGGTGTTGGCCACTGACAGCGAATGGGTGTTTAAGTGCGGTATATCAGTCGCCCCTGTTACTTCCTGGATTTACTATGGTAATTTCACGCCTTGTAGTGGTATAAATATATCATACATACTCAGATTTTCTCCACTTACTTTTCTATAAAAGAAACAAACGTAAAATACAAAATTATGTCCAAAAAGTGATTTGTTCATATGAACTGCCTAATTTTATTAGGCTATAACATATGAAATATTTAATTTTTGGGTTAACTTTGAAGACTTGGACTACTCAAAGAATATTCTAAGTACGAAACTTCCATTGCAAAAGCCACGCACTCAAAAAATGTTCTATTAGGATGATGCAAAAGGAATGTTGGCTTTTATATGGTTGAATTTTATCTTTGAAGTATTATTAATATTAAAATAAACATTGTAAATATATATATCATTTTAAAGCTTAGAATTTGCTCCTCATTTTGATTAGAAATATTATATGATCATCGATCTTAATTATAGCTAGATTTTGATCATTTTAACAATGGTAAACAAAAAGCAATTAAGAGCAATTTTCAGTTAAAACGAGGTCGGAAAGCAGCTGAGACAGTTCACAATATTAATGAACCTTTTGGCCAAGATATTGTTAATTAATGTGCGATACAAAGATGGTTCGTTCGATTCTTCAGAGCTCAAAATTTCAGATCTCAGAGCTTCAACTCTCAAAGCCTTGAAGCTCAGAGCTTCAACCTTAAGGCTTCAAAGCTCAGGGCTTCAATTCTCAAAGCTTCAGATCTTAGAGCTTCAGAACTCAAAACTTCAGATCTCATAGCTTCAACTCTCAAAGCTACAACTCTCAAAGCTTCAAAAAAATGTTTAAGAAACCAAGACAATGTCAAAAACATCTTCAAGGCTTTCGTCGCCTCACGATTTTACGCTAGCGGCAAAAAAGTTATGGTTGTTTAAAAGTGAAGGTTAAAATCCGACATTTCTATTGCATCAACCTAATAAATACAAAGCTATTCACAAAATATTAATAAACCATTCAATACAAAACGATTCAAAAAACACTACTAATTCCTTTAAACCCTTCTATCGCAGAAACCACGCACTCAAAAAATATCCTAAGTACAAAACTATTCACAAATCATTGATAAAATATTAAATACAAAACAATTCACAAAACACGAATAAATCATAAAATACGAAACGATTCGCAAGACATTACTAACTCGTCTAAACCCTTGCACACCCATAGACTCTTTGTACACGGAACGATTCATGGGACTACCCACCCCTAAGGATAATCTAGAGGGCTACAACCGCACGGACGTGACTAGAAGGGTGGAGGGTATCCGTGGGAAGAAGTACATGCTGATACACGGTACCAGCGATGACAACGTGCACTACCAACAAGCCATGGTCTTAACAGAGGCTCTGGTTACGGCAGACATCATGTTCGAGCAGCAGAGCTACACGGATGAGGCGCACGCACTCTCAGGGGTGTTCCCACACCTTTATCACACTATGGACCGATTCTGGGCGAACTGTTTCGGCTACTCGCACGCCTACTGACCCAAATCCCGAAATTCCTCCAGATCATCGAACGACGAATGGATCAGTAATTAACTTTGACCAATCATCCAGCCAAGCGGATGTTGCGCTTCAGCGACAGTTATGCGTTTCGTCGTCCGTCCAAATTGGAAGCGATAGCTCGTGCAAACGTCTTCCGTGACACGGACAGCTGGCGGAATTAGTTTTCAACGTCGTTCGAAGGGGAAAAGAAGCAAGCTGGCGCGGGAAGAACCGCTTCAGAGGTCCGCGGACGCGCTGCGAATGACTCAAAGGCGAATCGATACTTAAGGGTGCTCGATGCATTCCTGCCACAGTCGAGTGAGGAGAAAATCGATCACGATGAAGACAGACCTCTTTCCATTGTTTTCTTTCTTCTTTTTTTTAATATTTTCTTTGCGTGAGCGACGGAAGTCTGTTGGTGCATCGTAATTGCGACTTCGATCAAATGTGTTCGATTTTTCATTGAGTAAATCCTTTGATAGCGTGCATAGTTTGTATAAAATTGTTGAAATTGTAGAACTTTTGTTTTGAATGATATTTGTATAATTGAAAGATAATCAAGCTCTTTCGAGACTGTAAGCGACAGTAAATGCATTTTTTAAGTTTGAAAATTTTTTTAGAAACACTAAAGTAAATTTGTGTTTTTATTTATAATAAATGGTGACGCAGACTGTGGTGGCTCGTGGCTAAAATTAGTGGGTGTGCTGTACAGTTCCAAACTGGGGGATAGCTACTGACGTTAAGCTCAAGTTATGGATAATATCAAGTGGAAATAGGGGATGCTGCGGTTCCACAGTGCCTGTACGTGAACCACCACTGAATACAGATTTGTTGAAAAGTTTATTTCAATTTTTTTGTCATATCTATAAAAGAAACGTTTCTCAATTTTTATTAATAATGCTGATAGTGTTTCAGTGTTCCTTACCTAGCTTCCAGAATTTTTCATGGAACACTTGGTGGTCTATGCGAACAGTGAGGCAACTAGATAGAAAATTTGGAGTCTTCTCACTTAAGAAAAATGACGCAAAGTTTCTTTCGCTATTCCTATCCAGAATTCTATTTCTTAATACAAGATTCATTTTTGTTTCTACGTCGATATATTTAAATAATTCGACACGTAACTCTTGCAGTTGTTACAAAGATGTACAGCTTTCCTTTAGTTATAATTCTCTATAAAATTCAACTCTGTGAGTCTACGATCAATTTTGTAAACAGGAGACTGTTATCAGAGTCCAGAGAAAACACATGCTGAAAGCGGAGGACTGTAATTTCAATTATGCGGTGGACAGCTTTGAAAATAACATCTTCACTGCTGTCTATCGCGTAGTTGAAATTACATTGCTAATATTAACTTTGTAAATAAAAGATTCACTGGTAATATCCATCGCATTGGTAACATTCATAAATTATCAATTTAAAGAGCTCACGAAAAATTGGATTTGCCTGGGCACGCGTTCGAATGCGATCTGTTAATTTATCGAAAAATTAATTCCCTCGTGTAATCGAATTTCGTGGAAAAAATAAGCCAGAAAGAACGCGTATACACCAATGACGAGAATCGCGATTAATTACAGACATCGTCTCATCGATTTCCATGCGAAATAGAAAACCAGTAACCGTGAAATATCAGATTAATCGGTTGCACGTGTAACGCGTGAAACGCGCACGAAGAGCCGGAAAGAATCAAAATACTGCTGGCGAGGCGACACGTATGTTCAAAAGAGCGACATCAAACGTTCGCCACGCGTCAAACGAGGGGACGCACGAAATTGGTGGGACACAAATGATCCTTTGTCCTTCGTTCCTCGACGGATCGATCGCGTTTCACGCCGCTTTTTCATAGCATCGAATTTAATCGACGATCCCAGCAGCTTCGCGGGCGTCTGTTGTTCGCGCGTACGAATTTCACGAGCCACGCGCCCTTCTACGAACTCGCTGACCTAAAACGGTTTCCGGCCGCGCTCACCCTTCCGTCGCCACTTCCTTCGCCCTATATCAACCGTGCTTTTTCCCTCCCCGCTTTCTTCTCGCGCCATTAGCATTTTTCAGTTTTCCATTTCCTTTGTGAACGCGGGACTCGCGTCCTTTCGCGGAACCCGTCGCAGTTTTTCAGCCTTTTAATCGTTTCTTTTATCCATCGCGTGTGACCTTTTTTTACTTCGTATCTATTTAAAATTATTGATATTACCATTTTAAATTATGACGCGATTATCGCGTTAGTTTTGTTATTTTTTGAGATTCTTGTTATTTATTAAAGCGCGTTTTCGTTGACTTGCGAGGTGACGGATGGAATAAAAAATAGTGATCACTGGTCAATTTAACCCTTTGCGGACGTATTAAATTTGGACATGGGTATAGTATTGGTCGCAATTAATTTTCGTCGTAAAGCAAGGATACATAACACGCAAGATTGCGATGGATATACAAGATTTAGTAATTCTTTTGTCAATTTTAGATATATCTTTATTCAATACAATTATTTAGTGATATGTTCTTGTATAAAAATGATGTTTTGTAATTCACTGTCTCTATCAGAATCATCAATCAGGTAACCTTCTCTTTTGCCATTTTAGAGAATTATTTTGAAATATTTTAAGAAGAGAGAATGTCTAATTACTGTTAAATACAATTTATAAAATATTCTTTGGAATTCTACAAGGCATCGTCGAACGTTTTCGATTTCGTTACGTTCAAAAAACCACTGACTCGCCACTGCGTCTTGCATGGCGAGCGCTGAGTGACAGCTTTTGTTTAAATTGGATTTCGTTATCTCCAATTGATAGGAGCACCGTATTGGTTCGTGAATAGGTTTCTTAGGCATCGAGGTTCATTTAGAAAAAGTGTAAATTGATACATGGATGCATACAGTATAGGATTCGTATGGTTCCCTGCTGTGGTGGCTGAGAGCAGACATACGACTGCAAAGGGTTAATTGATCAAGTTTATTAGCTCATAATGTTGTGCAATATAACAACGAGATAAAAGATGGCGATCTTAATGTTTAAACGTATATCAAACCAATTTTTCTCATAAAAAGTAATGTAAAAATAATCAATTAATTCTTATATGAAAAAAAGAATTTTTAATCGATTTTGTTCATTATATCTTTTATTTGCTTTTATTATTGAAAGAGTTAATGCGTTACCAGAAATCTCGTTGCATTTCTCATGACACCTCTCTTTCTTAATCTCCCTGCTCTTTACGAGTGCCCTGATCGTCCTACGTCTGCTCTTTTTTGCCCGTAATTTGCTCGCGCCGACTCGACCATTTTGCAATTCCTCTTCCACCTCCTCCTCCAACCATCAATCTACTTTTTCCCCATTTCTTATCTCCTCGCTTCGTTCCCTGCCTCTCGTCCATATTTCCTGGAACTCCAGCCTTTCGTCTCGCGGAATTGTGAGGGTCGCGACCCGCGTCCATCGTGTCCTCTCGCAGCTCGACCGTGAAACAGATTCAGAGGGACGGAAACGAAGTTCGTCTCGTGTTTCCGCGCGGTCAGCCTACGCGGTCGATGCCAACTCGATCGTCCGTTTCCGGTCAAACGGAGTTTTGTGCAACGCAATCGTGGCCCCCCGCCACGGCGCTGCAGCTCGCGTCGCGGCGTCGAGAACGTCCACCCCTCGACGGCATCGACGGACTCGCTGACCTGGAATCGCGCGATTCCCCAGCCAACGGGAAGAGAAATCCAAGGGACGAGCCACCTCGAGCTATGCTGCGCTTATGTATTCCCAAAATTCCTCTGAGTCTCTTCTTCTTTCTCTTACACACGATAAGAATGTGGGGGATGATAGATGAAAGAAACGATGATTCCTTTATTACTTTCTCCATTTTTGGTATACGTTATACTCGTTTCACAGTTTTGTCTGATGGGCTGGAAGAATCAATAGCGAACTGCTTTTTCTTGATAAATATTATTCGATGCAATATATTTTGAGCTAGTGAAGAATCATTTCTTGTTAATTCAGGATGTATTATGTATGATGTGTCTTTCATTAGTTATTGCTATTTTTTTAATTTTACCGCGAATAATCCAAAGGATAACAGTCAAAAGTAGTCGAGTGAAAGGAATGAAGAAGGGCTTCGAAGGATGGTAGATGATAGAAACGATGATTCGTTTATTACTTCCTTTATTTTTGGTATACGTTATACTCGTTTCACAATTACGTCTGATGATGTGGAAGAATCAATGGGGAATTGCTTTTTCTTGATAAATATGCGGTGCAATATGTAAGAAATTTATTAGTTAATGACAATTACAAGATTATTAGATAGTTCTTTTAAATTGAGATATTACTTGAAAGACTGCTCATAAACAAGAGCTTCATCGTTTTAAAACATTTACAGGAAAAACTCATTTACTCCGCATAATCGCTCTCGCTCGCATTCTAGACTATTCCACGCACATAAAATTTGAAACCTGAATTATTGATTAACTTTTAACCAGTTAACTGTGGAATTCAGTTTGAAAAGATCAGCACAGGGTGCGGAATTAAGAACAACCAACAACGTGTATGCACGTCGAACGCAGGGCAAATGGTGCTATTATACATTATACGAAAAACGAGGAAGGATTACATTTTTATTCGTGACAGAAACTAACAATGCGTTTTTGAATACGTTATTCTTACTAAAATCTTGAAAATTGTGTAAAAATAATAAAGTACATAAACAAGAAAAATTGAAGATAGCAAGAATAAACAAGAAAAATAAGAAAATAGTTTACAAAATTTCAAGCTATGTATATAAACGAAACATACCACCAAATAATATTCTTGTTACATTTTATTCAGATTTCGAGTTTTTATAGTGAATGGTAATTTTTTATATGATTTTACGTTATTCTTACTAAAATCTTGAAAATTGTGTAAAAATAATAAAGTACATAAACAAGAAAAATTGAAGATAGCAAGAATAAACAAGAAAACTAAGAAAATAGTTTACAAAATTTCAAGCTATGTATATAAAGGGAACATAGCACCAAATAATATTCTTGTTACATTTTATTCAGATTTCGAGTTTTTATAGTGAATGGTAATTTTTTATACGATTTTACGTTATTCTTACTAAAATCTCGAAAATTGTCAAAAAATAATAAAGTACATAAACAAGAAAAATTGAAGATAGCAAGAATAAACAAGAAAAATAAGAAAATAGTTTACAAAATTTCAAGCTATGTATATAAATGGAACATACTACCAAATAATATTCTTGTTACATTTTATTCAGATTTCGAGTTTTTATAGTGAATGGTAATTTTTTATACGATTTTACATTATTCTTACTAAAATCTCGAAAATTGTCAAAAAATAATAAAATACATAAACAAGAAAAATAAGAAAATAGTTTACAAAATTTCAAGCTATGTATATAAAGGGAACATAGCACCAAATAATATTCTTATTACATTTTATTGAAATTTCGAATTTTTATAGTGAATGGTAATTTTTTATTTTACACGACGAGTATTTTACACGTTAAACGCACCGCAGTGGAGATTTGGTCCGACGAATATACACGTCGAACGCACATAACTGGTTAAATTAAGACAATTTCGTTATCCTACAGTATTGCGTTTGAATTTTCCCGCGGATAATCCAGAGGACGATAGTCAGAAGTAGTCGAGACGAAGTAACGCAGAAGGGCTTCGAAATTGCCATCGAGTCAGGCTTGAACTCACGTCTTTATCGCGGCGTAAGATCGACCACCCACGCGATGCTATCCGGTGTTTCCTTCGACGGTGAACTGGGCTAAGGCCTCGGCTTATCGCCATCGCGTATGCACCCTCTGACGGCTTAAGCGCCGCTTTAATAACCGCGTAACATCCCGAAGGACGAGTTGGCACGCGAGCCACGCGCGCGCGCGACTCTTCCGCTTGATTTACAGCGCGGAATTGTTCCTCGCGGCGGAACGAGGCCGCCTCCAAAAATTCTTTGTCGACCGTCCAACGAGGAATGGCCGATTTCGAGTGGCGCATGGCCGTTACCGACATGACGGTGCCACTTGAATATTCGCGTGAACGTCAATGCGGCTGGCGACGAGGGATGTATTGTTCCACGACGAGTATAAATCTGTCGGTTCTCCCATTTACCAGTCGAGAGGCGTCTCTGGCTGCGAACGAAGATCGGGGATCGGTATATAAATTCATTGTTTTTCCTGGCGATGCTTCGAGCGGTAACGCGATGATAAATAACGATGTTAGAACGAACTTTCTGTCTCCTCGTTAATTTTCGTTCGTGCTGCGATCTCATATCGAGGCAAAACTCTGCATCTTCCAGACGTTTCATATTTTTAAGTATTAGGTTGGGGAATAAGTTCATAGTGTTTTTATATTTCTTTTATTTTACAACGATTTGTTTGGTGTTTGACAAAGGGTAAGTATTCATTCGATAGATCTCTCTTTTTGCTCTACAAAGCTATGTTAATTGTTTTTTTGAGTTATTTAATTTTTTATTAGTTTTCAGGCTTAGAAATGGAATACTCAGGAGGCAAAAATCAACATTTTCGACACCTGCTCTTCTTTGCTTCGCGCGATGATAAATAACGATGTTAGAACGAACTTTCTGTCTCCTCGTTAATTTTCGTTCGTGCTGCGATCTCATATCGACGCAAAACTCTACATCTTCCAGACGTTTCATATTTTTAAGTATTAGGTTGAAGAATAAGTTCATAGCGTTTTTATATTTCTTTTATTTTACAATGATTTGTTTGCTGTTTGGAAAAAGGCAAGTATTCATTCGATAGATCTCTCTTTTTGCTCTACAAAGCTATGTTAATTGTTTTTTTGAGTTATTTAATTTTTTATTAGTTTCGAGGCTTAGAAATGGAATACTCAGGAGGCAAAAATCAACATTTTCGACACCTGCTTTTGCTGCATGTATGGAGAAGGTGTCATAGGCGAGTCTACAGCTCGGAAATGGTTTGCAAAGTTCAAAAATGGCGACTTTGACGTCGATGACACGCCCCGCAGCGGAAGGCCTTCCGAATCCGATGAAAAACGTCTCAAATCACTTTTGAAGGAGAACGAAAGTCAAACCAGTCGTGAATTAGCGGAAAAAATGAACTGCAATCATAAAACGATTCTCAATCGCCTTTATTTAACGGGATTTACCGGAAAATTGGGAGCATGGGTGTTGTTTAACCAGTTAAGTGCGTTCGACGTGTATACTCGTCGGCCCAAATCTCAACTGCGGTGCGTTTGACGTGTTTACTCGTCGTGTAAAATAAAAAATTACCATTCACTATAAAAACTCGAAATCTCAATAAAATATAATAAGAACATTATTTGGTGCTATGTTCCCTTTATATACATAGCTTGAAATTTTGTACACTATTTTCTTATTTTTCTTGTTTATTCTTGCTATCTTCAATTTTTCTTGTTTATGTACTTTATTATTTTTTGACGATTTTCAAGCTTTTAGTAAGAATAACGTATTCAGAAACGAATTGTTAGTTCTTTTCACGAATAAAAATGTAATCCTTCCTCGTTTTTCATATAATGTATAATAGTACCATTTGCCCTGCGTTCGATGTGTATGCACGTCGTTGCTTGTTCTTAATTCCGCACCCTGTGCTGATCTTTTCAAACTAAATTCCACAGTTAACTGGTTAAATAAACGCTACGAACTTATTCCCCAACCTAATACATCACATGGCGCTTAGAATCTATCGTTAACGTCCACAAACGATAAAAAATGTCCGTTTCAGTAGAAAACTTCGAGAGAAGAATAGATATCTTAAAAAAAATTACAGTGGTAACGCGAGTTCGACTTCCGCGATGATCGATAAATTAGAGCATCGCTCGAGAAAGCAACGCGATGAAGAATTATTCAGTGGAGCAGGACAGTATGTGGCCAGACGTATTTGCCTTTCTCAGCCAGCTGACGGCGCGTTAAACGAATCTCTTCGACGCTCTTCGATGCAAATCTGTTTGACGAACGGAACGCCCATCGATTTGTCAAGCTCGCTCGCGAAGAAAAAAGCGAGAGAGACAAAAAGGCGGATGGGCCTCCGCGCGAGGGGGCCGTATCCGATGGAGCTCTCTTTCTCTCTGCCTCATCTCGCGGAACACGAAGATCGGTGTCCGCGTCACCGATAGCGTTCGCGCGGCGCGATGAAAAGCGTCGCTGACAGGGAGCGCCATTGTCACGAGCCGTCGACGGAGAGTCGACAATAGGTTGCATACCCCGTGCCTCGACTGTTACCACCCCGGAACACTTTCAACGCGGGAAATAGACTCTGTCCCTTTTGTCTAGCGCTTCCTACCTCCGCTAACTCGTGGCTTTTCATTCGTCCCACCCATCTATCTCTCTCCCTTTGGTCCTACTCTTTTTGTTTCAAATATCCGCTTAGCTAAAGCGTCATATCTGGCGATTTTTCATTCTCGTGTCCTGCGTGGGGAACTCTTGAACGCGGCACGGTTGGTAATGTAAAGTGAGGTTGGGATTTGAATAAAAATTCTTGTTGTCATTGTGGGAGCACTTGAGACACTTTTTGCTTTTGTCGAGAGCATCGAATCTTTTTTGTTTGCGTCTTAATGTGTCCAGTTGGTTAACCCTTAGAGCTCTGAATATTCCTGGCCGAATTAGTAATGTAAAGAGAGCTTGGGATTTGAATAAAAATTCTTGTTGTCATTGTGAGAGCACTTGAGACACTTTTTGCTTTTGTCGAGAGCATCAAATCTTTCTTGTTTGCATCTTAATGTGTCCAGTTGGTTAACCCTTAGAGCTCTGGATATTCCTGGTCGAAACGGTTCGTAGGGACGAAGCACGGTTATTGCCGACCATCGTTGGGGCCAGAATACTTTTTTGCCACACTGAAGTGACTATTCAAGACGCAAACAGTAATCAATTATAGTGATTCCTTTGCGGAAGGTTAAATAATTAAAGACTGTTATTTTTCAGCATTAAAATTATGTATTATAAACATGAACAATTTAAAACATTAAATTTTCCAATCAACTAAAAAACTTAATTTGATATTTACAACAGGAATTAATAATTTTTGAATCCAATTGGTTAGAGAGTGGAACGTAAAATGGGATTTTTATGACCCTAATATTGCCCAACTGCAACCTAAGGAAGGCAAATTACTAACGAGTGTCCCAGTATTAATTTTACACGAAAATGATTGCATATTGATTGAAAAAATCGACAAACGCATATGTGCGTCCTTAATCCAGGGCGATGACTTAGAGAAAACACATAAATGCGACCTTAGGCTACACGGATGACTTTCGCCAAACGTATATATGCGTCTCTAGAGCTCTAAGAGTTAAGGGAGTTTGTATGATGCTCAGTTGTTCCGCGTTGTCCACGATGTTGACCCATAATGTGCGTACAAAGCGCGTGGAAAGGGTTCTCCAGTGGCGTGACTGAACTTCCGATGTTCGAAAAGCCTTTCGAGTGTTCCAACGAACTCCACGTGGTATTCGCGTGGGACCAGATGCTGTCCAAGTTTCTCTGTGTAGTATAATAGAAGAAGAGACATCCGCAAAGTTCTGTGAACGCCACCCAAAGCTTTCAGCGGCTCTAAAATATTCATCGTAGTGTCTACTAATTCCGCGATCTCTATGGACGTATAGAGGGTGTCTAGCCGAACACTTGAATCATTTATGAACGTCGCGCTATCGCAGGAACTGTACAAAATCCTAATTATGGACCGATCAGTCTTCAAAGTGTTCGTCTCTTAACTGTCTCGAGTTCTTGGACCAGATGAATATTTTAATTTTAATTACAATTCTCCTTACCAACTCTTCGCGCCTTTCGTTTAGTGAACGTAGAAGTTGACCAATCTCTTTATTAACGCCTTGTCGTATTTCGAAGAGTTCGACGAGAATTTTGGGCTTAACGTGAGTGTCCCAAGTTTGACTTAAAATTTCGCGAATCGTGTCGTGGAACATTGAAATAGAATCAAGATAAAAGTTTAATCTATAAAGATCTGTTTTGAATAGATGAAATCAGTTATATAGCGAAATTAATTAATATTTGGTAAAGTAAATGATGTAATTGATAATCAGAAATCTCGCGTGGGAGTTAGCTCGTGTAACCAGAAGAAAATCATGCAAAATTATGCGAGGAACATCGAGTCGACGTCGAAGCGGTTGTTAAATCTCGAGGCTCTTCCTTTTTCCTTTTTTAATCTCCTGAGTGCCTCCGCCCAGAGGTGGCGTTCAATCCAGCGGAACTTTCGATCCTCCCGAACTTTCTTCCGCCCTTTCGTTACAAAGTTTCAGGCTTCCTTCGTCGTTTCACGAATAGACACCGATCGATGATTAGTTTAGGGACGTTTAACGCCAGCCTATCGTCGAGAGCTTTAATCATTATTCAATAACACCCGACAGTCGAGACAATCACGTTGAAATTGATAATCAGTACTTCGTAAGTTCGTCTTAATTACATCTGCAAATTTTTTTATGACGACGTAAGTCCATTTTACTTGCATTGGACGTTCCAATTTATAAAAATGGCCATTAGTGTTCATTATAAGGATTTCTGTCTTTGTTTCTGTCTATTTAAAAGTTTTACAATCTCTTTTCGATTTTTAACTCATAATTCTCAATACTCAATACCAATTCTGTTCTTACTTTCTCTAAAAGTCAATAGAAAGTAATAAATTAATTATATTTATATTTTTTCATGGCGTTATAAGTCCATTACTTGCATCGAACGTTTCAATTTATAAAAATGGCCATTAGTGTTCATTATAAGGATTTCTATCGTTGTCTCTCTCTATTTAAAAGTTTTACAATCCCTTCTCGATTTTTAACTCTTAATTCTCAATACTCAATGCTAATTCTGTTCTTATTTTCCCTGAAAGTCAATAGAAAGTAATAAATCCAGTCACTCGTCCACCTGGCTATCCAACAGCGACCTCGAAACCCCAAAATTATCACCTTTTGCTTAAAAATATTATTTAATGTTCCTCTGAGTGTCCGCGCGTCTAAAAATTAGCTGCGATTCCGACAGACGACGCAACGATCGCCATCGATCTTCCCGCGAAACTGTGCTACCACGGTTGCTCCAGATAATCCACGTCCTTGGACGACTGTCTTTCTCTTACCGCGCGCAGACGATATTCATTGGGTACCTCGTTATTCCGTTTCGCGTGGCCAGCGGCCATTTAACGGCGTCGTTCGAGCTTTTATGATCCATCCACTGGCCAGTTGGTACCGCGTGGAAATCCTGTCGCAGTCGCAGCTACGTGACGAACGTTCTGCGGTCGACGTCTGAGTAAATGTCGCTCGTTCCATTGGACTCTGAAGCGACCTGGCCAGCGCAGCGTGGAATAAATTCACTTCTGTCGACTTCGTTCGCTCGTTTAACCCTTTACCTACGACAGAGTCACTCGTGTCGAAGCAAATGTGATGTCAAATACATTTTCAACCAGAGGTATCAATAATTAAACCAACGTCAGCTTCCTGGCACTCATCCTGTTGATACTTTATTCCCAAGAAATATTCCCAATCAATAAAGATTAGAGTCATCACCTTACTGACACGCATCCTGTTGATACTTTATTCCCAAGAAATATTCCTGCTGACACCCCGATTCCCACGAAATAAGATCGAAGTCCTTGCCCCACCACTCTAAAGCTACGTAGCATAAGAAGACCTGCGAATTGTCCAGTCTTTAGTCTCGATTAATCCTTCTGTCTATACTGTTAAACTCTGCATTAAGAGTCGTCGCGATACTGTACTAAACTTTATATTTCAAACATTAAATAAAGAGTCGAGTGAGCAATTGCTTTTAACACTAACATACCAGCATTTTTTTATACCTAATCATACCATAGGGGGTGATTTCACCCCTTATGAAATAAACTTTGATGTTTCTTAATCTGATAAAAATCTTTAGCACCTCTGTCGTCTACGGAGATTAAAAAAAATACCCAGTTTTATCGACAACCACATTATCATCTTGTGTTTCCTCATTGTCTGGAAAATCACTTTGACTTTCACTTTGATCATCTTCTGGTATTGAATCTTCTTCACCTGAATTCACTTTATTTATTCGTCGAACTCTTTCCCAATCGCATCCTGCTGACACCCTGATTTCCACCAAATAAGATCGAAGTCTTTGCCCTACCACCCTAAAACTACGTAGTATAAGAAGATCTGGGAATTGTCCAGTCTGTAGTCTCAATTAATCTGCCAATCTATACTGTTAAAACTCTTGATAAAAGTTGTCGCGACATTTTACTTTGGATTTCAAATATTATAATAAAGAGATTGCTCACTCGCATTTTATTTTTAAAAATCACCTTATAACATTTTACGTGACACAAACGTCGTGCCAAAAGTGGTGACAAGTGTGAGCAATTCTCAGCGTTCGAGGCCTGGTTTTTCTATGTAAATCATTCTTTTTTCACCTCGTTTGCGTGGATAGACGATTCGAAGGTGGTTGAAATTATGAAGAACGTTTCACGTGTTTCTATTTTATGGAAACGTGAGAAAGTGAGGGAGGAATGATCAGTGAGTCTGCGTTTCGATTTCGCGAAAAAATTTCGTCGAGAGTCGTCGACTCGTCGCTGCTTTTCCTAACAGAATTTCGATCGAACGAGATGGAACGAGACTCTCGAGCAGCGGTTTCGAAACGGAATGGAAACGTTTTATCTCGAGAGTCCACCTTCGATTTATTTCCTTACCGTTTGGAACGAGAGGCCGCCGTGTCGTCGTCCATGAACCAAACCATCGCGCATGGCTTTCGTAGATTCCCTGCTCTCTGTTTTTCCACTTTTCTTTTCGCGAAACCGACCATTCCTCTCGCGATTTTTACCTCCTTTTGGGGCAACGTCTGTGTAATTTAGTTGTTCCTTTCTTTTCTCGTTTCATTTTTGTTTTTTACGTTTGCTCACCCTCTCTGTCGTTTCTCATATTTCCAGCACTGTATATACATTCCTGATGGGTTCGTCTCATCCAATAACATTAAAGAATCCTTTCTTCGCTGCTTATATCGTACTTTTCATACCTCGTTACCTTATCTGTTCTGTTTTTTTTTCTCAAGCTCTTAAATATTGTTACTTTCGTAATATATGAAATTCATTCTTTTGCAAATCAAATTAATCATTTTCGAATCGAATTCATCTCTTCGCAAAGCAAGTACTTCCATTTAAATATTTTATTTAAAAAAAACCAAATGTATGTTTTCTTCCTGGTATGACAATGCTATTAAATTATTATAAATAATCGAGAAGAACTTCTTTTTCTTTTTTATTTCTCAAGATTCACAAAGTCTTGATCTTGTGGGTCAGACTTTCTACTCTACTTTCTACTCTACTTTTTCGCAAAACAAGTATTTCTACTTAAATATTCTATTTAAAAAAACAACAAATGTACGTTTTCTTCTTAATATGACAATGTTATTAAATTACTGTAAATAATCGAGAAGAACCTTTTTTTCTTTTTTATTTCTCAAGACTCAGAAAATCTTGATCTTGTGGGTCAGACAAGGCACACTCTACTTTTTCTGCTACTTTTTACTTTACTTTTGCGCAAAACAAGTATTTCTTCTTAAATATTTTACACAATTTTTGATATGACAATGTTAAATTATTAGAAATAATCGAGAAGAACCTTTTTCTCTCTTTTTTATTGGACAAGATCCAGGAAGTCATGATCTTGTGGATCAGACAAGGCACACTCTACTCTTTCTACCATCATGATCACCAATATTGAACTCCATTGAGCAAGTATTATCCAAAATAAATTTTTGTGCGAGAAATATGTTAGAAATATGCGATAGTAATCGACTTCTCAAGAAGAGTGTACACGACACAGTAATTGAACACACACCTTCTAACACAATTTTTGTAATATAAAGGAGGTGAAGTCGTATTGGGAGTGAAGCTTTCAGACATTAACGACTTAATATTCTACAATTAAAGAAAATACCTTCGAGAAAGCGAAGAACGTCAGTCATTATCCTCTATCATTCGCCTCGCGACACAAACGTGAACCAGTAGTAAAAGTACATCAAAAGTGCGACACGAACGACCGTGCGCAACCACACATAAGATACACTACTGTCGATGGCCTATTACTACAAACGCATCCATTTCTGTAACAATTTTCAAATCTCATTCTCAACACTTCTCTTTGGCTTCAGTTCTACATAGAATCTGAAAGTTGCACTGAAATCCTTAAAAAGTTATCCTCGATAAGTTATACATGGAAACTTAGAACAACGGGTTGTTTGGAAGGAAATAAACAGAGTAACCACTTGCAATTAAGTTTTAGAAGACAAAGTGCGAGAAAAGGATATTTGAACGAAGGATATTTGACGAAGTGCGAGAAAAAAATATGCTAGAAAACTATAGGCTAAGTTATTTAACTAATTAAACGAGCTACCTTTATATTTTTATATTTTAATTAATCCGTTAATTACTTTTAAATAAATATCTGCGTCCTTTTAAATGAAACTTTTTACTTCTTACTATCTAATTTACATTTGCTATTTTTTAAAATAGAATATTTAGCTACAAGTACATCATTTGCAAAAGACTAAGTATGATTTGCAAAATGGTGAATTTAAAGTGCCAATATTGCATTATTACTACAGTTGAACAGTTTATGTTTGAAAGAAACGTATATAATAAATAAACAATCTAAATTATATTTACCAAAGTCTGAGTTTAATTTGCAAAATAGTGAATTTAAAGTGCCAATATTGCATTATTACTACAGTTGAACAGTTTATTTTCGAAAGAAACGTATATAATAAACAAACAATCTAAATTATACTTTAGCTTCACCATTATTAACACTTTGACGCACATTTTTAACTTTACGATCGCCCTCAGAAACATATTTTTTTTTTCGATTGTTTATGACTGCCAGATGAAATTAGGTGTAAGTTGTATGTTTCGAAGTGAAAATTATCACATTTGGCCACAGTTATTTCCAAAGAAACTTTCGACGGCTATAATCGTCATTTTTTTCTGCTCTCGAAGCAAATCACGGCAATAACCGTCGTGACGACTATACGGCATTTGCTTTACTAATTCATTATATTTACTTAATTCATGGAAAAATACAGAATGAATGGTTCGTCTTCACAGAATCATCTTTCGACTGCGTCAACTGAAATCGACTAAACTTTTGGTACAACTGTTATAGCAGTCATTTGTCTCTAGATACTCAAATGTTTCAAAGCAAAAAAAAACAACTAATATGCTGTCTGGCACGCTATCACTTTTTTTCTAGATGTGTTACACAATAATTTAACAAGTGTATATGTTAGTACACTTCCTACTAACACTGTTCTTTTTTTATTGATTAAAATATGCACGACGGCTATAACCGTCATTTGAAATTATCACTAAGGATCTGACGGCTATAAACGTCATTTGTTCGTCAAAGCGTTAAAATATTCACGACGGCTATAACCGTCATTTGCAATTATCACTAAGGATCTGACGGCTATAGACGTCATTTGTTCGTCAAAGCGTTAAAATATTCACGACGGCTATAACCGTCATTTGCAATTATCACTAAGGATCTGACGGCTATAGACGTCATTTGTAATTATCACTACGGATCTGACGGCTATAGACGTCATTTGTTCGTCAAAGCGTTAAAATATTCACGACGGCTATAGACGTCATTTGCAATTATCACTAAGGATTTGACGGCTATAGACGTCATTTGCAATTATCGCTAAGGATCTGACGGCTATAGACGTCATTTGTTCGTCAAAGCTTCAAAATATTCACGACGGCTTTAACCGTCATTTGCGTACAGATCGCAAAAAATCTGACGGCTATAGCCGTCATTTACGTCAAAGTGTTAAAGTTCGATACAAACGAATTAACTATCTAAAAAACCTTGTCACTACGCAACGTCTCAAACGACTCTATCAAGTCCCTCCACTTTTGCTTCAGCCATTTTCTCTCCCACCCTTCAGCGTGAAACCTCTCGCGTTGCGTTTCGATTCGTCGTTGGTCATTAACTTTATCCATCTCGAATCAATTTCGATAGATTGTTATTCGATTCGCGAACTCTATCCGGGCCTCGAGTTGGGATGAAATCGGGGAGCGAGAAAGATTGGCGTCGCGCGATGGGAATTCGCGAAAGTTCGGCCGTACGAACTTTTCCATACCCGGGTTTAGATCACCGCGTCGCGCAATCTTTCACTCGGTGACAAAGGATCGACATCGCGATCCGTTCGAGTGCGCTCGAAAGTAAGTGAAACGAATAACGTTCGCGAGCGGGGATCCTGCGCGAGTTTTGAAAACACTGGCTCGAAAGTCGGCCGAGAAACACGGAAGTGACCCAGAATTCGACGCCACACGACTCTGGACAGAGGATTATTTGGCGCGAGAGGATACAGGAAATGTAAAATGAATCTTGTTTCCACGAGGGAATCTGGAATGGCAGGAACTGTCCTTTAACTCTTTCTGGTATTGTGGTGTTGAAAGTGTACCATCTTTTTGGTACGTAAATTTGTATGGTGTGCCGTATTTTTTACCTTGCAGTATTATTTAATTTAACTTTTTTTAATTTTGAAATAGTGTTAAGTGGTGTTAAAAGTGTACCTTCTTTTTGGTACGTAAACATATTTTTTACCTTGAAGTATTATTTAATTTTGCTTTCTTTAATTTTAAAATAGTGTTAAATGGTGTTGAAAGTGTACCATATTTTTGGTACGTAAATGTGTATGATGTGACGTATTTTCTGTCTTGCAGTATTATTTAATTTAATTTTCTTTGATTTTAAAAAGAGCGTTAAGTGGTGTTAAAAGTGTACCATCTTGTTGGTATGAAAATGTGTATGGTGTGACATATTTTATGCTTTGCATTATTATTTAATTTAACTTTCTTTAATTTTAAAAAGAGTAGTAAATGGTCTTAAAAGTGTACCATCTTTTTGGTACGTAAATGTGTATGGTGCGACATATTTTCTGCCTTGAAATATTATTTAATTTAACTTTCTTTTATTTAAAAAAAATATAATTTCTCTTTTTATCTTATAAGGTTTCGTGTGTTAAAGAGTTAATCTATTCCAGACGAGCAACTCACCATATGTGCTGTGGATTTTCGAGAAAAAAGACACGACACACGACCAATGACACGTGTGTTTTTAAATTAAATTTGAATTATTAGTCATTATAAAAAAAGTAATTAAGAAGATAAGAACATTTTTAGAAAAATTAACCCTTTGCACTCAGATGTCCTGAATTACGAAGGTTAAGAAGTTATTCTATCGCAACTTTTTAAGAAATGCATGGTTCCCTCAAGATTTCTAATAAAAAGAAAATTCTCTATTGCTGGTAGATGTTAGCAATAGAGTTTCTACTGCTTTAATGCTTGCTTCATTCAAGTTTTTATCGAAATGAAAATTCTCTATTGTTGGTAGATGTTAGCAATAGAGTTTCTACTGCTTTAATGCTTGCTTCATTCAAGTTTTTATCGAAATGAAAATTCTCTATTGCTGGTAGACGTTAGCAATCGAAACTATTGCTTTAATGCTTGCTTTAATGCTTTATACTATTGATATATTATTACTAGCTCTAGTTCCTATTACTGACATCCAGAAAAACGCCGAGTACAGAGGATGAAAGCTTAAAAGCACGTAAATATTAATTTTATTTTAATAATTTTAATTTAATTTTACTAGGCGCGTATTAATTTTAAGTTTGAGTAGATAAAAGAAGACACACGACACACGACGTATGTATTTTTAAATTAAATTTGAATGATCAGTCATTAGTAAAAACGTAATCGTGAAGACAAGATCATTTTTAGAAAAATTAACCCTAACTTTTTAAGAAATGCATGCTTCTCTCAAGTTTTCTATCTAAACGAAAATTCTCTATTGCTGGTAGGCGTTAGCAATACAAACTATTGCTTTAATGCTTGCTTCCTTCAAGTTTTTATCGAAATGAAAATTCTCTATTGCTGGTAGACGTTAGCAATAGAAACTATTGCTTTAATGCTTGCTTCCTTCAAGTTTTCTATTTAAATGAAAATTCTCTATTGCTGGTAGACGTTAGCAATAGAAACTATTGTTTTAATGCTTGCTTCTTTCAAGTTTTCTATCGAAATAAAAATTCTCTATTGCTGGTAGTCGTTAGCAATAAAAACTATTGCTTTAATGCTTGCTTCTTTCAAGTTTTTATCGAAATGAAAATTCTCTATTGCTGGTAGACGTTAGCAATAGAAACTATTGCTTTAATGCTTGCTTCCTTTAAGTTTTCTATTTAAGTGAAAATTCTCTATTGCTGGTAGACGTTAGCAATAGAAACTGTTGCTTTAATGCTTGCTTCTTTCAAGTTTTCTATCGAAATAAAAATTCTCTATTGCTGGTAGTCGTTAGCAATAGAAACTATTGCTTTAATGCTTGCTTCCTACAAGTTTTCTATCGAAATGAAAATTCTCTATTGCTGGTAGACGTTAGCAATAGAGTTTCTATTGCTTTAGTGCTTGCTTCTTTCAAGTTTTTATCGAAATAAAAATTCTCTATTGCTGGTAGACGTTAGCAATAGAAACTAATGCTTTATACTATTGCTATTATTACTAGCACTACTTTCTATTGCTAACGTTCAGAAAAACGCCAAGTACAAAGGATGAAAGCTTAAAGGTACATAAAGCTTAAAATTTATACTAATTTTAAGTTTAACTAGTCCACAGCCACAATCCTCAACGACCCAAGCTATAATATCAACAAAAAAAAAAAAAAAAATTATCTATATAGAAAAAAAGTTAAGAGTTGTCTGCAAACTCTTGAAACACCCTATACACACAAATCGAACTTATTCTCCATATGAAAATGAATAAAAAACCTGATGTAGAATTATATTAAAACATTCGATAATGTTTCCAATAAATCCATCCCCCAGGAGACAAATGTTAGCGTGGAATTTTTTTAGTTTTTGGCGTGCGCCATGGCGACATTTGACGATCAGCGAAAAAAAATAGCCACGGGGCAAGGGTCGATGGATTAATTGAAAAATCGTCGGCTCCGTTGGGTGGCACGTTTTAGCGACCGATTGTAAAATATACTTTTTACATGTAGACTCGACAGCTCGCCAGTCCCTCGACGCTTTCGCTCCATTCTCCCTGTTAATTTTCCCTGCTACGCCACTTTTTCCTCCGCATTTTGCCTGGACGATCTTTCACGCTTCGCCTTCAGCGGGAATTCTTCGAAAAATTGAAACAAAGCGTGAGAAATTATTGTGATTATGTGGACGTGACATAAACATTGACTAGAGAAAACGAGAAAAAAAAGTGCAACAAGGTACACAATTTTGTATTAAATGTGGATAAAGAAATTGATAAAGAAATTGTAACTAAATAGAAAGAAATTGTAATTAAATGTAATTAATTATAATTAAATGTAAAGAGAAACGAAAGTAAAAGTTTTTTAATTTCTCTCAATATTTTTCTTCCCTCATTTTTCAAAGGTAAATTTGTCCTCTGAGGTTTACTTTTTAACTACAAGGCGACGAGGTTACTTTTCATCGACAAATAATTTCGCGTGAATTTCAGCAACCAAAAAGAGGAAAATAATTATTTGTTTTTATCCATACGAAAATGCACTGAAAAGAACGACTGAGAAAAGTCAACAGCACTCGCGATGGATATTGAATTCTCATAAATGGAGTCAAACTCCTAATTGTATTGTTACTGAAGTATCGTGAACTTCTTAGCGTTTAACAACGAAGAACAAGCTACTGAAACGCATTATTATGCTCGAGAGAGAAGGCTCAAGAAACAAGGTACTTTTAAATGAGGAAAAAGTAAAGCTTCCTTACCCTGAAATATTTCCGAACTTTTCAACTATTCACGCCAGCTTGTCTGATCAAAGATTCTCTGGGGCCATTAAAACAATTCCATAAATTCTTAATCGATTATAGCTTCCTTAAACTTGTATCGGTTTTTCACTCGAAAGAATCTCGACCAGAGGGGCGCTATAAATGCTCGCCAGTGGCGTGTTTTCTTTCTGGCAAAAAACTGATTGGAATAGAATCGCCAGTGTCTTGTCGAGGAAGATTGAAACCGAGTGGATCCGTCGATAAGCTCTCTCATCTCCATTCCACGGCGAGGATGCATTTTGTCATCGCGTAGCAGCGTGCGTTGCGAGCGTCCCCTCCATTGAAATCTAATCCCAGAGGCTCGCTCGTCATCATGGGAACTCGACGCCTCGTTCGCGACCGTTCGATTTCCCGTGGAAAGAGGAGAGTCGTGCATGGGACGTGCACTCGTCGTGCACCCGAATTCCATCATTGAAACGGGACGCCACGTTGGATGTGGTTGTTGCGCGCGGATTAAGGACAACTGAGTATTTCGATGCGGCGAAGGAGCGGGAAAAATCGAAGCGCAATAAAGTAAAGTCGAGGAGGGAGATATTTATCGTTGGAGGATGAAAGAAATTGATGAGTTCAAGCCCTTTGCAAAGCCTCTCCATTTCAATCTGCTGAGAATAAAGGGTAACGTAGGTAGGCTGCAGTATCATAAGCGTAGGATTTCTAAGCGCAAGATTTCTAAACGCAAGCCTTGTAATCGCAAGTCTTGTAAGCGCAAACTTTCTAAGCGCAAGTTTCCTAAGCGCAAACTTTCTAAACCCAAGCTTCCCAAGCGCAGACATTCTAATCCTAAACTTTCTAAGGGCAAGCTTCCTAAACCCAAGCTTCCCAAGCGCAGACATTCTAATCCTAAACTTTCTAAGCGCAAGCTTCCCAAGCGCAAGCTTTCTAAACGCAAGCTTTCAAAGCCTAAGCTTTCTAACCTCAAATTTTCTAAGCGCAAGATTTCTAAACGCAAGCCTTGTAATCGCAAGTCTTGTAAGCGCAAGCTCTCTAAGCGCAAACTTTCTAAGCGCAAGTTTCCTAAGCGCAAACTTTCTAAACCCAAGCTTCCCAAGCGCAGACATTCTAATCCTAAACTTTCTAAGCGCAAGCTTCCCAAGCGCAAGCTTTCTAAACGCAAGCTTTCAAAGCCTAAGCTTTCTATCCTCAAACTTTCTAAGCGCAAGATTTCTAAACGCAAGCCTTGTAATCGCAAGTCTTGTAAGCGCAAGCTTTCGAAGCGCAAGCTTTCTAAGCGCTAGCTTCCCAAGCGCAAGCTTCCTAAGCGCAACCTTTCCAAACGCAAGCTTTCAAAGCACAAACTTACTTAGCTCAAGCTTTCTAAGCGCAAGCCTTGTAATAACAAGCCTTGTAAGCGCAAGCTTTCAAAGCCCAAGCTTTCTAAGCGCAAACTTTCCAAGCTCAATCTTTCTAAACGCAAACTTTCTAAGCGCAAACTTTCTTAGCCCAAGCTTTGTAAGCGCAAGCTTTCAAAGCCCAAGCTTTCTAAGCGCAAGCCTTGTAATCACAAGCCTTGTAAGCGCAAGCTTTCAAAGCCCAAGCTTTCTATGCGCAAGCCTTGTAATCACAAGCCTTGTAAGCGCAAGCCTTGTAAGCGCAAGCTTTCAAAGCTCAAGCTTTCTAAGCGCAAGCCTTGTAATCACAAGCCTTGTAAGCGCAAGCTTTCTAAGCTCAAGCTTTCTAAGCGCAAGCCTTGTAATAACAAGTCTTGTAAGCGCAAGCTTTCAAAGCCCAAGCTTTCTAAGCGCAAACTTTCTAAGCGCAAGCTTTCTAAACGCAAACTTTCTAAGCGCAAACTTTCTTAGCTCAAGCCTTGTAAGCGCAAGCTTTCAAAGCCCAAGCTTTCTAAGCGCAAGCCTTGTAATCACAAGCCTTGTAAGCGCAAGCTTTCTAAGCTCAAGCTTTCTATGCGCAAGCCTTGTAATCACAAGCCTTGTAAGCGCAAGCTTTCTAAGCTCAAGCTTTCTAAGCTCAAGCTTCTAAGCGCAAGCCTTGTAATCACAAGCCTTGTAAGCGCAAGCTTTCAAAACCCAAGCTTTTTAAGCGCAAGCTTTCTAAACGCAAACTTACTAAGCGCCTGGAGTATCAGAAGCGCAAGTTTTCAACACGTAAGTTTTCTAAGCGTCTACTGTATAACAAGCACAACTTTTCTAATCTCCCTTAAACACCTACAACATCACAACCGCAAATTTTTCAAGCGCCAGCAGTAGTCAAACAATCAAATTTATTAATTTCATTTTAACAGAATTAAATTTTTGCACGCATCAATGTAAAGAATATGTTCGATGACGCTTAGCAAGATTAGCAATGTTTATTTCCAAATTTGTTAGTGAGATTCTTAAATACCCTTGAACCTTCGCATTCAATTTAATTCTCTGCTTTGTTAAAACAGAATTAACCTGACTAAATCCAGATTCAACCAATTATTATAGAAGGGAACTGTCGCATCACAAAGTTTCTGCATTATTGTCAAACATTTCTATTCGCAGCGCACGTTGTATCGAAACGCATGTTAAATTGAAAGAGCAGGTCAAAATCGCATTGGCAGGAAGCATAGCTTACGCGTAATGCGCATAAACCACTACGCATAGATCACTTGGTTGATCCCTCTACCAAAGTACCACTGTTTCATCGAAATTGACATCGCTTGCCACGATGGAACCAATTCCAACTCCCCAAACTTCCTCATCTAGTTTCGATATAAATCTTTTACCACTTTGCCATTGATTCATCAGCTGAAAGCAACCAATAAGTTAACGCAGGTAAAGTGACATTTATCAACGTTCGATGGAATCGTATCTGACCGTTCGAACAGATCCATGAACCGTGTCCTCCCCAGAAACCCATCGAGAAACAACGAAGAAAGGAAACACCTGGCCAACCAATCCCTTCTTCAACCCCCTCGTTGCGCAATTTCACGTGCAACCAAAGTGCCATTATTTCTAGACCATTGTACAAAGTGTCCCATTATAGGGCCACGGTCTATTCAACTTGAACAGGTTCTGGTCACGAGCGAACGGCCCTGTCAATCGGACAAAGCCGTGGATCGTGATCGTAAATCTTCGCCAGGCACGATTTCGAGGATCGTGGCTCGCGATGAATCCCTCGACGCATTTGTTCGCTCGTGCGACCAGATAGAAGATATTCAACGGCGATTTTATGGGTCGAAATCAAGCGACTGGTTTAAGAGAAACAAGTGTCGTGTATCACAGTAGATATGTACGATCGTTAGTGGACTGTGTTTTTACTTGTTGATGATTCGATGTTTTACGCGAGGCCTCTGCGTTTCAATCTTCTGAGAGTAAGGGGTAAAGCAAGGGCTGTAGTATCGTAAGCGCAAGTTTTCTAAGTGTATATTATATCACAAGCGTAAGTTTTGTAAGCGCAAGTCTTGTAAGCGCGTTTCCTAAATGCAAGCTCTTTAAGAGCAAGCTTTCTAAGCGCAAGCTTTCTAAGCACAAGCCTTGTAAGCGTAAGCTTTCTAAACGCAAAGTTTCTAAGTGCAAGCTTTCTAAACGCAAGCTTCCAAAACGCAAAGTTTTTAAGCGCAAGCTTTCTGAGCGTAAGTTTTCCAGGCGCAAGTCTTCTAAGCGTAAGCTTTCTAAACGCAAAGTTTCTAAGTGCAAGCTGTCTAAACGCAAGCTTCCAAAACGCAAACTTTCTAAACGCAAGCTTTCTAAGTGCAAGCTTTGTAAGCGCCAACTTCCAAAACGCAAACTTTCTAAGCGCAAGCTTTCTAAGTGCAAGCTTTGCATGCACAAGCTTTCTAAGCGCAAGCTTTGCACGCACAAGCTTTCTAAGCGCAAGCCTTGCAAGCGTAAGCATTCTAAACGCAGGCTTTCTAAGTGTAAGCTTTCTAAGCGCAAACTTACTAAGTTCAAGCTTTGTAAACGCAAGCCTTGTAAGCGTAAGCTTTCTAAACGCAAGCTTTCTAAGCGCAAGTTTTGTAAACGCAAGCCTTCTAAGCGTAAGCTTTCTAAGTGCAAGCTTTGCACGCACAAGATTTATAAGTGCAAGCCTTGTAAGCGTAAGCTTTCTAAACGCAAGCTTTCTAAGCGCAAGCTAACAAAACGCAAAGTTTCTAAGCGCAAGCTTTCTAAGCGTAAGCTTTCTAAGTGTAAGCTTTCTAAGCGCAAACTTTCTAAGTGCAAGCTTTGTACGCACAAGCTTTCTAAGCGCAAGCCTTGTAAGCGTAAGCTTTCTAAGTGTAAGCTTTCTAAGCGCAAACTTTCTAAGTGCAAGCTTTCTAAGCGCAAGCTTTGTAAGCGCAAGCCTTCTAAGCGTAAGCTTTCTAAGCGCAAGCTTTCTAAGTGCAAGCTTTGCACGCACAAGCTTTCTAAGCGCAAGCCTTGTAAGCGTAAGCTTTGCACGCACAAGCTTTCTAAGCGCAAGCTTTGTAAGCGTAAGCTTTCTAAGCGCAAACTTTCTAAGTGCAAGCTTTGTAAACCCAAGCCTTGTAAGCGTAAGCTTTCTATACGCAAGCTTTCTAAGCGCAAACTTACAAAACGCAAAGTTTCTAAGCGCAAGCTTTCTAAGCTCAAACTTTCTAAGCGCAAGCTTTCTAAGTGCAAGCTTTGTAAGCGCAAGCCTTCTAAGCGTAAGCTTTCTAAGCGCAAACTTCCAAAATGCAAACTTTCTAAGCATAAACTTTCTAAGCGCAAGCTTTCTAAGTGCAAGCTTTGTAAGCGCAAGCTCCCTAAACGCAAGCTTTCTAAGCGCGAGATTTCTAAGTGCCTAGAGTATCAGAAGCGCAAGTTTTCCACGCGTAAGTTTTCTAAGCGCTTACTATATAACAAGCGTATCTATGTACTACTGTATACAGCTATTTGTTTAAATAAACATAAGTCAAGCATTAAATGGCATGTTCTCTGAATCACTCCAGGGTGAACCACGGATTTAGTCACCAGAGTGAACAATGAACTTAGCAATTAAAACATTCAGTAAATAGTTAAATAAATGTAAGTCAGACATTAACCAGTTAACTGTGGAATTTAATTTTAAAAATCTCTTATGTAGCACATAATTAGACGAGTGTCCATTTTGAAGACTGAGCAGATGTTTCGAATATTATAAATTATACGAAAAAATTAAGCAAAACGTGGAAGAACGACATTTTAATAATAATACTTGGTAATTGCACTGAAACAAAGTTTTTGGATCCACTTGTGTACACATCGAATACAGTTAACTAGTTAAGTGCCATATTGTGAAACCAACCAGCCACCTCAAATTAGACCAAATCAGTCTCACGTAAGAAAGTAGTTCTTAGAAATATTAAACTAAACTGAGTGCAATATTCAAATCGTACACTGTCAGCAACGTGTACTTAATAGCGATAGTAATCGACCTTCCAAGAAGAATATACACGACACGATAGTTGAACACACCTCTTTTAACTCATTTTTTGTAACATAAAGGATGATTACTGAAGTCGAATATTCATATTGGCAGTAAAACTTTCAGATATTAACAACTTAACATTCTGCGATTAGAAAAAAACACCTTCAAAAAAGCCAAGAGCGTCAATCACTATCCTCAATCATTTGTCTCGCGACACACACGTGAACCAGTAGTAAAAGTACATCAAAAGCACGACACAGAAGTTGTCACAAGCGCGCAGTCGCATATGGGATACACTACTGTCAATGGCCTATTACCACAAACGCATCCATTTCTGTAACAATTTTTAAATCTCATTCTCAACACTCCTCTTTTGCTCTAGTATTCTAGATAGAATCTGAAAGTTGCACTGAAATCCTTAAAAAATCATCCTCAATAAGTTATGCATGGAAACTTAGGACAACGAGTTGTTTGGAAGGAAATAAATAAAGTGACTACGTGCAATCGAGTTTTAGAGGACGAAGTGCGAGGAAAAGGTGTTTGAAACCAAGCTACAGAACCTGGCAACCTGGTATCCTGTGACTAAGAATGATAAGAGTAGCGTAGAATATTTGAGGACAGGAATGGAGAACAGGATGACTCTTCAAAGTGAATAAATTCGATTGAAAGTAAGTAGTGATAAAGTTAATAGCGATTATTAATTCAACCCCTTAGCCTATAACCACGAGTCTAACTTGTGGTAAAGAATTTGTGCCATAAGCAGAACCCACGAGTCAGACTCGTGGTAAAGAATTTGTGCCATAAACAGAACTCAGGAGCCTGACTCGTGATCAGAAATTTATTCATACAATTCAATGTATCATTATCAAACCAGCGATTGGAGTTATTTCACATTACGTGGGAATGTAAAAACTGTCGAGTTGTTTTACATGTACCTTGTTGTTTCAAAAGATACCATACAGTTGAAGACTGCTAATTTTCATTAAATTAATTAAGTATGAACTTACAAACTGCTAGTGATTCGTTATCCATTTTGAAATAATAAATTGCTTTTGTTAACTGATCAATCGATTATGATTATGTCCTAAATGTTTTAGAAATACTATTTGTCCCCAAACGTTGTTTAATACATCACAATTCCTTTTTTAGCTCTGAAATATACACGCCATACGAAATGTAACAGAAAGTTACATAAGAAATGTAAACAGCTAAATGACAGGGCGCGCGACCAACTTCTTGTTTGCTATGGCTCGCACAATTGGCAGATAGTGTTGTGGGATAGTTGGGACGTGGTTAACTAATCACCACACAGAGTTTATTGTTCGCTTTTTTTATTAGGTTCGCTTTTGAGCTCGTGTTCTCGATTCGCGTCGTCGTCGTCGACTGTGTCTTTCTCTGCTTGCATTCCCACCATGTAGGGTTCTTTTCGGCCTATGTGACTTTTATCGCATCTCCTCGATAATTGAATCGTTTATTTTGATAAACCAATGGGTTAATAATGTACAGGTAGCCCTCATACAACACGGCATCTCATAACACGATTCGTAAATTGCGGAAACCCTCCTACAACACGGTTTCGCTATAACACGATAAGAAAACTGCAAAATCCTTTCTACAACACTGTACTTCTACAACCGCGTCGAGGCTTGCTGCCCTAAAGGTTGTGCGGTTAATAATTTAACATTAAAAAAATTACAAGATGGCCCAAGCTTAGCTGAAAATCTTGGATCATTTTTCTTGAATACAGACCCTTCCACTGAAAGAAGTCGAAAATTGAAAAGGGAGCTGCAAAACTGTCTAACTCCATACCGAGAAATTTACAATTACCTGATAAAAGTCATAACAATTACAGATTTTTTTAAGGGGGGAGAAGATACAAAAACTTTAAATAAAGAAAAAAGTTCTGAAAGAGAGGACGATATCATTCCACCGAAAAAACGTTCTCGATTGATCATACTAAGCAGTGATGACGAAGAAATTCATTAAATTAGAGTTGCCTTAGATTAAAATAAAATTTTTCGTTTTTTTTGCTTTATGTTAAACATACATTTATATTTTTAATAAAAATTAAGTTGTCATGCAGAATTAAAAAACCTATTTGTTTTTAATAAGTTTTTGGAACGTAATCCCCCTTTTTGTAAATTCCATGGAATTTTGGTTAGATTAAAATAATATTTTTCCTTTTTTTTATTGCTTCGTGTTATACATACATTTATATTTTTAATAAAGATTAAGTTGTTCATGTAGAATTAAAAAAAGCTATTTATTTCTAATAAGTTTCTGGAACGTAACCCTCTTTTTGTGCTAGCTCTGGATCTCATACAACACGGTTTCAGACAACACGACATTTCTAGGAACCCAACTGCCGTGTTATAAGAAGGTTACCTGTATTTACACGTATATACCTGTATTAGTAGACATGAAGCTTACTTCTCCATTTGAATAACATTCTCAATTCTCTATCAGCTGTTGCTGAACGTGGCATGCACACGCACGTATGCACACGTTCGTAAGCAGCGCTCGTTAAAGTCGTGGCATTTTCACCCCCTGTTGGTCACGCGGAATGGCAAGTCGCGGTCTAACCTTGTTCAACGGCATCGATTCTCGACCACCGCGGACCAGGAGACGTTGCATGCGCATCCTTGACTCCAGCAACCTTTCCGTCCGCGGGGTCAAGGACGCGGCAGGTGCGAGATTAATCGTCCAGGAAGTCCGCGGCCTTTCGAACCGGACGAAGGTCCCCCGCTATCGTCGAGTCGTAGATCGTGGCTTAAGATCTCGAGGAAAGGCCTAGCCACGTCAGAAACTTAATTGTGCACGGAGTTTGCTTGGACGAAGGAAATGCAGTGGCGTGGGTTGTCGAGGAATTGGTGTATTGAAAGGATCTGTCGCTTTGTTGCGTTGACATTCGATTTTCTAGGGTGAAATCGAACTTATTTCTCAGAGTTGCGTTTAAACTAATTAATTACGCAAAATCTGCTCGTAATCAAACTTAAATGTGACTATCATCGAACGTCAAATGGAAAAATTATAACACAGACAGTTTCTCAAAACGATTACAAAGCTATCCATGTGTGAACACTGAAAATAGTTTCTCGTCAAACCAATATTACGAATTGATGGTTTAGTGAATCGAACGTGACATATAATCAATGACAACTAAGAAAATTAGAATTTACAACAGTTTTTAAGGTTCGATTCTTCGACTGAACTATGAGACTTGTAAAGGATTAAAAATTCTTTACCCACAGTATAGATTTCGCATAAAGGAGAGACTAATCAGATTTGCCAAAACTGTTAAATTTTATGATAAGACAATTATTTAATACGTGATAAATACGTAATAATAATACGTAGTAATAATAATTTATAATAATTATATTTATGGTAAAATAATTATTCATACTACACTCAGAGATCTGTCGCTTTGTTGCGTTGATATTCGGTTTTCTAGGGTGAAATCGAACTCATTTCGTAGAGTTAAGCTTAAACTAACTAATTACACAAAATCTGCTTGTAACCAAACTTAAATGTGACTATTATCGAACGTTAAATGGAAAAATCATAACATTGACAGTTTCTCAAAACAATTACAAAGATATCTGCGTATGAACAAGCGAAAGTACTTTCTCGTCAATCCAATATTACGAATTGTTGGTCCAATGAATTGAATGTGACATACAATCAATGACAACTAAGAAAATTAGAATTTACAACAGTTTTTAAGGTTCGATTCTTCGACTAAACTATGAGACTTGTAAAGGATTAAAAATTCTTTACCCACAGTATAGATTTCGCATAAAAGAGAGACTAATCAGATTTGCCAGAGCTGTTCAGTTTTACGATAAGACAGTAATTATTTATACTACATTCAAACATGACACATAGTACACTCAGGAGGGTGTTTCTTCGCACGAGTCTAAATACAATTAAAAATACTTGGCAGTGGTAAAACGCATTCCACGTATTCATCTTGCGAACTCGACCCTTAACGTAGATCAACAATGTCGAGGAATAATAATTCATGAGAGAACATCGAAGCAAACTCACCTTCGCAACGAACACAAACAAAATTAACATAGAACACTCTAAAAACATCGCAGGTCTACAGTATTCTTTGAAAAGCATAAAAAACGCAACAACTTTTCACAAGACACGACAAGAAAAAGAACATTTAGGACGTGTACAAAGTAATCGAGACTTAAAAAAGGTTTTCGACTAAAGCAACGACTTCTTAGAGCAGATTTCGGATGTTAATTGTGCCATTTGACCAGAACTCGAATAGCCAATCTCGAGGAGTGTCTGGAGTGGTAACGAAGCAATCAAACGTTGATTCCACAGGTGCAAAATACTCTACGTAACACTGATACTCTCCATTACGTATTATAAACAGAGAACTTGCACAGTCGCGATAAATTGCACGGTTCCACCGCCATTTGTCACATGGTGTACAACCAATAGCTACCATACTTAATCACGAGACCAAAATTCGTTTCATCGAGCGAGCATTGCGTGCAATTTATCAATGGTACCCAAATTCGAACGGCGCAGATAACAATTGAATCGTAGAAACGCGGTTCGATCGCGTATCGATAATAACCGCGCGTTCCCCAATCGTCCTCGATCGAGCACGCTGGCCCCCTCTTCGACTGTTTAGTAATTCCTGTCCCATTTTCCTCGAGGATTTGTTTTCTCGCGGAGGAACGGAAGGAGAGAGAATTGGTGAAGCGAAATTGCGGTAGAAAAATCGATGAAACGTCGACGAATTCGCGGACGTTCCCCACTGTAAATCGCATCTGGGTTTGGGGGTTAAAGTTCTTCCCACGTGACCAGAGGGCGCATCGATTCGAACAGCGGCGACCCGCCCGCGTATTTTCGTCTCTTGTTTATCTTTATTATCATCTGTAATGCGATTGTCGAGGAATTTCGCGGCGAAATCTTTATCGCGGCCCACGGTGGGATATTATTAGCATAACAATGCTTACCGTGCCGCAAATCAGGATTTTATGCGCGATCGTATCGTCGAAGGTCGCGGTTCAGGGGCTGAATTTTTTCCTGCCTCGTTTCGTACCTCAGAACCGACAATGTCTATCGACCAACCGGATCGATCATTCTCGAACCGCGCGTCACGAAAATTCATCGTATTCACCAAACTGGTGCATTCGATGCCAGATATTGTTGCCTCGCGCCAAATTGATTGCAGTTTATTTATTAAACGCTGCTAGAGCAGGTTTATGAGAGCGTCTGTCTGTCAGCGCCATAAACTTTCGAAGCACTTAAGCTCTGTAGCTGGAACTTGGCACGACGGTTCTTGCAACCGAGTAATTACTCGAGATTGAATTTGGCTGGGGTCGATGTAATCAATCGAATGAATAAATTGAATCCGTGGCGTCCATTTAGTTGAAGACTTTAGCACGTTCGAAACGGACCGTTCAAAACGGAATTGTCCTCTGTGGCTGGCTATGTTTGCGCAGTTCTAATGAAGATTAACTGAAAGTGCGAAATGTGAGAAGAAGAGAAACATGTTTCAGGTAATTTTTATCGTTATTACTGTCATGAGCTACTCCGCTTGTTCCATCGCCTCGTTCGTTACTGTCTGACGATCGACTGATCCCTGTACACAGTGTTCGTACTTTAAATTCACTTTCGCAAATCAAATTCACGTTTTTCCAATTCAAATTCACCCTTTTTAGAGTCGAATTTTTCCTTTTTCGAATCGAGTTCAGTTTTTGGTCAATCAAATTCATCCATTTGCAAATCAAATCCACCCTTTTCAAGTCAAATTCACTCATCCCACAAATCAAGCGATGCTTTCTAAATTTTCCTTTTCAAATTTTTCTTGAAACCTCTCGTCGATCATACCAACTATTAACTACCAAAAAACATCCAATTTCTGACAACACTAATTAATAAAATATCCCTCTAATATTGTCCACAAAGCTTATCGACCAATTCGCGTAATAAGATCAAGAAGAAACGAAGCAGAACAACTGATCCACGATAATCGCGATATTTGTAAATCGATTATGCGACTGAGGAGTCAAAATCGATATCCAACTATTAACAACAAAAAAAATCAAATTTCTGACAACACTAATTAATAAAATATTCCTCTAATACTGTCTACAAAGCTTACCGACCAATTCGCGTAATAAGATCAAGAAGAAACGAAGCAGAACAACTGATCCACGATAATCGCGATATTTGTAAATCGATTATGCGACTGAGGAGTCAAAATCGATATCCAACTATTAACAACAAAAAAAATCAAATTTCTGACAACACTAATTAATAAAATATTCCTCTAATACTTCTTACAAAGCTTATGGAACAATTCGTGAAATAAGATGAAGAAGAAACGAAGCACAGCAACTGATCCACGATAATCGCGATATTTGTAAACCGATTATGCGACTGAGGAGGCGAAATCGATATCCAACTATTAACAACAAAAAATATCAAATTTCTGACAACACTAATTAATAAAATATTCCTCAAATACTTCTTACAAAGCTTATGGAACAATTCGTGAAATAAGATGAAGAAGAAACGAAGCACAGCAACTGATCCACGATAATCGCGATATTTGTAAACCGATTACGCGACTGAGGAGGCGAAATCGATATTCGAGGGGACGGACTTAAATGTCTGGCGGTTTCGGTAGTCAAAAGACTCCATGGACCGTGTTTATTTCATCGTCGAGGCTGCCAGCAGGATGGGGCTACAAGGTTTTGCGGCAACCGCTGGGCGCAGGGGGGCGGACGGGGTGAAAGAGTGCCAGGATCGTCACAGAGGTGAATTTTGTGGTGGGACGTTCGGGAGTGGCAAGAATCCCTGATGGCGTGGAACTCCGCACGGTACTACGGCTGTGGTCGAAAACGCGACAGAGAGAGAAAGAGAGAGAGAACAAAATTCACACAAGACAGAGAGAAAGAGAGAGAGAGAGAGAGAGAGAGAGAGAGAGAGAGAGAGAGAGAGAGAGAGAGAGAGAGAGAGGAAAACTCGATGGAGGAACGAGAAACAGGGGTGCGAATGGAGTCCAGTGAAAATAAACTGAATGTGAAAACCGACGCGAAGATGGAACGTCGGAGGATGAAGCTGAGAAAATAATGATAAAGCATGACAGAAGAGCGAGAGTGAATCGACAGATCTGTGGAAGTGGATTAATGGAGGGCGAGGAACGACGGAACAATGGGTATCCTGTAAATATTGAAATTGGAACGGGTAATCTTGAAATTTTTAGACAGACGAATGCAGTGTCGCGGTTTAAACGAGAGGCGAGTGGATCGAGGGAAATCGTAAAGTGTGAAACGAAACAGGAGTGACCGGAGAACCGGATGACAGATGTTCCGCGAGCGAAACGGTAGCGTCGAGGCGGAAAAACGCGGGGAAGGATGGAAAACAAAGTGGGCGAGGAACGGATGAACGCTGATGGTGGGGGACTGATGGATGTGGGAAATGGCTGGAAAACGACGCATTAAAAACGGCGCTGGTCGCCACGGACGGCTGACGGAGGAATAATCTGGAAACGAGAATGCTGGATCTCGTTGTAAACAGCGAGAGTGCGTAATCAGCGTACGCGGGTAAAAATAAAATCGAAGAAAAGGCAGAGGTCGAAACAGTGGAACAAAAAAAAAAAAAATACACACAAACAACACGCGTCGAGTGTTCGTAAATATAAAAATAAAATGTGAGCGAGGGGGTTGGTGAAATTCAAAAATAAATTTGAGAAAGTTACGAAAGGAAGGTGCCTGGCCAGTGATCGATGAACGTAGAACGAGTTAGAAAGCGACGAGAACGAAGGATCTGCAAGAAATCGACTTTAGACCGAGTTAAAAGGAGGCGATGCTGAACGACGGGAGCAGAATGTCGCGGCAGTGGAAAAAGACGAGGCTGACAGACTTTGGAACGATTCGAGAATAAGTCAGGCTCCGTTTCTCGGTAGAAGCAGAAAGGGTGCAAACGCTGGAAGAGCGGGAATCCTTACTAAGAACGAAAGCAGTTGAAGAACGAAAAAAGTAGTCCAAAGTAGAGCTAGTCGGATAAAGATGAATAGAGAACACAGCGTGGAGAATCTCGAACGCGAGAGGAAACATCGTGCTACATAAATACGAGCAAGCGAGAAAAGAAACCATGTGCGAGATATCAACCAGAAAAAAAAATCTGCTGAAAACCGTCGAGGAAATAAATCCGTGGGGAAGGAACGACGACACTTGGAATATAAAAGCCTGGGCATCGAAAGAAACAAGAAGAGGAGGTCGCTGTACAAAGAGAACCGTGGACGAACGTGTGCGGAGAACGTTACCAGAAGGAACCACGAGAACGCAAACAAACATCCTGAAGAGTAAGCGCGGCGTAACCCTTCGGCACGAGCGTGAGTAACGGGGCAGGGTAGGAAGCGGAAGACCGCTGGTAGGAAGAAGGCCACGGGAGGGGCGCGCGTTCGAAAAACACGGACACCTATCCCGATCGAGAAAAGAAGCGTTCGCGGAGAGCGCGAGAAGGACGCGGAGAACTGCGTCGAGCGAGGATCGTGGCTGGAGCGAGAGGGAATAATCGTGACGGTGGCGGAAGGAGAGGGTGCGCGCGTGTCGGTGGTGGCGGAGGATCCGAAAAAGAGAGAGCGTTGCAGAGGGAGGAAGGAGGGTGTGTGCGAGAGAAGAGAGGCAGAGACGCGTAGAGGGCGGTCGGAGTGAGAAATTCAGCTGGGAAGAGGGGGAGAAGGGGTGACGAGGAGCGAGACGGAGAACGGATCGGTGTAAAAGAGAGAGGAAGAGAGAGAGAGAGGGCGAGAGGGGGGAGGAAGTAGCAGGAGAGCGAGGCTGCGGCGTAGTCTCAGTGCCGGCGCAGTGGCCGGGCCATCGTGTCCTGTGCCTAGCTTTCCGTGCTCTCTTTTCTCTAATCCTGTTCGACAGTCGACCACGATTCTCCAGAGGGATCGTTCTTTTTACCAGAAACCTCGTATCCTGGTGTGCCTGGTGTGCCAGCCCCGACGTTGAACGCCGGACAGGTCGTCACCGGCTCGATCGCGACTATTTCTCTGCTCCGCGGATGCATCCTTCGACTCTGCCGCGTTCCACGCCAGCAGCCCTCTTATCGACGTGTAATCGTAGTAGTGCGACGTGCGGGGATGAGCAAACGTGAGGGGACGAAATTGGTCGCCGCCGTCACCGTGACGTGTCGCCGCGAGACCGCGTCGTCCTCCTGAGGTCCTGCCGCGACGCGCACGAACCATCTCTGCCCGCGGTTTTACAGTGCCGAGCTCTGCGCCTCTCTCCGTTACGTCTCGTTTCTCCGTCTCGTTGGTGTTCGTCGACTCCCTTATCCGCGTCGACTCGCTCGTCGTACTCGGAAGTGTGAACGAGAGTTGCACGTCGAGGGCTAACAGCAGGGACTGAGGAAGAAGGACAACCTGCCAGGCAGCAGCCGGGAGGATCACAGGGCGAAGAGGTGGGAGCCATGCCGCCCGGGCGAGCTTCCCTCGAGGTAGCCAGGACGGTCCGGCATCCCTGTCCTTCCACAGCACTGCGTTCTCGTCGCCTCTTTTGAGGTAAGGGATCCTTTTCGTTTGCTTGCGTGTCGCGGATCAACTTCGCCTGTACGTGACGTGGGAGTAGGACTTAATAGCTGCCGTCACCTGAAGCTAGTCTACATAGCGAGACAGATTTACCCACGTACCGTTGGAAAGTGTCCAGAAATTAGGAGGATACTCGAAAGTGTACACGAATAGCTGGTTAAAAAAGGAAAATACGAGGTGGGATTTATTTAAGGCTACACCACTCGAGGTTTCACGTTCGCTTGGATAGTGTGCACACAATTTGGGAATTCTACGAGTGTGCGTATGTAGGTTCGCAGTATTTCGTCTGCGGATAAAAAGTAAACGCGCGAGTGTGCCTGCTTTGAAATGTATGAGGTGAATATATTCGTTGCGGTCGAAGCTTTTTTTGGGGGGGAAATTCGCTGGGAAATAAATCACCTCGTCGATCTGACGGGAGTCTCGAAAATTCTCGTTCAATTCGAGGAGCAGAGCCTGACAGGGTCGACGTCCTGGCAGAGTGGTACGTTTCAGGAGCCTCCGCCAGTGTTGATACTCGCGACGCACGGCGAGGCTTCCGGCGAACGTTGGCCAGCCTGGCCGCGTCACAATAGCGAACGGCAGGGCACATGTTCCTAGCGGTGGAAAGAAACGAATGGGGAGTTTCAATGGGACGCCGCTGAATGCGCAGTGCAAACAAATGCGCCTGTCTCCGCGTTTCGCTCGCGTCGCCTACTTTCAGAGGCTGCTCTGCCAGAAAATCGTGGCGTAGGTGGCCCACCACCGTGACGCGTAATCATGGGAATTAGCGCGATAAGTTACGGACGAGTGTCCCTGGAATTCGGTCGATCGAACCACGCGAAAGAATCTCCGTGGAATTTTCGGATATCTCGGCTACGCGTATAAATAGAACGTTATTTAATCGAAGGCACCTTGAAATGGGAAAATTGTCAGGTTTACGCGAGTTTATTTTTCCATTCCCCTCGAAATAAAGTGGCGAGGGATAATAAATTCGAACGATTTAAGAATCGTTGCGAGCCTCTCGATAGTCGCGAGGTATTTGTCTGAGCTCTCGTTTGCAAATATATCGAGCGAGGTGTCGGGAATAAGCAGTCGAATCAATTTCGCGAGGGACCCGATATCCGCGGTACGTTCTCGAAACATGTGTCAGCCGCCTCGAAAAGTCAACCAGTTTACAAAACGCCGTGGAATTCATTTATTTTTAACGGTCGATCGTATTTATTTCCGTCAACGCGACACACGCGAGCACGTATTTATAGAAACGGCGCTATTCCCGTTTGTCGCGATCAAGCGTCGCGACGAACGGGACCGCGCGAACCCAGGCGATTTATTAAATTCCAGTAGGAGACGCGCCGTTCGAGGCGAGTCACCCCCTGGACGAATATGTTTCGCCTCGCCATATTTTATCATCCACTGCCACTGCGCGAGAGTCGTCTGTTCTTCGTCGAAACTTCTGCAGGGAATTTCTCTCCTCTTTCGTTTTCCTCGCTAGACGAGAATATCTCGTTTTCATCTTGATCTACATATTCTTATCAATTGCTGACCCACGCGAGAGTTCACGTTTTGTTCTTGAAATTGTTCCGAGCGTCTGTCGTTTCTTCGCTTCTTTGAACGTCTTCGTGCAGCCCTCTTATTCGTTTTCGATACATTCTTCAAGAGTGCCTCTTCGTGCCTTTTCTCGAACTATGCAACTGCAGCAAGTTCGCGTAGATCGTTTGTCCTTTCTAAAAATTTCTTCGATGAATTTCTTCTCTTGGCTGTTCTTCGCGATTCGATCAAGCTAACAGTTTGTATCAGAATTATTCAGATCGAGTACATCTTGTCAAAGGTAGCATTTTCTTCAAGATACAGAGGTGGAAGTTCAAGTGAAAAGGGTGTACGATTTTTTTCCATGCGAAAATCTCGCGACTTGGCCACGTAAATTCAAGAAGTTCGTGGCTGCGTAACTAGATCACCGAGAATTTATTTGTCTTCTCGTGAATCTGACTTATTGTCGCACGCGCGCGCAGCCACGCTGGCCAAGAACGTCGAGCATCCTCTTTGCGACAGAAGAATTCTTCTGGCCTCTGTCGTACAGACTTCCAGCGTGTTTCACAATTTATTATATTAAACTGTAGCTTTCTAATGCTCGCGAAGAAATTTTCTGCTCGCACAGTTTCAAGAAGAGACTCCACCTTTGTATAATTTACCTAACAATTTGATCAGAAGCGTTGGATATTAAAATCGTGCCATAAAAGATTACAGAAAAAAGGATACCGTGCTGAAAGCGATATTTTTATTAATTTAATAGAAACCAAGCGTCTTTTGTAAAGTGCAGCCACTGTTTCCACCAAAATTGGGTTACCAACGATCCGCAATGTAACTCCAATGACCAAGTCGGACTCCATCGCCATTAAACATCGCTCTTACGAAGCTTCTCCTTGTCCAGGACACTTTACTCCTCGCGTCTCCTCTCGAAACGACAAAGCAACAGATTTCAGTCGTGTTCAGCGAGTCAGAATCGCGGATCAAAGGGACACGCGAACTTCGCTGCGGCTTTGTCTACGCAGAAACGCATTCGAGGGAACACAGGTACCGTCGATGACGTTGCTGGCCCACTGAAGAAGCGGTGTCCCACGGGTCAACGTTGCCAGAGCAACTCGCGTGCATTTAACACCATTATACCCGGAGAACGTGAAAAAAGGAAGAATGGGAGAATAAAAGGGAACACTTTGCATTTTCCACCCTTTTTCTCTTTTTTTTTTGCAAATGGAGATTGCTACATTTCCCGTTCCGTTCGATGGAATATGTGGACTGTTTATTTTGAAAGTGGTGCAGGTCCTTTTTTTAAAAAAATGAGATATGACGTAATTTATGCATAATTTAGTGTAAATTTTTTGTTCATAACTAGTTACTATTTAATATCTTAAAAAATGCCAATGCTTTGTTCAATTTAAATGCTGAATCACGATGCCAAGCCTATTACATTCGAAAAATCTGATATGCAGCAGCTATTGCCTTATATACCTCCTGTGCATCGCGAATATTTCAAAACACTGTCACATGAAGAGCATAAATAATTAATAATACCAATATCTTGTGTTAAGTTTAACAATATATAAATATAATTAACGTTCGTAATAAAAAATGCTAATCCTATTTTATTTCTTGTTATTATTTATAAACAAACATTGCATTAATATGAGATATATTTTAAGTGATATTTGCTATTTCAAAATTGAAATTAAATGATAGTTACAATTGACTAATTATGAAATTGAAATTATGAAAGTTATACACAGTCAATTCTCCTATAACGCGGTACTCTTACAGCGTGGTTTCCGTTCAACAACGTCCCATAAGTTCTTTCCGTGCACCCAATGAATGGTTTTAACTGGATATGTTTATATAAATATTCAAACTTATCTCTTAGCCGTTTACGACATCGGTTTCAGTCGTCTCAGAGCTCTTTCACAGTACGTTTCATTGGTGACCAATTCTTTCTAAAATTTTGTTGCTGGCACTGTTCGAGCGACAGCGAAGAAGCGCAAACTTTAGATGAGGAAGAACTGACAGAATTAATTGAAGCACCTACCTCAAATGCATTGGTAAACGAAAATATGGAAAACGAATGGGTGCCAAATCTTGATTTACAAGATGTGAAAAAAGGGCTGAATTTGGCTAAAGAATGAGAACTTCATTTCATTCAAACTGATCATTCAACGGTGCGCAGCGCAAAGTTTAAAAGAGAGTTAAGAAATTGCTTAGCTCCCTATAGAGAGGTTTTAGTGGAGTTAGAAAAAAAAGATACAATCGAAAACCAATGTGAAGATGAACCAAGTGAGGAAGACATTTTACCCATTAAAAGAAGATGAGTTAGGCGACTCATATTTGACAGCGAGGATGAGTGTTAAAAGATTACATAATTTTACAAAAGTCTTTCTTCTTTTTGTTGGAAAACAGTTTTTTAGTCTAGTTTTTATTTCATTTTTTTTATCATTTCCTTATATGAACTCTCAATTCAATAAAAATGATTTATAATTTATCTTGCCTTTTGTATTTATTGGTCTCCATATAACGCGGTACGAATCATGTGATTTGTACTAATTCTGAGTTTCTTATAGCGCGGTACGCACGCACCGCGTTATAGGAGGATTGACTGTAATCAAATTACGTATCGATAAATTAGTACAAACATTCCCAGACTTCACATAATTAGCCTATATTTTTTAATTGTCAGATCTGCTAACGTTCAATTTTCTCGAAACAAAAGAAAATGGACTTGCATCACTTTCAAAATAAACGGTCCACATCTCTCTCTCTCTCTTTCTCTCTCTCTCTCTCCTGTCCAACGACGATTGCTTGAGGCCTTCGCGAGCTTTCGGATTAACCGTTAGCGGGCATTTACCTGCTGGCGATCGATTCGGTGCGAAAAGGGCATGTGCGGATAAAATCAGAGGACTTCGGCCCGGGGACGAAGTGTTTGCTCTCGAACAGTTTTGTCCGTGATCGATGCGTGCCTCGTGCTTCTCTTCGTGGTGGGGCTCGGCTAGCCTCTATTGCCAAGAAATCAATAAATCGACGCCAATAAAATCGCGGAATTATATTAATACTTTCCTGTTTTCACTTTCGTGCGCGGCGAAGTCCAAAGAACGCGGATCCCTCGGTTCGTTATTGGGATTGTCAATCGTTTCTGCCGTTTCGATTCATCTCAGGAATAATCTCATTCTTAGAAACAGCAACTGTTTTTTCTTTTTTTTTTTTTTTTAAATGATAAATAATAAGCTTTGCTTATTGCGTAGCTTCGACTGAATCCACCTGGTACTTGGCTGCATTAATAACGTCTGAAAATAACTTTAACAGATAAATTGACTTCTTTATGAGCCACTGTCGTGTCTTCTCAAGAAGCTTTCTGAGATTGAAATGATCATAATTATTTTAAGAAAGTTCATCAGCGAGATTTTTCGATGTTAGAAAGGCATTACATACTTCAGAACGTACCATAGCATAATTAGAGTGATCACTGCAGCGTGGACTTGTAATTTGGACTATGAATGCCCTTTGGAAGCGGCTTGCAGAGGTTCAACTTGCGTAATACCGTTTCGATTGACTCCTTGACGAACGTTAATTGGCTCGCACGTGTCTCGCTCGAGGTTTCGACGAAATAAATACAGACAGTTCGATTACCACTGAATTTTCATTTTCTCGAGCGTTTCAAGCGTTTCGAGCATCGTCCAACTGGATCCTGCATGGCAACGTCTGGATCCACGACACTGGATGACTTGGTTCGCGTTGCTCGTTCGCCAGCCACGTTGCCAGCTATTCGACGGTCCCTCGAACGATGTCCACTCGCTGTAGCTAATTAGCCACGAGTTCGAGCCCACTCGGTTCCTCTCGACGCGTCGAATTGCAATTTGTTACTTTGATCGAGCTCGAAATTATTGCCAGCCACGAACTCAGAAACCGTTCGTTGCACCCGTTCGCGTTTCTGACGATCGTTCCTTCGAAATTGTTCCCGATTCAAATGCGTTAATGGCCGCCGTGCAGTTCACGCGGCGTTTCGTTCCCAGTTTATTTAAATCGAATCGACGATATCGCGGGATTAAATTGACTGGAAATAGTCGCGAACGAGGCGTCGCGTTCACGCGACGTTGCTTTTTAATTGAATAAACCGTCCAGATTATTTGGCTGATTTAACGCCATATTTCGGTGTAAATTGATCCTCCTCGCTGGCGCGGGTTAGATACAAATATGCGTTTCCACGAACAGCCATTCGCTATTCGCTACGCTGGCGTAAATCTGAAATTTAAAAAAAAAGTATTCTGAAGTAATCCGTGAACCTTTATCTCGACCATTAACGCAGTTATGGAAGCTATACTAACTATTTCCGGTAAGAAGCTTGCGGTGTTTAGATTGCGAGGTGAGGTGCATCGAAATTAATTAAGTGATATAGTAACGCGGCTTGTTTGAGGTTAGAACGAACAAAAATAGTTGCGATGTAAATTTCGATGGATTAACTATAGTTCTGTTAATTTTAATTCAATTTTTACTGAGGTGTTAGTCACTTGAGTTACTTGTGTTTCATGGGTTCAGTTTGGTTCAATAAAATGTAAATTTCGATGGATCAACTATAATTCTATTAATTTTAATTCGATTTTTACTGATATGTTAGTCACTTGAGCTAATTGTCTTCAATGGTTTCAGTTTGGTAAAACAAAATGTAAATTTCAACGAATCAACTATAGTTCTATTAATTTTAATTCGATTTTTACTGAGGTGTTAGTCACTTGAGCTAATTGTCTTCAATGGTTTCAGTTTGGTAAAACAAAATGTAAATTTCGACGGATCAACTATAGTTCTATCAATTTCCATTCGATTTTTACTTAGGTGTTAGTCACTTGAGCTACTTGTGTTTCATGGGTTTAGTTTGGTAAAACAAAATATAACCAAAGTTCTAAATAAGTACCATTATTAATTTGACTTCTATGACTGCTGGTTGGTAGTCTTTCTCATCCTTAACTCATTTGCGTCATAAGTTCATATATGCGCGAAATTCTCCCCATGGATTGAAGTATTTCTCTAAGTAGAATCAAAAAAGTTTTGATAAAAATAAAGGGTTACGATTCTAATAGTAACGAAGAGGTAATTGACCAATTTCCACCTTATTGAACAATGCAAATAAGTTAACAAGCTTATAATATTTTTCATTTTGAATTAACGTTCTGCAATCGCTAATTTCTTCAGTCTTTAGTCACTGTCTTCCTCTATACCCATGGTATATTTCTTAAAAAGTGCTATTGTGTCTATGATAGAAGATACCTTTTTAGTTACACGATATTTGGCAACATTAGAGGAATTTCAGTTGGGCCTGATGGTCGAGAGTCGCTTGGCCACGAGCTGTGGACCATTCAGAATTATATCACCCGGTTTATGGCGTCCACACGTGTTACTGAGGTCGTTAGAGCTGGTCGTATTAAATATCTTTTATGCAGGACATTCGTAAATGTTAGTAAAACACTTGCCAATGCTTGTTTTTTTTTATTTAATGGATACTTCGTTCTGCATAGCTGTTTGTAAATAACGAAAAGGAAAGTTTTACTTTTTACGTGTACAAGTTTCGTTAGATTCTCGTTCATTGGTGTAAGCATTTCCAAAAATATCGTACATTGAGAAAATATTAAAGTAAATAAAATTACTACATAAAAAGCTGGATAATAAAATATTATTATACTTTTGTATTACTACTTGAACTCTTGAAACTCTTAAAAATTTATCCGTTAAACGAAGCAATAGAAACTTAAATTAAAAGTTCCATTTTTTTTAACTTAATCCATACTTTTGAAATATTATATGGTACCAATTCTCCAAATCTCATTGAAATTCTAGCATTAGTTGCGAAAATATTACATCTTTTCTAAGTGATGCATGTTCTTCATATTTCGCTGGTTTTCGTCCAGTAGACGTACAAGTTCAGCTCGCGTTGTTATCCACCCATAGTGTGTTAATTACTTCATACATGATAAAATATTGAAAGCTTCAAAATAACCACAAAAAAAGGAATTTAATTGACGCGCACAGTATGAAGTCTTCTATTATTCCTCGCTGCTGCGTTAATCGCGTTCTCAAAAAAGAAACGATCCTTCTAACCGATCGTTAATTTATTACCAAACTTTTCACCAGAGATGGCGTCAATTAAACAGGTTCAAAACTCCTCGATTTCGACAAACAACGTAATCGTGTTAACGTCATTCTCGTTGTCTTGAACGAGCTGCGAATCGCGCTCCTCCAACCGGAAGACGGATCAGTTCCGCTGGAGGTATCACTCGATTGTAGGTAATTAAATTAGCCGCGAGTCTAAAGCGATAACACAATTATCGGACGTCATCTGGATTGTTCAAATACGTGTGACTTATTTTACAATTCTATCCTTCTAATTAATAGAGCTTAGATTGGGTTTTACTATTTGTTATTGGGTTTATTTATTATTATACTTATTATTGGGTTTCATTATGGGTAATGTAGTGATTTACGCTTCTATCTGACGCTTGTTCTTCTTCTAACAGAATTCTGAGACAGAACTGCGATTTTAAAATCTATTTGTTTAAGCAAAAGAGCGTGTTCACAATTTTAATTAATAGAACTTAGATTGGTTTTTATTATTTATTATTGGGTTTGATTATGGGTAATTGAGTGATTTACGCTTCTATCTAACGCTTGCTCCTCTGCTAACCGAAATCTGAGACAGACCTGCAATTTAAACATTTATTTGTTTAAGAAAAAGAGCATGTTCACAATTTTAATTAATAGAACTTAGATTGGTTTTTATTATTTATTATTGGGTTTGATTATGGGTAATCGAGTGATTTACGCTTCTATCTGACGCTTGCTCCTCTGCTAACAGAAATTTGAGACAGACCTGCAATTTTAAAATTTATTTCTTTAAAAAAAAGAGCGTGTTCACAATTTTTCTAAATATTTTGAAGCTTTTTCAACGCGTTGATTAATGACGTAGATTAGAATTTTCTAATCAGCAAATATTCCAAATAAACGAGCAAATACAATCGTCCAGTTTGTTAGAGCTTAGATTGGGTTTTATTAATTATTATTGGCTTTATTTATTATTATGTTTATTATTGGATTTGATTATGGGTAATCGAGTAATTTACGTTTCTATTTGATGCTTGTTCCTCTGCTAACAGAAATCTGAGACAAAGTTGCAATTTAAAAACTTGTTTTTTTAAAAAAGAGAGCGTGTTTACAATTTTTCTCAATAATTTGAAGCTTTTTCAACGCGTTGATTAATGACGTAGATTAGAATTTTCTAATCAGCAAATATTCCAAGTAAACGAGCAAATACAATCGTCCAGTTTGTTTGCTCCTATTAAACAAACGAATTTAGCCTAGCGCGATTCATTAGAATTCGATAAGCGCAATTAACAGCGTCGAACAGTTCATCGACGCGCGGGACAATAACGCGTCGAGCGGTTCTCAGGCTATTAAAACGGAATCCGAACGGAATTTCGAGTGGAGAACGAAATAGAACCGGTCGAATCGCCTCGAATTAAAATGCGAAACAGACTGAAGGAACGACGCCGACTGGGATCTCGTTTCCGCTCGCGCTGGCCGTGGCAGTTGCAAATTTTACGAACTTCACGCGTGTCTTGGGGGATTGCGCGCTGGCGTCGACGACTCGTGTAATTTCGTTTGCTGTTCGAGCGAACTTCCGTAAATTGAAATACGGGGAGTCAAGCGTGTGTGTAAATTCGAAATCGAATCAGTCTGATTATCGCGATATTTCAATCGTGCGTTCCTTCCACTAGTGACTGGACAAGAAAATTCATTTTGCCTGCGGATGTATTAGGTTGGGGAATAAGTTCGTAGCGTTTTCACCGAAGACTTTTATTTAAACGAGCTCGTGAGGCACTCAGGCTCCCAATTTTTTGGTAAATCCTATTGAATGAAGATGATTGAAAATCGTTTCATGATCGCAGTTCATTTTTTCCGCTAATTCACGACTGGTTTGGCTTTCGTTCTCCTTCAAAAGTGATTTGAGACGTTCTTCATCGAATTTAGAAGGCTTTCCACTGCGAGGCGTGTCATCGATGTCAAAATCGCCATTTTTGAACTTTGCAAACCATTTCCGTGCTGTAGACTCCGCCTATGACACCTTCTCCATACGATGAAAAGCGAAGAAGAGCAGGTGTCGAAAATGTTGATTTTTGCCTCCTGGGTATTCCATTTCTAAGCCTCGAAACTAATAAAAAATTGAATAACTCAAAAATACAATTAGCATAGTTTTGTAGAGCAGAAAGAGTTCTATCGAATGAATACTTACTTATTCCCCAACCTAATATTATTTGTAAAATTGTAGGATGCGTAGGCAAAGGGAGAAAATAATAGCAAAGTTCTTGCTTTTTCTTACTTAATGAATACTTCATTTTGCATAAGTTTTTGTAAATAACGAAAAGGAAAGTTTTACTTCTTACGCGTGCAAGTTTCGTCAGATTCTCATTCATTGGTACGAGCATTTTCAAAAATATCGTACATTGGAAAAATATTAGAGTAAATAAAATTACTATATAAAAGTCTAGTGACTGGATAAGAAAATTCATTTTGCCTGCGGATGTATTCTTGTGAAATTATAGGATGTGTAGGCAAAGGGAGAAAATAATAGCAAAAGATAAATAATTTATTAACGCGTTCGTGGACAGTAAAAGTTTCAGCAAGGTGCAGTAATTGACAGTGATTGTATTTTTAAATTAGTTGTGATATTCGAAATTTGATTAAACACATTTTATAAGGTAGTCAGATTATTATATTTTAATCGTTATATACAATGAATGCTGTAGCATCCACGACAAAACAAAAACTTAAGGTTATATAAAATTAAATTCAAAATAATTGACTTTAAGACTTGAATGCTATAGCATTTACGTCCGCGAACGTGTTAAAATTATTTTAGCTGATGGAACAATAGAACGTGAGGTTGATACTGTGGATGTCTAAAAACGCATAGAAAACTCGTGCTTGGATAATTTGTGCTTATGATATTGTAAGCCCTTGAAAAACTTGCACTTGTGTTAGTGTAGACTGTTAGAAATCTTATGCTTGTGATACTGTAGGCGTTTGAGAAGCTTGGATTTGTAATACTGAAGGCGCTTGGAAAAATTACGCTTGTGATATTATAGACTTTTAGAAAACTTGTGCTTATGATGTGGAAGGCTTGCGTTTGTAATACTGTAGGCGCTTAGAAAATTTACGCTTGGAGAATTTGCGTAATATCGTAGAAGCTTTGAAAATTTGTGTAATGCTGTAGGCGCTTTGAAAATTTGCGCATGGAAAACTTACGTTTATGATATTATAGGCGTTTAGAAAATTTGCATAATACTGTAGACGCTTTGAAAATTTGCGTAACACTGTGGGCGCTTTGAAAATTTACGCTTGGAAAACTTATACTTATGATATTATAGGCGTTTAGAAAATTTGCATAATACTGTAGGCGCTTTGAAAATTTGCGTAACACTGTGGGCGCTTTGAAAACTTACGCTTCTGATATTGTGGGAGCTTAGAAAATTTCAACTTGTAAAACTTACGCTTCTGACATTGTGAGCGCTTAGAAAATTTGCGCTTGGAAAACTTACGCTTGTGATATTGTGGGCGCTTAGAAAATATGCGCTAGTGATATTGTGGACGTTTAGAAAATTTGCGCTTGAATATTAACGCTTTGAGAATTTGCATTATACTATTATAAACGCTTTGAAAATTTCTGTTATACTGTACGCGCTTTGAAAATTTCTGTTATAGTGTATGCGCTTTGAAAATTTCGCATTTGGAGAACTTACGCTTGTAATATTGTAAATGCTTTGAAAACTTGCACTTATAATACTGTACACGCTTAAAGCTTCAGAGAAAATTTCCAACGGAACAACGTATAATACTATTTAATATCGTTTCAATTTGCATCGACATCCGCGATCTACATAGCACTAACTCCTGTATCTCAGCCTAATTCCACTGTAATCCTGACTCTGTAACACGTAGGTGGATGCAAAATCACTCTGGTGTGTACGTAATCGATACACACTTGACGGAGTAATCGAATCAGCCGCACGTTCAGCTCGAACTACGAGATAAGTTGAGTTAGTTACGAGCCAACTTTGTTATCCGCTAGCTTCGATGATTTTTAGTGCGTCCCGACGAAGCTGCCATTATAAGATCTTCCGTAAACACGTTACGTCTTAAAAGTGTCGTAGAACAACTCTGTTCGATGTACAGCGTCACGAAGAATCGAGTAGTTTGCAAGGAAAAATTCTATAAAAAAAAAGAGAAAAGAAGAATAAGCTGGATGACGAAGTTTCATAAAGTAATACCCGTGAAACTGAGGAGGTCGTCGCGAAGGAAACTATTTACTGAGAACCAATCTCCAGCAAAAAGGAAAAGTCATCCATTCTAGGCTTTGCGTGAAATTTCACGCGTCACAAATCACTACTCCTATCCCTCATCGCTCTCTTGATGAAAAGTTCGCGCGCAGAGGTTGGCCCCGTTTCCCGCGAGGGTAACTCGTACGTCGATTCCTCTCGGACCTCTGCGACAAGGAAATGAACAAACTCTTGCCGTTCATGAATAATTTCAATCAGTCACTCTATATTTTATAACGAATACCATGACTCGCAACAAAGTGGAGGGGCAGAAAGAAACCTCTACGCGAAAAGAAACGCGAAGAAAGGAAATTGCAACGCGACCCATTTTTCACTCTCTGCGGACAAGAATTTGTTGACTTGTGTTAGGAAAAAAAAGTTACGACCAATCGTAACTGTTCTATCGAAGAGGGAGCGAATTTGTACGAAAAGTACCCCAGAATTTAATAACCATTATTAATTCTTTAATTAAAAACGAATTACATCTGCGAGATATTAGAGGTATTAAAAAAGTAATTAAAATTTCTTCGATAAACTCTTTCACAGTTAGTTTACGTCGAGACACGGTTCAGTAAACACTTAAGGATTATCAAAAATTCATAAAAAAAAACAATAAAAATTATTCTATTCGATTATAACATCTAAGACTCTTTTTTTAAATAAATGTTCTCCAACAAAAAGAATTTCGATCGCTTCTCGATCCCTTTAACGTAACACAACGAGAACTTGTCTCTCACTTTTCATTCGAAGATTCTTTTTTCAAATAAATGTTCTTCAGCAAAAAGAGTTTTGATCGATTCTCGACTCGTCTCTCACTTTTCATTCGAAGTTCATTAAGCACAAATGAATGTGTAATCTGAACTTAGCGTTCCTTTTTCGATTCCTTTTTCGACAGAAATGTGAAAAACTTGGTTCGAGCCAGCGAGAATTAAAAGATGAACGCGGACGCTGTGGAACATTGGTGGATCACGCGACGGACGCTGGTCGTCGTTAATCTCGCGGCACGATTTTTCGATCTCTCGTTCTCTGCGTCGAATTCGCCCGTATAACGAAGGCTGGGAGGGGGGAGAGAGGGGGGGGGTGCGAACGGGGCGCACCCGGCTAACGATCCTGGATACGGCGTAAATATAGCCGATAATGATCGGAATCGTTTTTGTATTAGCGCGAAAACGAGCTCGATGTCTCGCGTTTATCGTCGTTTATCGACGAACTCTCGTTCCGTTCTACGTGTGTCCACCTGTATCGTCGATGGCCATCGATTGTTATATTTCACGATGGATAGAAAAAAAAAAAAACACCGTGTACACAGCTGTTACAGACGAAACCCGTAAAAGTTATGTTTCATTCATGATGGATGATGGGAATTTTCTATGGGACGATCAAACTGGGATAGTCGATCGGTTTTATCGGTGGAGCACTTCAAACGCGTTCCTCTCTGAGGAATAAAATTGTTTTTAAAACGCATTACCGTCGTTACTTGTCAAGATCATCCGTTGGTATCTTTCAACTGAGGTTATGATCAGGTCATGATAGATATGCCAGCCATTTTGGTCTTATTTATTAGAGGTTGTTGACTATTTAGGAACGCAGATATCCTTTGAATAATATTGTACTTGAATTGTACAAAGTCGCGAATAACGTAATTTAAAATTACGAGTAGCATGGAATTCGAGTTACACAAAATGGCGAATATTACTGTCGAGAATTAACTCGATCGACGGGGTAACACATGCCTTTGTCATAAAATTATAAAATTATTACGGTTATCAAATTTTACTCTTTTATACAATTAAGAGTTTACAACTGAAAATACATGAAAAATTTGTCTTATTATTATTAATTTTACTTTTTTATACAACTAAAAATATATAAAAAATTTATCTTATTATTTTAAATATTTTCTTAATTAATTTTCATAATGAAATGTACAAATTTATATGGATCTCGAGTTCCAAATAGCACAGAACCCTTTAACCGTGTTATTGGAGGAATACCTGTATAATGGTCCTTAACATGTAGGTGGATGCAAGATTATTATGGTGTGTACGTAATCATTACACATTTGGCATGATACTTGGGTTTTTTAAGCAAACGTACAATAAATAATTGTAAAAATTCGAAATATTGTACCATTCTGCCCATACAACAAACATGGTCCCTCGAACCTTGAAACACTCAGCTCAGTCGTCGCATAACTCCACAAAATCCACCAAAACTCGACTGATCATCCTTACAATCTTCTAACCACGACTAAACTCGACTAAAGCGTACACTAAATAGTTGCAAAAATTCGAAATGTAGTACCATCCTCCCCATATAACAAAAATGGTCCCTCGAACCTTACGCACTTAACTCAGTTGTCGCATAACTCTACAAAATCTACCAAAACTCGACTAATCATTCTCACAACCATCTAAACACGACTAAACCCACCAAACACAAAACTAAAAAAATCCCCATCACCCATTGCGTCCAAGTCCGCCAGCATATCCGACGATTAATTTTGCAATCCTGCCAACCGCAATGGCGTCGTTTAGACAGCGCGAAACCGCGGAACGTGTCCAAGCCTCAAACGACACGCGCGAAACCGCGAATCGCGCGCGTTCGGTTTGCACGCGCGACCAAGTCGAGGGACGCGTAGCTCCACACATACGTGTACAGGAAATAATGAGATTCCGCGTGGGCGTCGGTCGAACGAGGCTCGCACAATGGCGGCAGTGAAATCTCATCGTGACTGAAAAGCAACGCGAGCGAAGTTTGTTATCGCTACGAGGAACGGAATTTTACGGTTGCACGAGGTGGAGTGGTAGGCGAGGGGTGGACGAACGTGGTTGGTTATAGAAGACAGCTGGTCCTTTGGATCGTTCTCTGGTAACCTTCTTTCGTTCGCGCACGCCTCCGCCCAGGAATCTTCCCGTCTGTTATCTTATTATCAGCTGCATTGTTCCAGAAGTTGAACGGGAACGTGTCGTCTCGTAGCTGGAATCGACGCGGCCCCTTTTGTCGCTACAGAGAACTAGGGGGTGGGTGCAGAGAGAAATGAGAAAACGAACAGCATGAAACGAAGAAACAGCATGGTTTTCACGAACGAGGAATTCATTGTCCAGAGTCGACGGTATGAAACGAAACGGAATGGTCGCTGGTTACTTTTGCAAATTGTTTCCTCGCGTTCCTTCGCGTTCCTTTTTTTCTCCACCCTTGCGTGTCTTGTTTTGGTATCGTCGGTATTATCTCCGCGGAACTAGATTTCGTCTCTCCTTTGTTCGTTCTCGTTTTTTTGTCTCGCTGCTACGTCGTCGCGAGGGTAGAAACGCAGGCTGGACGAACCAGTGTTTCCTGCTCCTTCTTTTCAATTTCCCGGGCACGGGATTACAGCGAATTGGGGCTGGCTAACGCGGAATTACCAGCAGCGAGCGCGTGTGCTGATTCCCTTAATTTCACTGCCCGCGTGGGACGCGACATGATCAGACTTTTCATCTCGATGGGAGCTGTTTGTACGCGCAGTGATTATGGCAATTGGAAAATGTTACGGTTTCTTTCTGTAGAAGGGTTGGGAGGACCTTTTTGGTCACTAGACGCAGACGTAAATGCAAGAAAAATAAACTGGGGAATTGTTGCAATTTCAAGCGCGAAAAATTACTGAAATAAATATATGTATATATATATATATATAGGGTGGTATATGATACAAGCTGGACAATTAAAAATCTATCACCTGTATTATTATATAAATTTTAAACTTTTAAACTTTAAACTTAATTGTAAAAACAGTTACAAAAGTAATTAATATTGTTTAATGTTAAACATGAACAAAAAAATTGTAATTTTAATTAAAACAAAAACCTAAATAACTATCAATAATTATTAATAATATTTCTGTTACTTAGTCATCTTAAAACATATGCAAGCATCTGAATTTTTTGTAGTTAAGCTATAAATGTTAATTTTATTATTTATCTTATCTTAAAATTTAGGTAAATACTTATGTTATTTATTATGTTATACATTGTTTGCAGAACTCGTATGGATCATTTGAAATTTTTAAGTGGGTGACACAGTAATGATCGCAACAGTGGCTCATAGATTGCTGACCAATGGGGTAGACTTTGAATTTCTTCCTCAGATCTCGAATCAAAGTATTACTAATCTCTTTTAACTCATAGTAATAACGCATTTTGTTTATTCTCTCGAATATTACCATTCACCATTATTAATACTTTTTACAAACGTTATAAATCTTCGTAAACCAACATCGTCAACAATAGAACGTATCTCGAGTAATAAAAGTGTCAGTGGCGAACGGTTCCAGTTGCTTCAGCCGTAATTCGGCCATATTCAATGGATTTATGCGTCCATATTCCAGGTTTAATGTGTTCCGCATCATGTATCCCCCAAGATCCAACCGATTCGAATAACGCGGCTCGTTTCAACCCTTCGAACACTGTGGACCCATCTGTGGATTTCGAAAAGTCGTTCACCGTGTCCAACAACCATTCCAAATACCCCACGGACCTAAATGTATGGATTCGATGCTATAGTTCGATACTATTGGGTCCAAATGCAACAGTAAATAATTTCAAGTAAAATCAGTGCACTTTGAATTGAAACTTAAAAATTATAAAATTCATCTCAACCACTTCACTGTTCAAATTGTCAGTATTATAGCTATTGTTCATGAAATAGTGAGTTAGTATTGAACACTAAGTTGTCTCGATGCTTTCACTTCGACGTTCTCAGGAAGAATCTCTTGTCTCTGCCTCGCGATCGCGCGATCAAGCTTTCCTTCCATCACGAGACGTCGAGAAGGGCCTAGTTTATGACATCCCCTTAGTGTCTATCGTTTCTCGTTTCCGCTTGGCTTCAAGGTGACGAAGATCATCTCGTTCGCTTCGACGCAAGCTCTTCCTTTAATTCCTGGTTTCGCACCAAACATTTGCAATAAAGCATTGCTTTCTGCGAAATACGTTGATTCTTAACACGCTCATGAACGTGAATACTGTAGCATTCACTTTCATGATGATTCAGAATGACATGAATGCTAAGCATTCAAATCTTAAAGTCAATTATTTTTAATTTAATTTTATATAACCTTAAGTTTTTGTATTGTCGTGGATGCTATAGCATTCATTGTATATAACGACTAAAATATGATAGTCTGACTATCCTTATAAAATGTGTTTAATCAAATTATATCACAACCAATTTAAAAGAAAATGGCTGTCGAGTTTTGCATCTCGCTGAAACTTTTACTGTCCGCGAACGTGTTAATTACCTCGATCAACGCACGAGCTCAAAACCTGCTTCAATCTCGAGGCATTGCGACAAAACTGGACCATCACAGAACAATAAACGTGAACGAGTCGATGTTGCTCAAAAGATTCCTCGTCCAGTTTCCATCGCGGTTATCATCGCTAACGAAAATTAAAATATTATGAGAGAAGAAGCGATTCTGATGTTCTGGTTGCACGAAAGCAATTTGAGGTTAGAACGATTCGCACAGAGCGCACGGTCTACCCAATTACCCCCGTTCTGTGTCAATACCTATGCGAATATTTGCCACCAATTGAAACAGATTTCATCGAACGCAGCTTCCTTTGTTCCAGCCAGCGTCGATATTAACCGCGCGCAGATTTTATTCACGACAATGCGACGCCTCGATAATTTATTCTGCGTTGATTTCGCTCGTGTTAATCACAGGAACGCGAGATAACCAATGTTTACGTCGCACGACGCTCTTGCTTAGCGCTGTTGGCCTCGACGTGGATCCGTGACTGGAAGACGTTTCATGTATCTCACGTCCGATCTTCAAGTACACCTTGTAGACCGATACGTCCCATAGTATGATAACCAGGAGGACAATTTACTTCACGTTCGATCCCAGATCGACTGAGCGTCGCCTTTGTTACAATTTCTACATGCTGCACCGTGTCTGTTGTTTGCAATTCGAAAAATTCCCTCGCAATCGTCGCTGCGATAATTAAATCTGGTAATTCTCACGTAAATGCCATCCATTGCTTAAGACTGTAAACGCCAACGACTATAGATAAATACAGGGCTAATAATGTAAGAAGTTGTGGAAAATAGATGTAACTTGATGGCTTAATATCTTTTAGGCGTGTTTATTACTTTGCAACACGGAAGTTCGTATAAGAATACTTTCTTAGGCCATTCTTCAAGTACACCTTGCAGACCGATACGTCCCACAGTATGATAACCAGGAGGACAATTTACTTCACGTCCGATCCCAGATCGACTGAGCGTCGTCTTTGTTACAATTTCTACATGCTGCACCGTGTCTGTTGTTTGCAATCTGAAAAATTCCCTCGCAATCTTCGCTGCGATAATTAAATCAGGTAATTCTCACGTAAATGTCGTGCATAGAGCGTCCAAAGCTTAAGACTGTAAACGCGAACGACTCTAGATAAATACAGGAATAATAACGTAAGAAATTGTGGAAAATAAAAATTACTTGATGGCTTAATTTAATATTTTAGGCATATTTAGTACTTCGCAACAAAAAAGTTCATACAAGAATACCTTCTTAAGCCATTTGTACTAGTCTCGAGCACACTCTCAACGTCATGGCCCATTCGTACGTTCAAAAAACATTTTGAAATGCATATGGCCCTCGTCGACCACTCGTACACTCTGTTACTCAATATTTCTTACAATAATCACTTTATTTCGTAAGCTTGAGATGAATTCATCGAACTCGAATTTAAAATTAGTGATTTCGTCCGCCAATCGAAAATTCAATTTCTTTCAAAGCAAACTTTCCCCTGAACGAACCACGGGTACGATCGATCCAGAGCACGAGCAGAATTCCGAATAATGGGCGACGTTAGGCAGGAAGCGTACCTGGCGCGTAACGAAACCGCTCTCCGTCCATCGTGGGTATATTTCACGCACCGGATCAGAGCGGGACAACGGTTGGGGGGGTGTAAGCGGAGGAAAAGTTCGAGTTGGACCAGTAGTAGGATCGATAGTTCTGTCATAAGCCGGCACGAGCAACAAAACCGCACGCGTCAGCTTTAGCCGGTCGCGGTTCGCGATAACGATTCAATTTTTCCCGGACGAAGAATCTGATCCGCCCTATTACACGCGACCTGACTCCCGCCATGCTCTTTCTATAGTCCTGCGGCCCACCCCACGATTCGGGTGGTCGTTTCGAAAAATTTGATAACTTCTGACGATCCAATTTTGTTGGGTGTGGCACACACGGCGCCCATGCAGAGTTCGATGGAACTCCCTGATGTCCCTCAGTTGTTTCTGAACGACTCTCGAGTCACTTCGCTTGAGAAATTTAGGTAAATTTCTTTTTAGCACGGTATCTTGCAACACGACTTCCTTTTGACACGATGAGATACCTATAACACGATCTCGATTTAACTGTTTTCTCTCTGTATTGTTTTTCAATTTTTTTGACAATAGTTCCTTACTACTTTAAGCATTTTATTTGAAAACTGCGAAGGACAGCTCTACGACTGTTAACTGTAAACAATTTTGTTTACTAATTATATTTAATACGGCTCTGATACTGTGCGGTAATTTATATTTATGGAACTTATATTTGTTCTTGTTTTTATTTACTAATTTTAAGTCACACTCGACTGCAAATGGTGCAGTGTAAAGGGTTAACACGATAAGAGAATTATGATAACCTTTGTACAACGCTGCACTGGATAGCAGTGTAGTTCAACGCATTTAAAAACTAGATTACCGTAAAATAATAAGGAGAGGGATTAATGAACTTGTGGCAACCATCGTAGTTGCATTGCACCCCATGGCGCAGAGCGGAAATACGCACTTAATCCTCGAAGCGAACGGACAGGAAGCTCGTGCTAGGTTTTGTGTCAGTGTCTCGACAATCGAACCGGGTAATACGTTGTTCCGAGCAATTTAAGGATCGATGTTTCGTGGAAACAATCGTTTATTCCTTAAACGAAAATTATAAGTTTGTTAGATGAAGACTGGCGAAATATGGAAAAGTAGGTTGTTTAAAAATTTATGTGAACTGAAATAGATATGTTTATGGACGAGAAACAAGAATCTGTTCCTGAATTTAGCGATGATGATTGGTTTGGTAGATCTATGATGTTAGTAGATATAACAGAGGAACTTAATCAGTTAAATAAGGACTCGCAAGGACAAGATAATTTAATAATCGATACTTATAATTTAGTCAAAGCTTGTAACAAGAAATTGTTATTTTAGTACCGATTTAGAAATAATAATGCTCATTTTCCACTGTTAAATAACTTCTTAAAAAGGCAATCCTAGAATTTCTCAAAGTATGCTAATGAAATAAAGAATGTTCCAACTGCATTTGATAGTCATCTCTCAGAATTATCACAGTATACCAGAAAATTTGCAAATGGAGTTAATTGAGTTACAGTGCAGCAATGAAACGAAACAAAATTTAGCATCCAAATAAAAAATGAATTTCTGCAACAATTTAAGTGCACCAAACTTTGATCTATAACAATATGTGAGGGTTGAAAAGTGAGAAGTCCAGCATAAATAAAAAAAAGCGAAATTATGATGACCAACAAGTAATGACAAATTAAGATTATTTAAACTTGACGATTAGTAACTGATTTTGATGCGATTGTTGATGATATTGATGATAGCGATTTATTTTTCTATAATGTTCTTTATTTCTACTGAAAGTGACCTTTGCCTTGCACTTTCTATAGAGAATTGAATTAAAGTTAAAAACGTATAGAGTCGATGACCTAAAGCATCAGTTATTAATCATGTGCGTACGCGAAGCTCTATCGCCTTTTATGTAAACAAACTTTAGAAATATATATCTGAAAAGAAATGCTATCTCTTCATTCAAGCACGAAAGATTAATTTTTGTATTTGGTTTCGAACGAAAACCAACAATAATCAAACGCTTAATAACAGCTGTTAATAGAATTTTAATTCTCCACCAACATGATGCAACAAGAAGAGGATTTGGTCTCGCAACAAGCCATAGATCTTCCCCATAAAAATAGAAACGAGAAACAGCAGCGTCACGGAAATAATTGCGAGAGAAGACGATGTTCCTTAAATCTCATATTTTACGAGTAACACGACGAGCAACGGGGCGTTGGTTACCCGATCCTCGCAGCCGTTTCGCAGGCTCGTAAATAAGAAACGAAAGGGGCGACGCTTCTAACTTGTAATCATCGTAGGAAATATTTCCCCGTTTCGTTCTCGCGATTCCATCGGCGTTTTTTCGCTGCTGCTATCCATCCCCATTTCTCGACCGCTTTTCAATTTCATCGTCCGCGGAGGATTTCATCGCGAGGCGGATCCGACGCTCGCGGAATGGCGTCGCCTCGAGGAAACCAGGCGTTGTCGCGAATGGAACGAATTAATTAGAGTCGAATTAACGCGAAAGAAACGGCGAGGGGAATTGAGTTCCTTTCAGTGTCGCGTTCGCAGATCCTCTTTCGAGGCAAATGTTCTTATTTCGATAGCTCTCTCTCTCTCTCTTTCTCTTTCCGCGATTACTTTTGATTGCTTCGATAAGTGATCCGAGTTACTTGGATTGCAGAGAATAAAATTTGCGCTATGGTTATTCGAAATTTTTATTCTCTTCAAATCTTTTCTCTTTATTGTCTCGAGTACCAAAAAGTGTGACTATTGTTTAATTTTCAGATAAACGAGTAAAGTAGATATGTATATAAATATTCAGTAAGTTAATTACTGCACAATTTAATATAATTCAAGATTAGTATCGATTGTACTATTGGAAATTTATTTTTATTATTTTATAATATAAATGTTAAATAAGATTATCGTGATATTCAATCTGATGACGCTTTGCTACAAGTTTTGATTGAAAATGTGTAAAAATTCCCAAGATGGAACTAATAAGAAAAATAGCAATATATAAATGCTGAGAATAGATCTTAATTTTTCGGAAATTCAAGATGATTTTGCGCATATGCGTCAAATTAACTTACAAAAATATTATATTCTAATATTTTATTCACGTATTGTCATATATTTAGTTATGTCCGCTTTTATTATAAAAAAGATACTTTTCTTAATATTTAGATTTTTGCGACAGTTTCAGTAGTACAAAAATGTCAACCATAAAGGAACATGGCGACGAGGAAATGTTCAATGAATTAAACACGCGAATAAAAAATAAATATAATAGAATTTGATAACGAAAGTGATTTTAAAGAAGAGTTTATTGAAGATGATATTACATCGTCATATATTGGTTCATCATACCAAAAGAAACTTTTGAAAGCAATATAAAATATACATTCAAAGTTTCATTCTAATTCATTGCATATAAATAAAGTTTATTCAGATTGTTTTACTTCCACATTCAATTACGAAATAATAGCCAGGAAATTTATTTTTATTATTTTATAACATAAATGTAAAATAAGATTTTCATGATATTCAATCTGATGACGCTTTGCTACAAGTATTAATTGAAAATGTGTAAAAATTCCCAAGATGGAACTAATAAGAAAAATAGCAATATATAAATGCTGAGAATAGATCTTAATTTTTCGGAAATTCAAGACGATTTTGGGCATATGCGACAAATTAACTTATAAAAATGTTATATTCTAGTATTTTAGTCATGTATTGTCATATGTTTAGTTATGTCCGCTTTTATTATAAAAAATATACTTTCCTTGATAGTTAGATTTTTATAACAATTTCAGTAGTACAAAAATTTCAACCATAAAGGAACATGGCGATGAGGAAATGTTCAATGAATTATAATACAAATTCTGTTCAATGAAATATAATATAATCTGATAGCGAAAGTGATTTCGAAGAAGAGTCTATTAAAGATGATATTACACCACTATATATTGGCTTATCATACCAAAAGAAACTATTGAAAGCAATATAAAAGATACATTCAAAGTTTCATTCTGATTCATTAGATATAAATAAAGTTTATTCAAATTGTTTTACTTCCACATTCAATTACGAAATAATAGCCAGTGACAAAAAGTTCCTTCCACGTAAAATCGCTGTTCAGCAACGCGTTAAGAATAATGTGGCGTTACCGACTTCCACATTCGCAGCCATCTACTTCCGCTCCTCGGAAGGTACATTTTCGTTAGGAAATTGTTTCAAAAATTAATTCACCCCATGTATAAAAGAAGAGACTCTCGTTTGCTACGTCTTTCAAATTTATTATTCACTTATTTCTGCGCCATCAAAGAGAACGCATCATAATTTGCCTTTCTAAAATCTAGATTAATATTTCTAAGCTTCTACTTCACTTTACCTTACTCGTTAAAGACTAGTTAATTGTTAACTAAAATTTGTATATAAAAGCAAGCAACGTGAAAGTTAATTAGAAGAAAATATAATAGACAACGACCTCCACAATAAATCTCCATCCACGACATCTATCATAATTTGCCTTTCTAAAATCTAGATTAATATTTCTAAGCTTCTACTTCAGTTTACCTTACTTGTTAAAGACTTGTTAATTGTTAACTAAAATTTTTATATAAAAGCAAGCAACGTGAAAGTTAATTAGAAGAAAATGTTTACCTTACTTGTTAAAGACTTGTTAATTGTTAACTAAAATTTGTATATAAAAGCAAGCAACGTGAAAGTTAATTAGAAGAAAATATAGTAGTCGACGACCTCCACAATAAATCTCCATCCACGACATCTATCATAATTTGCCTTTCTAAAATCTAGATTAATATTTCTAAGCTTCTACTTCAGTTTACCTTACTTGTTAAAGACTTGTTAATTGTTAACTAAAATTTTTATATAAAAGCAAGCAACGTGAAAGTTAATTAGAAGAAAATGTTTACCTTACTTGTTAAAGACTTGTTAATTGTTAACTAAAATTTGTATATAGAAGCAAGCAACGTGAAAGTTAATTAGAAGAAAATGTTTACCTTACTCGTTAAAGACTTGTTAATTGTTAACTAAAATTTGTATATAAAAGCAAGCAACGTGAAAGTTAATTAGAAGAAAATATAGTATTCGACGACCTCTACAATAAATCTCCATCCACGACATCTATGTGCATGAAATCGAAACGCTTCTTCCGATTGCGTCCGAGTTTTCACGCTGGATCGGTCCACGACACCTCATTAAGACCCCCTGTAATTCTACCCGCGTTTAATCGCTCGCAGACGAATTTCCAGCTCGCGGAACGCCGAAAATTCCTCTCCTCGCTCTCTCTGTCCACGGTGAAAAACGTCTCGGTGGAATGTTCAGGACTCAGCCGTGTCGACACCGGGACGCCATTAATTCATTACTCGGTGGCACGTTGAAAGGGTCCTGACGCGAACGGGACTCGTTCGTCGAGGGCACCGCGAGGGAGCAACGTCGACGTTTCGCCCGGAATTTCGAGCTCGCGTGTCCGACACGTGGATGTTCGACTCCGCGTGGAATGCTGACGAGTCGCGACAGACATCTCGCGTACAGATTTTTCAGACTGCTGTCAATCGACTTGTACCACGAACGATCGACAGCTAAAAGGGTGACGAGCAACAGGAGTTGTTAGTTTGCATAAGAAATTGGAAACTTGAGTTAACCCTTTGCGCTCGACGACTTTTTTGGTCGGACAGCGCTGCAACTCGAGACGATTTCGCGCGTAAATGAATTTACAGAGGAATTAACATACGAAAGTGTTATATATTGATATATTATCTGTGTTTACATTTTGAAAAAGATAATTATCGAAGTTCAAGTTCTGTATGATTGTAATATTTTACAAAACACTTACCAAGGCATTCTGAAGTGCCAGGATCTTGTGGGTCATCGCTGCTACTTCCGGATTCACTGTCTGTTACACTAATTTTTCTATTTCTCACATCCGATACGTCATTACTGTTTAGACTTGCTCGAAATTAAAAACGAGTGGTGGAAAATTTCGCGATACGTGTGCTCGTTACGGACGTCGAAACTGTACTAACGCTAGACACATCGTATTCAGGACTACAGTCGTAGAGGAATTTGACGTCACAATGTCACTTTCCAACCGAAAATATAAACAGCCTAAGAGACCACATTCTCGAACCAATACTTCGCATCTATCAATTGGAGATAACGAAATTCAACATAAATACAGCCGCTCGAGTTGCCACGCGAAACATCGTGGCGAGTGAGAATCGCCATTCGAGCGCAAAGGGTTAATTTGGTAGGACAATGGAGTATTCTAAGATCATGATACATGACGAATGCAGTTTTTCTCTGCGATTATACGAAACTTATTTTGGTAGCTTGTCAATTTTGAGAATAATACTTTCTCCTGCGATCAAGTTGTTCGTTTGTCGCATTTCAAGTTCTTAAAATTGATTGTATGCTTTGAAATTCTCTGGCTACGAAATAGAGTTGCTTCTCACAAATTAACGCTAAACGTACCGACATTTTTTTATACCTAATCTTACCATAGGGAGTTGTTTGATCCCTTATGAAATAAACTTTGATTTTTCTTAATCTGACAAAAATCTTTGGCACCTCTGTCGTTTAATGAGATTCAAAAAATACCCAGTTTCATTGGCAATCACATTATTATCCTGTGTTTCCTCATTGTCTGAAAAATCACTTCATCTTCTTCACCTGAATTCACTTCATTTATTTGTCGAATTCTTTCCAACTCTCTCCTTGTCCGGACATGTTCAGGGTTGCAGTGAAACGTAAGTTTAATGTAACAGAAATTGTCAGAATGTGACTAAAGCTGATCTTTGCTCTGTGAATCTCAATATACGACTGCATTTCTGTTTCGTTCAGCTACAGAAAACTCATTGGAGGGTGTGTTGCTTGTGAATCTCCGATAAGAGTCTGTTCTGTTTACGTTAGATCATTTGGGTTGTCCAAGTGCTTATGTCGAAACCAAACGTGTACCAGGTTTCGACAAATGAAAGAGTCATTTGAGAAGCGTATCTGAATTTAGAACTAACCAGTTAAGTACGTTTGACGTGTATACTCGTCGTGTAAAATAAAAAATTACCATTCACTATAAAAACTCAAAATCTCAACAAAATGTAATAAGAACATTATTTGGTGGTATGTTCCCTTTATATACAAAGCTTGAAATTTTGTAAACTATTTTCTTATTTTTCTTGTTTATTCTTGCTATCTTCAATTTTTCTTGTTTATGTATTTTATTATTTTTTGACAATTCTCAAGCTTTTAGTAAGAATAACGTATTCAGAAACGAATTGTTAGTTTCTTTGACGAATAAAAATGTAATCCTTCCTCGTTTTTCGTCAAATGTATAATAGTACCATTTGCTCTGCGTTCGACGTGTATACACGTCGTTGCGTGTTTTTAATTCCACACCCTGCGTTGATCTTTTGAAACTAAATTCCACAGTTAACTGGTTAAGGTTCCAATTGGATAATTGCTGAAAAATACAAAACTTCATATGGGCTCAAATGACCCCTGTTGGTACGTAAGATAGGTAAAGAATTTTGTCGATAAAACATAAGCTACGAGGAAAACAGGAAGCGAGCAATTGTACAACCGGATGATATAAGAATTTACAGGAAGTCAGCTGACCAACAGAAACAAGAATAAATGTATGAACTTAAAGTAAATTTTCAAAAGGAGTCGTTTGACCTCGCTTGGTGCGTTTAATGTTAAGGCACTTCATAATCTCAAAACCTTGCCAAAATTAAACCAACAAATTTCACCATAAATCGCTTTACATCACACCTTCGCAATCCTCCTGCAATCGCACCAGCTACAAAATAATATAAATCTATTAACGAATTATTACATACACAATTAACCACACAAAATCCATCGTTCCTCTCCCCTCTATCGCCATTGTGAAACGTGCGCTCTTCTCGACAGGGGTAAAACGAAGCCAGCGTAACAAAGCAATTCGAGATCGACGGGAACCAACTGTTGGACGGCGCGAAATTACTTTCCGCGAGATCTGACGGGGCGATCTCGCGCAGCGAATGAAACTGTTCTCGATTTCCGGCTCAATAAAGGACAGGGAGCCGCGGTTAATGCCTGGCGACGATTAAAATACAGGGTGGCCGTGCAAGCCAGAGGCGCACGCACGATCGGCCAATTTTAATAACCGCCGCTTGTCGTTTGAGGTGTTCGATGGGATACACGAGCAGAGCAACGATTAAAATCGCGCTGGCTCGAGCGTCCACAACCTCTCTGGGGAAGGGTCCAGTGAGTGGGGCAAAGGGACGCGAAGCGTCGTTCGAGGGCCGAGTTTATTGGACGACGCGTGGCGACTCGTTCACCGGTCGAAAGATTAAATTGGAATTCGATTATCAAACTGGCGTCGTTTGGCTTCCGTCTCGATTGAGCCTCGGGTATCGGTCTCGTCGCTCATCGATTTCATTGTTCGCGATCGGCTGGCGGAACGTCGCTGCGTGCTTTTCAACCTGCATTCTCGTCCCTCTTTTTCTGCTCGATGAACGTTTCGAACTCTCGTACGTGTTAACTTTGAAAGTTATCAGTTTCTTGCTGTCACCACGAGTACATGATACTGGTTCCAGTGTCTTTTTAAATTTATTTTCTGCGAGATACGCGGAATTACTTTTTAATGGATTACTCGCAAATTGGTGAATTCTAAAGGTAGAATGTAAGGTAATAAGAATTGCAAAATCTGAGTAGAACGAAGATTGTTTTCTGTAAAATACGCGGAATTATTTTTTAAAAGATTACTTGCAAATTGTTGAGTTCAAAAGGTAACATGTAAGGTAATTAGAATTGTAAAATCTGAGAAGAACGGAGATTATTTCCTGCAAGATATACGGAATTATTATTTAAAAGATTACTCGCAAATTGTTGAATTCTAAAAGTAAAATATAAGGTAATAAGAATTGTAAAATCTAATTGAAACGGAGATTATTTTCTGCAAGATATACGGAATTATTATTTAAAAGATTACTCGCAAATTGTTGAATTCTAAAAGTAGAATGTAAGATAATTAGAATTGTAAAATCTGAGAAGAACGGAGATTATTTTCTGCAAAATATACGGAATTATTATTTAAAAGATTATTCGCAAATTGGTGAATTCTAAAGGTAAAATATAAGATAATAAGAATTGTAAAATCTGAGTAAAACGGAGATTATTTTCTGCAAGATATACGGAATTATTATTTAAAAGATTACTCGCAAATTGGTGAATTCAGAAGGTACAATGTAAGGTAATAAGAATTGTAAAATCTGAATAGAATGAAGATTATTTTTCGCGAGATACGCGGAATTATTTTTTAAAAGATTACTCCCAAATTGTTGAATTCTAAAGGTAGAATGTAAGGTAATAAGAATTGTAAAATCTAAGTAGAACGGAGAGAGAGGATATTAGATTCGAAATAACCGAGTTCGTGGAACAGCGGATTAGCTTAATTGGCGCGAGGTCCACGCCTGAATCCTGATGGAGTAATCCAATCGAATATCTCTCGTTTTGAACAATTTCGAATCCAGTTTGGAACGAAACTTGAAAAATCGTTCACTCCTCTAATAAACATCCAACTTTCGTACCCTCTCTTAACTTCCATCACACAATTTCCTGTGAAATCAGTCGCATTCAGATATCGCGCCATCAGAGATACGTAAAACGTAAACGTTGAACAAAATGTCCGCTAGAGTTTGTTTCGATTCCCTGGCAACTCTCTGTGCTGTGCGTTAGCGGCGATACGCGTTTTAGAATGAAAATCAGGAACATTTCCGCGCGGTTGCGTTAATTCTCTATCTTTCTGTCCAATTTGCGGCTCGTTGCGCCACAGCACAATGAAATAGGCCACGATGCATCCACCCGTTTGCCCAAGGATTATATTGTATCCCGGCTTACAAACGGCCACCAGTTGCCTGTCACAGATTTTCTATAGGAACTTTAATTTCTGGTTATTGTGTCATCGGGACAATACGCCTCTCTTAAATCCTTTTGGTCTATCTGCGGTGTTTCGAGTCTGCCACGACTTGCTTTGTCTCGGATTTCGTCTCAAGCCTGAGACAGACTTAACTATTTGAAAGTACGAAAGTATGAGATCGCTCGATATCTAGTAGCGACTGAAGTATTTGTATTTAAAAGGAGATTATGATGTATTGTTATACTTGTAGATATTATTTTGGGTAATCTTGGTTTGCCATTGTACTTCCATTTCTTTTATTCGTGCTGGATTCTTCGTCTTTCAACTGTTCTATACTGTTATAGCTCAAGGTTCTACTTTCCCACATTTTATTGAAATTAAGTGAATTGTTCTTTCTAATGTTCATTTATGCTATTGACTTTATTTTTAAGACACAAAAGAAACGTACGCATGCTTTGAGGACTCAGCTAAATGTGAGGATACTGCACAGAAATTTGGGGTTCTCCATCTTAAAGCAAAAATGACTCGTAAAGAAAAATACTCGAACCAATAGATCTCTTTCACAGCTTATATACTGAATTCTATTTCCTAACACACAAAACTCATTTTTGTTTCTCCGTTGACATATTGAAATAATCCAACACATTTCCCACATTTCGCAAACTTGTAATTCTCGTTTATGAGAATAAAGTATTGTTTTCTGCGAAACGTTGATCTATATTTACCTTAATCTACATTTTACACCAAAAGCAACTTTAATTTTGGAGGAATTGAAGCAGAACCGAGTATCACAGTACAATATATATGAGTGTTTCTTTTTTTTTTTATGATATAAATCTATTTTTGAAAGAAAATGAGTTAATAGTAATTTTAGTGAAATATAGACCTCCTTTTTTTATACTTATAATCTTCATAAATTAATGAAAAGTATTTTAGCCGCAAGAGTTTAGATCTTCTATTTGGAAAAGCATTTTATTCGTTTTAATAACCATCCTATTTCGTCCTGATCAATTGAAACGCAGATACCCCAAAGCTGCGAACTAAGAAGCTCAATTTAATGCTGCTCAAACGAGGCAACGAAGCACTTGGCAAAACCAACCGAATCAGTTTAATTAAATTCTGCTGATTACCTCGAAGAACAAAGAAAATTTCAAGTCGAAGATCGACGCAGCCCCTCTCGAGTTCCTCGTCTAAATTTCTTTTAAATCAACATTCAGAGAGATAAGTTGCTCTACGAAGGGAGGGACGAGTATCGCGGTAGCTAGTTGCGAGGATTCTTATTCCATCTCTCATTCGTCTCGATCGAATCTCATATTCCGATATGAAAGTTTTCGTTCCGATTGTATCTCTATTGAAACGCGAGAAAGAGAAACTATGGTGTTTCATCGCAGGGAACAAGCTCGCAGATATGTTTCTCTGTGCAATATGCGCGATACGCGCGTTTATCGAACAGTAATCGAAAGTGATTAAAACAATGCTCGCCAACTTGAATTCACACGACTAAGAAAATGATCCTACTCAGTCATGGTTAAAAAATAATTCTTGATTCAAATATGAACTTCCATAATCTTTTAAAGTATTGCCCCTCCATTATTTATTTTTATTTAAATACATTATTTATCTAAAATTATTTATTTATTTTTATTAAAATTCATTAATTTCTTTATTTATTTTTATTAAAATTTATTAATTATTTATTTATTTTTATTAAAATTCATTAACTTATTTATTTATTTTTATTAAAATTCATTAACTTATTTATTTATTTTTATTAAAATTCACCTTTTTGCAAATCCTTGAAAAATAGCCTAAAAAATTAATGCGACTAATAAGTTTGTCAACTGCTGTAGTAGAGTAACCCATTGATGGTCAGACATGCGAGGATTTCCTATTTTTGCTATAAGTGCAATTCAATTTTGTACGTTTTCGTTTTTATTTGGAAATATTTTCAGCCCAATTTTCTACTGAGATTGTAGACGCGAAGAAAAGGGTAGAAAGTCGAATAAAGGGAATAAAAGTATTCGTGAAATAGATAGAAGCTACTTCTGCTGTAACAAGCTCTGTTTATGCTCGCATCGAACGATGCTCCATCGTGGTTTATTCCACTCGAGAGCGAATCGAGTAACACTTAAGAGACAGTCGAGAAAACTAACCAAGTGGTTCACTTGTCGGCTGTTGACGAGGCATCGAATAACGTCTTGACAGAAGCGGAAGTACGCCACGTCCTTTGATATCGATACGGCTGGACGATTGCTCTGCAGACAACCGACGTACCTCCAGAGGAATTGTTTTGTGTGCTGCGTTGGTCTTGGTATGTTGTTTATTGACTATTATATGAATTAGTAAATGAAATAGTAAGCAAGGATTCATCAAATTAAATGTGGAACTGTATACTCCTTATTTCCACTTGATATTGAGATATAATATTTAATATAATGAGTCTTCTTTTTCTCTAATTCTTCCTCCATACTTGTACAATATATAATCTTTAAGCTTAACGTCATTTTTATACAGAAAGTTGTTATACATTACTTTTTTTAAAGTTGTTGTTTCAAAGTTTAATTAAAGTTGTTATGTATTACTTTTTTCATACAAAAATATTTTTAATTGAAGTTTATTAGATACTACAATTATAAGAATTATAAGAATTAAAGAATAAAGAAATAATAAGAATTAAATTGTAAGAAATTATAAGAATTATAAGAATTAAATTGTAAGAAATTATAAGAATTATAATTTTAAATTAAGTAATTTAAATTCATTATTTAAATAAATTCAATTTAAAAATCTGAAATAGTAATAGAAGAAAAATTTATACAATTAATATACAGCAAATATAATTAGCAGCTATACCCAGTTTACAAGAAAGATACAAAAATGCTTGTACGAAATAGAGAATACAACATCCCCGCTAATTTCAATCACTAACCGCCATTATTCCTGGCAGAGTTGTACCCAAAAGACCAAAGAACGTTTCTACTCTAACGCAAAACGTTCTAGCAATGGAAACGTAACAGTTTTTAATTGTTGTTACTAAAGCAAGAGGAAGAAGCGATGATGGTCGACGCGAGAGAAGCGAGAGACCGTTTAACGAGAGAATTATTATCGCTAAAGTGATTACGAGCGTCTATGGCTGGCGGAAGCCGAAGGAACGAACGTTGTTGCGGTTAAGACAGGCTCAGGACTCGTCTCTGTGTGTCGGCTGGCGTGTGGCCGCAAACTGGCCAAAGAAACCGCAAATCCCATTATACGTCTGTGTTCTCCTTGGCTGGCGCGGCGTTTTCGTCTTTGTACCCGTGTTTGCGATATAGCTCGCGCATCCCCAACCGATGGACAAATCGGAAAGCTCTCGAAACCGCTAAAAAGCTTTCCATCGCCAACAATTCTCGCGTCGCGCGCGATTATTTTCCTCGCCAATGCTCGACGCTCGTTTTTCACTTTTTTTTGAATTCGTTTCGTTCGTTTGCCGTCGTAATCTGTACCCGTTGAATTCGCAGTCGCTGCGAAAAACCGAGCGCACTTATTTCACCGTTGGCAATTACGCTGGCACGCGATCGACGCTCCGCGCAAACAAAACCGAGCCAACCGTTTGTTTGTACAGTTTCGTTGCAGATTTTATTGCGCGAATTCGATGCTGACGAGGCGATTCGAGGAATCGTTTCGCGAATTCCATTTCTTCTTATTCCTGTTTCCAGAGCCACGCGTTTCACTGGCATCGCGTACGGTAGAGATCTGCCAATCAGAAAATGAGTAATTGTGAAGTTTGTAAACGCGTTAGATGAAATAAAAGAAATTTTTTAATTGCTTGTATCATTCTACTATTTAATACATTCATAAAATTTATAATTACTTTAAGTTTAAGCCTTGTTCCCAAAAAATACTTGCCTTTAGACTTTTTTCTTTATGGCGACTGCTTTATTAAGTTTAATTTCTCTATGCAAGAGGCACTAAACTTAACAATCTTTATTTTTCGCCTACAAATACTAACTTAATTTTTTCTTCTTTTTTCTGCTACCTTTTCCTTGCATTATTGGCGGTTCTAAGAGCGACAAGTTGACTTTTTTACCAAACGGATATTTGAACTGATATCAACCGCAGAAAATAGCAATTAACACTACGAAAACAGCTGAGAAAAATTCTCAAAAAATTCTAGAGTTTCAATCAAACATGAAGCAATAACAAGTTCGAATTTGCAGAAGTTCTAGTTTATATTTGACAAGTTCGAATTAGAATCTGAATTGCATCCACGTGGTCACACGATAAGAAAGGTTTCGAGCGCGCGAGTTACAATATGGAGACAGGTAGACGTAGTTTATGTGAAACACGAGGAATAACAACGGTGTAGAGCCCAAAGTTCGCAGAAGCAGCAGTCGACAGAGTTGTAGACAAATACTAACTTAATTCTAGGTTTTCGTGTCTTACATATGTAGTAAGGACTGGACCAGCCGCGAGCCAATCCTCTTGCAGCCTCTCTTGCCATACACAGTGGTAACTATCTCATAGTAGGAGTAGGAACCCGGAAAAACCATTCAAGGTAATCGCGTGAGGACTACGCGACTGAGAGAAACGTTAATTAGGTTTGTTCTTGCTTGACCAATTCTCTATTAACATTGACAACGTAAAGTAAGCTATTTGAGATTCATCTTACCATAAATAATCTCAATACATCAGAATTATCTTTATGGTACGTCATTAGTTATCGAACAGACTCTAAAAACTTAATTTTTTTGTTCTTTTTCTTATTCTCGCTCGATTACTGCCAATTCTGTAGTTGTTACTATTTATATGTCGGTCAGATTACGAGCATCGTAGTTTTACGTGACATTTACACGTCGCGTTTACATTTTGAGGTTAAGTGCTGAAATTTTCTGCTTAATAAATCCGAGGCATCGTTCGAGTCTTGGTCCAAAGTCAGAGAGCAATTTTGCGCGTTGTTAGCCCCGGATCTAACCCGAATTCGACCCGAAAACTCGAACGAAGAAATTACGGGGTTGACGGTCGGTCGCGTCGGTTCGACGGAGGTTAAAACGGTGCGGTGGGATCTTGAGGGGTTTAATTTAATTTCCCTTGCAGCTGTCTCGGCGGACCCAGGTGCGTCAAAGGTGGTCACGATTTAATAACTTTTATTCTGACTTCAGAAAACACATTCAAACAGGGGTAGAGAATCGAAATTTTGGTTTACTCGCGTCTACTGTTAATGCATTGCGCTCGAGAGGCGACTCTTGGTCGCCACCAAAGCTTTAACTTTTAATTTTAGAGTCCCACAATGATGGATTGCAGAGATGAAATTAACTTGAGTGAAGATGAATTTGATCTTGAACTGTATTTTAGTGATAGAGAAAATGAAAGTAGTACAGTGACTAAGATAGTAACACAATATTAAGAACTTGGACAAGTTAGAGTAATATACAGCGAATGGTGCCTCACAAGACTCTGACAATTCAAAAGAAACACATTGCAACGAATCTAGCTAAATACCATTAAAAATAAAAATTTCTACTCAGCGAAATAAAAATAAAATAGATAAAATATTCAAATATTTTTGTAAATTTACGTTTAATTTTTTGTTACGTTTTTATAAATTAATTTATATGTGAAATCATTTGATGTTTTATGACTACGTTCTCTCCTTATGACTTACTACTGATTGAATCTATAGAACACGTAAATGCTAATTAAATTTCCCACGCGAACCTAGTGAAGCGCGTTGCTTCGGTTTTGCTGCGAACGAAAGAAGAGAGATGGAAGGAAAAGAGAGGGAAGAACTGCTAGTGAACTCATCAGTAAGGCTACCTAGCAGGCCCTGCCTTAGACGCGAGGATGTTAGGGACAGGTAAAAAAGTTATTGAGTTAGTTATATTGAGACGGAGAAGGAAATGTGCACTTTCGAGAAACTGTAAGTGTTGAATTCCCTTTGGTGGCGAGAATCAGAGACCAGCCACACTAATAATAAACTTTATAATATGCGACGAAGAAAAAAACTGTATCGTATCAGAAATAGCAAATGTGCTGTTCGTATCGTAAATCAGGGAACTTCTTACATTCTAAATAGTAATAATCGAAAAAATCGAAGTACTCGTTTATCCTGTACGTTCGTTTCATCATCAAGCCTGCCCCGTTTCATGGCCCGGCATCCATCTAACGACGGAAACGCAGCGGGGCGAAGATAAAGCACGTAGCCATTAATTTGGAGGCAACACGTGCCACTGCGTGTCACCACAGCGGCAAGACACCCTTTCTACTACCCTTGTACAACTCCAATTCTACCGAATACTAATTGTAAGCTAGTAATTCACTTGCCCTACAGCCAGGCCCTATATCGTCACCAGAGGAGGAACGCCCTAAATTTCCCCTAGAATTATCACCTTGCAACGGTATCTCTCAACTACCACCTCTCCAATCTTATCGATGATAACGTTCATTCCTTGCAGAAATTAATTTATAAAAGTGTAGAATAGTTTCTAATGAAATTTACTTTCTTCCATTTAAAATAGATTTAATTTACAGAGACGCTAAATGTAATGAAAGTAGTGAGGGAGGACACTATTGGAGCGAACAGAGTACAAAGCTTTCTATCCGCAGAACAGAATTCATCGTACCTTTCTTAATAAAACCTTTCTTTCGAGCTTAAAACGTGTTCTGCTTGATTCCTTCGATTCTATCAAATCGAGAATCCAATATATCCTCCAAACAACTCGAGTAATGAGGATCACAAAATTTTATATACGTATCTTTAATCTACGCGCAGGAATTTACCTCATGGATTGAACTAAAGAAAAAATTTCGATAGAAATGCAGGATGGCGATTCTCATAGTAACGAGGAAGTAATGAGACTTAAAAAAAATATATCTCACCCTTTTTCGAACGATGCAAACGGATTAATACCAAAATACACGTATCTTTAATCCACGCACTGGAATTTACTTCATGGATTGAACTAAACAAAAAATTTCGATAGAAATGCAGGATGGCGATTCTCATAGTAACGAGGAAGTAATGAGACTTAAAAAAAATGTATCTCACCCTTTTTCGAACGATGCAAACGGATTAATACCAAAATATACATATCTTTAATCCACACACAGGAATTTACCTCATGGATTGAACTAAAGAAAAAGTTTCGATAAAAATGCAGGATTATGATTAATCCTAATAGTAACGAGGAAGTAATTAGACTTTAAAAAATGTATCTCACCCTTTTTCTTACAATGCAAACGGATTAATGCCAAAATATACGAAAAATGATTAATACCAAAACATACGTATCTTTAATCCACACACAGGAATTTACCTCATGGATTGAACTAAAGAAAAAGTTTCGATAAAAATGTAGGATTATGATTAATCCTAATAGTAACGAGGAAGTAATTAGACTTTAAAAAATGTAACTCACCCTTTTTCTTGCAATGCAAACGGGTTAATACCAAAATATGCAAAAAATGATTAATACTAAAACATACGTATCTTCAATCTACATACAGGAATTTACTTCATGGATAGAACTAAACACAAAGTTTCGATAAAAATGCAGGATGGCGATTCTAATAGTAACGAGGAAGTAATTAGACTTTAAAAAAAATGTATCTCACCCTTTTTCGAACGATGCAAACGGATTAATACCAAAGTATACGTATCTTTAATCCACGCACAGGAATTTACCTCATGGATTAAACTAAAGAAAAAGTTTCGATAAAAATGTAGGATTATGATTAATCCTAATAGTAACGAGGAAGTAATTAGACTTTAAAAAATGTAACTCACCCTTTTTCTTACAATGCAAACGGGTTAATACCAAAATATGCAAAAAATGATTAATACTAAAACATACGTATCTTCAATCTACATACAGGAATTTACTTCATGGATAGAACTAAACACAAAGTTTCGATAAAAATGCAGGATGGCGATTCTAATAGTAACGAGGAAGTAATTAGACTTTAAAAAAAATGTATCTCACCCTTTTTCGAACGATGCAAACGGATTAATACCAAAGTATACGTATCTTTAATCCACGCACAGGAATTTACTTCATGGATTGAACTAAACAAAAAGTTTCGGTAAAAATGCAGGATTATGATTAATCCAAATAGTAACGAGGAAGCAATTAGACTTAAAACGACGACGATGCAAACAGATTAATATCAAAATAATCATCATTAAACTCGCGTAGACGGAGGTTTACGAGATACGGATTCTAACGTCACCGCTCTTGACGTCCCTGGCCTCCTCATATCCGGTCGAGAAGTTACGCCGCGGTTGAATGGGCTCGCGGGTCGCGACACGAATTTCCCGCGAATTAAACGACCGAGACCGAGGATCCATTGTGCGCGCGAAATTATCCGGGCCGATTCCCGCGGTTTACACACGCCGTCGTCGAACAAACGAGCTCGCGGAGTTATATCCGGGCCTGCTTGTATCCTGCAGCCACGCGCGAATGCCTGGGCCAATTAATGTCGGCAAATGTACACGCTCGATCGAGAAACAGAGGCGATTCTCGCTGGCGAGCGTCTATCCGAGGTAATTGCGTACGCCGTCTATCGGACGAAGATCGAAACATGTCCGACGCCATTGATTCCCTCGATCAATCATCGCCTCTTCAGCGACTTATCTTCCTCCTCCACCGTTTGATTCGTCCGACTTCCAGCCGCCGCCTGTGATTTATCGCTCGCCTCGTTTACTGCCCTCTATTCTGTAACTTTAACCCATTTCCATGATACACAGCTTCCTTGAATTAATACACCTCCTATTTTCGTGCGCCCTCGTCTGGTTGGCGGTGATTAGGGGAATTGCGTGCGTTAGAAGAAGTACGACTCGAGGCTTATTACGTTCGTGAGAGAAGAGGAGTTGCGCGATATTGGAAAGAAGAAGAAAATGGTGTAGAAGGGTTGTAGAAATATTGATCACTGGACGATGATCGGATTGAAATCGACAGTGATGATGGTGAGAGTGATTCTTCGTGTTGGAGACTGTTTTAAAGATATGTATACATTAATGTTTCTAAATAATTATTTGAAAATATATTTGTTACACTCGTTCACAAAGATAAATAATTTCTAATAGAAATATTTTCAGAATACTAATCATTTTTCGTATATTTACCGAAAACAACTGTAACCTGGTGAGAACCCTGTACTAAAAGCTAACCAGTCCAATGAGGGTTAGATTTACGCGTTCTCTTCAATCATTGTTTCTAAATAATTATTTGAAACTCATATATTTATAACACTCGTTGACAAAGATAAACAATTTCCAACAGAAATATTCTTAGAATACTGACAATTTTTCGCATACACTATTTACTGAACTATTTACTGAAAACTACTGCAACCTAGTGTGAATTCTGTATAAAAAATTAGTCAGTTCGATAAGGGTTAGATTTTCGTGCTCTCTTCATTCATTGTTTCTAAATAATTATTTGAAACTCGTATATTTATAACACTCGTTGACAAAGTTAAACAATTTCTAACAAAAATGTTCTTAGAATACTGATAATTTTTCGCATACACTAAACTATTTACTGAAAACAACTGCAACTTAGTGAGAATTCTGTATAAAAAGCTAGCCAGTTCGATAAGGCTTAGATTTACGAGCTTTCTTCATTCATCGTTTTTAAATAATTATTTGAAACTGGTATATTTGTAACACTCGTTGACAAAGATAAACAATTTCTAACAGAAATGTTCTTAGAATACTGACGATTTTTCGCATATACTGAACTATTTACTGAAAACAACTGCAACCTAGTGAGAATTCTGTATAAAAAATTAGCCAGTTCGATAAGGGTTAGATTTACGTGCTTTCTTCATTCATTGTTTCTAAATAATTACTAGAAACTCGTATATTTGTAACATTCGTTTGCAAAGTTAAACAATTTCTAACAGAAATATTTTCAGAATACTAATCATTTTTCGCATATTTACCGAAAACAACTGTAACCTGGTGAGAACCCTGTACAAAAAGCTAACCAGTCCAATGAGGGTTAGATTTACGCGTTCTCTTCAATCATTGTTTCTAAATAATTATTAAAAACTCGTATATTTGTAACACTCGTTCACAATGATAAACAATTTCTAACAGAAATGTTCTTAGAATACTAATAATTTTTCGTATATTTACCAAAAACAACTATAACCTAGTAAGAATTCTATATAATATTATAAAAAGCTAATAAAAAGCTATATAAACAGCTAGCCAATTCGATAAGGGTTAGATATACGCGCTCTCTTCATTCACGCTCGTCCATCAAGCGAAAGCAGTGGACGTTCTCCATTCGCGTGGAAAGCTCGAACAGACCCACTTCGATCACGAAGTTCCCATTGCGTTGGGAACTTTCTACGTCTCGCTGCAACGAGGATGCATGTATACTCGACGGACGTTTTTCTCGAAACTTGCGAGCGTCGTCGACGAACCACTTCCGACCGGCCGCGCAGCATCTGGGGCTAAATCGACGCGGACGGGGCAGCAAATAGAGGAAAGAAAACGGTGGCTCACGTGAATCGATCCACGCTGGAGTGGTCCAGCGAACGGATAGTAGCCCAGCTCGTAGTTGGAAATAACTCGGAAGGGTTGCTGTGATTTAAACGCGCGGATAAACATCGGATTACAGTTAACCCTCCTATAACGCGGTACTCTTACAGCGCGGTTTCCGTTCAACAGCATCCCATAAGTTCTTTCCGCGCAGCCTACCAATGACTAGTAACTAGATATGTTTATACGTACATAATTGAGGGCAATGTAACGGGAGTAAGGAATCACACTCAACCTTTTTGCTCTCAATTTAATATAAAACAGTCAACAATAGTGAAGCAACAAGTTTTTAATAATGGGGGCGGTGCTATGGCGACGATTCCTTTCATGTCGCTACGCGACTCTAATAAAACTCTAATCGACCTCACAATTCTTAACGAATATGGAGGTTGTTCTAAACGAACGGTTCTAGACGAACCGGGTGTTCTGGACGAACTGTTCTAACCGAACTATTCCAATCGAATCGTTCTAACCGAACTGTCTGCAAGAGTTGTTCTAACCGAACTGTCGCGAGGATGAAAATGTCGTCCCTTAAAAATGCGTATAGAAGAGGATGGGAAATCCCAGAATGAAAAGGATGGATGCACGGACGAGGAGAGTGAACGTTTCCACGAAACGCAACGGATGGAAATTGGTCATAAATAAACCAAGTTTAAGGATCTGCCGCATGATCGACGATTCGTAGCGACGAAATCTTAAAGGAAACAATTGCTTGGCCCAGATGATGGACACAAACCAGACGGGTATCGGGTTTAGGAAACGCGCGGGCCTGGTCGCCAAGTGCTAACCCGCGGTGACCAGACCTGCGCTGTGTCGTGGGAACGCATTGTTATCTCTTTAGAAGATTTACGACTAGAAAATACCCGGAATGGTAGCCGCCACATAATTTTACAAAAGTTTGTCTTGTTTTTGTTGGAAACAGTTTTTTAGTTTAGTTTTTGTTTCATTTTTTAAATCATTTTACTTATATGAACTCTTCGATTCAATAAAAATAATTTATAATTTATCTTGTCCTTTGTATTTATTGGTCTCCATATAACGCGGTACGAATCATGTGATTTGTACTAAAATCGAAGTTTCTTATAGCGCGGTACGCACTTACCGCGTTATAGGAGGGTTGACTATATATAAGTGTACATTTTGTGAAATAAACTAGTCAAAATCCTACCAGCAAAAAGTCGTGCGAGATATTCTATCCGAGCAAGTAAGCGAGGAGAAATTAAGGACGCAACAACGAGTATACTCGTAGATGGCAGGGCCTTACTGGTTGCTAACACCAATTTAGTTGTTACATTTTAAATGTGTCTTTTTTTTAATGTTAATTTTCTTGCACTGGAAGATAAAAGAGTGTAGAAGTAAGCTTATACAGTTAACCCTCCTATAACGCGGTACTCGTAGAACGCGGAGCTGAAATTGCGATAACCCTCCTATAACGCTGTACTCTTACAGCGCGGTTTTCGTTCAACAACATCCTATAAGTTCTTTCCGCGCAGCCTACCAATGACTAGTAACTTGATATGTTTATATAAACGAGGATGAGTGTTGAAAGATTACATAATTTTACAAAAGTTTCTCTTGTTTTTGTTGGAAACAGTTTTTTAGTTTAGTTTTTGTTTCATTTTTTTAATCATTTTACTTATATGAACTCTTCGATTCAATAAAAATAATTTATAATTTATCTTGTCCTTTGTATTTATTGGTCTCCATATAACGCGGTACGAATCATGTGATTTGTACTAAAATCGAAGTTTCTTATAGCGCGGTACGCACTTACCGCGTTATAGGAGGGTTGACTATATATAAGTGTACATTTTGTGAAATAAACTAGTCAAAATCCTACCAGCAAAAAGTCGTGCGAGATATTCTATCCGAGCAAGTAAGCGAGGAGAAATTAAGGACGCAACAACGAGTATACTCGTAGATGGCAGGGCCTTACTGGTTGCTAACACCAATTTAGTTGTTACATTTTAAATGTGTCTTTTTTTTAATGTTAATTTTCTTGCACTGGAAGATAAAAGAGTGTAGAAGTAAGCTTATACAGTTAACCCTCCTATAACGCGGTACTCGTAGAACGCGGAGCTGAAATTGCGATAACCCTCCTATAACGCTGTACTCTTACAGCGCGGTTTTCGTTCAACAACATCCCATAAGTTCTTTCCGCGCAGCCTACCAATGACTAGTAACTTGATATGTTTATATAAACGAGGATGAGTGTTGAAAGATTACATAATTTTACAAAAGTTTCTCTTGTTTTTGTTGGAAACAGTTTTTTAGTTTAGTTTTTGTTTTATTTTTTAAATCATTTTACTTATATGAACTCTTCGATTCAATAAAAATAATTTATAATTTATCTTGTCCTTTGTATTTATTGGTCTCCATATAACGCGGTACGAATCATGTGATTTGTACTAAAATCGAAGTTTCTTATAGCGCGGTTTCCATACAACGCGGTAGACGGTTTCCATACAACGCGCTACGAATTAGCCTGGTTTCTACGGTTAAATCCGAGTTTCTTATAGCGGGGTTTCCATATAACGCGGTACGCACTTACCGCGTTATAGGAGGGTTGACTGTATTCCGCTTCTGTACGGTGTCACGTTGCTGCGAATGATACGCGTGGAATTCGTATTCGCAGGATCCGTTTGAGGGGATTCCGTAAATATTGGATAAGGATGAAATCGAGGCGAAACTTTCTTACCTTACTCCCTCCCACCAGATCGCGTTTGTTTAGCGACAGATGTATTCTATTTGCTCGAAAGAATCGCGGTTTCCCGTCTGACTATGTACGAACGTGCACGCTCGGCTTATCCGGTGAACGGCACGTACTGCTTTGCTGTCTGACTAGAGACGAACTTGCTCTACTTATCTTACTTACCTTAGTCTACTGGGTGATACACGAATTACTTCATTTCTCAGTCTCATAGTATGCATCGTGAATGATGGATGCCAATTTGAAAATGAATTTAGTTTAGATAGAAAAAGGGGTAAATAAGTTTAAAAAATGGAGTACAATGAATGTGATCATGAGAAATATGTAGCTGAGAGTTGCTGTTGGTTTTCATTGGAAACCAAATACAAAAATTAATCTTTTATCCTCGAGTGAGAAGAGATGGCATTTTTTTTCAGATATATGTTTCTATATATTTTAACTTCAGTTCAGTTCTCTACAGAGAAGTTAGGGAAAGGTCACTTCTAGTGCGTAGAAATAAAAGAACAGTCTTTATACAAAAGTGAATCGTTGTTGATTATTCATGAGAGCCATTTTCTAACAGTTGCTTTACCCTCTTCGTTTCTTCTTGCAGTTTTTACATTTTACATAAAATTTCTTTGCTTCCGTAGGTTAGAATAAAAAACTGATTATATCATTAGAAAGGTTAGCAAGTAAAGAAGTTTTTGTGAAATTTCCTGCGTCTGAATATAATTATCTAAACAGAAGATCAAAGTTTTCGTAATTTACGAAATTTGCCTCTTGAGATAAGTTTCAACTTTTATTACTCCAGTTCTATTCGAGTTTCAGGATAAAATAGGGAGTATTATAATAGTAAATTTAATGCTCTTTTCAATATTCTTCGTCATTTTCTTGTAGGATTAAGAGTTTACAAGATAAATCAATAATACAAATGAAACTGCTGTTTCTCTGAGAAAACCAAAATTCCAATTTTCTCTGTCATTTTCACAAATCTGACCTAGGTTTACATGAACTTTTTTGTTATATTTGAAATGTAGCGTCAGCTGTAAAAATTTCTCACGCGAGTGGTAAATCATCCTGTATAATCCTTAAGATCAGTGTCAGTAGCCATTCCTCAAGATCATGCAACACTTTACTAATTTTAACCACGAGCCGCCATTGGTACTGATCAAAACTGTTATCGCGTGCGTTTTCGCGAGTTAAAATTTGTCAGCCTGTTCAAGAAGAGCTGTCGAATCTAAACATCCACGACGCAAGTTCCACGTCGGATTCAATTATCCGCATCGATGTATTCGGGGTACGTGCGGGTGGGAATGCAAATACTCGACTCGAGCCACGGTTGCAGAACGAATCGACACAACGTCTTCGGTTCGGATTAAGGCGCGTGTGCTCGCTCGCGAAATTGCATCGAGCGGCTACGACTTTTCCACCGAGAGAAAAGATACGCATTCGATTTACGCGGCGCTGGTATCGCTGATTTAACGGTCGACATTCACACGTCGAATCTACTCGGTACTATTTCCAGGTTAAGCGAAACGGACGCGCGCGAGCATCGAGACGCGGAGTAAAGGTTTTCTTTATTTCTCTGCGAAGGGCGTCAAATTTAGAGTTTTAAGAAATTACTCTTTTTCGTGAATTTTCTTGCTTTCTTGAGTACACTGTTCTACTGCGACGGGGTAAATTCTTCGACTTAATTAACCAGTTAACTGTAGAATTTAGTTTCAAAAGATCACCACAGGGTGCGAAATTAAAAACAAGCAACGACGTGTATACACGTCGAACGCAAGGCAAATGGTTACTATTATACATTATACGAAAAACGAGGAAGGATTACATTTTTATTCGTGAAAAAAACTAACAATTCGTTTCTGAATACGTTATTCTTACTAAAAGCTTGGGAATTGTCAAAAAATAATAAAGTACATAAACAAGAAAAATTGAAGATAGCAAGAATAAACAAGAAAAATAAGAAAATAGTTTACAAAATTTCAAGCTATGTATATAAAGGGAAGATACCACCAAATAATATTCTTATTACATTTTATTGAAATTTCCAGTTTTCATAGTGGATGGTAATTTTTTATTTTACACGACGAGTATACACGTCGAACGCACTTAACTGGTTAACAGTAAGCATAATTTTCACTTTTTGCGATTCAAAAAGTAACTGTGTATCGATGAATCTTGATTAACACCGCGAAAACCTTGATCGAGACACTTTGTCTTGTGGAAATTTGATTGGGGGTGATCGATGTTTGAAAATAAGTATACATGAGTTTTTTGAACTGTTGTCTTACTTACATCTTACCACGAGATGCTTCTTTGAACGACTGTTCTTCACAGCAGCGTCCATTATCCCGCAAAACCTTTCCACAATTCTCTATCGCATAATCGATTAAGTCAATGCATCAACATTAGTCAGTCATATATTTATTCATTTCTTTATGGTGGCGCTTCTTCTTGCGCGCTTAGCGCCTTTGGTAGGGTTGTCTTTGCCTGATAAACATTTGACAATGTTTTGAATAATGTTTTCGCCAGATCTGCTACCTTTTGTGCCAAGATTCCCACTGCTAGAGCGTAGGCTACGAAACCTTTTTGAAACTTTCAATTTATGGTCGTCGACTAAGATTTTTACTAACATATTTAGAGAAAGTTAATTGAAGACCTTTTTAACCTATTGACTGCCACACAAATTTAGCGCATCTTGTCCTGGGCGTCACGATTTTATATGAAAGAAAACAGTTACAATTTTAATAGTTTCAATAATAATTTTAACAATAAATATTGATAATTAATATGTTCTTTGTACTATATAAATTTTTCATTCACCCTTTCTAATAATTCCTAACTCAAATAGCCATTTGTAGCCAATCTAAACTTTTAGCACCCACTACGAGATATATTGTACCTGACAGTTTTGGTAGAGACGCTTACTACGAGATATCTCGTAGTTGACAGTCAATGGGTTAAGTAGTATATAGTATTTAAAGATGTTTTACTAACATATCTAGAGAAATTTAGTTAAAGACGTTTGCCCGCAAATATTAAAATTATTGCTACGCATTAATATGTTTAACTTCCATAATGCACCTTACATAATCCCACAACAGCATCGTGTCGATTCTTCTCTCCAACAACACCGCAAATCGCGACGAAATTTGAAAACATATTACAACGTGTTCGACTGTACAAACAGTGGATCGATGTTCAAGAGTGAAACGTGAGAATGGCGAAGGCCACCAGGACGAATCTCAGAATTAGTCGAAGAAACGAGGGATAATTTGAGTTAGCGGCAGCTGCGGCGAAATGAAATCCGCACCCGTTCGCGTCGCATTTTACGCTGGCGCGACTTAAGTCCGCGGCACCGCTGAATAAAAGGCTGAAAGAACGGACACTGGCTGTTCAACGCGGAAAGAAGCGGACGTCTGAAAAAAAGCTCCCGAGTCCCCATCGCACAAAGACGTTAATTCAGTGAATTTACAGCTCCAGTTTTCGAATGCAACGGACAAATCTTTCGCATCGCGAAGAAATTTTTAAAAAGCTTCTTCCTCTTTCTCGTCGTCTTTATTTCTCCTCGCTGTTCTCTCCCTCTCTTTTCTTCTCTCCACCGCTTCTTCTTTCATTCTCTGTTCCTTTTGGTCGTCGTTGCAGCGGGACGCGGTTCTCTTCCGTCGAAATTCGAGCAACGTACACGAGAGAGACGACCCAGAGAGACGCAGAGACGGGGCTGGCCGTTCGACGTCAGCTGGAACGGTTAATTACGGAGGGTAGGTTAATTTCGACCCTTCTCATTTGAATAAGAGCACCGGCCGGTGGATTTTTCGTAGAATTCCCGCGTTTTTTCTCCTGCTTGGAATTTTCTCGCTCCAAGGTTCGACGAGCGGGCCGTTTCGACGTCGAGGGCCGTCGCGTCCGGTGAAAAGGTTAATTAGAAGGGGTAGAGTTTACCGGGGGCGTAACTCTCGTACTCCGCTAACGACGACTGTTGCCGCCATCGCCACTGACCTTCCTCTTTCGCGTTACGACTTATCTTTCTACTCGTTTCGACGCGACGTAGAATACCTTAACGTGTCTTGTTTTCTTTTTTTATGTAAAATGCCTTTTCAGAACCACAAATGGTAATTATGTGTTTAAAAAAATTTGTAAAGATTTATAAGCTGTAACGTCAAGTGACGACAACGAAAGTAGAAACGAAAACTAACGTGTCTTGTTTTTTTTTATGTGAAATGCTTTTTCAGAACCACAAATGGTAATTATGTATTTAACAAAATTTGTAAAAATTCGTAAGCTGTAACATCAAGTAACGATAACGAAAGTAGAAACGAAAACTAACGTGTCTTGTTTTCTTTTTTATGTAAAATGCTTTCTCAGAACCACAAATGGCAATTATGTATTTAACAAAATTTGTAAAGATTCGTAAGTTGTAGCATCAAGTGGCGATAATGAAAGTAGAAACGAAAACTAACGTGTCTTGATTTCTGTTTTATATAAAATGCTTTTTTAGAAACACAAATAGTAATTATGTGTTTAACAAAATTCATAAAGATTCGTAAGCTGTCGCATTAAGTGCCGACAACGAAATGAAAACTAACGTGTTTTGTTTTCTTTTTTATGTAAAATGCTTTCTCAGAACCACAAATGGCAATTATGTATTTAACAAAATTTGTAAAGATTCGTAAGTTGTAGCATCAAGTGGTTATAACGAAAGTCGAAACGAAATCTATTTATGTAATTTAGTGCCTAATCAAATTCCATCAGAACGCAAGAAAGTAATTTAAGCCGTCCAGAATGATATAGTTGTTTAAAGAAAAATAATTTTTTAATGAATAACGTCTTTAAGACGGACTATGAAGTATCTATTCCATGCGCCCATTAAAAATTTACAATTACAAGTTTTCTGGACTGTCTGTATGGTGTTAGGAAAAAGTATTTTATACTTCTTAATTCGTTATACTTCTTAAAAAATTGGTTCATCAAGAAATTTCTTTCATATAAATAATTATTTTTTTTCTTTTTCTTCGCCTTTCACTTCAGTATTAATATTATTATTATTATTACTTTTCTTTGTCTTTATTCCTCCTTCACTTCTTTCTTTTCTTGTGTCTGTTCATCTGTATCTCTGTATATCTACGAATACGATACTTCCAGAACCACTTCATCACTTTCTACAAGCACTGATAAATATTGTATTATTATTTCTTCACAAAATTCATGATTCTGATTGGACCTTACGGTTAAAAAAATACAGTCTTTTAAAAATGGGACAGACAGACGAGAAAGCAAGTTGATAAACATCTTCTGATAATAGAATACGTTAACGATAATAAGTAGAAAGTAGTCAAACCTATATAGCAGAATACAAAGGAGAAAAAAAAGTGATACGAGTATTCAACGTCGATTCTCTCGAAATTAAAAGGAAGCATAACACTTTCGCGTGGGAAAGTCCGGAAATTATGCAAGAGATCCCCGCCTGAATGTTCTCGTCCTCCGCCTTCGTGCGAGGGCGAGTCTAAATGGAAGAAATAGTCTATGTACTAGACCGTGGCACGCGTTGACTTCAGACCTCGTTGAACTCGGGAAATTAGCCAGACTCTGAACGCTCCTCGACATCGTAAACTTGAAAACACCGGTGCAGTTCCCTTCGCAAGCCTCGAGTCGCGCGAACACAGCTGGTCGTTCAGTTGACACGCGGAATTTTTTCAATCGCTCGTCTTTCGTTCTGAAAATACATTTAAACCCACGAGATGGACCTGAAAATAAAACGAAAATGTCGTTAACGACTTTCATGTGAAAATTTTTCAAGTATACATACAGTGTGAATGATTTTATTGCGACTGTGTATGTATGAAGACGTAAAATGTAATTGCGAATATTCGAGAAAGTTCTAAAATTTATGCGTAAGTTTCTGCGTGAGATTTATGTGTACTCAGATGTGTGCGTGTATGTGAATAGCTAAAAAAAAATAAAGAAATGAATGATTGAATGAATATTCACACAAGTCAGTTCGAGATTGAGTTCAAGGAAAGTAAAATAGCCTAACAATTCTTGCTACTCAATTACAATTGCACTTATTTTCGCTAAAACCTTACAATCGCACTGGGTACGGTTCGTGCGAAAGCACTGCACAAACATTTGATATATAACAAGTTTCTTTTTCTTTAATCCTCTCTTCAGACTAAAAAAAAAGATCGTTCTATTTTGTAAGTAATATCTCCATATTTTAGTCACGAGTCATCACTGAATCCCACATATAAGTAAAATAAGTTTACGTATGAGTAATATAAGTAAAATAGGTTTACGTATAAGTAAAAAGTGAACATTTAATAGTTTAGAGATCACATGTGAACAGCTACATCTAGTGGCACAGTTACGAGACTTACGAGGGAACGTGATCTTCGCTGCAGTGACGGAAAAAATAAGTCAAGTGAAGTTGTCAACGTAACGAAGGCTAGAAAATCTTCATCTCGCAAAAAGAAAAGTGAAAAGACAGGTATTTCGACACAAATGCTTAATTCTTGGAGGCGAGAAACAACTACCGATTTTTGGGGGGATATCAGAGTACACGATGAAGAGCAGGACGAGAATTAGTACCGCCATTTGCATTTGGAACATTAACTTGATCAGCTTATAAACATTTTATAGGTTTCATTAATAATACATGCATGGCGCGTTGTCTAATTGGAAGCTGTTCTATCTAATATCATCATTTCTCGTTGCATAACCATGTGCCTCGCTGAGTTAATGTTACTCTGACTTTAATTGACTGCTCTCGTTTTGTATTCCCTCCACGTCGATGTTAGATTTCATGTGTTGGTTACCAGTGTTCCTGTTCAAAATCAATAATAGTCTCAATGAAATTATTATAAAGTTCGCTGGATGCATTTCAGGTTTGTAAACGATTCACTAGTTTAGTATATTGTGGCGATCACTATAGTCGCGTCGTATCCCACGTTAGAAAGCGAAGATACTTAACCTTCGAAGCAAAGAGACAGGAAATGGCAAACTGACGTTTCATATTCCCAACGAAATTTTTAGAAATTTATCTCTTCTTTTCTGTTTGAACATGCATCACGATGAAGCTTCACTTCGATTTGATGAAGTCAAGGTAGGACCATAAATCTTCGTCACCATTGCTACGTGCGTTCTAATACTTGCTAGGATAATAGAGAGATGTGTAGATCAATTTTAACTTGACACGAACACTTGACAAATAACAAATATATTTAAAGTAAAACAAATGACGTTGGAATGGGAATGGATGAGTAAGTGTGTGTGACGCGAGTGGTTATATGAGTGATTTAAAAATGAATGACCAACATAAAAGTAGAAACACGAAAGAGTTGATGTTCGAGCCTGGAATTGAATGCAATCTAGAAATAATATAAAATAATATAAAATTAATTCGTTTAAAGCAAGGAGTTCTACAATAGCAAATGCTGTGTAATACTATGTTTCTCTGAAGTGTCTATGTCTGATATATGTTTTTTAATGTGATGCAAGCAGTGAAGTTAGAGGGTTTTATAACGTGTGGCAAATAGATAGGACATTATTAGTAGGAAATCTGCGAATTTGGTTTTTCGAGGGCTGGGAGGAAACCGAAAAGACGGGAGGAGAGGGGCTAAGGATCGCAGGTCGGTGGCGAGTGGCAAGGGAAGCAAGCAATAAAGCAATAAATTAGCAGAATATACGCAATTTGAAGGGTTAGTACTGGAAGTTAATCCTGAAATTTATAATGAAGTGATATTCTATTGCTTTATGGGTTTATTACTGCTATGTGTCGGTCAGAGTGTTCGCAGGATTTATAAAATTAGGGATTTGGGAGTTAGATGTTAGTTTTTATAGATTTAATTATGATGGATATTTGAGTTATGATGAACAATTTTAATTATTAAATGTTTAATTATTAAATGTGTAAATCGGTAGTTAGTAGGCGACATTAAGGATGTAAGTGAGAGAGAAAACTTTTTCCTCCGTTTTCGAAGACTTTGCAATTAACTTTTTCCCCCTTACATTTTTATCACTGAAATAAATTATTCTGTTGTTGCTATCACACCACAGTCTCTCATTAAATTCACAACGTTACACTCCCAAATAAATATTAAAAGTTACACTTCTTAGTATTAAAAGTTCAACAATACTCATATCATAATTACGTACTAAACAGCTCTCATTTCATAATAAACTGCCACTTCCGAATCCCTCGAACACCCAAAACCCCCGCCAGTCATCCCTGCACAAAGAAACCATTTCAAACTCCCAACCCCTGCAGGGCTAATAATAATAGTAATTGCTCGAGGCTATTCAGGGAGTTTTACACGGACGCGTCGAATAGCCGGCGAACCGGCGGCTTAATTACAGGTGGCGGCAAGTTTATTTAAACAGAGCGGCTCTATTAAAGGCCAGCGTCGAACTCTGACGACTCGTAAGTTCCCTCCGTTCTCTTTAGACCCGGCGGTGTGTCTCGCGAGTCAACAACCGAGCGGTCACCGCGGTCCGACGTATACGTAAACGGGAGCCAGTCGGTCGTTCCAGAAACTTCGCGAGGGAAAACACGCCCCAGGCGTCGCTAGCCGTCCAGCGCTAACAGGAAGAGGCGATTACGGGCAGCGGCTGGTGTCCAGCAGCCATTAACCTCGTTCATCCGGTGATGAACGACCATCGCGTCTGCCTAAGAACCACGCGAATTTTCAAGCCACGCTCGACCCTGACTATCAGCGTCCTCCGTTCCAGCGAAATTCTCCAACTGTACGAGAAATGTCCGCGTTTACTACTCGTGACTCAGAGTTCACCACGTTGATTAGACGGCTGTGGTTTCACTGGATTCTGGGTTTATTGTATTATTGATAACGTTCACGTGACTTCGCATTGGTGGAGTGTATGATAGTGTTCTCTGACGGTTCGTTGTTTCTAGATATTCTGTTTGCTGAATTTCTGCTTTTACTACTTGCTATGTTGTGTCTGTACTGTGTTAGGTGTTGATTGAATTTTGGTGCGAGAATAAATATCACTGAGATCGTTTTTGAAGTAGAGTTAGTTTTGCTGTCTGAGATATTTTGGAGCTTACTACTTGCAACTCATAAAATGCAATCTGCATCCTTTTAGTCTTTCTCTAGTCTCAGACTCAGACAGATAATCGCATCAGGAGTTTCGTAACACTGCGGGTTATCCTTGGATGTTGATTGAATTTTGTTACAAGAATAAATATCACTGCGACAACTTTCGAGGTACAATTAGTTTTACTGTCTGAGATATGTTGGAGCTTACTACTTGTACTGTATGATAGTGTTCTCTGATGGTTCGTTGTTATTAGATATTCTGTTTGCTGAATTTCTGCATTTACTACTTGCTATGTTGTATCTGCACTATGTAGGTGTTTATTGAATTTTGGTGCGAGAATAAATATCACTGAGATCATTTTTGAAGTAGAATTAGTTTTGCTGTCTGAGGTATTTTGGAGCTTACTACTTGCAACTTCTCATAAAATGCAATCTGCATCCTTTTAGTCTTTCTCTAGTCTCAGACTCAGACAGAAAATCGCATGAGGAGTTTCGTAACATTGCGGGTTATCGTTGGATGTTGATTGAATTTTGTTACAAGAATAAATATTACTGCGACAACTTTTGAGGTACAATTAGTTCTACTGTATGAGATATGTTGGAGCTTACTACTTGCAACTCCTCATAAAATGCAATCTGCATCCTTTTAATCCCTTTTTAGTCTTAGAATCGGATAGAAAATCGCATCAGGAGTTTCGTAACACTGCGAGTTATCCTTGGATGTTGATTGAATTTTCCTACAAGAATAAATATCACTGCGACAACTTTTGAGGTACAATTAGTTCTACTGTCTGAGATATGTCGGAGCTTATTACTTGCAGCTCTTCATGAAACGCAATCTGCATCCTTTTAGTCTATTTCTAGCCTCAAACTCGGGCAGAAACTCGCATCAGGAAGTTCCGTGACACGTCGCGAGGAGAGTCACGTCCAGTTTACAAACGCATCTCCATTTTTCCCGGCGACTAATTCGAGTTACGCGGATGAGTGGAGCCGCTGCGTCGTTTCATTCCGCGAAATTTCCCTTTGACGATCCGCGGAACGCCAGATAATTCGCCGCGAACCGCGTCCGGCAGTAATGCGCATCCGGTGGAACGTTCTCCCTCGTAGAGCAGATATTTACCTCTAACAGCGAGCGCAGCACTCGCGGCGCGTGCCAGTTGTTCCATTAACCCTTTGCGCTCCACGACTTTTTCGATGTGGCGGCGCTGCAACTCGAGACAATTTCGCGCGTAAATGAATTTATAGAAGAATTAATGTTAAGTCCCAGTGGACTTTATTGTTCGAAACATAGCCACATTTGGCAAACAGATGTCCTGAGCAGGAATAATCTTCAAAAAGCCACTACTTTCGAAGTCGAAGTAATTACTGTTTACTCCACATACCTACTAAAGGTGGTCGTCGTTTCTTTAAATCTTTGTGCCGTTTTCCTATAAAACGAGTCGAGGCGCTTTTTGGGTTTATTGCTTGCTACGGTCAAGATTAGGACATGCGGAACTCACGTGTGCGTCACCCGAGGGTAAGACTGGGTACCTGCAGGTAACCGACGGTTTTGGGCGGTTACTTTATCAGAATTTGCAGTAACCAATAATAGTCGACAGCCGCTTCCCTCACCAAACTTCGAGGAATGTGTAAGGACGAATCCGCATGTCCTAGCTAAAAAACACACCCACCGGCGAGCCTTTAAATACGCCGGAATAGTTAGAGAGTCCATGAGAATAACAAGTATTTGTCGAGAATCAATTTGTCGTGAGAATCACAAGATTTTGTCGTGAATTTGTCGAGTGTGCAACAAGAATTTGTCGAGACTCAAAAGGAATTTGTTGAGAGTCTTAAAGGAATAACAACCGTACGATATACACACACAAACCTTGTCGACTACACTCCCCATCAGTTACCGAAATACAAACTATAAAAAACATAAGTGGTTAAGAATCATTTTTCAACAAAGTCTAATCCTTTAATCACACCCACGTTAAACCAAACGTCAGGAATAAACAGGCGTAAATGAATTTATAGAAGAATTAACATACGAAAGTGTTATATATTGATATATTATCTGTGTTTACATTTTGAAAAAGATAATTATCGAAGTTCAAGTTCTGTAGTGGCGTTTGGTGTGATATTTATTCAAAACACTTACCAGAACATTCTGAGTTGCCAGGATCTTGTGAGTCATCGCTGCTACTTCCGGATTCATTGTATATTACATTAATTTTTCTATTTCTCACACTCGATACGTCGTTACTGTTTACACTTGTTCGAACTTAATCAGTTAACTGTGGAATTTAGTTTCAGAAGATCACCACAGGGTGCGGAATTAAAAACAGGCAACGACGTGTATACACGTCGAACGCAGGGCAAATGGTACTATTATACATTTTACGAAAAACGAGGAAGGATCCCTCGATTTCAGTATCGTATAAATTCTGGCCAAAGTGACGGGTATAAACAATTGTAGTTTAAGACTGATCTGTCTGGAGGAAACGAATTTCTAGAATAAGAGCACTGGAAAATCAATTAATTAACCAGTTAACTGGAATTGGTGGAATTTAGTTTCAGAAGATCAGCACAGGGTGCGGAATTAAAAACAGGCAACGACGCGTATACGCGTCGAACGCACTTAACTGGTTAAAAACGAGTGGTGGAAAATTTCGCGATACGTGTGCTCGCTACGACTTTCGAAACTGTACTAACACTGGACACATCGTATTCAGGACTACTTCGTAGAGGAATTTTACGTCACAATGTCACTTTCATAAACAGCCACAAGACATAAACAGCCCAAGGTGTTTATTCACGAACCAATACTCCGTATCTATCAACTGGAGATAACGAAATTCAGCATAAATACAGCCGCTCGAGTTGCCACGCGAAACATCGTGGCGAGTGAGTCGCCATTCGAGCGCAAAGGGTTAAACGATTTGTTTCGATCAAGACCAATGTGAATCAGCCTCTGTTGCGTCCTTAATTTCTCTTTGCCTGATTGCTCGAATGGAATTTTTAGGACGACTTTCGCTGGTAGTTTTTAAAATTGATGAGTTCTAAGGAAAGAAAGTGTTTTCAATAACCCCTTGGGCTACACACTATCCGTCGATTGCGCGAACTATAGTAAACAAGAAGTTTGGTCGCGCGCTGTGCTACTTAGCTGTTTACATTTCTTATGTAACTTTCTGTTACATTTCTTATGACGTGTATATTTCGAGGCTACGAAAGGAATTGTGAAGTAATAAACAACGTTTGGGCACAAATAGTATTTCTAAGACTTCTAGGGTGTAGTCATGATCGATTGATCAGTTAACGAAAACAATTTATTATTTTAAAGTGGATAATGAATCATTAGCTATTTGTAAGTTAATACTTAATTAATTTAATGGAAATTATTAGTCTTCAACTGTATGGTATCTTTCGAAACAATGAGGTACATGTAACGCAATTCGACAATTTTTATATTCTCAGGTAATGTAAAATGACTATAATCGCTAGTTCGACAATGATATGTCAAATTTCATGCATAAATTTCTGACCAAGGGTCAGACTCGTGGTTTTCGCTTATGGCACAAATTCTTTACCACAAGTCAGACTCGTCGTTATAAGTTAAGGGGGCAAAACCAACTCTACAATATATTTAATATGTTTAGCGAAGCTTAGTTGATCTTGGTATAATTCAACACTGACTTTATTTATAAAAAATGTAAACTTATATATAGGTTCGTAGTTCAGCAGTTGAGCCAATTCGCGAGCTGCTTTTGATTTCAAGATGGTGATGGTCGTTACCTTGCAGTAAGGGTAGAGCCACAAGACACCACCATCAGGATAACCAATTCGAGGCTACTCGATCTAACAGGACCTTTAATTAGATATTTTGGGTTTACGATACGTCAATAACTATAGAAGTAACGCATTGAGGGTAGACTAAGGGTAACTTAAATTACGAAGTTAATTAGAGAAGTATTAAATATAAATTGAGGCTCTTGAAAAATAACTAATTATATGCGATCGTAGCGTAAAATTGGTTCAAATAGGCGTTTTGAATGAGACAGACCAGGCTCTATCCAAAAGCCATCCGATTTCATCCATCGAGGAGGACCTCGATGGAAACAGAAGCGGTCACGCGACAAGCGTATCGATTTTTACAGTAAGAAGCTCGAATTTAATCCCCAGAAATTGATCGTGGAAGCTTGTTACGCGGCATTATTGCAGAGTGTCTTATACTCATCGTCCGTTCTCTCGTTTCTCTATAACAACCTGTCAAAGTTCTTCGTTCCCAGGTAATGCGCTTGCTCGCACGGACGGGAAGCGACGTCGCGTTCCGCTGGTTGCGTCGACTACGCCTCTTATCCCGTTGAAGGTTAATCCCATAAGGCGAGCGTAAACGGTTCTTATGTATTCGTGATGCAACACGACGCTCCACGCTGGAATTATTCTCTCTGACTCGTTAGAAGTCAGAAAAAGAATGCGACAACTCTCGCTGCGGTGATATACCGATTGTACACGGTTGGCAAGGTAGAATTCGTGATTAAGCAAATAGAATGGAACCGTTCGAGCGAGTGGAGGGGCGCAGCGTGCGATTAATAACGGACAATGGGAGAATGGATGGCCAGACAACCGGCAACGGCGATAATCCTTTGCTGGGTGGATAAGTGAAACGAATAAGGATTTTGTCGAACAAGTGGAATGCGACACTGTTCGCGATTAGACGAATGAGAGTGTCTGTAACTGAACGCGACTACTAGCAGAGTGATCTAGATGGATGGTGCATGATCGTGGGAATTAATTCGCGTAGAAGAGCGTTTGATAGTGTTTGAATGTGGAGATGCAATGCGTGAAGGTTGAAGCTAGAAGACAGTGATCCTGCAAGTGGTGTTAGTCTAATCGAGTAGAAGAGCCGAGTTTATAGTCAGACACGGAGTAGTGTAGGATACTCTGGTGGATAATTGAACAGAATAAATGGTAATAAAATATTTCTTAGCACACTGTCATCGAAAACATTAATTAAGATTAGAAAAAGGATTGTGGAATCTTTTAACGCGTGCTGGTCCGATTTTTGGATACCTTTTGTTCAGACCACGTGGGATAGATATGACAATTAAGTATATTTATTGTTGACGTTTGCTTTTCGATTTTTCAATTATACAAAATCGTAATTAGCAAGAAAAGGGTGTAGATTTTAATATCTATTGTACAACAAAGCAATAAATTTAATTTTTAAGGAATTATTTTAGCAAACATAATATTTATATAAAATCGTAATTAGCAAGGAAAGGGTGTAGAGTTTAATATCCATTGCACAACAAAGCAATAAATTTAATTTTTAAGGAATTATTTTAGCAAACATAATATTTATACAAAATCGTAATTAGTAAGGAAAGGGTGTAGAGTTTAATATCCATTGCACAACAAAGCAATAAATTTAATTTTTAAGGAATTATTTTAGCAAACATAATATTTATACAAAATCGTAATTAGTAAGGAAAGAGTGTAGAGTTTAATATCCATTGCACAACAAAGCAATAAATTTAATTTTTAAGAAATTATTTTAGCAAACATAATATTTATACAAAATCGTAATTAGTAAGGAAAGGGTGTAGATTTTAATATCCATTGCACAACAAAGCAATAAATTTAATTTTTAAGAAATTATTTTAGCAAACATAATATTTATACAAAATCGTAATTAGTAAGGAAAGGGTGTAGATTTTAATATCCATTGCACAACAAAGCAATAAATTTAATTTTTAAGAAATTATTTTAGCAAACATATGGTTGAGCATTTATTTTACTAGATTAGTTGCAAGCTCCTACATAACAGTTTTAATAAAGTTTATGTAAATAAAAAATGAAGCGTTTCACTTCAAATATGTTTAACATGATTATTCACAAATCTCAAGGAATTTATATTAATATTGTTGTCAATGTTATCAGAGACGTTGTCAGAGAGTTGGTCATATAACAGTATATACGACACATTTTAGTAAACGGCACAACATCCTCTTATAAATCACGTCACCGTAGCTGTCGACATATATGCAGATCTCAAACTCCAAAAATATTTATTTTTCGTCTGCAGCATATTTCATATATTTCTAGTTACTCACATAACAATTTTAATAACATGAATTCACAAACTGAATTATCTTTTCCAATTTTTCTTACTTAACTTAACTTCCTGCTGGACTAATTTACTCAACTACTGCACAAATTCTAAGTAACCAAATATTATCGCAAACTAAGCACACTCTTTTAAGTAAAAACGATAGTTTGATATTGCTAAATGTAGAGATATAAATATATTAACGCTAATAAAGCTCTGAATTTATCTCCACTGTTTCCACTCCGACGTTTCTGCGAGAAAGATCTAATTTATGACCTTTTCACTCAACTTCGAGGTGACGAAAACCAGGTGGCACTTCGAGCGCTTCGACGTCAACTTTCCTTTACATTCTTCATATATTTTATCATTCTAGAACAGAAACAATTCTGTTCAAAAGCATTTCACCGCGTCTTCACAAATGAATAAAAACGTCTGCAACATATATAGAACGACGGGCTCTGATAAAACGATGTGTCACGTATATGTAACAGCTGGTAACGAGCTAATTAATTATTCGATTATGGAAATTACTGGTAATAATTACGAAGTTCAGTTCAGCGTGGCTCACGAGTAATGAGCCGCGTCGAGAAGGGTCGATATACCTTGAAATTGGATAAAAACAACCATCTTTCGAGCGATCGTTCATTCATTAATGAGGTGCAAGTGACCGCTCGCGTGGCTCGTCGAATTGCCAGCAAGCAACGTTCGCTATCACGTAACACATTTAGAGAGCGGATATAGCGGCTCGCGTGAGCCTTTTGTAAACAATTCCTGACTGACATCACTCATCTCCGGTTTCGCGTATACGTTAAATCCCACGCGACTCGATCCCTCGATCGCTCGAATTAATCCCATCGTAGCTAAAAAAAAGTGTTCGCGCGTTTTATACGAAAATTCCTTTCTGTCGTTCGCTCGCGAAATGAAGTGTGCACGGGTACATTAATATCGCGATGTACACTGTTGACCAAACATTTGAATATGTTTACCGTGTTTGCGATCCGCCATCGAACGCAACTTACGTTAAAATACACTAATACCCTTTGACGTGACAGCTTCACATCGAGGTTCAAAGTAAAATAATTCCGTTACTTTGACGAAGAATTTGCTATTCGTCGTTTCGTATTAATATTTAATTAATATCGCCTATAAAAAGCAAGTCAGTGGATTTTCATATAACACGAAAAATTGTGACTAGTAAAATAAATTTTCATTAAACATTTTCATATATTTTCTAAGTTTTTTGTTTAAAAAATGCAAATGTACACACTTAAAACTTCTAAACTAAACTTGCTACCTCTACTCTAAACTAAACCTGTTGTTAATGTATGAGCAGTGAAGCTGGAAGTTTAATGTGTTTCAGTATGCACAGCTAAAACATATATTTCTTCTAAAAACATTATTACAACATACACAATACATTTTTTTATAATAAAATCACCTGTATCCTATTCTGACTTCTCTTTACTAAAAGAAACTTTACTTATCACAAATTAGTTACATATAACATTAACAATCTGTTCACAATGAAACAATAATCCAAACTGAATCACAATCCCACCAGAAACATACGATAACCGTTACAATTTAAAAAAATGATTAAATTTGCATAAATATGTACCACATAACGTATTCCAAGCGTTGTACGGGAGTCTACACACCAAACAGAAAGAAAGACACGATCGAATCGCGTCAGAGTGACGAGTCAAACAGCGAAACAAATCACTGCGACCATTCTTCGCGGTTAATGGCGCGAAAGGGAGCAAGGTGTGGACAGACGGGGTAGCAGTGGGTGCTCTCGCGTCCGTTCTGGGTGCCACGCAGAAAGACAGACGATGGCGTGTCTCTCGAGTGTGTTAAATGTGTGGCGGTCCTTCGACACTCGTCACTAGAGGGAAATCGACACCTACAGTTTCACGAAAGCACAAAAGTTTCCGTCTGTTTCCATATATATTCCAATTCTTGATCTGTCCCTAACATTCTCGCGTTTAAGGCAACCCCTCAAGCACCTAGGTTTTTATATTGAAACATTTTCCCTAAACACTCAACTCAGACTATAATAAGCATCTTCAAGCCCTGAAAAACAAGAAACGCCATCCTAGCGCCAGATATTCCCGGATAGGCAACACAACATTAGAAAATAAGCCAATTATACAAAGTAATATGTATACATTGTACACTACTTATGATAACTAATATACTCAAACTGCAAACTGCGTCTAAGACAGGGTTGGCTAGGTAGACGCACTGATGAGTCCATTAACAGACCCAAGACGAAACGTTCTTCATCTTTTCTCTTTCATTTCTACAGCAAACCAAAGCAACGCGTATCAAATCTGTGAAACGAAGGTTCCTGTGTTCCCATGGAAACTAGGCTCAGCCCAGTTCTCCCTTAGGTCAGGTCCACCCTGATACCTATATTGCCACTTTATCCTTTCGCTGTTTCGCTTCCTGTCCCGTGGGCCTCGCATACTTCGGGACTTTGAGAAAAATATCGCCAGGCTATTTTTTTTTATTACCTTTGTGGCAGTCCTCCAACATCCGTCACTAGAGCGACAATAGCATTCACCATTTCTCGCAAGCACTCATTTCCCTCTTCACTTATTTAAATAGAATTTTCGAACTTGTTCTTAACATCCCCGCGTTTAAAACAAGGACTGCTAAGTAGCCATACTGATGAGTCCATTAGCAGGCCCAGAATGAAACGTTCTTCCTTCTCTCTCCTCTTTCATCTTCAGCAAATAGAAGCACCACGCTTCAAATGCATGAACGTTGCAGCATTCCTTGCTCCACCCCCGCGGCTGATGCGGCAACGGACACCAGCCAAGACGAGACGCGTCAACCCACCGGAATTTAGTATACCAATTCCGCTTCACGCGCGCGCGCGCGCCTCTCGAGCGTGATCCAAGCGCGGAGTATCCGTTTTTGGGACACCTTTCCAGCGAATTCTGGGGCTGTGACAAACGACTGTTATTTTGGCGGGTCGGAAGATACGCAGAAAAAGAGGTCATTGCGTCGCGGAAGTTGACAAGCTTGAAATTGAAGTTTTAAAGCTTGTTTATAGTGCAGACATATGACATCAAGTTTCTCCGTTTCTCTTTTTTTTTACTGGTTATAGCAATGAAAATTGATCGTAGAACTGAATATTATAGGGAATTGTAAATAATATACGGAAGAATTTGCAACTAACAGTGTTTTCTAAACTTTTCTCATTGCGAAACACTTTTTAAGTTCCAAAATTTTTGTAGAATTATAGAATGAATTTGAATTTTTAGTTAGAACTTCTTTTAATAGTTGTTTAATTATGTAATATTTTTTCTTATATAATTAAAGACTGATAATATTTCTATATTTTCGATTTATATATTTATGTAGTTTAATTGTACAATATTTTTTGTTAACACGTGTTGCACGCCTGTCGGAGACTCGCGATACCTGCAAACACGTACGCAGTGATTCACTTGGCCTGTGGAAAGTGAATAAATATAAATTCAAATTGGCCGTAGCTTCTAATTTAAATTTTCCCACCAATACGATAATTTGCAAATATAATAAAGAAATATTCTGATAGAGACAATATTAAATATAAAATAATGAAATTATTAGAATATTCCGTTGAAATGCTCTCAGCTCTTGCGCTTCATTTTCAATCTGTTCACATACACATACCTGTTCACTCGCACGCACACTTGACCAGACAGATAGCTTCAACGATATGCAAAGATTAAAATATGCTGAAATATCAGACTCTGCAGTTTATCTTTATATATCAGAATGCAAATGCACTACACAGATGACATAAGTCCACTCTCTATGGTTATCCCCAAAAATGTATGCGACAAAATTCTTCGATGAATTATCGTGTCTATCAGTCACGTTCGCCAGCGTATCTTGATTTCGATAATGGTACGATGGACCAATCGTTCGAGGCAGGATCGATGAAGATCGATCGATGGTTTTATCTTTGTTTCGAGCAATTCTTCAATGACTACACGTAAATACTATATACGATACATTTCCCCACTACAGAAGAGGTAAATCGCTTTTCTAATTAAATTACCATGTTTCACTCTCCGTCTCCATTGCAGTACGAAATTGATATTGCTTCGCGAAACCCTCTGTTTGGTATTGCCCACGGGTTATCGTGATGGATATCGATGGTTCGAACTTAAACTATATTGTAAGGGTCGAAGGACCACCTTCCTGCTGGAGGAAGGAACAAAAACTGACAATTCTGAGTTACTACTGTAGGATATTTATTAATTATGAACAATTACAAGATTTTATAAATCGTTCGATATCTTTTTATAACTCAGATATTACACTAAAGATGGCTGATGAACAACTGACTCGTCCTTTTAAAACATTTACGCGAGAAACTCATTCATTCTAGAATATTCCACACACATAACACTTGAAACGCCAATAACTTCTAATAAAGATAATTTCATTACCCTTCATTACTATTTATTTACACGCGTTGATCGTTGGAGTGCAGTCAAAGCAGTTCTGTCGATCACCCCAAAAATCCCCAAAAGCTACAATTTTTAAGTACGTCGTTGGAAGAGTTAAGACACACGGATAGATCCAAAACCAAACTATACCACACGCGTTTGACCACTGAAACGCCAAGTCAGTTCTGTCAATCGCCCCAAAAATACCAAAAAACTGCTATTTTTAACTACGTCGTTGCAAGAGTTAAGACAAACAGATCCAAAACCAAACTATACCACACTCGTTGACCGCTGAAGCGCCAAGTCAGTTCTGCCAATCGCCTTAAAAATCCCAAAAAACTACAATTTTTAACTACGTCGTTGTAAGAATTCAAACACACGGATAAATCCAAGACCAAACTATACTAAGTAACGAGGCAAACGGTTGAATTACACTATTGGACAAATACGTGAGCTAAGTGGCCACCACCAAACCAAAGTTCACTCTCAGCTACAGAGTTGCCCTTGAATGACGCGCGCGGAAATTCCATGGGTCTCCATCAATGACCTGTATTCAACGAAAACCCTAAACTCTTACGCTTGAACAGTGACTCTCACTCGCTACGATGTTTCACGTGGCAACTCGTGTGAACGAGTGACTACAATTTCTGTTTATACTGAATTTCGTTATCTCCAGTCGATAGAAGCGAAATATTGCTCTGTGAATAAGTCCCTTAGGCTGTTTATGTTTTTGGTTGCAAAGTGACATTGTGACGTCAAATGGGGATTCAGATAAAATTCATCTACGACAGTAGTTCTAACATTGAATACATGTTAAGCGTTAGTATAGTTTCGACGATCATAGCAAGCATATGTATCGCGAAGTTTTGCACCACTCGTTTGAAAGTTTTAAGGCGAGTTTGATTTTGAATTGATCAGATACTTATCTATATATAGAAATTGGTGGTAGAGCAAGTGTAAACAGTGATGGTGATAGTGATGTAGTATTGGGTGTGAGAAATAGAAAAATAAGAGTAAATAGACAGTGAATTCGGAAGTAGTAGCGATGACCCACAAGATTCTTGCAATTCAGAACGCCTTGGTAAGTTTTCTATGATATCACACTAAACGCAGCTACAGAACTTACACTCCCATGATTATGTTTTTCAAAATGTAAACACAGATAATATATTCAAATATAACACTTTTTGTAAGAAAAGTGTGGTAATATAGAAATATTTAGGTGGCTCAATGTCTACTGGGCAAGTTTATTTCTGTCTGACCTAAAGATTCATACAAAAATGCCTTCTTAGGCCATTCGTACTAGCATCGAGGACACCCTCAACATCAAGGCCCATTCGTATGTTTAGGCAAGGCTCCAGAGAGGAGCGATGCAGCAGGAAAATGCACACTGCCCTCGTCGACCATTTGTATACCCTGTTGCCCGATATTTCTTACATTTCGTATGTTAATTGTTGGAAATGGGTTTTATAAACAACTACTAGCGACTTATTTTTCTATAATGTTCTTTATTTCCACGCACTGGAACTGACTTTTGCCTTACACTGTCTCTAGAGAACTAAACTAAAGTTAAATCATATAGCATCAGTTACTAATCATGTTTGTGCGTGAGGTTCTATCGCTTTTTATATAAACAAACTTTAAAAATATATATCTGAAAAGAAATACCATCTCTTCTCATTCGAGGATAAGAGATTAATTTTTGTATTTGGTTTCCAACAAAAACCAACATTAATTTTTATATAAATTCATTTACATGCGAAATCGCTTCGAGTTGCAGTCTTCGACCGAAAAAGCGCAAGACCGTCGAGCGCAAAGGGTTAAGAAAAACTTCAGCTATAAAATACATGGAAATACGACGGAAGTATAAATCAATCGAAGGGTTTTCTCGTGTAATAAGTAGAGAAGTGAATTGTAATACGAAAAAAACTACAAATGCCATGATCTCCTAAAATAATTATCGCTGCTATGAATCGAATTAAAACTAATGGCTATTTACTAGGAGATGAGAGGCTCTTTAATTACTGGCTCCAATGTGGGTGGCATGCCCATCTTGGCGCGAACACTCTCGATCACATTTCAACTGGTCCAACTTTCGAATCGCTTTTAAATTTACACTTACGAGCAACTAAATCGATTTAATCTTCAGGTACGCATACAAAGTAAATTTTTTCAAAAATGGTGCAGCCAATCAACGAAAAACATATTAGTATTTAATTGTTAAGTATTTAGCTTTAAATTGATACCAACATCATAAAAATTGGTCCACTATTTTTTATATTATGTAACTGTAAAAACATGTAAATGTTTTTTATATTATGTATATTATGTAATTTTTTATATTATGTTTTGTATATTATGTAATCTGAATTCCAAAGAACAAAAAAGCTAAAATATTCTTTAAGCAAGGGGAGGGGTATCAAGAGCCAAGTATTTAAATTTAATAAATTGATAAATTTTCAATGTTACATTTAAATATTTCGTTTCAATTGAATAAAAACTTCCTAACAATAAAAAAGGATATTTTAGCTTTTTTTGTTCACTAGAATTGAAGTCACATAGTTTATAGAATTGTCGATCAATTTTTACGATGTTGCTATCAATTTAAAGCTAAATACCTAATAATTCAAAGCAAATATATTTTTTGCCTATTGACTGTGGCAGTTTTTGAAAAACTTTACTTTATATGCGTACCTGTAGGCTGAGTTTTACGAGCTTTAGTTGCTCGTAAGTGTATATTTCATCGTCACAGGCTTCAAGAAGCGATCATGGAAATTCCGTAGCGATAAAAAATGGCTGTGGTCGTTTACGAGGGATGATCGTTTGGCGAAAAATTCCCGCTCGCGACACGTCCCATCGGTAGAATTTACGACTATTCGCGGCGTTTCGTATTTCGCGCCGAAACGAATGCATCCCAGCGCGATGGCACGTGTTTCTGATGTCCTCGCGAAACTGATCGCAAGTGTGAACGCGTGTCCAAAAGGGAATTCGCAGTTTGCGAATAGTTGACGGGGAAGAACGCCAGTGTTCGACGTTGTGCCTGAAATCTCGGTTTATTTGTGATTTATGCTCGCGAAGCTAAGTCCTCGCCACTCTGAGGAACAGATAACGCGGTGAGGTGGCTGGAAAAATGGGACGCGAAGGAATTGTAATGGTAATCCGATACGTCCACGGTTCTCTCTCGAGAATCTTTTTTGTTGGTGCGAGAAGAAACTAGTCAGACGTGAGCAGAGACGAGAAATAGACTTTCTTGTTTGCTCAGTTCACACATTAGTAATGATCGGATAGTTAATTTTCAATAGCAGAAGGTAGAATGCAACAGTAAAATTTATTTAATATTAGACGATATTTGTACCGTCCTCGAAACATATGGCCAAACCAAGTTTATGCTATGGTCGCATATAATTAGTTATTTTTGAAGAGTCCTAAATTTCTGTTTATTACTTTTTCTGATTAACTTCTTAACCGGAATTAAGGCATTAAAAGGTTGCTAGAAAACTTAGTTTATCTCTTAATGTTTTACTTCAATAGCTATTGACGTATCATAAACCCAAAAATACCCAATCACGAGGCCTGTTAGGTCAAATAGCCTCGAATAGGTTGCCCTAACAGTTGTGTTCCATGGCCCTACCACAGTATACAGTAGCGAAACTCTCTGTCGGCACCTTTGAAAAAAAAAGTGCATAAAATTGAGTGCACATACGCGACAGAAGCATCCAAATCGCAGTGCCACCTGGATTTCAATATCACTTGCATTTTTTTACTCTCTGTCTGCCCAACTTATTTTTACGTTTAGTTAATCAAAATTTAATAAAAATAATAAATGTATTATTTTTAATAGACTGAAAAACAAGGAAAGAAAGCAAAAATCGAAAAAATATAAAATACACATGTTACTATGACTATAAAAATGTAAGAACATAAATATTATACAAGATAAACAAGAGAAAAAATATTCTTATAGCCCCTTCTGCATATGTAATACTACAACAAAAAATGTATTGTAGAAAATTACAAAACAATATAAAATATTTATATAAATTAACAATTCCCTTAAATTATTTATCAAAATACTTTTAGAAATTAGCAATTATTTTAAATAGATTCTTTTTCGCTTTCTTTCCTTTTTCTCCTAAAATCTTCGAATTTTTAGTTATATAATTTATTTATACTTAAGATACTGTAGATTTCAACGTTTGGCTGTGTCATAATTGTTCTGCACGTGGAAGGCGTGTGTAGTGAATTATTAATAATTTATACAAAAGCTGTATAAAAAGAGTTGATGCTGCGATTAAGGTGAAAGAAGGCTACACAAAATATTGAAGTATTCACCAAAGAAACGTTATAATATTACATAATTATTAATAGTATAATTGTAGAAGAATGTAAGTATAATAAAATATATATAATCTCAGTCTAATTGTGTACGATCTTTAATGGACAAGTATATGTAATGTATAATGCTTCAAGACACTTGCTCAATACTGTATACATATAATCGACGTCTTCAATCAGCTAATCAGTACTAATTTATTTCTAAAATTCGTAACAAACGATATTGGAGATAGTTTAGATGTATTGCTTTAGAAAAATTATGAGAATCTGGTTGGTTTATTTTGAGCATACGTTTATAATAATTTTCATAAGACGTATATTAATTGACTTAAATTTTAGCACGAACTGTGGAAGAGTTATCGTTAATTTTATTCGTTGAACTAAGTTTACAAATGGAATGATGGCTCGCAGGTACAAATTCAGCCCTGTGTGACGCACAAATGTGACTACCTCGACTATAATAATGAAATATAATATTTGAACATTTGGTGAGTGAAAAAACAGGAATTCTAGCGAAGTAACGATTCCTTATTTATTGTTAATGCTACGGATATATTTGTGTTTCACATTGCTTTATGTTATGTCGTTGAAAATGGCTATTGAATTCTAGTATAGAGTAAACTATAATCATTAATTTTAACTGCTGTAACATTGCGCGTGTTCTGTACAAGAAAACAGTGTGGACCGTAAAACTTTTTATAAAATTTGTACGCTCTTGTTAGCAAAAATTCGATACGAAAGGAAACTTTAATCGATCAAGAGGCAATTTTTGTATTATTTCAATTAATTCTATCTATAATATTTCGTACGCCTCTTTAATCCTAAAAAAATGCATTTCGATTGGAATTTTGTATCGATACGCAGACAATCTCTAATGCCACCAGACTATATCCTCCATTTCGTATCACAATTTTCGTATTTCACCAGCAGAATGAATTAATACCCTCTCTGGGGCCATTATCGATCATTCTATTCATTTTCCCGCTGCCATTCACTATTCTCGTTTCTCCGAAAACCGATTAAAAAAAACAAATTCGAACAAGCACGAACGCAATTTTAATCTAACTCATTTGAATCGCCGCCAAAATGAAACTAGAAAAAATAGCCTAAGGCGATGGAACTGGGGATTGAAAAATAACTCTAACACTAAACAATTTCGAATTGCGTATACAAGGAGACAATAAAGCCACGATCGAACGGACGCGCCTGAAAATGTACAACTTTTACAAGTTATCTCAACTGACGAGGATGTTACGTACAAATTATGGGAATTTATAATCATTTGAGTGGTTAGGGTAAGGATTCAAACCACTACTGCTTTATTGGAGTAGGTACAACGTATTTCGAATAATACAGTATGTTTCACAGTTAAATGTCGGTTGTCGATCGTATTACCCTCGTGTCGAAGTCAAGACTGTCAGGTGTCGCTGCTACTGTGACGTCAAATACATTTTCAACCAGAGGCATCAATAATTAAACCAACGTCAGCTTCCTGGCACTCATCCTGTTGATACTTTATTCCTAAAAAATATTCCCAGTTAATAAAGGTTAGAGTCATCACGTTACTGGCACGCATCCTGTTGATACTTTATTCCTCATAAATAAGATTGAAGACTTTATTTCCAATCAATAAGATTAGAGTTATCACTCTACTGGTACGTATCCTGCTGACATCCTGATTTCCACGAAATAAGATCGAATTTCTTGCCTCACCACCCTAAAACTACGTAGTATAAAAAGACCTGCGAATTGTCCAGTCTTTAGTCTCGATTAATCCTTCTGTTTGTACTGTTAAACTTTGCATTAAGAGTCGTCGCGATACTGTACTAAACTTTATATTTCAAACATTAAAGAAAGAGTCGAGTGAGCAATTGCTTTTAACACTAAACATACCAGCATTTTTTTATACCTAATCATACCATAGGGGGCGATTTCACCTCTTATGAAATAAACTTTGATGTTTCTTAATCTGATAAAAATCTTTGGCACCTCTGTCGTCTACGGAGATTAAAAAAAATACCCAGTTTTATCGACAACCACATTATCATCTTGTGTTTCCTCATTGTCTGGAAAATCACTTTTACTCTCACTTTGATCATCTTCTGGTATTGAATCTTCTTCACCTGAATTCACTTCATTTATTCGTCGAACTCTTTCCCAATCGCATCCTGCTGACACCCTGATTTCCACGAAATAAGATCGAAGTCTTTGCCCCACCACCCTAAAACTACGTAGTATAAGAAGATCTGAGAATTGTCCAGTCTTTAGTCTCAATTAATCTGCCAATCTATACTGTTAAAACTCTTGATAATAGTTGTCGCGACATTTTACTTTGGATTTCAAATATTATAATAAAGAATCGAGTGAACGATTGCTCACTCGCATTTTATTTTTAAAAATCACCTTATAACATTTTACGTGACACTACCACGCGGAATTTTCGCGTCGTTGATTCTCTCTCTGAAGTTGTAAGACTCAGATCGAACGCGGCTGTTCTTGACGTTGTATGCCAACTTAACTCTTTTGCTACCACCGTCACATATATATATGACACCCCAATTTTTTTTCCTAAGCCTGGCATCAAAAATATGTAACAGCTGTTCATTATCAGTTTATGATAATTGTTTATACGAAATCGTGCCACACAGATGGATTATATTATAAAACAATAAAATAGATGCAGGACATTATTGATCTGAGGATAATGATTTTTCTTCTGAGACTCTGGTAGCGAAAGGGTTAATATTAGACAACTTGTTCTAATTAAATGTTCGTTCGTTTACGTTTCTCTCACAATTCGACTGTTTTCTGAGAGGTTGTTCGTTCGTTGTTCGATGATCGTGTATAACCGACTGACTGTTCGACTTGCTGGTTTTTTTGAAAATTTGTCTGCTGCTCCACTGTGCAGGGGTGAACGCTGTTGGTATTTGTCGAAACGATGCAAATTACCAATCAGTGTTCCCCTTCAAGTATCGTCCACACCCTCTTGTGTGCCTGAGACACCCCTTGTGTCCCTCAAAAGGGTGGAAAAATACCTGCACGGACGTGGAATCTTCCAAGCCCCTCGATGACATTTTGGGAATTTTCCAAGTGTCAAGATTTCGATCTGGTTCCATTAAGTGCACGATTCGATATTCCGCTGCGTGCACATGTTGGACTGACACTTAACACTTTACTGACCAGTGACAAATTAACTCGTCTTTTCATACCCAAACGTTGCTGACCGGTGACGAGTTAACTCGTCTTTTCATACTCAAACGTTGCTGACCGGTGACGAGTTAACTCGTCTTTTCATACTCAAACGTTGCTGATCGATGATGAATTAACTCGTCTTTTCATGCTCAAACGTTGCTGACCGGTGACGAGTTAACTCGTCATTGCACTTGTATTATCTATTTCAATTTCTGACACCCAGAGCGATATAGAATATTGCAAACACTTGGCGTATCGTGTTTAGTCGTGTCCGCTTTATAACAAAAAAATTACTTTTCTTGGTATTTAGGTTTTTATCACAATTTTGTGTAAGTTCAATTTTATTTCATTCGGTATAAATAAAATTTATTGGTGTTTATTTAGAACATTTTACTTCCATATTCAATTACAAAATTATAGCCGGTGATATGACATAGTTTCTTTGTAAAATTCGCGGTCAACAAAGTGTTAAGGAATGCCTCGTTTACAACACGCGATGGCTATTGAGGACGTCGAAATTAAATATTCCAGAGAACATTGTGTCGAAGATCGCAAAAGTTTACGAAATTACTTAAAACGTCTTAATTTCAAAAATAGCCTTTTCCTCACGAACGTGTAATAAACGAAGTTTTCGAAGACCCCACGTTTTAATTGTTCCGTTGGTCGGAACAGTCGGGTGTCGTTGGTTTAAACCAAGCCTTTTTCACGTGGACGGTGTGCGCGAGATGGCTCGAAACTTTGACGGAGGTTTCGAGGCGGTCGCCAATTACAGTTTGATTCTTCCGTTAATTAGATTAAACTGTTAGAACAAATAGACTGTCAGAAGAAGCCACGACTATATTCGATCACCTTCACTGTAAAATATTAGTAGCTACTATACTATGAATTTCTAACTAATTCTAATTACAGTATTAAATAAATTCTAAACTAAATAAACTAATACTAATTACGGTATTAATTAATCTAGTTACTATATTACTAGCTACTATATTATTAGTTTCACTGCAAAATATTACTAGTTATTATATTATTAATTTCACTGTAACATATCACTAATTACTATATTATTACTTTCACGTACGATATTACAAGTTACTATATTATTAATTTCACTGCAAAATATTATTAGTAACTATATTGTTAATTTCACTATGAAATATTACTAGTTACTATATTGTTAATGTCACTGTAAAATATTACTAGTTACTATATTATTAGTTTCACTGTAAAATATTACTAGTTACTACATTATTAGTTCCACTGCAAAATATTACTAGTTACTATATTATTAGTTTCACTGTAAAATATTACTAGTTACTATATTATTAGTTTCACTGTAAAATATTACTAGTTATTATATTATTACTTTCACTGTAAAATATTACCAGTTATTATATTATTAGTTTCACTATAAAATATTATTAGTTGCTATATTATTAGTTTCACTATAAAATATTACTAGTTACTATATTATTAGTTTCACTGTAAAATATTACTAGTTATTATATTATTACTTTCACTGTAAAATATTACTAGTTATTATATTATTAGTTTCACTGCAAAATATTACTACTTACTATATTACTAATTTCACTGCACAATATTACAAGTTACTATATTATCAATTTCACTGCAAAATATTACTGTTTACTATATTATTAGTGTCCCTCGCAAAGTGCTAACAGTTCCATCCAAATGTCGGATGACGATTCGGTAACGACTCACCCTACGGAAGTATTCCGGAAGGAATTTGGGACGTTACAAGGACATCGAGTGTTCCCCAAGAAGCGCAGGATTAAATAGAAAGTACCGACTCGATGGGTGGTGCGCATCGAGTTTTCATCAAACGAATCGTCGCGCGAGCTGCGGGAGGGGGGGAAAGGGCGAAGCCATTCGAGATAACCGTCGAAAAGGGAGCGAAATCGAAGCGGAGCAGGGCGAAAGCCGAAGGAAAATGAGTGGGCTCGTGACGGGAATTGAAAAGCGTGCAGGATGAATGGCCAGGAAGCTGGTGTTGTCAAAGGGGGAACACGTTGCTCGTAATTACGAGGAACGCTTGAAACCGGAAGGGGACACGGGGCCAATTTCAGACTCCCTCGACCTCGTTCTAGCGAATGTTATTTTTTCCCTTTTCTCTTTTCTCTCACTTCCGCCACGATCCTCCGCGTGTCCTACAGCGGATACGCCTCGATCAGAACCGCGATCCAGTCGATTCGATTCGAAACGGTAACGTCGTTTCCCAATTGGGCGGGAATTTTGTTCCACGTATGTGTTCGTGGCGGTGATGAATTCTTAATTTTTTATCGAATTACGCGGCAGAATTACGAAACTGACGGATAATATTGTTTCGTGAAATAATTTGCAACTCTGTGGATGGTTCCATGAATATGTAAAATGGTATAAAATGTAGATATAAAATGGAAATTGCATATTTTGTCTGGTGTATCGTTAGAGTATACTTAAAGTCGAATTTATAATGCGGAAACTTGTAATTAGCTGTTTTTGAGGAGAGATGATAATTGAGACTGTCAATTATCATTTAAGTGTTATCGTCAGCCATCTTTCTCTCAATGAGTATTTTCATTTTATACTTCCACGACTAGGTAGTGACCATCATCGTTCCAAAAGGCTCCAGACAGCAAAATGATTGGTGCTTCGCTGTTTCGCAAGCTTATATATTACAATAGAATTTTAGAAATAAATTAATGCTGATTAAGGCGTCGATTATATGTATACAGTACTGAACAAAAGTCTTGAGCCACTATAAATTACATAACAAATTTATATACTTGTCCATTAGAGAACGTACACAGTTAGACTGAGATTATACATATTTTATTATACTAATATTCTTGTATAATATAATATTGATAATTATGTAATATAATAACATTTTTTTTTACGAATACTTTAATATTTTGTGTAGCCCTATTTCGCCTTTGATCACAGCATTAACTCTTTTTATACAACTTTCTTATAAATTATTAATAATTTACTACACATGCCTTCCACGTAAAGAACAATTATGGCACAGCTCAATTTTGGGCTCTACAGTCTCTCAAGTACAAATAAATTATAATATAAGTAAGAAATATAATATATGCCTTAAGTAGAAAACAAATGTTGATGGCCCAAGGTTTTTGCACAATACCATATACACTTCAACACTCCAAACTCAGCAACTCTGCAAGGGTGAGTACTGATGAATAAAATTAAAGAAAAATCGTTTCAAAGGGGAATTTTTTAATCGAAGCGTTATCTTCATCTAACAATCAACAACGAAGCGATTCGAGGCTTGCACCCCCCTGGAAAAGGGCTAGAAAGCTCGCAAAACTACATACATTTAAATATTCCAAACAAACTGAAACATTATGTCATTCTCTGCAAGGGTACGTACTGATAAATAAAATTAAAGAGTCGTTTTAAAGGAGGACTTTTCAATCGAAGCGTTATCTTCATCTAACAATTAACAACGAAGCGATTCGAGGCTTGCACCCCCTTAGAAAACGGCTAGAGAGCTCGCAATACTACATACATTTAAACATTCCAAACAAACTGAAACATTATGTCATTTTCTGCAAGGGTACGTACTGATAAATAAAATTAAAGAAGAATCATTTTAAAGGAGGACTTTTTAATCGAAGCGTTATCTTCATCTAACAATCAACAACGAAGCGATTCGAGGCTTGCACCCCCTTAGAAAAGGGCTAGAGAGCTCGCAATACTACATACATTTAAACATTCCAAACAAACTGAAACATTATGTCATTTTCTGCAAGGGTACTTACTGATAAATAAAATTAAAGAGTCGTTTTAAAGGAGGACTTTTCAATCGAAGCGTTATCTTCATTTAACAATCAAGAACGAAGCGATTTGAGACTTGCACCCCCTTGGAAAACGGCTAGAAATCTCGTAACACGCGAAAGCAGCCTGCTATCTCGGTCCCGCAGAGCTATACATTTAGGCATTCCAAACAAACTAAAACATTAAGTTATCCTCTGCACTGGTAAATAAAATGAAAGAAAAGTCGTTTTAAAGGGGAATTTTTTAATCGAAGGGTTATCTTCTATCTAACAATCAACGACGAAGCGATTCGAGGCTTGCACCCTCCTGGAAAACGGATAGAAAGCTAATACTGCATACGTTTAAACATTCCAAACGATCTAAAACATTAAGTCATCCTCTGCAAGGGTGCGTACTGATAAATAAAATTAAAGAAAAATCATTTAAAAGGAGGACTTTTTATCAAAGTGTTATCTTTTACTTAACAATGAACAACGAAGCTTGCACCCCCTTGGAAAACGGCTAGAAAGCTCGCAATACTATATACATTTAGGCATTCCAAACGAACTAAAACATGAAATCATCCTCTGCAAGGGTGCGTACTGATAAATGAAATTAAAGAGTCGTTTTAAAGGGGAATTTTTTAATCGAAGCGTTATCTTCATTTAACAATCAACGACGAAGCGATTGGAGGCTTGCACCCCCTTGGAAAACGGGTAGGAAAGCTCGTAACACGCGAAAGCAGCCTGCTATCTCGGTCCCGCAGAGCTCGACCTCCGCGATCCAACCTCTCAAGGACATCGTTGCTCGAGGGAAGTCGAGGACAAATTGACGGGAGTCTGACGCCTCGGGCGCGCGCGACGGAAGGACAGAAATCCCTTTGAGGACGTGCTGCTTCCGGTACAGAGCGTTCCCTGAAATTTTGATGCCGCGGAAATGAATTCGAGCGAACGCCTGGGAAAATGCTCGCGCCGTTTCACGCGGGAAAACCGAGACGCTGTGAAAGCGTTTCGGATAAATAACGCAGCAGACAATGGTTAGAGCATTTCGAATCGCATAAACGTTTTGCGATGGGAACGAGAGTAGCAGAGCCGCGTCGTGATTTAACGATGAACCCACCGCGAGACTCGAGTGAACCATTTCTAACATTTCTTGTGGGATTTTCTGCAAAATAACACTGTAACGTCGTAATTATTCTTTGTTACTTTTGTAGAATGTATTTTTCTGTATTTACTTGTGTCTTGTTTATTTTTCTGTCGAGGAATAAATGGTAACTGAGACTAATTAGCGTAAGGAGTGGCGTTCTGGTTTAAGCAAGCATTAAAGTATGAATATTGCGAGTTATAGTGTTATTTCGTGAATGAATAATTCCTTTTCTATTATTTTACTGATAATTATTATTGCATAAATGTCGAGAAATTCAAAGTATTTGATATTATTGGAGATAATGAACTGGAAACTAAGGATGGTAGAAAAAAAGGAAGATCAGTTTCATGCCAATGCTAAGAAAATGGCAAATAAACTGTTGCAAAGGCAATGAAACTACGAAAATCTGTTCCAGATCTGCTGAGAATCCAATAACTTGCAAAATATGCAACGAAGGTGAATAAAATTTGCATGATTTGTATTTCTAAAATTATTTAAATTGAAAAATATTAATTTTTCTGACTTTTAAGTTCTTTTTAAATAGATAAACAATTTAAAATTGTTATTTGAAATAGAATCGTTTTATTCATACACCAAATTTTACTAAATGGTATATACTTTATTATACATAAAATATCTGTAGGTTTAGCATCAAGAGACAAAAAAGAAAAAAATAGAAGGAAAAAAGCGTTTAGAGAAAAATATACAAATATTTCTATTCAAAAGCAGCAACAAATGCAAAAAAGTATTTGATCGACACGTTAAAAAAATGAAACACATAAAAAAAGTGAAAACAATGATAAATTCCAGTAGTACGATACCCCTTCAAGTATTTCGGTCGAAACAATGCCACCGATTTAAAGGGACGCTGGAACGAAACGGAGAAAAATTACGTTGGCACAAAGCGTGTAAAAAAAAGTGTGTCGCGCGAAAGAGAAGCATCGAAATAAGATGGAATTCCAGCCGCGTGACACTACAAATCCCCAGAATCCGAATCCTGGCAACGGGGGCTCGTCGCGGTGAAATTTACAGTGGCTCCCGGGAAAGGGATGTCTCTACATCTTTAAAATCCGGCAACACTGCGAGATATAAGCGCTGTACGTGTGTACGTATGTAGAACGAGCGAGCGATCGCTGAAAAATTCAGGGGAAGACCTGGACGTCTTTTCGATAGCCGAAAAAGAGTAGAAGCCGCGAAAGTAGCGAATTTCCCACAACGTGAGGAGAGTTCGTGATTCGAGCAGACTTCTTCTTACGAATACAGCATTGTGCAAAAGTCTTGGGCCACCGCGTGACTTAAATCAGTCGATGTTAATCATTTGGCAACATTTTACTGTGCTTTTGTTGAAAATGGGTTTTATAAATAACTAATAGCGATTTATTTTTCTATAATGTTCCTTATTTCTACGCACTGGAAGTGACCTTTGCCTTGCACTCTCTCTAGAGAACTGAACTAAAGTTAAAACATATAGCAACGGTTATTAATCATGTTTGTGTGCGGGGCTCTAGCGCCTTTTATATAAACAAACTTTAGAAATATATATCTGTAAAAAGTTCCATCTCTTCTTACTCGAGGACAAGAGATTAATTTTTATATTTGGTTTCCAATGAAAACCAACAGTTTTAATTCTTCTGCACATTTAGTTTCTTAAAATCTGGACCGAGTGACTATATTACAATGAAAAAATCATTGTTTCGGATAATGAAGAAAATGAAGAAAAAGAACTGCAGTATACTCGAGGGCATAGTAATTCGAAAATAGAAGACTGAGAAAGAGTGTTATGGATCAAAGTTCGAAATTGTTGGCAATAAAAGGCATCAATTTGTGCGGACCAGGGACCACGTTTATGCTGTGATAGAACAAATCTCTTTTCCAATGTGATAATGACCCAAAAACGCGACATGAATCGTAAGAAGTTATTTGCAAAAATTGTAAGACGTAGAAATATTTAAAATTCTGGATTAGCCAGCTCAAAGTCCTAACTAAAACATTATCAAACGTGTCTGTGATTATTTAGACTATTTATGTTTCTTTAAATAAGGTTATTTAGAGAAATTATGAACCATTTCTATGAAAGCTGTAGAACATCTAATTGCACACGACTCTAAGTCCTTTAAAATGTATATGCTCAACTAACAGTGTACATATGTAAATTTCTTACATAATGTAAATGGTCCTAAGACGTTAGCACAGTACTGTACGCGTACACACGAAGAACCGCAGGGAACGGTCGAGTCATCTCGCAAATTTCACGCTCGCGAGTCTCTTCGAGGTAGCAGAATCGCGAGGAAAGACCTGGGTCGCGTCGAGTCCATCATATTCATCTCGCCTCGGCTTTCACTCGCAGCTTTACGAGGCTAGTAAAACTAGCGGCCATCAGAGGAATCATTCGACCCTTCGCGGTCGCTCGTAAAAGTTCCACCAGTTTTTTCGAGGGCCATCTCGCTGTTATCGCGGACGTCCGCGGCTCTAACGCGTTTCCATCGTGGCAATCATCCCGGAACGACTGTTTAGAAGAACAATATTGCCGATATAGACCCATAAAACGGGGCCAGCTTTAGGAAAGTGTTTACGAGTCGATGTTATTAACGCATTTGATGGTATTGCTGGGATTTCGTGAACTTTAAACCGAGCCTTTTTCACGTGGTCGATTTGCGCGAGATTGCTCGAAACTCTGGCAGAGGTTTCGAGGCGGTCGCCAATTGCAGTTGGATTCTCTCCATTAATTAGAATTGAACTGTGAGGACAAATAGACTGTTAGAAGGAACCACGACTATATTCGTTCACCTTCACTGTAAAATATTACTAGTTACTATGTTATTAATTTCACTGTAAAATATTACTAATTACTATATTATTAGTTTCACTGTAAAATATTACTAATTGCTACATTATTAGTTTCACTGTAAAATATTACTAATTGCTATATTATTAGTTTCACTGTAAAATATTACTACTTACTATATTATTAGTTTCACTATAAAATATTATTAGTTACTATATTATTGGTTTCACTGTAAAATATTACTAGTTACTATATTATTAGTTTCATTGTAAAATATTACTAATTGCTATATTATTAATTTCACTGTAAAATATTACTAGTTACTATATTATTAGTTTCACTATAAAATATTACTAATTACTATATTATTGGTTTCACTATAAAATATTACTAGTTACTATATTATTGGTTTCACTGCAAAATGGTAACAGTTCCATCCAAAATCCACCCTATCGAGAGGCCACGCGAGGCGCATTTGGCGTCAGAAAAGCAACCCTCGCGGCAAAACGGAAATCTCGATATGCAGATTAGCGGAACGCTTCGAGCGGGAATTTCGCCCAATCGGAGTGCGGACTCCGGTTCCCGCGTCCTCCATCTCCATCCGAAACGTGGAATATTCAATTGTTCGACCCGTTCCTGGCCAAACCAGCCGCATACCCTTTTCAACTCCGTGCTCGCCCTTTTTCCCGGGCTAAAAGCCATTCTTTCCTTCCACGGTTCTTCATACTTCGTTTCGAATGCCGAGTGCCACCCCAGAGTCGCTCCTGTCCCGGTTCTGACGCTTCTAATCGACTCGAACGATCAGACTCGCGCGACACCTTTCGAGAAAACGTTTTAATAGTCTTTTGCGTGAACAAACGCGCACGATGTCTTCGAGTTGAGTTATTTTAACGAGACTACACCAGAGCGATTAATTTGATTGGTTAAAGTATGAACTTGAAGTCGAATTAACACTTACAAAGAGGAATTGATGGAAAATATGCAAAAGGTGGAAGTTGCGGGGTTCGAAGGGATCTTCGATGGAGTTAGCTGTCTTCTTCGAAAGCCCAGTTTCTTAACCTTGCTAATAGCCATTCTTTCCTTCCACGGTTCTTCATATTTCGTTTCGAATCGCGCGACACCTTTCGAGAAAACGTTCTAATACCTTTTTGCGTGAACGAACGCGCACGATGTCTTCGTGTCGAGTTATTTTAACGAAACGACATTAGAGCGAGTAATTTGATTAATTAAAGTATGAACTTGAAGTCAAATTAACACTTACAAAGAGGAATTGATGGAAAATATGCAAAAAGGTGGAAGTTGCGGGGTTCGAAGGGATCTTCGATGGAATTAGTTGTCTTCTTCGAAAGCCCAGTTTCTTAACCTTGCTACGCAGAGATTTTCATGATTACAGAAAGTTAATGTATCCAGCGGCGAATTTTTTATCACGGCGCCTCCTGATTTGCATACATCCCGCATTCAGCCGGGTGCTTTCTCATTTCGCATTCCCTCCTGCCTTTCACTCGCGACTTCGAACAATTCATCTTCCGCCATTACCGTCTTCGTGACCGCGACTCCTCTCGCAACCACAGCGCCACTGTTCGTTAGACGCTCACGCTAATTTTCGAACGTTCCATCGCGTGCTCGTTCGCCATTTCGCCTATCTCTTCAGTTCGATTAAAGAATTTACACGTGTTACATATGTTCGTGTGTTGTTACAATGTAGCGACTAATATAAAGAAATGTAAAAGTGTGAAGTGTTATTATCTGAGAAATACAATCAGGACCAAGTCTGTTGTCATTAGTCTTCATTTGTCAAACGTGTGGTGATGTGAAGCTTACACGTGGCAGCAGTAATTGAGCCCAAGAGCCATTATTTTCACTTTCTTTCAGAATTAAAATTCTAATAGCGTTTTATAACTGTAGTCTAAGTTATTTTCGAAATATCGAGGCACTTTTCGAATTATTTCCTGTTACTGTTATATTGGGACACTTGGAATTTCTCTGCGTGTCATTTAGGGGTGCAATGGCACTGTGGCGACTACGATTCCGTCATTTTTAGAGCCGTAAATTTTCTGACTAGATTACAATGCGTTCCCACAACTCATTCCATTTCATTCCATTCGTTTAGAATCCTGAATTCGTTTAGAGCTCTGTGTTCGCTTGGAGCTTTCAGTAAAGTCGCATAATAACGCGAAAGAGTTAGTAGCCACAGCACCACCCTCGCGATAAGAAATATTTTGTCCTATATATATCACTATTGTTAGTGTTGATTTTGATATTAAAATACTAATAATATTTTCATATTAAATACGCCTCAGTACCATTAAAGTTACCTTTATTTCTCTTTCCACCAATTAGAAATTAATCAAACCATCTTCCCCTCATTTTTTCGCAAAGTATGTAATCAACGAATTCAAGTGTCTCGAGAAGAAACACACGCCCACATCGAGGACTTAAAGGTCAACGTTTACATCAGAAGACATTCAGAATGAATCAGTAAAGGACCACAAATAGATTCAAATCAGATCAACACAGTAAAGAACATAAAATCAATAACAAACATCAAATACATTCAAATATACACTCACTGTTCTTGTTATTAACAAATTAGAGTATCTACTGTAAAGATGCAATTATTTCATCATCCATTCTTGACACAATTAAATATTCACTGATTGTTAATTCAGCACAAAATATAAATCGTAACACTTTTTTCCATCTTCTTTGTTTCAACATTAAATCCAAGATACCCTGTTTTCCTCGAAACGTTCCTTTATACACTAAACTCGAACATTTTCAAAGGCACGTAGCTTTCACACGGTGACCAACAATCTCTAAACAAAAACCACGAGTTCTCTCGATCAGAAACACACGACTGACACCCCAACAAAAAATGAGAATACACTTCCGCGGTTATTTGCATCTCAATATCAATATTCATGACTCCCGCGCTCTCTCATTATCGTTTTTTAATCTCGACTATCAGCAACTCGATGAATATTTCAACGAAACTCGCGATTCAGCGCGTCTCAATTTATTATAATTTTCTCCATGACTAGCAGTTACACCCTAGAGTTACGCGGCTATGCACGAGGCTTAAAAATCGCCACATTTGGGACTCGTCGTCTCGTTCTGAACGACATGTTTAGCAGGCTTCCAGTTCTCGTCTAATAAACTGACAAGGAACAAGAAGAGAGAGGGGAGACGCTGTGAACGCAGTTTGGTCGAACGACCAGTCGAAACGAACATGGATCCCGCGAACAGGCCACGATATTACCCGTTTAATGACCACGCGGATTACAAGTCGCGTCTCGAAACTACTTCTCGCTCTACCTTGGTCGTCATGTTTCTCCACGCGAAGTTATCGCTTCGTTTCAGTTTTTAGTGTAAAAGAAACTATGTTGGACGTCGGGGTTCAGAGATAGGAGATTCAAAAAACGATAATACACAGTGTTCTTAATAAATAAATCTATATTTCTAACGCTATCGCTCGCTTAATCTTCTCTAACTCTTTTACAAATAAACTCTGATCTGACTGCCTCTCTCGTCTAGGCTTTTAAGGTTATCCTAAGCAGTAGGCGTTGACCTTTTCCACCAATTAGGTCTTCTCAAAACGCTTACCCCTTCATCCCCGTCAAGGCGCTCACCCCTTGATGGGACTTTCTCGACTTTTGACGATGACTAAATTTTACGGTACTCGTTGTTATTTCTCAATGTTTAGTTTAACGTTGGTGTGGTTGAGGAATTAACTTTGATAGAGAATGATCCTCAACGACTTGTATTTCTTCTAAGTTATATTTCGGTAACCATTGGGAAGTGCAGTAATTAATGAATCTTTCGACAAGGTTTTGGTACATGTGCCTTATGATGTTTTGTATTTTTTAGCTAACTTTCCTATGGATGACGAGATCTTATAAAGATTTGCGGGTAGCTATGTTCTTTAGCTAACATACGGATTCGTCATTGGACATTCTACGAAATTTTCTGAGGGAAGCGACTGTCGAATATTATTGGTTAATGCAAATTCTGATAAAATAACCGCTCCAAACCATCGATCACCTTCAGGTACCGAGACTTATCACCTTGTCACTTCGGATGACGCACCCATGGATTTCGCGTGTCCAAATCTCGATCGTAGCAAGCAATAAACCCAAAAAGTGCTTCAACTTGATCGATAGCACAACGACACAAAAAATTCAAAGTAAAAGACGAAGACCTTTAGTAGGTATGTGCAGTAAATAATAATTAACTCGAGAAGTCGAGTAAAGGTCTTCGTCGTTTACTTTGAATACTTTGAATCTTTTGTGTCATTAATTCGACTTCTCGAGTTAATTATTATTTACTGCACATACCTACTAAAGGTCTTCGTCGTTTACTTTGAATCTTTTGTGTAGTTGTGCTATCGATCAAGTCGAGGCGCTTTTTGCTTGCTTGAACTCGAAAGTAGTGGCTTTTTCGATATTATTGCTGCTTGCCAAATGTGGTTATATTTAACAATCTCCAAATATAATGGATCGATAGTTGCCGTTTTATGAATTAGCGGACCTTGCTTAACCTCTTTTTGCTTTAGGCTATGTTTCAACAAATCAAATTCAATGAGTCTTAATACTCGTATTTTACCCGCACCCCGTCTGGGTCCCAGTCCTTACCATAAAACCGTCATCGTCTCACTCGACGCGGCTGTCGAACATGTGGACTCTAAGCTCCTCATCGTCTTTTTCATTTTTCTGCCTACATTAGGATTGCAACATCTAGATTTTAACGCGATGATTCGCGATGCTGCTCGTTAAATTAATCATGGACAGCTGGTTCTTCACTTCTCCACTGGATAGAAGTGATTCGACTAAACTGATCGTTCGTTAATTTTTGCAAGAGTTCAATTTTGCTTCGTTGTTCGTCATTCCAATTTTTCGTTAAAACTGACTGTCTCGATGGGTGATTTTTTGAACGTTCGTTCGTTGCTTTCTGAAGAAAGCAGGGGATAGATACTGTTGGTATTTATTGAAGCGATGCAAATTACTAATTAGTGTGCTCCTTCGAGTATCGTTTGCGCGTTCGTTTCAAGATGGCGGGAAGATATATGCATGGATGTGGAATCCTCGAAATCCTTTGAAATTTTTCGAAAAAGTCAATATACATGTACAATTAACTCTAAAGAAATACAGTATATTAAAGTTATTCGATTATTATAATATAATAAACTTACCTTACTTACTTTGATAACACTTACCTTAATATACTTAACCTACTTAATATTTTTATACTTATAATACATTACATTAAGTAATTTTAAGTATTCGAATTAGTTCTATACACTATGTTAAGTAATACTAATACAGTATAATAAGTAATTTTAAATATTCGAATTAGTTCTATACAATATATTAAGTAATACTAATACAGTATATTAAGTAATTTTAATATTCGAATTAGTTCTATTCAAGAAATGAATTACCATTTATGACAAAGTTCGGTTATTAAGATCGGTTATCTGATTATTACATCGAAAATTCAAAATTTTGTTAAAACAGTCAAAATCTACGTTAACCATTGAAGCCAAAAACGTTTGATCTCAAAAATAACCATTTCGCCACAAACACGTAGTAAATTCAATTTTCAAAACGCTCACGTTTATTGTTCCTCAGCGTCAGTCGAAACGTTGGTCCCGCGTCCATCATTGGTCCCACTCTCCTTCTGAACCATTCATCCCTCGTCGCGAATTACAGTTCCCAAACGAACGGTCGTTACATCGCGCAACTGTAGCTACAACTCTCGAAATTAGCGTCTAGAAAACATAAGACTGGTGAACGATGAATTATAGCGGAGCTGGAGACGCGTCCCTTTCAACGGATGTGGTCCACAGGGTAAAAGCAGTGGCAGTAAACCGTCGCGTCGCTTGTTCCGCGTTCGGTTGGGAATATTGGACGATGAATTTATGCTGATGCTTTGGATCCCATTGGAATTACCATTTTGAGAGGCGCCACGATCTTTGGGTTGTTTGAAATTTTTGGAGGATGGAGAATTGGGAAATGGATAAAGGAAAATGGGAATCAGTGAAACGACTAGCAATGTGGTTTGATTTTTGAGTAATGGGGTGAATAGAGTGAAGATTACGCTGGAGTTTGGGATATTCAAGGGATTGTCGGTGTTTTGAACCTGTATTTTGGTGAAACAGAAACTTTTTATGTTTTTGAGATTCTATGGTACAAATGAAAAATATGTTTTAGAAAATTGTAGTTGTAAGAGAAGTAGGTACAGAAATATAAATTGTATGTAATTTTAATGATGTCTAAAGGACTCTGGAAAGTTTCCAAGAGATTCTTTTTTATATTTTTTGTTATAAGTTTTTCTTTTATGTGTTTAATTTATAATGAGATACATATATACATATTTATTTAAATCTCTCTTCCCATTTAGGAATATTTTCCTTTATATAACTGATACTTTGAAATCATTTTTTGTTATCATGGCAGTATTTAAAAAGTTAATCTACAAACGGTAAAAAACATAAAATGTAAAGAAAAATAATTTGATACAAAATTTCATATCTCTATAGCATAAGAGGATGTTATTTTTGCTGACGCATCATTCTCCAATTTCAGTTATCAGGGGATCCCCTACAAGTGAAGAAACAATGCGAGAACAGAATTGCTCTTTTACACACAGTTCAGTATGTATTTTTTAATCTTAATAAACAAAACTTGTTACCATTCGATACTACAAAGATATCTTATAAAGTAGAATGGACGCTGTGCTAAATCTCGGACTCCAAACGACCGTTTTAGGTCTATTTGAGATTCTAAAAACCGATAGGGCCAGTGGCGAGCAGCGTTTCCCATTCACGCCAGTTTTATCGTCGATAATTCAAATCTATTTCCGGAAGCAGATTGTCCATGCGAAAACGCGCCTACTCGATCGTAGAATATGTGAACCATTTCGACCCTAGTGAAATGTCCCCTCCTATACGTGATTTAACAAGAGGTAAACTTTAATATTCCCATATTTTCAATTCTATTGATTCTTACTACGAACTGTAAAAGGTTCGATGGATATAAATATAATGATTAATTTCAATCGAATTTTATTGTTCTGATACGAACCTCTGATCAATTCTTGGTGAACTTTGCCTAAAATCTACGAGTCTCTTAATTTAATATGAGGTGTGTTGCTTTGGTTTTACTGCGAATGAAAGAGGAGAGAAGGAAGGAAAAGAGAGGGAAGAATGTTTCATTCTGGGATGTTAGGAACAGGTCAGAACAGGTTCTCTTTAGAGAAACTGTAAGTGTCGATGTCCCTCTAGTGGCGAGTGTCAGAAGACCGCCACAAATACATCACAATCCTCACTTCAAATCCTTCTATCAAGTAGCTAGCCCATGACGGAGTCTGCAATGTTTTCTTGATTGGGATGATTAGGATGGTCGCTGATCGACGAAAATTTGGTAACAACGCAGAGATTCTGCAATTCAGATCAAGTCTGCTTATTATACTTAAAAATATACTAAATTTTAAGGACTCTTTGGAACGTGACTTATGTTTAACGAAATCGCTGAAGCGAGATTAAATTCTAATAAATGAAATTACTTCGAGTGCCACATATTAGCTGTAGATGGTCTGCTAAAATTGTCGAAAATGTAAAACTCTACATATTGTAGGACACAAATTTCAATCTTGGATAACCTCTTAAAATTATGAAAGATTTCGATCCGAGTGCTCAGGGGAGAAATGAATCGTAACTGTCATTAATAGATAAATATGAACTTACAGGCTTATCTACTAGACTCTTGTTCTTCCTAATTCCGACTCGCTCGCTGTTCGCTAGATACTCGCTATCATCGCCACTCGCTATCATCTCTACTCGCTATCATCGCCACTCGCTATCATCGCCACTCGCTATCATCGCCACTCGCTATCATCGCCACTCGCTATCATCGCCACTCGCTATCATCGCCACTCGCTATCATCGCCACTCGCTATCATCGCCACTCGCTATCATCGCCACTCGCTATCATCGCCACTCGCTATCATCGCCACTCGTTATCATCTCTACTCGCTATCATCGCCACTCGCTATCATCGCCACTCGCTATCATCGCCACTCGCTATCATCTCTACTCGCTATCATCGCCACTCGCTATCATCGCTACTCGCTATCATTGCTACTCGCAATTATCGCTACTCGCTATCGTTAATCTCTATCTTCACGCTCTCACTTCTTGCTGGATACTCTGGTCTTTACGCTGTTGCTGCTCGCTGGATACTCTGGTCTTTACGCTGTCGCTGCTCGCTGGATACTGATTCTTCCAGATGCTGCTCTTCAGATTCATCCTGTTCCCCATGCATTCCTCATGCATCCATTCCTCAAACGTTACGCGGTAACGTGCACACTACTCTTAACATTTCCAGACTATCCTATTGCCAGATTCTGTTGCTCGGTTGCAAACACTCTTCTTTCGCACCTCGGCCTCGAACCCAAGTCGCAGGCAGTCACTCTATTTATTTTGTTCTAAACATTCTGGCGCCCACGCATACCCCTTCGTACGCACTCCAAATCGTCTACACTCTCTATATATAAAACTAACAGTACAATAAAGTCACACAATTGCAGTAAAATTTGGCACGTACATCTTTTAAATGATACTGTATAGAAAGAAGAGACGAAACGCTAGTAATTTCTAAGAGTTCAAAACTAACCGTGTGACTATAATTCTTTTCACCACAATTGGTAAATCAATTTACAAAACCAAAGATGTTTGGACAACTAACTCGAAGTGAATTGAATTGGAAAAGTGGTGTTCAATCGCGAAACAACCAAAGAGCGAGTCGAGCACCCAACGATCGTTGATCAATTGGTTTGTTGTCATTTCGCGGAAGCTATCTGTACCAAACGCGAGAAATATGTAAAGTCGTGTTTCACTGCGCGCTCGAGTACCGTTCAATTACTCTATTGCCACTCGACGCGCTTTTTAACGTCCATCATATAATGCACAACTGCAAAATCGCGATGCTCTGACCCTCTGTAACAAAGAATCGTAAAATAACACGTCAATAATAGTAATGGTACTTCTCTGGGCTATAAAAATGACGGTTAACGTTTCCATTAAATGGCTACGTCCATCGACTCGTGTTCAATGAAAATCCTTCACGGTGTCTCATAAAAAAGAGCCACGCTCGAATCTGAGCGTCGATTCATCCAGAGCCACCCAATATCATTGCCCTCTTGAATCACCCTCAGTGGTGAAAAAAAAAAAGGAAGAGGGGTAGTAAGTATGACAAGGTCAGTCACGACGTCCGTTATGCGAGTACACTCGGTGAGAATCGGTTTCCGTTGAGTGGCCATCGAGCAATTGCGAGCCGGATGGACCTCAGGACAGAAGTTCCGCCATTGATAGGCGTTCAGAGGGCGAAACGAGGGCTGGTTTTACGAGCAGCCCGTTCGGAAGGATCCAAGCGAATTGCGCTCATAGAAAGGTCTGTTCGGTATTTCAAGAGATCCCTGATACACGTTGGGATCCTCGAGATAAAAGGGGAGAGGGTCGCGAAACGGTGCCGCGTTTATATATGGCGAGATATGAATTTCATAACCAGAGCGAGATCGTCCTCCCGTTATCTGTTCGCGGGATGGATCGTGGAATGTTTATACTTCGTACGCGATTCGAAACTCTTCTCTGCTTTTCTAGCGGAATTCGTTCGGTTTTATGATTCAGATAAATATTGGAAAGTAAGCGTTACTAGTGTTGGTAACAATTACTAATTCTTGCTAATAATTTTTCAATATTTATTTTAATTGTTAAACTTTGTTATTGTGAGTTTATATTTAATTTATGAGTTCCTATAAACTATTGTGCTCTGTGAAAACAAGTGTTATACGAGATTCAGAATCCAGTACAAAGAGGGGGATTGCGTTTTGAAAATTCTTTAAAAAAAATTCATGTAACTAATATAACTTACTTGTAACCAAACATAAATGATCACAATGCTATCTATATACATTGATCGATACTGAAAATACTTTCTTGTCAACTCAATAGTAGCTAAAATTTCATTTTATACCTAAATACACTAATTAAAGGAGGACATTCAACATTCAACTTCTTCTCTGCTTTTCTAGCGAAGTTCGTTTGGTTTTATGATTCAAATAAATATTGGAAAGTAAGCGTTACTAGTGTTGGTAACAATTACTAATTCTTGCTAATAATTTTCCAATATTTATTTTAATTATTAAATTTTGTTATTATGAGTTTGTATTTAATTTATGAGTTTTTATAAAATGTCGTGTTCTGTGAAAACAAATGTTATACGAGATTCAGAATCCAGTACAAAGAGGGAGATTGCGTTTTGAAAATTTTTTAATATAATTCATGTAACTAACATAACTTACTTGTAACCAAACATAAACGATCACAATGCTATTTATATATATTGATCGATACTGAAAATACTTTCTTGTCAACTCAATAGTAACTAAAATTTCATTGTATACCTAAATACACTAATTAAAGAAGGACATTCAACATGGAAATGTACTTAACCACTGAAAGAAACTTTTACAAAAAAATTCAGGTAACTAAGATAACTTACTTGTAACCAAACATAAACGATCACAACGCTATCTATAATATATACATTCACAAAATACTTTCTTGTCAACTCAATAGTAATTAAAGTTTTATTATATGCCTAAATACACTAATTAAAAAAGAACATACAACTTGGAAATATACTTAACGACTGAAAGAATTTTTTACAAAAAAATTCTCCGAAAGATATTGAAATTAAGAAAAGGCAAATCAACAGACGAGATATTTTTCGAAATTCCAGAATGAAATTAATTTAGCTGGAGAAATTGTTCTTTCATAAGGGATAGTCTAGCTGAGCGAGGTATAATCAACAAGAATAAACGATTCTTCTATCGATTCACAGAAGGATCTGAGAGGAATCGTAGAGTCACGAGGGTCGCCCCAATGGAAGTCGAATCTGACTTGCAAAGACGAAATTTCGGGATGGTGTTGCGTCGAGGGAGCCACTCGATTGGCCAGCCCTTCGAAACGCTTCTATTTGCCAGAACGATCCTGACTGACTCGTTTATTTTCCAGTTTGAACGCCCTATTTATCTTCAACCCCGAGTAGCCTGCTCAGTCTCGAAGGCTAACTAAATACCAAGGGTTGCAAGGAGTCTGCTACGTTGATACAACAGATAATCAGTTCTTGAATAGAAAATACGGTTTGCGTTCAGATTTTTATGAGACTCTCACGCTACAGAAATTCTTTATGCCATAAAGAAGTTTGAAAGAACAACAAATTTTCATCAATTCTTCACATAGCTAAAGAAAAAAAGATTTAAACAGTATGACGGTCCACCAACCGCCATTAGACTTTCTTATCCACCTATTCTGTTCTTGTTTAACATTTTTTCTACTATCTGAGCATACGTAATTCGAATAGGCAATGCAACGCCATCATATCCCTCTCCTCAAAGTAAAAAGAAAGTCATTCGATTTTGCGAGTAGCATTTCCACTCATTTTAGTTATTTGCTATGCACTCAAGGGTAGTTAGAGCAGTGATTTATGTAGAAATAAATTTCGTTCCTAATGTTTACCACCGTAATGGGCGTTTTGAAACATTAACGAGGATAATGGTTGATCGTGTGATCAACGGTTGGGCGTTCGATTTTTCATTGCCAGCTGAAACTGACGCAGCCGACCAGTTTACAGGTCGAGGATATATATTCGTCCGCGTAACTGGCTAATGGCGACGGCTCGTGGTACTTCCAGCGTGCCCGCGTTAATATGCTAATTATTATCACGTTAAGGGCGGGAAAGTCGCGGCCGCGAGCCAGAGTTATCTAATTAATATCCGTGAATTCGGTAGAGAAAGCAAGCAGCGAGTCGATGCCAGCGCGTGTTCGACGCTAATGCAAAAGTTAATTACCCTTGCTCGTAGCCGCTCGTTTAAATAATTCATCGAGTTGCGAAGCTAGCTCGAAAAGTAAATAAGACGTTATCGAATTGACTGACTACTCGTCGTGAATTATGCGTTATTCGTTTTGAAGTAACTCGAGTTGCTTAGCGATATCCAAAGTGGATGGACCTTTGATCCTCGAGAAATACAATTCCTCTGACTAACGCTCTGGAGTTCGATTAAACAATGAGAAAGAAAGTGCGCAGACGATTCAGGCTGGCGTAACTCGACGACTGTACCATTTGAATTGCAAAGTTGAAGCGTTCGCGACACCCTATACTCGGTCAATTGCGACTGAATTATGTTCCAGGACGCTCAGCAGGTTGGATGTCACAGCTTTGCTGGTTGTCAACCGAAAACGCAGCGCGAAACGAACTTAATAGATACTTACTTGGCGAATAAACGAGCTGTCTTATCTGCTTCACCCTCGAACGGAGAACCATCGAGAGTTTCGATACGAGCTGAAACTTGAGACCCCTGTTTCTCGTCGTTGGTGCTAGCTAACGCGTCGCCTCGACGAGAGCGAACAGAATCGACAGAATCTGATAGAAAATTCTTACGATTCTCTATTCCAGTGGTAGGCGAATACCAGCTTGCTGAGAGTATTTTGTAGCCCTGCAAATTCGCCTCGAACCGAGAACCTCGCTAAACGATTTAAAAAAGATTGTAGAAATGTGTGATAGGATACCATTTGTTTCATTAAATTGATGATTGCTGTTATAAATGATACGAAATTAGCGCGATAATTTATTTTATTTAATTTCTATTTGTAGAGTGTTGGATTATTTCAATGTGTTAACGTAGAACAAAAGTGAATCTTGTGGTCAGAAATGGAATCGTGTATATGAGCAATGAGAGAAACTTATCTGTTCGAGTGGGCCTCTAATTGTTTATACCAAAGGACTTGAAAGAAAACACGTGCAGATTTTGTGTAACTATCTTTTTTTAAACAGGAGGAACACAGATTTTCTATTGAGTGTCTTCAAGGTTCGTATAGTCTTCGTAGTGCACAGTCGTTCTCCTAAACCTTAAAAATGAAATATATATTGGAAAGAATATCAGGGAAATTTCATTTTCAATATAGAGCGTGAATGATTTTGTTCGTGTGACTGGGTATATGTGGAAACTTAGAATGACAGGATGTTTAATTCAAACGTATTTACCAAAAAAACATTATAATTTTACATAATTACACAAGAATGTAAGCACAGGTAACTTCCTATAACACGGTAGTTAGGTTCCTAGAAAATGCCATGTTGTGTGAAACCGTGTTGTACTCAGTGTTGTACAAAAACTCATTAAAAACAAAGTTTTTTTTTAATTCGGCATATACAACTTAATTTTTACTAAAAATATAAATGTATGTATAACACAAAGCAAAAATATTATTTTAATCTAACGCAACTCTAATTTAATGAATTTCTTCGTCGTCACTGCTCAGTATAATCTCAACCGAGAATGTTTTTTCGGTGGAATAATATCGCCCTCACTTTCAGAACTTTTTCTTTATTTAAAGCTTTGTATCTTTCCCCTCTTAAAAAAATTTTGTAATTGTACTTTGCTTGCTGATTCTTACCAGGTCATTGTAAATTTCTCGGTATAGAGCTAGACAATTTTGCAGCTCCCTTTTGAATTTTCAATTTTTTTCAGTGGAAGAGATTTTCAGCTAAGCTTAGGCCTTCTTGTAGTTTTTTTAATGTTGAATTAATAACTGCACAATCTTTAGGACAACAAGCCTCGCCGCGGTTGTAGAAGTACAGTATTGTACAAAGGTTTTTGCAGTTTTCTTATCGTGTTATAAGATGCCGTGTTGTAGGAGGCTTCTCGCAATTTACGAATCGTGTTATAGCGAAACTGTGTTATGAGATGCCGTGTTGTATGAGGGCTACCTGTATAATAAAATATATATGCTCAGCCTAACTGTATACGTTCTTTAAGCAACAAATATACAAATTTGTTGTGTAACGTAAATGGACTAAAACTTTTACATAGTACTGTATGTATCGATTTTTATTGTACAATTTGTATCTTTTCTGGAATGCAAAATTAACTAATGTATAGAATCATTTTAAGAATTGTTACGTAACGTAAATGGACTAAAACTTTTACACAGTACTGTATTTATCGATTTTTATCGTACAATTTGTATCTTTTCTGAAATGCAAAATTAACTAATGTATAGAATCATTTTAAGAGATTCAGTTCTCCACTAAAGATCCTGTTTTCACAAAATAGCCCTCAGATCCGGTTCTCTGGAGCCAAAACAATTGCTCAGCCGTGTTCTATTCGATGCGTCGCTTTTCGAGTGTCCCTCGCTCGCGTCTTACGCTGGAAAAGGGTTGAATCCACAGTCGCGTTTATTCTACCATATTCCTCGTTATTATTCCTCTCGAGATATCGTCGTATTCGCTTCCAGAGTTCCCTCGTTCTCATCGAGAGCGCCGCCAATTCCTCGACCGTCGTTGTTTATTCTTGTTTCATCAAAAACTTCCGAATAGTCTACACTGTTTGACCGTACCACATCGATGGTGAAATATCGATAATGTAACGTCACGTATCGCGCTCGTTGTTGACGATGGCCGTGAACGCTGCTTCTCTCGTTCAGTTAACAAAGAGAGAGCTGAGTTTGTGCTGAGTGGACTGTATATTTTGTGTGCTTTTCCAAATGTAATATGCTCGCTCTTTCAATAATCTCGAACTCTACTACTTCGGAATGTTGCGCGAATACCAGTGCTTGTAATGCATGTTAGTCTAATCGATATGCGTGCTTGTGTCGCTTGTTGAATTCTGATCTACTCTGTGTTTCCCGTCAAACAAGAAATGTTTGATGAGCGTGCCTTGCTCTGCTAGGACAAGTGGATTCGTCTATTGCAAGGGTCGCCAGATGTATCTAAAAGTTTGCTAATTTTCTTATCGACACCATTTATGAAAGAATGTTGAAAAAGAAGAAAAAAACTTGGGTGTTTCTTAAATGATTTATTTTATTAATAAAATCAATTTTTTATGTAAGTAATACTATTTTATTAATAAAATCAAATTTGTATGTAAGTTAATAAGAAGGATGTGTTTGATGGCAATGATATGGGACTGATTCTAGCTCTGAGATAACTGACTTATTACTATTGTATTTTAATTTTAACTTAGTTTATCTATTTGCCAAATTCTTGCTGATTTTCTGTTCGTTTCTGACAAAAATCTGATAGAAACCTCTGACAAATTCCTTTACTAATTCTAATCAATTCTGCCTAAAATCCACGAAGTTTCTTAATTCAATACTTCGCAGTCCCTACTTCAGACCCTTCCACCAAGTGGCTGACCCACATGGGAGGTGCGAAGTTTCCTGATTGACCATCCCCAAATCATCTCTCTCTAGCTCGCTCGAACCACATTACATTCTGGAAGCGGGCACAATGAGGGCCACTGATAGACGAAAGTTTGATAACAGAACAGACATTCTGCCAGCTCTTATTCTAATCTTAAAAATATCTTAAGGGCCCTTTGGAACGTGACTTCATGGTAACCTTGATAAAATCACTGAAACCAGACCAAACCCTAATAAATGAAGTTTCTTCGATCGTATTACGACTGATCATACCATCCTGCGTGGTTCCAAACAGATGCTTCCGTGTCACCAGGATGTATCGTAACAGGAGAACACTTCTGTTGCGATCTCACATTAATGCGACAATCAGTTGACGTGCGATCAATCGATGGGATCGCCAGCCTTGCATAAATTAACATGCAAGAAGAAAAATAGATCGATTTGATAATTTTGTGTACGATCTTAACTGTTTTTTGTGAAACGACTGACGACTCGTGTCTGCTGGACGGTATTGCCTTTTGCTGGCTCTTACGCCTTCTATTGGAGACGTTATTTCCTACAATATGTAATTTATTCTATTGAATTGTGATATCGATTGTGATATATAGGGTGGGGCAGTAACTATTAACACCTCAGATATCTTCGAAATTACAAACTTCACAAAAATTTTTGCTGATATAAAATTGCACAGTACAAAGGGACCCATCCATTGGCGAAAATGGTTTTTTTGTAAGTGAAGGTATGTCGGACATTTGAATGTCACGTTTATTTTTTTAAATGGATCAGTATGTTTTTTCTTCTGTAATATGATAGAGCATCTTAAACCGAGTTCCTTTCGGTTACGAAGCGACATTCTATTGCGTTATAAGTTTATTTCTGATACGTGTCGATCAGAGTTTTCGTATGATTTGCAAAACTAGGGTTTCTGAGTGCCAAATGTCTTTAAGCATTGAATTATGACGAATGTTTGGCTTATTACGGGGTAAATTATTATACAGGGTGGGGTAGTAACTATTAGCACCTCAGATATCTTCGAAACTGTAAGTTTCACAGAAATTTTTGCTGATACAAAATTGCACAATACAAAGAGGCTCATCCGTTGGCGAAAATAGTTTTTTTGTAAGTGGATAAGTGTTTGTAAATGGCTTCCGTAATACGATAGAGCGTCTTAAAACGAGTTCAGCGACCTGTAACATGAAGCTATTGAAGGTCGTAGAAAGTAAAGAAAGGCGATAATACTTACGGTTTTGATATGTATATGACCTTTGTACTGTGCAATTTTATATTAGCAAAAATTTCTGTGAAACTTATAGTTTCGAAGATATTTGAGGTGCTGATAGTTACTGCTCCACCCTGTATATGAGCCTTAGATTGTGACATGTAACTCTACCTTTAACTGACTGTGATTTTTATTCACCCACTCGTCGCTTGAGGGACAACGACATTTACAGTTTCTCGAAAACACACAAGTTTCTATCTATTTTTATATATTCAACTTCCTGACTTATCGCTAACATCCTCACGTCTAGGCAGGGCCTGCTAGGTAACCTTATTGATGATTCCACTAGCAGGCCCAAGACGAAACATTTTTCCCTCTCTTTTCCTTCCATCTTTCCTCTTTCAGCAACAAGCAAACCAAAGCAACGCGCTTCAAAAGTAAATGTTTTAGCGCTGGAAAAAACAGAATAATTTACAATACCATAAGTAGTTAATGCAATCTATCAAGAACAAATTGAAACAGTAACCATATGGTGGGATATATCGACTGCTTCTCGTTTTTAATGAATTAAGATTATAAGTTACATATATATCATCAATATCCAAGTTTTCTACAACTAGTCGCTGAGCGTTAAATCATCTAGTGAAGAAGAACATACCAGAAAGATCCCCTTCAATAAACATCCTCTGTCATTTCTATAGGAAACCAAAACAATGCACTTCAAATCTTTGAGGCGAGGGTTCCTGTGTTCCCATGAAAACCAGGCTCAGCCCGGTTCTCCTCTAGGTCAGGGTCACCCTGATACCTGTATTGCCACCCCATCCCTTCTTTGTTCGCTCTCTGTCTCATAGACCTCACATAACAGGTGTGTGTTTACCCTTTCTCCCCTCGATTCTCCCTTCCACGTGATTCTAACACACTTTTCATTACGCAAGCTCGAGGAACATTGCTGAGAGCATCGTTCGCGTGTCACAGCCCTCGAAATGTCCGCCAGCTCGACGCAGAAACAGGCGAAAACGCGATCATAACGACGAGCATCTATTTTAGAAGTGTCGCGTGCCACGAGTGCCCTGGACCGAAGCGTGGACCTAGCTGCCATCAGCGTGCGAATAAGAACGTTCGGAATTCGAACTGGAATTTCGCAATCGAGTCCAACGGGAGGAAAGGTCGCGCTAATCTTCTGCGATTTTCCTGTGTACCGTGTTTCACTCGCAAATTCTATCTTCTTCCGTTTAAATTGAAACAATTATCGCTTCGTTCAGGTTCCAAGAGCTGAGAGAGGTTTCATTCGACGACGAAAGTAATTACTGGCCGACGAAAAGTGTAGCGTTACGTACTGTTGGAAGCTAGCACGGTTAAAACCTGACAGAGATGGTTACTCTGCGCTATTTTATCGTCCACCTTGCGTCCGTTCGCCGAACGTCGCCAACGGAACGCGGAAATTCCGCGGCAGCCATAACTGGAGCAACGCGGTTCGTTGAACCGACGGTTCCTCTGGCCCGGTGGTTATTTAGCGGCGGAAAAAAGGAAGCGTTACTTGCGGTTACCCGGCGATCGTTGCTGCGAGGCAACTTTCTCAGACTTGTATTAGCTACGGCTATTTGCCGACCCGCATTTCACCAACTTCCTCGCTGCCTTTCGCTAACCCGCCATTTTTTTGCAGCCACAAGAAAGTTCCTCCGCGCTCGTCGAGTTGCTCGAAAACAATTGGATGCCGGTTCGGGGACAGTCGAGGATCGAATTCTATTTGAAGAGTAATTTCGTATTTTTTAGTTCACAAACGATCTCTTCTAGTAACACGGTCTTATCGATTATTAAAAGAGCGTGTCTCCTGTGATTAAGACATTTTCTGTGCTAAGATAATGCAAATTTTTGAATGTTAGAAGAATAGTATTGAAATTCTTCTGCATAATAGTCATTTGGCTAAATATACTACATATTTCTCCAATTTTATTTGGTAATGCAAAGAAAAAAATATAAAGTTGGTAATCAGAGAGAAATTTCATTTAACAAATTTAATATATTTTAAAGCATTCAAAGTTAATATATTTATTTTCAGAGAGAAAAGAATTGTTTTGTCCACGATGCTAAGAAAATGGAAATTTGCAAATGTTAAAGGAATGGTATTGCAATACTTCTGTTTAATAACCTCTGATTAAAGTGTACAATACATTTCTTCAATTTTATTTGGTAATGCAAAGAAAAAAATATGAAATTGATAATCAGAAAGAAATTTCTTTCAACGAATTTAATATATTTTAAAACATTCAAAATTAATATATTTATTTTCAACGTGAAAAGAAATGTTTCGTGTACAGTGCTAAGAAAATGGAAATTTGCGACTGTTAAAGGAATAGTATTGCAATACTTCTGTTTAATAGCCTCTGATCAAAATTTGCGATACATTTCTTTAACTTCATTTAGTAATACAAAGAAAAAATTTTAAATTGACAATCAAGAACGAATTTAATATATTTTAATGTATTTTAAAGCATGGATCAACGCATAAACCTAGATCGCATTCTTTACATCGATACACTTTTACATTTACATTCCTTTCTTTTATTTTCTTTATATCTTCAGGGTGTATTATATTATATAGAAAAATAACGAATAGATAAAATTATAAAACGGATCAAGGATTGAAATAAATAAACTTACATATGCAGAAAAGGAATTGGTTTATCGATGAATGAGAGTAGTAGAACAACTGAACAATATCCTAACAATACTCAATGACTTTTACTTGCTATTATCAGAGACGAGTGAAGACAAATGGAGGCTCTAAGCAATAAAAATTACGAACCCTCCTCCATCAAAAAAATACAACTTTAAGTACAACATAAATTTAACATTTTATTTTCAAACTTCTTAGATTATTTTATAGGAGGGTTTCTGAACCTTTTCGATAATTTCCAAAATGTTTACGTTAAGATACTTTGATCCACTCCTGACCATGATACATAGAACGATAAATAGTATGTTAAATTGATTAATTAGACAGTAAAGAAGTTCCAATAAAAAAAATGTAGAGATCATATATTTACGTCTCTCGTAAGCATTAATGGATTCGTGAGATCGTACACATACGCTCTTCGTACATATTTATAAGCTTGCGAGACCGTATACACACACTTCTCGCAGTCAAAGGGATACTCCACGTACGAACTCGAGCCACGCGACAATTTCACTGCGCGTCTCTCTCAGAGCTCTATATTTACAATTTTGATATCGACACTGTCCCCAAATAGACCGTCTGAACCAGCTTAATAAGAGCTGCAATTAATGGACGACAAGAGGCGTCGCGGTAATTTCTCCCATTTCTCTTAGCCTGGCAGCCGTGCGACTAATTTCTGCCGACGTGCTGTCTAAAGAGGGAAACCGAAAAGCGAACCGGTCACAATTCGGAAAAGGAACGGTCAGAGTGGTTGGAGGGAGACGAGAAGTGAAGAGAGGGCAGCGCCACTGTCGAGTGTTTATTCAGTCACGAGAACGGGAGCGTTCGCCCTGCTTCGTAATCATAGAAACGAACGATTATATTTCTGTTTCTAAGAATCGCGAGTTTTAATTCCACGCGCAAGTGGTCCACGACCAGAGTTCACGAGTCCCACCTTTTTTCTCTCGCGAGCAATCTTACTTTTATGTTACACGTCGATGTTGTTGAAACTTAATGCACTTTGTACAGTGGTTAAAAATATTAGACACGTGTTTCTGTTTTTATTGCCATTGGTTAATATTTAAGAGGCAAAATGGAGTCTAAAAGTTGGGGGTATTAAGGAGTTTAACGTCGTTGTGTTGTTTCACGTGGGACTAGTGCAACTGAGATTAGTTAAACTAAAATTTGTAGGTTTGGCAGTATGATACAATTTTTTGAGTTTATCGAACCGCTTTTTCTCAGTTTTTCTTATTCACGAAACTGGAATCGGTTTGAAGCACATACTTTAGTTTGAGAGAACCTCGCAACTTCAAAGCGGATGGAATCATTGAAGGTCGTCTCTGCACGGCCAACGAGGAGGCTCTTGCTGGAAGGACGAGTTTGGTGAGATTTACAACTTGCGATAGATTTACAACTCCAGTTCTATCGAATCAGCCTCTGACTCGAAGTGTACGGAGACTTTACAAATTTTGAAGAAGCATGCTAATCGATTCTTGATCGTTTCGTTTGTCCAATCGAGCTTGCCAGTATTTTTAACCCTTTACATTCGACAATGCCCCTTTTGGCTAATGATAGCTTCCTTAACCAGTTAACTGTGGAATTTAGTTTCAAAATTTAGTTCAAAAGTTAGTTACTATTATACATTTTACGAAAAACGCGGAAGGATTACATTTTTATTCGTCAAAGAAACTAACAATTCGTTTCTGAATACGTTATTCTTACTGAAAGCTTGAAAATTGTCAAAAAATAATAAGATACATAAACAAGAAAAATTGAAGATAGCAAGAATAAACAAGAAAAATAAGAAAATAATTTACGTATTGGTAATATAAAGAGAACATACCACAATATTCTTATTACATTTTACTGAGATTTCGAGTTTTTATAGTGAATGGTAATTTTTTATTTTACACGACGAGTATACGCGTCAAACGCACCGCAGTAGAGATTTGGTCCGACGAGTATACACGTCGAACGCACTTAACTGGTTAAGGAGTATCTCGATTCTAACAATGATATATAATATTTGAACGTTTGATAAATAAGTTTATTAACTATCGTTACAAACATTAATATAGCCATAAGAAAAAAATAAGATTATTTATTATTATTGCTATGGCTAAATTTGTATTTCAAATTACTTTGTGTTACGTTCTTGAAAGTGACTATTAACCGTGTTAATGAATTCTAATATAGAGTAGACTATAATTATTAATTTTACGCTATAACAAATGTTACATAAATAACTACAAATGGTAAATCGTATTACACAGGATCGTTCGAGGTATTGGAATTCCATTCGAAATTGAATCAGGCGCCCTTTATCAATTCGACACTCGATTTAGCATCTCGAACCGCATCACGCTAAAACCTGCACGACTCCTCGCTTAGAATCGAAATTCGTAGAGACCAGAAAATGAAGTAATTCAATTCTGCTGATAAATCGACTGAAAAAAAAAAGAAACGCAATCGAGTGATCGCAAGACAAATCTCGTTCGAAACGAATCCCAGGATATTCTTCCCCCTTTATTGCAGCCCCGTGTTCGATTCGCGAGTAAATATCCCGGCAGAGGAGAAGGGAATCGTGGCGCATTGAAATTCGTTGCATTTAACAGGGCTTGGGAGTCGATCAGGGCGCCTGGCTCCCTGGGAACTTGCGGCGAAACTTGTCGAACGTGTTACCGCGTGATCGAGTGCCTCGAACCCCGCTGCCACGACACGCTTCCTCGCCCCTGAACCGGAAATCGGTAAGCTGCGTTGAAATTCTTCACGGGAAATCCTCCCAATAAATTTCCATCGAGTTCCTCGCGAGTTCTGCTCTCTGATTCCGTTCTCGATGATTAACGCGCGAACTATTGTCTATTAAACTGGTGTAATTTCAATCCACAACGAAGAGATAACAAAATGTGTAGATTTTGAAAAATAAATACTTGACCCGCGAAATGAATTCATTAAAAAAAAAAAGAAGAAGAAATGGAAGATTCCGTTCTCGATGATTAATTTCGATTCGCAACCAAGAAGAGATAACAAAATGTGTGAATTTTGAAAAAAAATACTTGACCCGCGAAATAAATTCATTTAAAAAAAAAGAAGAAGAAATGGAAGCTTGAAGAGGCAACGAAGTTATGGTTACTTTCATCTTTTATGTTTCTTCTTGTTTCTACGTTTCGCTGTTCCACCTGAGGTGAAATGGCAGCACACGGTTCGGAATAGAACGCGAGACGGAAATACTGATGGCCGCACGCTGCTGCCAAGAATGTCACGGCTAAACGGTAAGATGTTCAGTCGTGTTGCGGAGGCGGGTAGATTTTTCATCGGTTCTTTTCTGAATGGAGGTGGAGCGTTGATTCGCGACACACATACCTCTCTCTCGTTCTCTCTCTCTCTCCCTATGTATAGCCATTCGTGTGTCAGTTGGTTCTGGCAGAGATAAATTAGCCGCGTATATTTAGCGGGACAGTTTTTCCGTAAACACCTGTGCGTTTAACGATGAATGCCAGATCGAAGCAATTGGCCGAGTTCTAATTAATAGCGATACTTGCAGTGTGTCGACACGGAACAACGGATCGATAGAACTATGGTGGAGTTGTTCGTAATGTACCCTTAATATTTATTATGCTATAATATAATTCTAATTCGCTAATAATATCTAATTTTATTCCCCTAATATTTATTATTCTATAATAATTATTCTATAATAAATATTCGAATTCTATAATAAATATTATTCAATTTATTATTGTATAATAAATATTATAATATATAAAAATGGAAAAATAGGTAATTAAAAGAATTGTTACATCCTTTATCGTCACTTAGTTTCGCTGTAATATATTATAGAATTAATTCTATTTTAAAAATGATCGAAAAGACGAAGACAAAGGTAGAATAGATACAGAGATAGGCAGCAGAAAAAATAGCAAGAAAATTGCTTAAAAAAAAAAGAAGAGACGAGCTTATCGTGGCAAGAAAGGTTAGAGAACAGCAAGATCAGAAACAAAGATGGCTTGAGACTTACATAAAGGTTTTGGGGAAAATTGGAAAAGAGGAAAGTCGAAAGTTAGATCAAGGACAGGGGAAAGTAACTGAGGAAGAGCGATTATTATGGCGTAGTTGTCATATTAAAAATCTTGAAATAAAAGAAGATAAAATAACTCGTGGGTTATTGTTGCTATCATGTGTTTAACAAATGGTTTCATTCAGTTTAAATTGTGAATATTTAATTTGGAAAGTCTCAAATTTGCTTTCTGAATAATTCTAACGTTAACTGTGCATCCCCAAACTTTTCACATTTATTCAAATAGCTCAGCTAATAAAAATCCTACACGGTCGACATTTTTTGTATTTGTTGTTACTTAATTAGGCTTGGGGTTGAATTCATAAAGAACAGTTGTTTAAGAGGTGATCCTCGGACTGCATAAGTTTAGTAACTCCTGTACAAGACGATGTAAACTTAGAAACAATTCTGTTATTTATAATATAATAGAACATGATCGAATAAATGTAAAAAAGGAATAAGATCATAATCTATTTAAGCTAAAAGTCGATAATACTTTGGAATACGTTCGACTTGATCCAATCAACGATAGCTACGAAACGATAATCTCAACCATCTCGTTGCACCTTCAAAACGTGATCAATCAAAGTGTCTGACGTTCGATCATACCCAAACTCCCGCGAGCACATTTACAAAATGTCTCGTTTCCTCTAACTTCCTTCTTATCCACCGCTAACTACAAGCTTAAGCCTTCGTTCGCGCCATTACATGTCTGAACCATCGTTTCTTACGAATTTGTTAACTTATTGATCTCTTTTTTTTTCTCGCGTAGTAACATTTGACAAACTTATCTGAAATACTAATAGCACGAATATCAACAGCAACTTGCCATAAAACATTCTCAATGACACTCGATTACGTTTCAGGTTATGTTACTTCGACTAGATAAACCAATAAAACAATTTTAGCCCTTTGCACTTCGAAACATTTTGTCTACTTTATGCAATTTTGTAAAGTATAATAACGTTTAAAACACTCCCCAATATGCACTGCAGGCAGATTTCTGTATATTTGACAATAATAAATTGTTTGACGCCTTCAACTCTTTCAGAGAAACATGCATTTCTCAAAAAGTTGTACTAAAATGAGTTAATTCTCATCAATAAATTTTAATATCCCCTCAGAGGTAACATCCAAGTGATATACTAGAATTATAATACCTCTGAGAGGCTACAGAGGAGTGCAAAGGGTTAGATTGGCTGTAACGAGTGTTGATTTGTAAAACAGCAAGAGAAGAATTCATTGGTATTCGCCAATGTCACAACAGGTAGATATCGACCAAGATTCTTCTTCTGCTCATTCACATTCGACAACCAGCTGTCCGTAACAATTACACCCAAGAAGCCATTACTTCGAGTCAAGGTTTAGTTCAGTCTAACATGTTCAACATCGTTCGAGTCGAAGTGCTTCTTTGATTTATTTCTTACTACGATCGAAAGTTAGGACACACTTTTCCCATTTCCGCGCAATTCTTGTCGACCAATTAGTTTCGATGTCCGCTTCCCTCAGCAAGTTTCCTAAAATTGCATCAGACGAATCCGTTTGCTCTAACAAAACCAAGACTCACCTAATAGACCCTTCGTTATAGCACCAAGTTCACTCTAAAACAGTTCTGAACCATCTCACACTTTAAGCACACAGTTCTTAGCATTCAACGCGTAGTTTCTAGTAATTTCTACCAGTAAACACGCATGGTTCCACGAATACTCTGAAATATACATAGTTCTATTGGAACTTAGATATAACTTCATGCTTCACGATCAATAAAAAAATACAATCTCATTCATGCGTAGCCAAAAAAAACAGTCAACGCAGCGACACAATAGAAGCGTGATAAATGAAAATTTTCCATTCTCGTTTGTTGACCGAATTTTTCAAGGCGACTCGACCGGAATTGAGTCGTAAATCGAATTTACCGTCTTAATATACCGCGCGAAAGGACGCGTCCCTCGAAGGGGAGCAGCCATAATGGCTTTTATCGGGCCACCACCTGCTGGTGGCCGAGGATAGAACCTCGCCACGGCGATTTGCATAAATACCCGGTCGAGTTCTCATTCTTCCCGGCTAAAATTCGCCAATTACTCGCTCGGTTTCGTTATTACCCCAGCTGGTCGGCGGCGATTCCGTGCCTCGCGGCCATTAATCGAGCTTTGCGTTCGAGAGCTATCCGCTGTGTTTTTCCAGGCCTCCGTCGCAAGGTCGAGGGACGCTCGGATCGCGTAACGATCCGGTTTCACGGCTGCACTTCTCGATCTCGCTTGCTTCGAGCCCTGCTTCACTTAATGACGGATAGAAATCTCCGTGAAAACCCTCGAATTAGACTCGCAAATGCTCGCGTAGAATCAACGGGTTACTATTCATGAAAATGGAAGTTTCCTCAAAAAAAAAACCCCGTCGCCAGAAATCGTTAGCTTTTTCTTCAAACCAGGTTACAGTCGAACTTCGAGAACTAAAAAAAAATAGAACAAGAGAACCGTAATGATTCTGGGAATTTCTTTCGTCGTTCTCGAGTGGACGAAGGACGCGATCGCGAGGAACCTTCCGAGTGGCTAGATTAATGGTCCCGTTCAGAGGATATCGTCGTCCAGAGGAAACTGCGATCTTAAACTTTGGGACGCGGTATTTTTCACGATCGTTCGTCGCGGATATTACACCAGCGTCGTAAAAACGTAACGCTGTAAAGTCCAGTCCTGCGAATCTTAAATATCGTCGGTTCACCGTGCAGTTAAACGCGTTACGATTAAACGATATTGATGGTCCGTCGAAAACTGAGATTAATCGGGGTTCTTAATTAATAAATGACTTTCAGCGAACATTCTTCGTTACAAGCTATCATTGTAACCTCATCCAGGTAATATTCTATACTTTTTAAAAAACTAGAGGAATGTTCTTTAATGCAAAACGCGGAATCGAAATCAGAATTCTAAAAGAAATTCCCAAAGAAACCTCGAGAGGCACAGTAAATCACAATAAACCTAAGAATATCCGCAAACAATACCAAATGTTCTTTATCAACGAATAAATCCGGACAAACTATTGTTTGCCTAAGAAAAATAAAAAAAAAAGAGAATTCCACGGTTCCCGATAACTGTAAATGGAGACAAAGGCAACGAGTAAACGCAAGCAATGCAGCTTCTAAAAAGCTGTAACTAAGCACCGAAGCAGAGGAAACAAAGGTAGAGGGGCGCGTTTACAAGTTGGAATTCTCTAATTGCGCATAGCCGTGGAATAAAATAGTCCAGGGCGAATCAACGGACGGTGGAACAGGAAATGGTGACGTTTATTCCGTTCGTTCTTTCTCTTCCCTCGTTTCGCTACTCTTTCGCGGTCGCTGGCGGTCAGAAAAAAAATGCAAACACTCCTGGCTGGACGTAATGGAATCTCGAAGTTCGCAACCTGGTTTCGAGGGCCGGCGTTGTTTAGGCGAGGAGTTCGCCGTGCTCGACTGGCAAGTTGAATTTTTCGAGAAGTTCCCGCCGATAGGGACCCAACGTCGTCGCCAACGCGATCAAACTTTTTCCGTCTACCGAATGAGCGCTGCGAATCGCGGGGCCAAAGTGAAACGCGCGACGAAGGGGAAAAACGAAGTTTCGCAACCTGACGGAAGTTGGCCACCGTTGTTTCTCTTCCCTGAAAATGGTAATTCTCGACCAGCAACGCGCTTTCGTCGCATGGCGAGGTAGAGAATTGTTGGCTGGAAAAAAACGAACGCGAAACTAGGTGGTTAAAAAAAATGTGTACGAATAAAGTTGCAGTTGCGAGATCGGGAACTTTTTGGTGATAATGTTGGCCTTCATAAGTTGGAAATGGCGAAATTGGAGCAAATGGAGGAAAGATTAACACGTTCTATCTTAAAAGCAAATTTCTGTTCTTTCTCTGTAGTTTTAAAAATTGTACCTTTATTTCGACTGTTGACTTGGAAATTGGATACACAGATAAATTAGAAGCGAGTAATATTTTTGTACGACTGTACGAACTGGAAAGATGGAAAACTTAAAGGATGATGAATGATTTGCTTGAGACAAGAAAAGTATTTATTAAGTTCTAATATATGAAATATTCAATTTTGTTTCATCAATACTTGCAGTTCTGTTTTAACAAAAATCATTAAAATTTTTGGACCCATTTTATACATAACTGTAAGAACGGATTTTTTGTTAGATTCGAACTTCACTTGTTTTGTTTGCTCATCTTTTCTCATGTAAAAAAGTGGTAAGAAGAGCAGAAACTACTGCTCGAAACATTAGCGATGCATTTGTCATTGATGCAATTCGTCGATGGTATCAAAAATTCGAAATTGAAGATGAGAGCCTTAAAAATGAACCTTATGGATGACCAAAGCAGAGTAGTTGAAGCTCTCGGTTGAAGATCCACGAAAAATGGTAAGAAAATTTACTTGAAAGTTATTGCAACTGCTATAACGATCTCAAATTGGATTGCTAAAAAAAAAGTTGCATTAGTGGAATTGAACAATCTATAAAAGTTTCACCATTAGAAAATATGCAATTTGTTACTGATTCGAATTCATAGTGAACTATTATTGGATCGCATTATCACATGCGATGAAAAAGACGAAATTTACAATTTGGTAATGGCCAATGACCGCTGTAATTCCCTATAATTCTTTGAAACCGAAAGAAATTGAAAAAATACATCAGAAATTGCAGAAAAAACAATTGTCACTGGTCAATAGAAAAGGATCAATTTCGTTCCAACAAAAAAAGCTTAAAACACTATCGAAATCGACTACCCTGTGGCGTCCACCTAATAGCCATTGCTCTTCGCGGTTAAGAGTTCGCCTAAAATCCAGGAACAGACGCGCACGGTCCACTGGATCGCGCGTGATGGCGAATAGGATCGCGGTTATTAATATCGGATCGTGGAATCCGCTTAATCGCCATCGACGAAGGTAAACAACGGTCGAAACGTATCTGCATGCATAATTAATAGTGGCGCCGTCGATTTCGATAGAACGGAATTATGCATGAGCTACTTTTGGGGCATTACGCGGCGGTTGTTGCATTCAGAAGCGGTTCTTTTCCGCGGACAGTAAAAGCGGGAGGCGTTGAATTTATCAGAACGACGGATGCCTCTCGCGACTTCGTTTGTTCATTATTCCCGATCGAACCCGCGGGACGTCGATGCTCGCGTCGCTGCGAAAGAGTTTCAAGGCTGGAAAATGGCTCGAGCGTCGACGATGCATCCGATAACGCGGTCGCGTTACTCTGCGGGACGATTTGAATTTAATCTCGATAGCTGATTTCCGGTGGAAACTTATCCAGAGATAGATCATTGATGGATCGTCCGCGCCAAGAGCAACAGCGATAGGCTGACTGTAAACCGCGCTGATCCCAGATCGAAGTAATCCTACAGGGAACACCTGGAGAGAGAGACATCTGGAGGTAGAAATGCTACAATCTGACAAGCGTTAACGCTCGCTACCACTCTGAATACCTATCTACGCTTTCAAAACCAGACGTGGTTCTTTTAATTCTTTGAGAAAAATTGCTTCGATATCCCTCTGAACTTATCTACGCTTTGAAAAGCAGACGCGATTCTTTAATCCTTTGGTAAAAGGTACTTGACTGACTCTATGCGACATTAAAAATCTTTTGAAAATACTGCACAGATGTTTGATGGCTCGAGAGTGTCGCATCGCAAGCTTTGATCATAAAGACAATCTGCAAAAGGCAAATTTTGTATCTTGCAAGGTAGACTTTAGCTAGAAGAGTCATAGAACACACAAAACGATTCTCTCACAGAACTTAACACATGTCACGAAGAAGATATTCTACTATCCTCATTATAGAACTTCAATCGTCTCCAAAAGCCTCACCTGTTTTTTTAACTCTTAGAGCTCTGTGGACGCATATATGCGTTTGGCGAAAGTCATCCGTGTAGCCTAAGGCCGCATTTATGTGTTTTTTCTAAGTCATCGGCCTGGACTAAGGGCGCATATATGCATTTGTCGATTTTTGCAATCAATATGCAGTGATTTTCGTGTAAAATTAATACAGGGTTACTCGTTAGTAATTTGCCTTCCTTGGGTAGCGGTTGGGCAATATTAGGGTCATAAAAACACTCTGTAACCAATTAGATTTTAAAATTATTAATTCCTGTTGTAAATATCAAATTAAGTTTTTTAGTTGATTGTAAAATTTAATGTTTTAAATTGTTAATGTTTATAATAGGTAATTTTGATCCTCAAAAATAACAGTCTTTAATTATTTAACCTTCTGCAAAAGAATCACTATAATTTATTACTGTTTGCGTGTTTAATAGTCACTTTAGTGTGGTAAAAAAGTATTCCGTCCCCAGCGATGGTCAGCAATAGCCGCGCTCCGTCCCTACGAACCGTTTCAGCCAGAAATATTCAGAGCTCTAAGGGTTAAACCTTCTTCGTCCTCGCAATGTGAAAAATAAATGGCTCCTCTTCTCTATCCGCAGCAGTCAGCGCCAAAGTTGCATGGTTGCGACGTTACACCTGATTGTGCGTCTAGCTATTGTCGACTCGAAGGTTCTCCCACAGTCGCGATAACGAAGCATGTAAATCTCCGCAGCCTCCTCGCTGGGTCCGTGATTGGAAAACGCTGCGGAGCGTGTCGTCTGATATAATGAAGTGCCATATCACCGAGGGCAGGAAACGAACGGGCACAAACAGATCGATGTATCGCGTCCCACGCGTCCGTTGGTGTCGCGCGCGATTTATTTCGCCGTCTGACAGGTGGCGTTCGCCTAGCCTTTGGGAAATTTAAATCAGCCAAGCTGGAATGCCGGGATCCCCATCGCGGAGAAATTATTTCGCCTTTCAGGTGGATTATCCGAGCATTCTTTCTGTGGAAAGAAAAACAATTTTTTTTTGCTTCTTTAAAGTCGTGCAGGGGTATTTGTTGTACTATTCTTGTCGTTAGAATAAAATTCGATGCTACATTAAGAAAAACATGGAGAATTACGTTATATTTGACGTTTCAACTCGAGTCTTTCATCGACTGATTTTAGCACGTTGAACGCCATTGTGGTCATCAGTTACCGCAGTGTATCAAATATTTGTAGTTGTAAATCTTGAATGAAAATTGACAGTTAATATATTCTGAACGTCATTGCTAATTAGAGAATGCTTTCAAATAGAGTACGCATTATTAAACAGTGATAAATTTTTATTTGATAAAAAGTGAGGAATTAATTTTTGCTCGTGACGTTCTCAGCGAAACATGCGATTCCTGCGTGGCAGTAAACGTGTCCTGCAAAAACAAGATCGATCGTATTCACAAAGAGATTGATAATAAAGAAGCTGAAAGCAGCGATGGAGATAATGACACAGTATCATATACAAAAAATCGAAAAATTGGAATAACAGCGATGTCTCACAAAATAAAATTCCTATTCAACGAAATAAAAGTAAAATAAAATAGAAAAACACTAAAACATCTTAGTAAGTTCCTCTAATTTTTACGTTACATTTTCATATATTAGTCAACAATAATTAACAATCGATAATTGACATCAGAATGCATACGTAGCCGACGAATTGCACGACAAATCGTTCGACTAGCTACACTATCAATTCCAACGTACAACATCTTAGTAAGTTTACACTCTTAATTTTTACGTTACATTTTCATATGTTAATTTACAATAATTAACAATCGATAATTGACATCAGAATGCACACGTAACCGACGAATTGCACGACAAATTATTCGACTAGCTATACTATCAATTCCAACGTACATCTTAGTAAGTTTACTCTAATTTTTACGTTACATTTTCATATGTTAATTTACAATAATTAACAATCGATAATTGACATCAGAATGAACGCGTAACCGACGAATTGCACGACAAATTGTTCGACTAGCTACACTATAAATTCCACTATAATTTACAACGTACACAGACTACTTAAGGCTAACCAGAGTTGGGGAGGGGGTCAGAGTTAGGAAGATCTCGAGACAGCGGTTTGGATCGTGTCGATGACAAAGGGCGCTGGTCGCGAGGAGGATCCTGGTGTCGTGTCTGTCGCGTGGATTCGAGGACGGTCGAGCACGTGATTAATAGCTCGATTCCCTCGAAACGCTGACTAAAGGGGTTGCGTCGCGTGGGACATGTCGACCGATCGCGAATGGGCCCGCGACATTAATAACCACCCGCGTACAAAGAGGCCATCCTAGGTGGCAGTCTTTTGGCTTCTTCGACGGTCTGCGAGTCCGTCAGAGGGACTACGTCGGCAAGAAATTGGAACGCGACAGGAACTTCAATCGTGAGATATAATCGACTAATTGGGAGTCGGTGCCAAGAATATGGATCCTTTGATAGTGAAATGGTTGTACTTCCAAGGGTTGTAGAGAGTGCTCGCTTTATTTCTATCTGACGTACTTTCGAGTCGCATTGATGGTTGGCGCTTGCCAGCTGCTGTTGACTACCTTTGGTATTCTTTCTATTTATTTGAATTGCTTCTTTTGAAAATGGTATGAGTCCACTTTTAGAAGAATTATTAAATTATAATTTGAAATATTTATTTTACTACCATTAACTCATTCTACTATAGTAATATATTTTGCTTATACCAAATATTTTATTTATACTAATTTTAGAACTTTAGAACATAGCATAATTTCTTTGTAAATTAATCGAAAAAATTTTAGATATAAAATGTTTAGGCAGAAATGTTATTTTTTAAAATGGGACAAGTTCATTAGTAAGACAGAATTGTTGAAAAAAGAATAGATTTTTTTCATATGCAATGAAACGAGAAAATTTTGTCTCCACCAAATCTCTAGAGAAAGCAATATTAAGTAGGATAATACATACGGACAGAGGAATTATAAATATGCTGAAAATATGCTGGATGAGATTTAAAAGAGATGAACTCCCCACAGTTTTCTACAAAATCTGTATGGAAGAAAATGCGTCGAATTTAAAGTTATACTCTTATTTAAAAAACGAAGAACACCTAAAAATTTCAACAGAATTACTATGTTGCTGTTGTATAAAACTTTAAAACCTATAACAAGTAAGAAATATGATGATATAATGGATTTATTGTATTGCATATCTTTAATTATTTACTATGAACACTTCAATAGGCTAAATGTAAATGAAAAATAAGTTCAAAATATAGATATGAATTCTTGGAAATTCTAGCTGTTGCCAACTGCCTTTGAGATCAAAATGCACCTCTATTTAATCCTGTAAAAGTTTCAACAAATTAAAGTACCTGTGATCGCGTTGACACGAGAACGAGTAGCTTTTCTTGAAATGCATTATTCTTCTTTTCACTTCTGTATCTTCTATTAACAAATATATTTAATATACAGGGTGGGACAGTAACTATTAGCACCTCGTATATCTTTGAAACTATAAGTTTCACAGAAATTTTTGCTGATACAAAATTGCACAATACAAAGAAGCCCATTCGTTTGCGAAAATAGTTTTTTTGTAAGTGGAGGTATGTCGGATATTTGAAGCTCACCTTCATTTTTTTTAAATGGATCGGTATGTTTTTTCTTTCGTAATACGATAGAGCATCTTAAAACAAGTTCCTTTCGATTACAAAGTGACATTCTATTGCTTTATTAATTTATTTCTAGTACGTGTCGGTCAAAGTTTTCGCATGATTTGCAGAATTAGGATTTCTGAGTGCCAGATGTCTTTATGCATTGATTTATGACGAATGTTTGACTTATTACGGTGTAAATCACTATACAGGGTGAGGCAGTAACTACTAGCATCTCAGATATCTTCGAAACTATAAGTTTCATAGAAATTTTTGCTGATACAAAATTGCACAATACAAAAGGGCCCATCCGTTGACGAAAATAGTTTTTTTAAAGTGGAGATATGTCGGACATTTGAAGGTCACCTTCATTTTTCTAAATGGATTGGTATATTTTTTCTTCCGTAATACGATAAGGGTCTTAAAACGAATTCAATGGCCTGTAACATGAAGCCATTTAATGTCATAGAAAGTAGAAAAAGGCGATAATACTTACGGTTTGGTAGTAAATGGCGCATACTTCTTTGTAAAGTTTCTCTTTCAGTTGTGTTTCCCACAGCAAGAAATCTAGAGGTGTTATGTCTAGTGAACGAGCTGGCCACGATATTGGGCCGTCGCGTCCAATTTAATAATTTCGAAATTTTTTATCCACCAATCCAAATGACCCAATGTAAAAGACCCAATGTAAAATTGGCATTGATGTCACGAACGCGTCATAAATTCAATCTTCCAACACCCCACGTTACTGATGATACGTTATGATACTAATCTTATCATGTTTAAATCTTCCTGCAAACTATTAAAATGTCCTTCGAGCAGTGTTTATTCAGAATAAAGTAAACGGTAAACATTACGCATTTCTCTATTGTTTACAATACGTATGTTTCATTTCCTACCAAAACCATAAGTATTATCGCCTTTCTTTATTTTATATGACCTTCCATGGTTTCATGTTACAGGTCGTTAAATTTGTTTTAAGATGCTCAATCGTATTACAGAAGAAAAAACATATCGATCCATTTAAAAAAATGAAGGTGATCTTCAAATGTCCGCCATACTTCCATTTACAAAAAACTATTTTCGCCAACGGATGGGCCCTTTTGTATTGTGCAATTTTGTATCAGCAAAAATTTCTGTGAAACTTAATAGTTTCGAAAATATTTGAGGTGCTAATAGTTACTGTTCCACCCTGTATAGTGATTTACACCGTAATAAGTCAAACATTCGTCATAATTCAATGCAGAAAGTAATAATTCTGTAATAATTCTACTACTAGCTTGTGTCAGCTACAATAACCATACGATTTAAGGATAAAACGATCGTCAATTCAAGACTGAAAAAAGGACTGAAATTAGGTAAAACTGATCCAATTTCATATAGACGATATCGCGCGATAAAATGGGGTAGCGTCGTCGCGACGGTATCGATCACTCCACGCGCGTGCGATTGCGGATGTACGTAATGTACAATTGGTAACATTTCGAGCGTTAAATAGTTTAATGCCAGGATTAACGGTCGAGCCAACGCAGCGCTATTAGTTGCGCACCCCGTGGTATTTCAATCGCGAGCATTCCGATACCTCGATATCTTCGATTAACGTTCAATTATATCCACGGCGAACCAGATCATCGCCAATTGATTCGAAACGCTCGAAATATCCCAGCCACGAGGAACCATTCGAGTTCGAGCCTCGATAGAGCAAAAAAAAAATAACTAGAATTGTAAGAATAAATGGTGCTAACGCTTGAACGAGTTCGCGCGAAAATTGCATCGAATTAATTGAGTTGGATGAAGGGTTCGAACGGCTAAGCCTGTTCAACGAGAGATAATAGCGTGGCGATGAAGGGAAGCGGATAGCAAGGGCTACCATCGACGATGTAATTCGTTGATGGCCATCCTCGCTTAAAATCCTACGGGAATTTCTGGCGGGCGCGGCTGAGGAAATAACTGGACGAGGTCTGGCTTGTACAGACTGCTTCCACTTCGCTCGAACGCAACCGCTGCGTTCAAATATCTTTTCACTGACTACCGCATTATAGAAATGGCTGCTTCTACTAGCGAAATAATATTAGATCGTGGCGCGCGTAACATCCGTTTCGCTGCGGTTCCACTGCACTTTCGTACATATTTTCAATAATAATATGTCTCTGTAATTCAATTGAGAATCCGTCGTATTCGAATCGACAGATTTTGCCAACAAATTACAGTGGATTCGATTTAAAATCTTGACGCTTCTGTTTCATAAAATGAAGCAATTGAAATACGATATCACTTCATATTTCACATTATTTAAATATCTATCATTTATGAATTTTGCAAGGAGTATTGTATTATTCAAGAATACTGAAAATGTTTCATTGTCGTTTTAAATGAAACAGAGAAACAATAAAAGAGGATGGATTAACATTTCAGTTTTCGCCAAGAAGCATCATCGGATGCAGTGAACGGATTATAGACGCTCTTAAGCAGACTGCGGCAAAAGGACAGTGAATATTTCATACCTACGTTACGACCTAATTGCTCCTGAGTCTGACTCCTCACCAAAGAAGCTATTTTTAATGAACTCGTTACTCTTAATACTTTCCATTCTCCCATTTGGCGACACTTAGCGTCGATTTAGAAAAATTCATGCTTCATAAACAGCGAGAAAGTGACGCGTAATGCTGTAATGTGAATTACAGTAAGAATTAAAAGAATTTTTATCCCCCTCCAAAAAGAAAAAAGGAAAAAGAGAAAAACGTTCGTCCAGCTACATTACGACAGAGATACATTATGTAACGTTAAATTCCATCGGCTTGGTTATCGCGTTAACTCATTTCGCGACCCATTTTGGATTACTGAACGACGCCGCGGAAGCGGCTGACAAGCGGAAGCGGAAGAAGGCCGAGCGCTCGACTTCGACCATAATAGAGAAACTTTCAGCGCCTCGCGGGAGATTTTTTTTTTTCTCTTCTCTCCTCATCTCTCTCGCCCTCTTTCTCTGTTCTTGGTCGCTCTATCCGTCGAATTTCAACGACGGCAACCGGTGCCAAGTCGCGGTGGCCGCGAAACGAACGGCCCGCAGCGATGTCGGTGAAAGATAAAAAGGGCTTTTCAGTTGGCAACGAATCTGCTGGTCGCCAGCGTGGCGCGCGGGACAGAAACAAATACTTTCGCGGATAAAAAGCTCGGCTGCGGTGAGAGCAGCTGAAAATCTCTATTATCGTGGCCAGGCCGCGTCGCGGCGATGAAAGGAATCCTCCGTCCGCGTTCTTCTCAACGACTCGTCCCGATCACGATGTGGATTACTCGCGAAAAAATTCCGTATCAGCTTCGAGGTTTGGAATACGCGGATTTTCGGATCGCTGGAACTCTATGAAGGACTACCATGACTCTGAAATCTCTTCCTTGGGTTTGAACAAATTACGAGTAGCCCTCATACAACACGGTTTCGCTATAACACGATATGAAAACTGTAAAAACTTTACTTCTACAGCCGCGGCGAGGCTTGCTGTTCTAAAGATTGTGCAGTTAATAATTTAACATTAAAAAAATTACAAGAAGGCCTAAGCTTAACTGAAAATCTCAAGTCATTTTTTTTTAATACAGACCCTTTCACTGAAAGAAGTCGAAAATTCAAAAGGAAGCTGCAAAACTGTCTAGCTCCATATCGAAAAATTTACAATGACCTGGTAAGAACCAGCAAGCAAAGTACAATTACAGATTTTTTTAAGAGGGGAGAAGATACAAAAACTTTGAATAAAGAAAAAAGTTCTGAAAGTGAGGACGATATCATCATTCCACCGTAAAAACGTTCTCAGTTGAGATTATACTGAGCAGTGATGACAAAGAAATTCATTAAATTAGAGTTGCGTTAGATTAAAATAATATTTTTTGCTTTGTGTTATACATACATTTATATTTTTAATAAAAATTAAATAGTTTATGTAGAATTAAAAAAAACTATTTGCTTTTAATAAATTTTTGGAACGTAACTCCCCTTTTTGTACTAGCTTTGGGTCTCATACAACACGGTTTCACACAACACGGAATTTTCTAGGACCCTAACTACCGTGTTATAAGAGGACTGTATGAAATAGTGCTGTGTCAATGTGTTGCTCTGTTGCTATTTTAAATTAGATATAAGTAAGAAATATTTTATTGTCGCGAATCTGGCGTTCTTCAGAACGCCATTTATTTATTTAGAACACACTTATTTACTTATTTATTTATCAATTATTATATATAGAATATTATTAATTATTATATATAGAAAATATTTATTTATTTAGAAATGATTATTTAAAACGAATTGCTAGTAAATGTTTTACGACACTTTAATCAGTAGACATTAACACTTTTGTTGGCAGCGTCGTATATGCGCGACGTCTCGAATTCCTTTTCTAAGCTCAGGGACAGAAATGTGTGACAGGTGTTCGTTGTCAGTTTATGATAATTGGTTGTAGCAGATATTTTCGTTGGTTTGGGTTAGATTTCATTTCGAAGATCATTTTTCAAATTGAGTGAACGAATGAAGGAAACGAAAGCACACATTTTTCAATGTGTTAATGTAAGACGAAATTACATTTGACTTAGTCAAGTTGCTGCAAAAAAAAGATCTCATTTATATGCAATATATTTTGCTATACACCAATGTTAAATTACTATTATAAATTATAAATATACTATAAATTAACTATTATTTTTGTACAGATATTGTTCATCCTTAAATTGAAAAATATCTTCTATTTGTAACCTGTCATTTTATGAAATACATCTGTGTTGCTATATATATGTATTATTGATTTATAAATATTCTTAGTTTTTATTGGATGAAAGTGATTGAACATAACACCAGCTAAAACCAAAACGCATTATTTATATAATGACCACAAAAAAAGAAGCAAAATCCAACTAACACCATCAATTGTCCATCGCTATAAAACTAGTGAGTCTTCTCGACCCAAAATTCAAATCTGAACACAAACGGTTAAACCCTTTGCGCAGCTTGCAACGTAAAATGCAGGATCCTCAATTTAGCTCATTTTCCACGAGAAAAAGCTAACCATTTCAAACACAGCGCACAAAAGCGAAAAATAGAGAGACGAGCTTAATTAAAGTTCCCGTGGCTGGTCGAAATTTACACAGGACAGCGTCGAATTTGTCCTGGCGAGAGTCGCGCGTCCTCGCGAGTCATCGAGGGCACGCTCGCCGGGAATTTCAACGACCCGTCGGTGAATAATCGGAAAACCGCTCTGGGATCGCGCATCCGCGTTCATTCTCGAGGACGCGCCGGCACTTTTCCAACCGTCTGTGATCCAGCGGACAAAAACAGAAAGCGGCGTGATTCCACGCGAAAGCACGCGTTCAACACTGAAGCTATCCTCTCTCTCTCCTTTGTTCGAGCCCCTTCCACCAGCGACACGCGGTTTCTCGAGGTATAAGCACAGTATACAATAGCGAAACTCTCTGTCGGCACCTTTGATGTCGGTGTACCATAAAATTGAGTGCGCATGCGCGACAGTAGCATCCAAATCGCAGTGCCACCTGGATTTCAATCTCACTTGCATTTTTTTACTCTCTATCTGCCCAACTTATTTTTACGTTTAGTTAATCAAAATTTAATAAAAATAATAAATGTATTATTCCTGATACACTGAAAAACAAGGAAAGAAAGCAAAAATCGAAAAAATACAAATGCACATGTTACTACGACTATAAAAATGTAAGAACATAAATATTATACAAGATAAACAAGAGAAAATATAATGAAAAATACAAAAGATATATTATACATTGTATATTTTATTTTAAAATTTATTTTAAAGTTATTTTATATATACTTAATACCTATGTATACAAATATATCGGTAACAAACATATAATATCTTAAAAGTAAAGGTTTCATTAATGAAAAGGACGAAGATATCATATTTTTAATAAAAATATACTTTTTATTAAAGTAGGGATATATATATATATATATACAATTACATATATATATTGTAACCTATTTTTCATTTCTTCCAACTCCTTTCTTCTTTCATATTTCAGCTACTCGATCCACCTCAATACAAACCAAAAAAGGAGACAAAAAACAAAAAATAAAATTGCTTTTTCTCCTAAAATCTTCGAAATAGCTTGAACGTGCTTCAACGTTTTCAAGCAGCTTTCAACAGATATTGAATTCCCTCCAAATTCAGCTTCAGGTTTGGTTAGATATTCAATCGTCTTTTTGTTTGCTAAGAAAGAGAGAGAGAGAAAGAAAAACTAAAGAGCAAGTGAGGCAGAAGTTCAGATGGCACTGCGATTCGGAGCCTTGTTTCGCGCATGCGCATTAAATTTTGTAACACAAAATCGTGCCAGTTGCGCTACTATATACTGTGACTGAAGCTATCCTCTCTCTCTCCTTTGTTCGAGCCCCTTCCACCAACGACACGCGATTCCTCGAGGTATAAGCGGTTCGACGAAACGTCGTTTCTACGTCTCTCTTCTCGCTCCTCTCTGTTTCGTCGCTCTATTCGAAGCCAGTGGAGCGTACGCGGCGCGTTCAGAAGGTAACGGCCAACGTCGACTTCTCGAGGTTTGCGGTGTTGAAAGCGTTTTTCAGTGTACAGAGACTCGTGCGCGTAACCTGTTGGACGAAGCTACAAGATTTTCAAGATGGAGACGCGAATTGTGCTTTGCGTGGCAAAGTGTGCGAGGAGGACGGTGGTTTGGCGGAGACGACTGTGAAGACAGCTTTGGGGGTTTTTGTGACATTAGAAAAGAGGGCTTAGGAAATTTTATTGAGATACAATTAGTCTTTTTAAGGGTTCTATGGAGCGAGTAGGTGTTTAGTGGATAATATTAAACCTTTGCATTTGTATGTCTACTGTGGAGGGACGTTAGCATTGATTAGTGATTGCGGTGGTTGAATTTATTCCACTGCAATTTTTTGAGGTTTTCTCTACTTTTTTAATGAAATGGAAATATTCTATTGCTGGGAGATGTTAGCAATAGAAACTATTGCTAAGATAGCAATATTTTAAATTTTGGTGATGTTTAAGTTTATTCCACTGTAATCTTTTGAGGTTTTCCTTAGTTTTCTATTGAAATGGAAATATTCTATTGCTGGGAGATGTTAGCAATAGAAACTATTGCTAAGATAGCAATATTTTAAATTTTGGTGATGCTTAAGTTTATTCCACTGTAATCTTTTGAGGTTTTCCTTAGTTTTCTATTGAAATGGAAATTTTCTATTGCTGGGAGATGTTAGCAATAGAAACTATTACTAAGATAGCAATATTTTGAATTTTGGTGGTGGTTAAGTTTATATCACTGCAATTTTTTGAGGTTTTCCTTAGTTTTTTAATGAAATGGAAATTTTATATTGCTGGGAGATGTTAGCAATAGAAACTAATGCTGAAATAGCAATATTTTAAATTTTCTATTGCTTTTACTTTATTTTAAATTGCAAAGTAGCAATGTTTTAGCAATAATTTCTGTTGTTAATATCTCCCACCAATAGAAAATTTCCATTTCGATAGGAAACTAGGGAAAATCTTAAATCAAAGTATCATTAAAATAGCAATATTTTAAATTTTCTATTGCTTTTATTTTATTTTTAATTTTAAAATAGTAATGTTTTAGCAATAATTGCTATTGCTAATATCTCTCAGCAATAGAAAATTTCCCTTTCAATAGGAAACTAGGGAAAATCTTAAACTAAACTGTCACTAAAATAGCGATATTTTAAATTTTCTATTCCTTTTATTTTATTTAAAATTACAAAATAGTAATGTTTTAGCAATAATTTCTATTGCTAACATTTCCCAACAATAGAAAATTTCCATTTTAATAGGAGACCAGAGAAAACCTCAAATGAAACTATTGCTAAAATATTGCTATTCCAAGAAAGAGCAGAGTGCAAAGGGTTAACGTTCATTCGCTTAGAAAATGAGTGCAACGCGTGGTATTTTCAGTTGAAAGCATTCTGACGGTATAGGAACTCGAAACACATAATATGCTGGCTTTTCGAAGATGGCAAAGTAGCTTGTACTTTATGCTGGAACGTAAGAAGAGGTCGTGATGGTATTTATTGATATTGGGGGCGAAGCGTAAGGTGATTGCGATAAGGATGGTAAAACATGACTACTACGATCTTTCTGGTACCCAGTCCCTGGTAACTTGCGATACTTGGCGCATACGTAGACGCAAACACACGCACAAGTAATTTCTAAGCAAAATGGAACGAGAACTGCCCACTGATGCAACGTATAATGAAGATGGTTGAACGCGACCATTGGGATTTTCTTCGAGCTTTGCTCTCACAATTGATCACCACTGATCAGAGTTAAATCAGAAGAAGAACAACTATACTGTTCTGACAGGGGTTTGGAGAATTTTTAATTAAGAAGTTGCGAGTAATTTAGCGAGAAAAGAAGACGAGTGAAACAGTAAACCTAATGAAACTGCCGAGAGGTTAATCCCAAACCTTTTTCTTCGCGGTTCATTTCCTGTTCCACGTTTTTCCCTGCACGCTTGAATTATCGTAGGCATGGAATCCACAATGTGGCTCGAAACGAACCAACGCTGCAGACGCCGTGTCGTTTCGTATTTAAATATTCGTGATGTATCGCGTTTAGAATTTCCACGCGGAAATTTATGCATTAGACCAGCGGAACGGACGTTCCACGGTTTAGTCTCGCTTTCCTCAACTCTGGACGAGAATCGTCTCCCCGGGTTTTTCAAATATATAGTGAAAATGTTATACGTTTATTTGAAATAATGTAAACGTTTATATAAATTCACTCGTCGAATATTCTCGAAATTGTGCGTTCTCTTATTTTCAAACATTCACATTTACACACATACATACTCTTAGAAATAGTCTCGAATATTGATCACTCGAGAATATTCATATTTTCAGAATCATATCTTAAACTTTCACGCATACCAAGTCGCGCTCAATAAAATCAATCGCTCGTTACACGTTATTTTCATTTCAAACCCAAATACTACAAATATTTTCCTTAAAAATTAATTTATATCTGTTGGAAATGGGTTTGGGTTTTATGAATAACTAATAGCGATTTATTTTTCTGTAATGTTCTTTATTTCCACGCACTGGGAGGACCTTTTCCTTGCACTCTCTCTAGAGAACTGAACTAAAGTTAACACTTTGATGCACATTTTTGACTTTACGATCACCCTCAGAAACACATTTTTTTTCGATTCTTCATGACTGAAATCAGGTGTAAGTTGTACGTTTGGAAGTGAAAATGATCACATTTTGCCACAGTTTTTCCCAAAAAAACTTTCCACGGCTATAATCGTCATTTGCTCAGCATGTCATTCTTTCTGTTCCTGAAGCAAATGACGGCTATAACCGTCGTGACGACTCTACGGCATTTGCTTTACTAATTCATTATATTTACTTAATTCATGAAAAAATACAGAATAGATGGTTCGTCTTCACAGAATCATCTTTCGACTGTTATAGCAGTCATTTGTCTCTAGATACTCAAATGTTCCAAAGCGAAAAAAAACAACTAATACGCTGTCTGGCATGCTATCACTTTTTTTCTAGACGTGTTACCCAATAATTTAACAAGTGTATGCGTTAATATACTTCGTACAAACGCTGTTCTTTTTTTATTGATTAAAATATGCACGACGGCTATAACCGCCATTTGTCTACATATCGCCAAGGATCTGACGACTATAGACGTCATTTACATCAAAGTGTTAAAACATAACATCGGTTACTAATTATGTTTGTACGCGTGGCTCTATCTCCTTTTATACAAACTTTAGAAGTATATATAAGGTGTGTTAATCCTTATAATACTAATAATAACCAGTTTGGTTTCTCTGTAAACAAAGTTTTTAATTAAATATTAGTTACATATGCTATATACAATAATTACAGTAATTACAAAGTTACCTGTAAACAAAGAAACAACAATTAAAGTTTATTATTATCACTTCTTTGATTCACTCAATTAACACTATTAACACTCTTAAAAATTCTGTCTATTTGCCTCGCTGTATTTCCTCTCAACGTAGTCATACTCTCTATTGTTCCATCTATCGGGAGTTAATTAAAAGGGGGGCACGTAGTGTGTGAAGCGCGGCGAATCCAAATGAAGAAAGTCTAGTTTCTTTACATATATATCTGTAAAGAAATGCCATCTCTTCTCACTCGAGAACAAGAGATTAACCCTTTGCACTCGACGACTTTTTCGGTCGGGCGTCACTGCAACTCGTGGCAATTTCGCGCGTAAATGAATTTATAGAAGAATAAACATACGAAAGTGTTATATTTTGATATATTATCTGTGTTCACACTTTGATAAAGATAATTATCGAAGTTCTACTTCTGTAGTGGTGTTTGGTGTGATATTATGCAAAACACTTTCCAGGACATTCTGAGTTGCCAGAATCTTGTTGGTCATCGCTGCTACTTCCGGATTCACTGTCTATCACACTAATTTTTCTATCTCTCACACCCGATACAGTTGCTCTACCACCAATTTAATCATGATCGATTCAAAATGAAACTAGCTTTAAAACTTTCAAACGGGTGGTGCAAAATTTCGTGATACGTGTGCTTGCTAGGACCGTCGAAACTGTACTAACGCTAAAAACGTCGTACTCAGGACTACAATTGTAGAATTTTACGTCACAATGTCACTTTCCAACCGAAGACATAAACAGCCTAAGGGGCTTACTCAGGAACCAATACTTCGCATCTACCAACTGGAGATAACGAAATTCAACGTAAATACAGCCGCTAGAGTTGCCACGCGAAACATCGTGGCGCGTGAGAGTCGCCATTCGAGCGCAAGGGGTTAATTTTTGTATTTAGTTTCCAACGAAAACCAACACTATCCATCTGTTACTTGCACCCAATTACATAATTCCACGATTAGCTCGTTACTGTTGTCTCTTTAGTCGCGTTCGAGTTTGCTAATCCCTCCTCGTTCTTACGTAAAATCGTGTCTCATCTGGCAGAGATAATATTTTCCTGAGAACGTTCGTAACGAGAAACAGTCGAGCATGGAGCCATAACCTCGATTGGATGCGAGCGCGTTTAATTTACACCTGCCATAACTCGCACCGTTTCTCGTTCAGCGCGTCTCACGTCGTTAAAATTCGATGCACGCGTTGCCAGTTACGCGTGGCAGCTAATTAAATCCAGAAATGTACGAGATAAAGGAAGCTTGTGTTCGAAGTTCCTCCTTAGTTATCCTACGTCTCGCGATTAACGATCTGCGCGCCCTCTTCCGCGTATTTCGAAGCACAAACGTGGGAAGTTTAATGGAATTAATGGAACGATTGCGAAAATAAAATAAACTATCACTGCGAGTATTGAAGTTCAGTGAATTTCAGCCTCTAAATTCCTAATTTAGCCTAATTCAGCCTAATTTCAGCCAATTGAAGCCTCAACTTGCAAGCACCGCGATGGTGCGTTTCAATTTCTAAGCCCCAAACTTACAAGTAGCGCAATGGTACTTTCAATTTCTAAGCCTCAAACTTGCAAGCATCGCGATGGTGCTTTTCAGTTTCTAAGCTGTGAACTTGAAAGCATAGTGATGGTGCTTTTCAATTTTTAAGCCCCAAACTTGCAAGCAGTGCGATGGTGCTTTCAATTTCTAAGCCTCAACTTACAAGCACCGCGATGGTGCTTTTCAATTTTTAAGCCCCAAACTTGCAAGCATCGCGATGGTGCTTCTCAATTTCAAAGCCTCTAACTTGCAAGCACCGCGATGGTGCATTTCAATTTCTAAGTCTCAAACTTGTAAGCACCGTGATGATGTTTTAAATTTCTAAGCCTCCAACTTGCAAGCAGTGCAATGGTGCTTCTCAATTTCTAAGCCTTAAACTTGCAAGCATAGCGATGGTGCATTTCAATTTCTAAGCCCTAAACTTGTAAGCATCAACATAGGTGCTTTCAATTTCTAAGCCTCAAAATTCCAAGCAATGCGATGGTGCTTCACAATTTCTACGTCTCGAAGTTTCAAGCAGTACGATGATACTTTTCAATTTCTAAGCTCTGAACTTGCAAGCATCACAAGGATGCTTTCAATTTCTAAACCCCAAACTTCCAAACATCACGATGGTGCTTCTCAATTTCTAAGGCCCAAGCTTGCAAGCAATGTGATAAACCTTGTCCAGCGAAGTGACGATGCGCAAGGCGTGGTTCATCCTTGCTGAAATATGGAGATCACCTGATTGCTGCTTTGCGAACAGATATATATAGAGCATCGTTCAATTCCTAGAAGACTAAAAAAGTCTAAATTCTATGTAAGATTGTAATGCTCTCTGCGAAGAGACGACGCCTCTGTGGCACCTAATTCTCGACACAGGTGGAATTTAATGCATTCAAATGACTCACCCTGGGAAATTGCCAACTATGCGATATCTCGTAGTAAATATGATAAACATAAACTTAAAATAACATTTTAACACTCAGGAGAAAATTCTCTAAATTTGCCTCACAAAAAGTGGGCTAATCGCAAAATTGATGAATGCAAACGAAGCTTTCGTGGCACATGACGCGTCTACCGATTTACCATTCGATCAATACTCTCGTAACTCGACCACGATGCTCGAAGAACGAACCGTACATTCACATAGTAAAAATAAACAAAATATTGCTCTACACTTAATCTCGTGTGTGACACATACGAATGCACAGTTGTTACAACAGCTGTTCGATTCACATCCTGCGCACGTTTGATTAAATTAAACCCCATATTTGATATTTGTTCCCATAATCTCCTTGAGGGACGCGTTCAGGCTGGGGACGAAGAACTTGTTCGAGAAGGAAATCGATCGACGTCAGAAAATCTTTGGACGCGAATACTTGTTCTCTGTTCTCGGAAGCCTCGATTATTAGAGTCTCCACGACGCGGACCAGTGACCTGGAAAATCTGCTCCTCCGCGCGCTGAAGACTCGAGCCGCAGCTTTTGCTTTATTGCGTTCCCCAGCTTTAAGTCTCGCGAGAGTGTGACCACGTACAAACCTGTTTATTTACGATTCGCGGCATAACATCGTATTAACTAATCTTCTCGCTAAGAAGCGCGTGGCTTGGAACTGTTTGCCTCGTGACAAACGCGATATCCAGGGTGGGGCAGCAACTATTAGCACCACAGATATCTTCGAAACTATAAATTTCACAGAAATTTTTGCTGATATAAAATTGCTCTGTACAAAGGGGCTCATCCATTGGCGAAAATAGTGTTTTTGTAAGTGAAGGTATGGTGGGCATTTAAAGGTCACCTCCATTTTTTTAAATGAATCGCTGTTTTTTTTCCGTAATATGATAGAACATCTTGAAACGAGTTCCTTTCGATTACGAAGTGACTTTCTATTGCTTTATAAGTTTATTTCTGATGCGTGCCGATCAGAGTCTTTGCAGAACCTGTAAAATTAGAGATTTGGCAGCCAGGTGTCATTCTGCATTGCATTATGACGAATGTTTGACTTATTACAGTATAAATCACTAGACAGGGTGGGGCAATAACTATTAGCACCTCAGATATCTTCGAAACTATAAGTTTCACAGAAATTTTTACTGATACAAAATTGCACAGTACAAAGGGACTCATCCGTTGGCAAAAATAGTTTTTTTGTAAGTGAAGGTATGTCAGACATTTGAAGATCAGCTTCAATTTTTTAAATAGATCAAAATGTTTTTTCTTCCGTAATACGATAGAGCATCTTAAAACAAATTCAACGACCCTGTAACATGAAGCCATTTAAGGTTATAGAAAGTACAAGAAGGCGATAATACTTAGGATTTGGTAGTAAATAATAAACGCATACGTTTATAGTAGGTGTTCGAAATGATGACCATCGCTGTCAGAACTTATTGACGCACAGGTAATAATGTAATAATTCGCTGTTGCATATCATAAGATGTAGTTGGTACTTTTTTTATACAGTTTCTCTTTCAGAAAGTTCCTTACAGAAAGAAATTTATAGGTGTAATGTCTGGTGAACGAGCTGGCCACAATATTGGACCACCACGTCCAATTTAATAATTTGAAAATTTATTATCCACTTCCCTTCGTGCAATCAATGAATAATGTGCATTAAGCAAAAGACCCAATGTAAAATTGGCATTGATGTCACGAACGCGTTATAAATTCAATTTTCGAGAACCCCACGTTACTGATGATACGTTATGATACTAATCTTATCATGTTTAAATCTTCCTGCAAACTATTAAAATGTCCTTCGAGCAGTGTTTATTCAGAATGAAGTAAACGGTAAATATTACGCATTTCTCTATTGTTTACAATACGTATGTTTCATTTCCTACCAAAACCATAAGTATTATCGCCTTTCTTTATTTTCTATGACATTCAATGGTTTCATGCTACAGGTCGTTTTTGTTTTAAGATGCTCAATCGTATTACAGGAGAAAAAACATATCGATTCATTTAAAAAAATGAAGGTGATCTTTAAATGTCTGACATACCTTCACCTACAAAAAAACTATTTTTGCCAACGGATGAGCCCCTTTATACTGTAAAAATTTTATATCAGCAAAAATTTCTGTGAAACATAATAGTTTCGAAGATAGCTGAGGTGCTAATAATTACTGCCCTACCCTGTATAGTGATTTACACTGTAATAAGTCAAACATTCGTCATAATTCAATGCATAAAGACATCTGGCTGCCAAATCTCTAATTTCACAAGTTCTGCAAAGACTCTGAACGACATGTATCAAAAATGAACTCATAAAGTAATAGAACGTCGCTTCGTAATCGAAAGGAACCGCATTCCGCCATATTACGTAACCCTTTGATCAGTACGCTGTACAGACGCGAGAGTTTCTGCTAGGAATTGTCCCCTCGATTAAGACACGACTGATTTCGATGGTCAAGAATTCTTGGGATCGAACTTTATTATTCAGAAATCGGCCAAGTGGAATTCTACGATGTAGGAGTTGTTGGTATGGTAGCTTACAACTCGAGAGTATCGCGACAGTCGAATGTAACCACGTTCGAACTACTAATATCGAGGGACTTCGAGAATTCTTGCGACAAACTTCGCGTTTCACGAACTCTCCTTCGTATGTTCCAACTTTCATTAGATTCAGTTGCAAATATGAAATCTTCGACCATATATTTTCATTGAAATTTTTAAACGATACAAATATCGAAAGAATGCAATATTAATTATTTCAGAAATAACAAGTTATCTAAAAATTATTAAGTCTTTAGAAATTATTGCATATTCTCTTTGCAATACCTTTGCATAAATTTTACTTATTTGCAACTAAAATTCGTTACTTTTTTCTTTTTCTTCATCTTGATCAACCCTTTCATCCCTCTTTTAGTCGTCTCTTACGACATGCAGAGGATACTATGAGTGTATTCTAATTTTTGAGTACATGAGTTGTTGCAAATCAGGCTTAACGTTATCTACCAGTTGGCAATCGAATGCACATCTGTAGAGCAGGGATGAAGAAGATATTAAGGGTGCTGGTCCCCAGCATTTCACGACCAGAAGCTCGCTAGACACTTTTGAAATTTACAACAGGATAATAGCTATTAATAATCAGGAATCTATTAAATTTATTAAATTAAAAATGGAGGAAAAACTTACGTACCATGTTTGAGCACGCGTTGCGATGAGGCTTATTTTTTGAATTAAGTGATGATTGATTGTTAGATCTATGTTTTTTTAGTGCATATAACAGAGAAACTTAACGAAGCTAAATAAGGATTTGTAAAAGCAAAATAATTGAATAATCGATACTTGTAATTTCGTTAAAGCTATTAATAGGAAATTATTATATTGAATGGCAATTTAGATATAATAACACTCAACATCTTCCACTGTTAGATAACTTCTCAAAAAGGCAACCTAAGAATTTGTCGAAGTACGCTAATGAAATAACGAAGCTTCTAACTGCATTCGATAGTCGTCTCTCAGGATTAACAAATTATAATAAAATGTATGAAATATTTTCTCTGAAAATCTTCGTAAATCTTTTCATCACCGTTGCAACGTGCGTTCCAATATGTGTTACAGTAATAGGGAAGTAGGTAGATACAATTAGAACTGACAGGAATTCTTAACAAACAGCAATTATATTTAACTTAAAATGAATTGACAAAGATTGAGTGTTTTTTTGGGTCTTCTGATGTGTCTGAACCTGAATTTCTACTAAGTGCTTGAGTGATGAAGTCAGAATGTTTTATAGTGCATTCGTGTGGAGGAGTGGTCAAGGGTGTGGCAATTAGATGATAAGTTATTGCTTGAAAATCTATAAATTTACTTCTTTTTCGGGAACTGGGAGGAGACAAAGAGAGAGGAGCAGACAATAAAACAATAAAACGACCAGATATATGGTATATGCGATTTGAAGGGTCACTACGAAGACTTAATTTTGAAATTTATGATGAGACGACATTCTGTTGCTTTACGAGTTTATTGCTGCTATGTGTCAGTCAGGGTTTTTGCAGGATTTGTGAAATTAGGAGTTTGGTAGTCAGATGTTTCGTTGAGTGAATTATGACGAGTGTCTGAACAAGGATGAACGGTTTAATTATTATAGCATAAATCGTATGTTTGTCGCAAGACACTTAATATCACCAAAACAGACTGCGACCACTTGAACACCTTCAATAATTGAATTTCAATAAAATTCTTGCTTTTTCCAACTCTCTACCTTTTCGTTCATCCATTCCACCATCTGGACATACCTTCAGACCAAACGCCTTGCCAATCACTGACCTACAATTTCCTCTTCCACCAGTCCAATCACCTTCGATGTCTCCAACCGACTCCATATAATCACACAGATCTTCACCCTCACATTCATTCTACAAATTCAATCAACGTCTACGCACCATTTAACCTCAAAATACTTGTATATAGTGTAAAATAGTTGTGAAATATAAGTTAAAATTTGAAAAACAGATAGTTGATTTTAATTAATAGCCATCGAGTACTCAGAACGATAAGTTCGATGGTACAATTACCAAAATCTATTCGCTGATTATAAGATTTAATTTTTGCATTCGACTTTTTTATTAATCTTGATTTCGTTACTCGTTACTGTCAAGATTTTGGACTTATTATATCATGAATCGTATGTTTGTCGCAAGACATACCACCTAGAAATGATATTTGGTATAGTTAAAATATAATGGTACAGTTAAAAAGTAACATTTCCCCACGACATTGTTACAAATTCGTCCATCGCCGCACATCCATATCCAACATCACTTCGCCCTGCGCGCTTCCATTTCCTGTACGCGAGATAAACCAAGGGTTCCAAAATTTCGCAGCCATCCATCGAGTTCTACAACCCTCGTTCCAGCTTTTTACGGTGACCCAGAAATTCCTGCTACCACTCAGCGTGCCATAAAGCCACGGAACAAAAAGGGAAGAGGGTACAGCTGAAGAACGACCGAAGCTAAACGTTTCCAAGCCGCGCAATAATTATCCTCGTTTTGTTCAGCGCGCGTAAAAAAGAAGGAAGATCGTGTCGAGGGGTGGAAGTGGCGTTGCGTGAAAAAATCCGCCATAGTAAGCCAATTGTCTCGTGTCACGCTCGAGAAAACAAGATACGCGGAAGTGGGGATGACGAGAGGGTGAGACGCGACGCAAAAGTGGAGCACGTGTGCGCGGCACGCGTCTCGCTGGTCGAGGGTTGAAGAAGTGGCTCACTCGTTGCTACCCTTGCGTTTTACTAGTCGCCCAAAAATAAAAAGAAACGCAGTCGAAGAAGAAAACGAAACGAAAAGTGAAATAGTGAAGCAAGTCGTATAAGAGCCGCAAAACGTACAGTTTGAGAAAGCTACGCTTTGAGCTTTTTCATCGCCCAAAAATAAAGAGAAACGCAGACCAAGATTTAAATCGCCAATGATTACTACTTTATACGTATGACGAGTATATTCGTCGGTACACAAAATCGTGCCACTTCTCCATGACGAGTCTACTCGTCAATCACAGTTAACTGGATAAGAGCTGCGAAATGTACAATTTGAGAAAGCTACGTTTCGAGCTTCTTCATTGCCCCAAAATAAAAAGAAGCGCAATCGAAGAAGAAGACGAAACGGAAACTGAAATAGGGAAGCAAGTCGTATAAGAGATGCGAAACGTATAGTTTGAGAAAGCTACGTTTCGAGCTTTTTCATTGCCCTTAAATAAAGAGAGGCACAGTTAAAGATGAAGACAAAACGAAAAATGAAATAGCGAAGAAAGTCGTATAAGAGTTGTGAAATGTACAGTTTAAGAAAGCTACGTTTTGAGCTGTTTTGTTGTCCAAAAATAAAGAGAAGCGCAGTCGAAGACGAAGACGAAACGAAAAGTGAAATAGCGAAGCAAGTCGTATAAGAGCCACGAAACCTACAGTTTGAGGAGGCAACGTTTCGAGCTTTCTTGTCGTCCAAAAATAAAGAGAAGCGCAGTCGAAAAAGAAGACGAAACAGAAACTGAAATAGCGAAGCAAGTCGTACAAGAGCCACGAAACGTACAGTTTGAGGATGCTACGTTTCGAGCAATGAGACGGACTCCTGCGAGAGGAATTGGTTCTTCTTTCCATGTCTGGTTCCTTGCGAAATGTATCGATCCACGCGTCAACGGACAACGTCCTGTGAAATAGAAAGCTTCTCCATCTTGTAGCTGAGTGTTTGCGAAACAATTTTCGACCAGGCGATGGGGGAAGTTGAGTGTCTCCGACAGGACGGTTCAGTTTGGTGAAAGGGTGATGTCGCAGACAAATTCACTTATGTAATTGTAGCCAGGGTGGGTTAAAGTGAAAAGAAACTCGAAGCACAGGTTAGCTAAAATTTTACGCTTATTCATCTTCGCGATGGTGTTTTTCAATTTTTAAGCTTCAAACTTGCAAGCATCGCGATGGTACTTTCAATTTCTAAGCTGCAAACTTGCAAGCATCGCGATGGTGCTTTTCAATTTCTAAGCCCAAACTTGCAAGCATCGCGATGGTACTTTCAATTTTTAAGCCCCAAACTTGCAAGCATCGTAATGGTGCTTTTCAACTTCTGAGCCTGAAACTTTCAAGCATCGTAATGGTACTCCTCAATTTCTACGTCTCAAAGTTCTAAGCAATGCAATGGTGCTTCTTAAAATCTAAGCCTCAAACTTGCAAGCATCGCGATGGTGCTTTTCAATTACAAACCCCAAATTTGCAAGCATTGCGACGGTGTTTTCAATTTCTAAGCCCCAAACTTACAAGCATCGCAATGGTGCTTTTCAACTTCTGAGCCTGAAACTTTCAAGCATCGTAATGGTACTCCTCAATTTCTACGTCTCAAAGTTCTAAGCAATGCAATGGTGCTTCTTAAAATCTAAGCCTCAAACTTGCAAGCATCGCGATGGTGCTTTTCAATTCCAAACCCCAAATTTGCAAGCATTGCGACGGTGTTTTCAATTTCTAAGCCCCAAATTTGCAAGCATCGCGATGGTGTTTTTCAATTTCTGAGCCTGAAACTTGCAAGCTTCACGATGGTGCTTTCAATTTCTAAACCCCAAACTTGCAAGCATTGCCATGGTGTTTTGAATTTCTAAGCCCCAAATTTTCAAGCATCGCGATGGTGTTTTTCAGTTTATGAGCCTGAAACTTGCAAACCTCGCGATGGTGCTTTTCAATTTTTAAGCCCCAAACTTGCAAGCATTGCGATGGTGCTTTCAGTTTCTAAACCCCACACTTGCAAACATCGCGATGGTGCTTTTCAATTTCTGCGTTTCAAACTTGCCAGCATCGTGATGGCACTTCTCAATGTCTACTTCTCCAAATCCTAAACAACGCTCTACCGTTGTTTTTCTACTTATCACTAGAAAATCTTGCGTTATTATTGCTGTGCAATTCCTATGAGTATATACTCACTTTTGCAATTCTCTCTCAAGTAATCATGATATCTCAACCCAGCAAAATGTAACGCAAAAGCGCGAGACAACAGTCCAGTGCCCAGGGAACGCGGTAGCTGAATGAAAATTCCACGAACGCGTAACACAGCTGATTCGAAAGCACGAAACGGGCCCATTCCGCGGATTCCTCAGCGATGTACGTTTGCTCGCGAAGACTTAACGACATACTTCGTCCGCTATGTAATTGTAGCCAGGGTGAGCAAAGTAAAGAGAAACTCGAAGCAACGGGATAGTTAAAATTTTACTCTTATTCATATTCGACGTCTGATATTATTCTGTTCCATCCGCCCTTTCGAACTTGACGTTTTTTTTTTTACTCATGGAGAAAGTGACAATTGAATTTGTTGGAAATGGGTAATAATAAAAGAAAAACTGTTCAATGTTCTTTATAGTCTTTAACTTTATTTTTGACTTTATTTGTTGGAAATGGGTGTAATAATAAATGAAAAGCTGTTCAATGTTTTTTATAGTCTTTAACTTTATTTTTAACTTTATTTGTTGGAGATGGGTGTAATAATAAATGAAAAACTATTCAATGTTCTTTATAGTCTTTAACTTTATTTTTAACCAGTTAACTGTGGAATTTAGTTTCAGAAAATCACCACAGGATGCGAAATTAAAAACAAGCAACGACGTGTATACACGTCGAACGCAGGGCATATGGTACTATTATACATTTTACGAAAAACGAGGAAGGATTACATTCTTATTCGTCAGAAAACTAACAATTCGTTTCTGTATACGTTATTCTTACTAAAAGCTTGAAAATTGTAAAAAAATAATAAAATATATAAACAAGAAAAATTGAAGATAGCAAGAATAAACAAGAAAAATAAGAAAATAGTTTACAAAATTTCAAGCTATGTATATAAAGGGCACATACCATCAAATAATATTTTTATTATATTTTATTGAGATTTCGAGTTTTTGTAATGAACGGTAATTTTTTATTTTACACGACGAGTATACACGTTAAACGCACCGCAGTAGAGATTTGGTCCGACGAGTATACACGTCGAACACACTTAACTGGTTAATTTTATTTGTTGAAAATGGGTAATAATAAATAAAAAACTGTCCAATGTTCTTTAAATTCTTTAACTGTATTTTTGAGACTTGAATGGAACGTCCACACGCTTTGAAAACTCTACTAATTGTGAGGACACCGCATAAGAATTTGGTGTCCTCCCTCTTAAAAAAAATTGACGACGTAAAGTCTGGACGTGTTTTTCTTTCAGGCCCCTAAGTATAAACTCTGAAGATCAATTCCACAGTTTATATACTAAATTCTATTTCCTAACACAAGATTCATTTTTGTTTCTCCGCTGACATGTGGAAATAATCCAACAGCATTGATACACAGTCAGTCCTCGATTTATGCAATTTCGAACTTGCGCGATTTAAAAGAAAAATTAAATTTTAGTTATTTAGTTTACACGATTCGTGTAATACAAAAATCGTGAATCCATTTTCTCGCAAGTGTTTCATTTAAAATCAGAATTTCATAAATAAGGTTTAAGTAGTCAAGAATGGTAATTTAATGCTTAAGTATCCATAGATTAAGTTAATGAAATATAGATTCTGATTGAATAAAAATAACGACTGATTACTTATTAAGCTTCACCTTCTTTATATAACAAAAATTGAAGTGGAAGGAGTATGCTTAATTAACGCCTGTGCATTTTTCTTGGATGGTTGATTATTACTGCTGGGATCTCATTAATTACTGATCGATCGAAAGAAATCAATCTTCAAGGCGTCTCACCATACACACACCAATAAAGTTTCTTACACTGAAAAATTCAATAGCCAAATGTTGGAAATGGGTTTTGTAAATACCTAATAGCGATTTATTTCTAGAGAATTATTCTAGAGAATTGAACTAAAGTTAAAAAATATAGTGTCGATGACCTCAAGCATCGGTTACTAATCATATTTGTGCGTAAGACTCTATTGCTTCATACACAAAGTTTAGAAATCTGTAAAGAAATGCCATCTCTTCTCTTCTGGTTTCTAACGAAAACCAACACCAAACGACATGAATTTCCTTTAACCCTTAGAGCTCTATGGACGCATATATGCGTTTGGCGAAAGTCACCCGTGTAGCCTAATGCCGCATTTATGTGTTTTCTCCAAGTCATCGGCCTGGATTAAGGCGTTTGTCGATTTTTTCAATCAATATGCAGTAATTTTCGTGTAAAATTAATACAGGGGCACTCGTTAGTAATTTGCCTTCCTTAGGTAGCGGTTGGGCAACATTAGGGTCATAAAAATTCCATTTTACGTCCCACTCTCTGACCAATTAGATTTCAAAATGATTAATTCCTGTTGTAAATATCAAATTAAGTTTTTTAGTTGATTGTAAAATTTAACGTTTTAAATTGTTAATGTTTATAATACATAATTTTAATGCTCAAAAATAACAGTCTTTAATTATTTAACCTTATGCAAAAGAATCACTATAATTTATTACTGTTTGTGTCTTGAATAGTCACTTTAGTGTGGCAAAAAAGTATTCCGGCCCCAGCGATGGTCGACAATAGGCCGCACTTCGTCCCTACGAACCGTTTCGGCCAGGAGTATTCAGAGTTCTAAGAGTTAACTGATCTCAAAAATCGTTGAACTCTTCAAGTCTTAAATCACATTTCAAACATCTCCCAATTTTTCTCTTTTGCCTTTCCAATGAAAATTCAAAAAATCTGACCAACACGCATCAATATCTCTGAAAGAATCGCGAATATCGATCAAGGAACAAAATTAACGATCGCATAGATTAGTTTCGTCATCCATTGCAACGCTTTAGTCCCGCCATCCAGCAGACGCGTCGAACATACGAAAAGACAAGAAAGAGAGGGCAGCCACTTGGCAGCGAGCCATCTTAGTGGGAGAAATCGAACTTAGGCCGTCGCAGGATGCGTCCGTGTTGCTTTTCCGCGCGAGCAAACGCGAATATCGTAAACACACGGAGGAATTCCCGTTTTCGAGGGAGGACAGACCAGCCGTGGGAAGAAATCGACGAAATATTGCGCCCATACCAGTCTCAAGATGGTAGAAACATCCGTTTGACTGAGAGAAAGGGAAGCTTGCGGGTGACTGAGTATACCAAAAGGCTCGACCATTCTGTGTACCAATAGAAAGCAACCGAAGGCTCGACTTTGAAACTTGCTGCGCGGTAGATCAAAGAATTTCTTTGCGGATGATCTTGCGTGTGGTTGTCGATCTTTGAAGTTTGGACGCTTGTAACACTGTGGACGTTGTGTATAAACAATGTTTTTGAATAGATTTAGGAGAGTTTAGAAATGACTTTGAAGGTTTTATTGAAATTTTATTACTTTGTAACATCAAGTGGTGTAAGTGATTAGTTTGCTTTTCGAAGACGTTTCTGGTGATGCAAATTTAAATGAAATAAGTTAAGTTGTTTTGTATTTTCATTGAAGCGTTTTTTTCTTGTTGTGTGTATACAAAAGATCTTAAATAAATGAGAATTTATGAAAGAATTTCGTTAGGCACTTATTGGTAACGTTTATTCAGAAAAAGAATTGATTGGACGAGAAACAAGAGTCTGTTCTTGAATTAAGTGATGATTGATTGTTAGACCTATGTTTTTTAGTGGATATAACAGAGAAACTTAATGAAGCTAAATAAGGATTTGTAAGGACAAAATAATTTAATAATCGATGCTTGTAATTTCGTAAAAGCTATTAATAAGAAATTATTATTATGTAGAATGCCAATTTAGAAATAATAATGCTCAACATCTTCTACTGTTAAATAACTTCTGAAAAAGGCAGTCTAAGACATTCTTAAAGTACGCTAATGAAATAAAAAAGCTGCTATGTTTGAAATATTTTCTCTGAAAATCTGCGAATGGAATTAATCGAATTACATCACAACAATGAAACGTAACAAATTTTTGCATCCACATAAAAAATAAATTTTTACAATGCTTCTATTACATCTAAGAAACATCCCAATATCGTTTATAAATGTTGTACTCTCTCTAAAATTTGGTTCACCATTTCGCAAGCTAAGCAAACTGTGTAAACTAAACAACTAAAATTTAGTTGCTTTTTTTTAAATCACTTAATACGAGAACTAACTGTATATTAAATCATGGTAAAACGATAGAGAACGATTCATTTCATATGAGTTAAATTTTGCAAAAGCATCTTCACTCGACTGATAAAACCATTTGAGTTAGCAAAAACCTAAAAACTAAAGAATATGAAGAGGTCAACTATCTAATACACTGACGCAAAGCAAGAGCGACGCAAACGTGGAACGCAAAAGAGACAGCGAACGATAAGTTCGCCAACCCTAACTGACAGCGGTGGTCGCTGTTAAAAGAGGCATCCGGCTCGCAATTTTATTCCGCCCCTTTCGCAGCGACATTGTGCTCTGCGGTGCTCGATAATTGGATTCGTTCGTATTTATTTCATTAAAACGTCGAAGCGTGCGCGAGCATGCGACATGGAAAAAAAAGGGGCGGGAGAAAAAGAGGGGAACAAAAAAAAAAGAAAATATTGCAAAAGCCCACGCATAGTCGCCAAATATATCGGAACGATAAAGCATCGATCTATAAAAAATATCATCCGATATTCTTTGTGACACGAAATGGAAAAAAAATGCGAAAAGGGAAGAGAATAAAATTTGCGGCAAGTGATTTCTTTTTTTTTTTGGTAGAATTATTGTCGCGCGATCGTGTTTCGATTCGAAAGAGAGATTAAAAAACAATTTTTCGCTGACTCAACGATTCTTACTAAATGGATTTTATTTTTGGTAAACCTTCTAATAGACAACGAAATGTTTTTTACATTTACAGAAAAAAGATGTTACAAAATTATCTTCTCGCGTGATAATTTAACAACGAACAGCGTCACTGTGATCATTTTTGATTCGATACAATTCTATGGGAATATACAATTCGAAAAAAAGAACCGATTAACCGAACGTATGCACAAAAAGCGCAAGCTTTCGATAAAATTACACACGAAGCAATTAAACGTAATATTTTCGAACAAAGCTGAAGGGATTCGGTCGAAGACAATGGCGAGAGCTCGAATCGAACATGGGGAGGATGAAGGGTGGCTTGCAAAAAGCGACGAGCGCGGATAATCTCGCGATGCATTGTATCACCGGAAACAATTGAACCTCGCATCGTCGATGGTAATTGTCACCGCGTTGATAATCAATTTAATACCGCGTGTGGACCTTGAAATCGAACGACACGGACAATGGCCGCAAAACGTCCGTGAGTGTCGAAAATATTTCGCTAAGGGGTGTTTAATCTCGCTTTCAAAGGTTTAAACACGACTCGTTAACGATGTCCAAATGGAAAAAATACTGTCATTCTCGTAAATATTATTTTAAATAATCTTACCTTGTGGATCACAGACTTTGGTGGTTGATTTCATGGACACGTCAGACTTTGTTCTGTAATGATACATATATTAAATATTTGTTGAAATGGGTTTTATAAATAATTAATAGGGTTTTATTTTTCTATAATGTTCTTTATTTTCACGCACTGGAAGTGATCTTTGCCTTGCACTCTCTTTAGAGAACTGAACTAAAGTTAAAACACATAGAGCTGATGACTTAAAGCATCGGTTATTAATTATGTTTGTGCGCGAAACTCTATCGCCTTTTATATTAAACAAACTTTAGATATACAGCCCTTATACAATACGACATCTCATAACACGGTTTCGCTATAACACAATTCGTAAATTGCGGGAACCCTCCTACAACACGGTTTTGTTATAACACGGTAAGAAAATTGCAAAAATCTTTGTACAACACTGTACTTCTACAGCCGCGACGAGGTTTGCTGTCCTAAAAATTGTGCAGTTAATAATTTAACATTAAAAAAATTACAAGAAGGCCTAAGCTTAGCTGAAAATCTCGAGTCATTTTTCTTGAATCCAGACCCTTCCACTGAAAGAAGTCGAAAATTCAAAAAGGAGCTACAAAACTGTCTAGCTCCTGTCTAGAAATTTACAATGATCTGGTAAGAACCAGCAAGCAGAGTACAATTACAGATTTTGTTAAGAGGGGAGAAGATACAAAAACATTAAATAAAGAAAAAAGTTGTGAAAGTGAGGCCGATTATCATTCCATCGAAAAAACGTTCTCAGTTGAGATTATACTGAGCAGTGACGACGAAGAAATTCATTAAATTAGAGTTGCGTTAGATTAAAATAATATTTTTTGCTTTGTGTTATACATACGTTTATATTTTTAATAAAAATTGAGTTGTTTATGCAGAATTAAAATAAACTATTTATTTTTAATAAGTTTTTGGAACGTAACCCCTCTTTTTGAACTAGCTCTGGGTCTCGTACAACACGGTATTTTCTAGGAACCTAATTACCGTGTTATAGGAGGGTTACCTGTATATATCTGTAAAGAAATGCCATCTCTTCTCACTGGAGGACAAGAGATTAATTTTTGTATTTCGTTACCAACGAAAACCAACAGTCACCATTACTTATTAATCAACGTACTTTAATTTCTTTTACTCGTACCTGACTTCTCAGTTACAGCTTAAAACTCATTTCACTTAATCCAAACTTTATTTATCGCAAAATATATTTTAAATTCGACAATTTTTTAGGAACACTACAATGAATTTGACACAGATAGCAGAGATGTTTGTTAATCAAAATAAAAATTCATTTTAATTTGATTTTTATGTTGTACATATAAAAGAATTTTTCCAATTTTTAATAATAAAGCAGACAGTGTTTCTTTGTTTTCTACGTCGCTTTTAAAATTGATTTCATTTAATAAATCTGACGATAAAATAGAATGCGTTGTATACATGTTGAATTTACGTAAGAACGATATGTCGAGTCGAATTGAGAGTATAAACTTACATAATAACTTAAAGTTTTATTTAAAGTTACTTAAGAGTGTAACTCTTATATAAACTGGAAATTTATGCAGCATATCGCATTTTATCTTCAGATTATTTTCTCTTTTCATGAATCAAGTAATATTATAAAATATTAAATACGAAGTATACTTAAAAAACGATTAAAGAAAATTGTAAAGATGATTTAACGCGATTTTATTAATTCAATCATTTTAATGTTAAACGATTGATTGCCTATCGCACCCTTTTACATCGATTCACGTTACTTCCTGTTCTCCACCCTTGTGCCTCGCGATAATAATTTTCCCCTAACCTCGATTACCCCACAGATAACATCGAATATCAACATTCTTACCCTTTAGAAAGCCTGCGACTCATCTTTCTCTTAGAGCAGCCATTATTCGGATCAATGCTTCCGCCGCAACGCGAATAAAATTCCATCCGCCTCGCCAAAGCGTCGAACCGAGTCGTATTCATCGAACGAACTCGAACGAGGCGGCGAACAATGGCTCTCACCGTGAAATTCGACGCAACGGCCCGTCGAACTATCCAAGAACCGTCCAGCATTCGTGGGGCGGACGTTTGTTCGTGGCCTGTTGGAAGTTTGTGTACCTCGTAACGAATTAATCTCGTGATGGCGTGCAGACAATACCGATCGAAGGGTACAAAGGGTCATCAATCGCCGTCGAGGGAAATTGGCTATCTTTTTCCTGGATCATTCGATACTGTGGAGTATTATACTTTAGGCTGGATTATCGTCAGGTGTGAATGTTGATTTAAGGTCTCTTATTGTGTGTAAACTTGTAAGGTTGGTGATGTAGTTTTTAACTATTTGAGTGGCACGGATTTTTGGAGAAATTTAAACGAAAAGTGTCATAAAGTGCGTTAGTGCTTTTTAATTTTTGGTTTCAAAGTTCCAGGATATACGATGGCGCTTTTCAATTTCTAAGCCTCAAACTCATAAGCAGCGCGATTCCTAAGCCCCAAAGTTGCAAGCTTCGCGATGGTGATTCTTAATTTCTACGTCTCAAAGTTCTAAGCAGTGTGACGGTGCTTTTCAATTTCTAAGCTCCAAGCTTGCAAGCATCGTGATGGTGCTTTCAATTTCTAAGCCCCAAACTTGAAAGTAGTGCAATGTGCTTTCTATTTCTAAGCTACAAACTTGCAAGCATCGCGATGATACTTCTCAATTTCTAAGTTTCAAAGTTCCAAGCAATGCAATGGTGCCTTCAATTCCTAAACCTCAAACTTGCAAGCATCGCGATAGTGCTTTTCAATTTCTAAGCCCCAAACTTGCAAGCATCATGATGGTGCTTTCAATTTTTAAGTCTCAAACTTGCAAGCCTTGCAATGGTGCTTCTCAATTCCTACGGCTCAAAGTTCCAAGTGAAACCAAGGTGCTTCTCAATTTCTACGTCTCAAAGCTCCAAGCACTACGATGGTGTTTTTTAATTTCGATGCCCAAAACTTGCAAAAGCATAGCGATGGTGCGTTTCAATTTCTAAGTCACAAACTTGCAAGCATCGCGATGGTGTTTTCAATTTCTAAGCCTCAAACTTGCAAACATCGCGATGGTATTTTTCAATTTTTGCGTTTCAAACTTGCAAGCATCGTGATGGCACTCCTCAATTTCTATATTTCAAAATTCCAAGCATCGCAATGGCACTTCTCGATCTCTACACCTCCAAATCCCAAACAACGCTCTACCACTGTTTCCCTACTTATCACTAAAAAATCTTGCGTTATCATTGCTATACCATTCCTATGAATATATAATCACATTCGCAATTCTCTCTTAAGTAATCATAATATCTCAACCGAGCAAAATGTAACGCAAAAACACGAGACAACGGTCCAGTTGCCAAGGAACGCAGTAGCTGAATGAAAATTCCACGAACGCGTAGCACAGCTGATTCGAAAGCACGAAGCGGGCCCATTCCGCGGATTCCTCAGCGATGTACGTTTGCTCGCGAAGACTTAACGACAGACTCCCTCCGCGGTGAATTCCTCACGGAATATTTCTCCTCCACTCGCGAAGAAATTATTCGGACGAAGGGGGGCATTCGCATGCTGATCGCGCAAACTGGGAGCACAAAGAGCAGTTTCACGAGGCAACAAAGCCGTCGTTACGACGCGTAAAAAGGATTTCTCAGCGCTCGACGAACAAAGATGAACCCATTCCGACAACACGGATACCAGATTATACTCGCACTCTCGATCGCCAGGAAAGAAGGACGAACGATTATGCTCTCGTTCGTTTATATCAGAGATACCTTGCACTCGTCGTCTCTGCAGCTTCTGCGAGTGAACGCGTGAGAAAATTGAGACGTTCCTGCGTAACGTGGATTTGTATGACTCGATGAAAAAAATTGTGATTGTGTTCGTGTAATACGGTTAAAGAATGAGGCAGATGTTGCGATTTTATCACGTTTTAAGTCTGACAAATAATACAACTTTTTGGCTGGTAATGATAATTATTTTTGTTTGTATTGTAGGACACAAATTTTTATTTTGGTCAAGCTTTTAACCTCTTAACCTACGACTCTGGGAACAGTTCATAGTAGATGATCGAACCAAACGTAAATATTAGCGGTGGCGCCCTTTTAAAGTTATAAAAATTTGTGGAATATTTGATAAGTAAAAACAATCTGATGCAATAATAATAATAATAGATGCAAATACTGTAAAAATTTCGCGTCCATTTTTTTCGAACAGAATGTCTAATATCACTACTGTCACTTTTGGTAGAGGAATTTTTAGCACGATTCTCACTGCTCTGATCACGAAATCTTTTTCTTGAAAACATCTTGTGGGGATGCTCCTCTAAAATTTATGAAAATAAATAATTCTGGACAAGATCTTAACCCCTTAACCTACAACTACGGGAATAGTCCGTAGTAGATGATCAAACCAAATATAAAAATATTAGTGGCAGCGTCCTACTAAAGTTATAAATATTTGTGGAACATTTGATAAGTAAAAGCAACCTGATGCAATAATAGTGGTAGATACAAAATTATTAACACAATTCTCACTGCTCTGATCACGAAATCTTTTTCTTGAAAACATCTTGTGGGGATGCTTCTCTAGAATTTATGAAAATAAATTTCGATGTGCGAATGTGACAAAGAATAACTTGAGACTGATCACTATACGAAGAGATAATAAGAATATATTACGAGCCTTGTCCGTGCTGTGTGTGGTGGGGCAAATGATTAGGTTGGGGAATAAGTTCATAGCGTTTTTATATTTCTTTTATCTTACAACGATTTGTTTGCTGTTTGGCAAAGGGTAAGTATTCATTCGACAGAACTCTTTCTGCTCTATTTTTTATTAGTTTTGAGGCTTAGAAATGGAATGCCCACGAGGCAAAAATCAACATTTTCGACACCTGCTCTTCTTTGTTTTTCATCGAATTTTGCGGCGTGTATGGAAAAGGTGTCATAGGCGAGTCTACAGCACGGAAAAGGTTTGCAAAGTTCAACAATGGCGACTTTGACGTCGATGACACGCTTCGCAAACGGAAGGCCTCCTGAATTCGATGAAGAACGTCTCAAATCACTTTTGAAGGAGAACGAAAGCCAAACCAGTCGTGAATTGGCGGAAAAAATGAACTGCGATCATAAAACGATTCTCAATCACCTTCATTCAATGGGATTTACCTAAAAATTGGGAGCATGAGTGTTGTTTAACCAGTTAAGTGCGTTCGACGTGTATACTCGTCGGCCCAAATCTCAACTGCGGTGCGTTTGACGTGTATACTCGTCGTGTAAAATAAAAAATTACCATTCACATGTCCCCTTTATATACATAGCTTGAAATTTTATAAACTATTTTCTTATTTTTCTTGTTTATTCTTGCTATCTTCAATTTTTCTTGTTTATGTATTTTATTATTTTTTGACACTTTTCAAGCTTTTAGTAAGAATAACGTATTCAGAAACGAATTGTTAGTTTTTTTCACGAATAAAAATGTAATCCTTCCTCGTTTTTCGTATAATGTATAATAGTAACCATTTGCCCAGCGTTCGACGTGCATACACGTCGTTGCTTCTTCTTAATTCCGCACCCTGTGGTGATCTTTTGAAACTAAATTGCACAGTTAGCTGGTTAAATAAAAGTCTTTGGTAAAATCGCTACGAACTTATTCCCCAACCTAATACAAACCGCGACCGTCTTACCACGAGCGATGCTCGTAATATTTACGATTGGCCTGATCATTATACTACTCAAGGCGTGCGAATGGCTCGAAGGTCGCGCGAGCTTGTTTACGTTTTCAGCCCAAAACCGTGGAACGTAAATCGTAGGTTAAGGGGTTAAAATTGTAGATCTCGATCCGAGTGCTCAGAGGAGAAATGAATAGTAACTATTGTTAACAAATAAATAAGAACTTTATTAGCTAACAGGCTTATCCACTAAACATTTGTTCTTTCTGACTCGCGCACTGTTCGCTAGTTACTCTCGTCTTCATATTGTCGCTGTTCGCTGATTACTCTCGTCCTTACGCTATCGCTGCTCGACTGGATACTGACTCTTGCACTCTCCGGATGCATTCATTCTACAAACGCTCGCGGTCACGTCCGCACTATCCTTATCATTCCCAGACGATCCTGTCGCCAGGTCCCAAACACTAGGCCTCTGAAAGTCAGTCGCACGCAGTCACTTCTTTAAGAAACGTACGTGGGTGAAGTTGAAGAATGACTGTCAGAAATAACAAAATAAATAATTTATTTTAACAGGTAACAAACTCTATACTTGCTTATGTCGCGATACGTGAAATGCTAGATATGTGTTTCGTACCGTGATTCGTTTGCAACTGTGCTTTCGTCCACGACACTCCACAATTCTTCTCTATCTTCATGATAACTTTTGAAAAAAAGCTGTGTTTCGTTTTCCAAGGATATCCATAGAATCTGGCGCTCAGAGCTACAATAAGTCACAGTATTTTGGGAAGCCTACGTGGGTTCATTGAATAATGATTGTTTGGAATAACAAAACAAATAATTTATTTTAACAGATAACAAACTTAAACTCTATACTTGCTCTAGCTCTGGACGCTATATCACTCAAATCTTAACTGACTTCCTGAAGGCTCCTTTTCCTCAAATTATATCTATTTTCGCTCTCTCATTTCGTTGTCGAAAAAGAGGGGGCACTTTCGCGGAAAATGTCCTTCTTAACCCTCGGACAATCATTCTTTAGCCTCATCCACGTAGGATTCCCAAACTCTGTCACAGCATAGATTACTACCCTTGCCTCTTTCGATCGCGTTTTTCAAGGGTTTAACAATTTTCGACGATGCGAACGTTAAGAAGACGAGGAGAAAATTTGGAGTCAAACATATGTTCAATGTCTCCAGTCTCTTCGCTTCGAGGGTCAAGCATTCTCTTCCGTCCTGCGCCACAAGGTGCAAAGGCGACTACTGTGGTCGCCACGCTTCACTTATTTTCTTTCCAAGCACTCTTCTTTCGCACCTCGACCTCTCGAACGCAGTCGCACGCACTTCAAATCGTTCACATCCTACAGTATTCTTACATTTCAAGAACATGCACGTTTTAAGGGAAAACTCTATTAGATAATGAAGAATCGAGAGAAACTTGAGACCACCATATGTTTCTTGGAGATTTACAGTGGATTTCTGCATAACGCAACGAAAAAATTGCGATTAGTGCTCATCCTCGATGTTCAAGAACTCGGCTTTTAACTGAAATCTTTTTTATTGCACCTAAATGTGCCTATGTCGAAGACCCACAATAATTCGTGGAACTGAGTAACTCGATGGGTTTGCTGTTAACTAAAACTCTTTATTTCAACTAGCTATCTGTTTCAAACTTACTTGCTGCCTTCAAATTCTCATACTTCTCTAGTCAGTTAACTGTGGTGCCCTCGTTTGAGAGTGCACACCGTTTTGTGTCGCCAGAATCGAGCCAATGGTCACTACCATATACGCATGACGAGTATACTCGTCAATACACAAAATCGTGCCACTTCTCCATGACGAGTATACTCGTCAATCAAAGTTGACTTGCTAGAAGCCACTTCGTTATCCCTTCCAGTACTGCTGGTACATTCGTAGAGAAGGGTTGACGAAGTTCTTGGTTCTAAGGGTGATGGCAATTTGGTGGTCCCAAACATTCGATGACCAGAAGTTCGCTGAACACATCTTTTTACGACAAAGTAATTGTCATTGAGAATTAAGGTGTGGCGACTCTTCAACATTCGCCACTAAAGGGACATCGACACTTACAGTATCCTAAAAGTGCACATTTCCTCTTCCACTCCAATATATACCACTTCTTCAAGCACCTAGGTTTTTATATTGTAAAATTTTGTCTAAACACTCAACTCAGGCTATAATAAGCATCTTCAAGCCCTGAAAAGTAAGAAACCCCAGCCCTAGCGCCAGATATTCCCGGATAGGCAACGCAACATTAGAAAATAAGCCAATTTATACAAAGTAATATGTATACATTGTACATTACTTATGATAACTAATAAACTCAAACTGAAAACTGCATCTAAGGCAGGGCCTGCTAGGTAATCTTACTGACGAGTCCACTAGCAGTTCTACCCTCTCTTTTCCTTCCATCTCTCCTCTGAAGCAACGCGCTTCAAAGGAATGACTAAACTTATTAAATTAAAAAATGTGAAAAAGTCACGTACCATGTAAGACTGCTATGCAGATGGTACAGCTAATATTTTCTCTGTTGGTTTTCGTTGGAAACCAAATACAAAAATGAATCTCTTGTCCTCGAGCGAGAAGAGATGGCATTTCTTTACAGATATATATTTCTAAAGTTTGTTTGTATAAAAGGCGATAGAACTTCGCATACAAATATGATTAGTAACCGATGCGTGAGCTCTATATTTTTAAAAATTAGTTCAGCTCTCTAGAGAGAGTGCAAGAAAAAGATCACTTCCAGTGCGTGGAAATGAAGAACATTATAGAAAAATAAATCGCTATTAGTTATTTATAAAACCCATTTCCAACAATCTCCTTCCCAAAAATAGTCTTTACCTATGACTCTGTCATTAAATTGGCTGTCGCTCTAACACTCGACAACACAGCTTTGTCACAGTAAGAGTCAAAAAGTCAGAGCTAATCTTGGGAACCGCGGTAAAGAAACATTGTGAAAAATTTCTCCAGGTTTCAGGAGCTTAACGAAACTCAATTTCCTCGATGGTGGTTCTCGCCATTAATCAGAACCACGCTCGAGATCGACATCGATCAATTCCACCTCTGAGCACGACTCTTAAACCTTTCTTTTCCTGTAGAACGATCTTCCATCTATGAAAATATCGATTTCTTTCGTACGTGTCGTTGCTGTTAAAAATTCTCGAAGCGTTCGGTAAAATACGCGATGGTATCGCTAAGACGTGAAACGTATAGCTGCTGGAAATTTTGCTCTGTATCTGTACGTAACGTCGACCATTTTGAAGATACAATTCTGCTAGGTTACGAAACATTCTGCGGACATTCGAAACGTCGTTGAGGTTTCGAACGAGCACGATCCAAACGTACTCGTTTCGAAACGGTTCAAAATCGAATTCGTACCAAGCTGTAAAGCTTGGAGCCAGTGAACGAAATACTCGATTTAGAGGATGAAAAGTTATTGCGACTGCGAGTCACGTTTCGAAAGCAAAGAGTTGAAAATGTAAAGAAGAGCGGACAATTATTGTGTCTGAAGACTTGGGATTAACTATAAAACTGTAGCTTGAAAAATTTATTTATATAATTAAACAATTTATTCGTACAAATACGGTTCGTAAAAGTATTTCGAAAATTTCAGCTAGTTTGTCTAGGAATTTTTTTCTAACTTCCTTTACAAAAACAATTTATATAGTAGAATACATTTTTTCTTCACTTTACGCGTTTATCTAGTAAACTAAGAGATTAACCACGAAAAAAGTTGAACACTTTCAACAAGAAACTACTTAAAACCCCGCATAACCTGCATTAAAACAACAAAAAATTCGAAGCGCCATATCTCCAAAAATATAAATTATTAACTAACGAAACCTAACTCGTTAGAAGCTGGAAACCTTCCTCTCAAAAACGCTCCTCGAATCGTCTCGATCCGACTTCCGGTTCCCGAGATATCGTCGTTTGAAGAGAAGCGCAATTTTTAATCGGTTATTATCTCTGTCCTTTTTGGAAGGACTCGGACCTCTCGCTCACACCCAGTCACTGACCTATCTCAATCGAGTGTCACGTGGTCTGGTCACTGCCAGTCAGCTGCCAGACGCTTTTTTACTATTGCTATTAGTGCGTACGCATTTCCTGGGAAAAATCTGGGCCAAGTTCGTTCGTAAGCATCCGCCATCTTGCGTGCATTGTAGTAAGAATGCAAAACTTTCAGCTCTTATATCTCAGCAACGAATTAAGATATCGAGATGAAACAAAAACTAATATCAATATCATCATTTTCTCTATCTACTCGAGGTGTTTCGAGGAGCAAATTTGTCGTTTTGTTTCTCGAGATGATTCGTAACACAGTTGGATACAAATACACTTTAAGGAAGATGATGAGAAATATTTGCGTGTTCTACGTATTTTTTTATTACGTGGCGAGTAGTATTGTGTTTTTAATAGGATTGGAGGTGTTTATATCCACGATCGTGCTGTTTGCAAGCATAAGAAATTTCATTTCTGTTCGTTTTGTGTTCGAAGCTGTATAGTTGGGTATAAATATGCTTTAAGTGGGTATTGGTAGAAATTTGAATGATTTAACTCTGCGATTCTATTTATATTTTAGATGACTATCAATCGTACGCGTTTAAGCAGAAATTAAAAGAATATGCTGTAATTGGAGTCTCTAGAATGTAATAATAATGTAAATATATGTATATACTATATAAAATATAGAATGATGATACATAATCTTATTCTATATTTCTGATTCCATATAAAATATAGAATCTCTATATCTGATCTAATAGATATAATAGATCTAAATATAGAATCTCTATATCTAATGTAATAGATATAATAGATCTAAATATAGAATCTCTATATCTCTACATCTGAATCTGATTCTATATAAAATATAAAATGGCGACTATATGTTTCCTCGCGACAGTTTTCTCATGTGTTGCCTCTTTTAATTATTGAAATTCTCGACTATGATATAATTGCGCCCACTTTTCTCACTAGAAACCTTTACTAGCAGTCTCTGGTGGAGGCACGGTTAATTTATTCCTCTAATTTATTGCTACGAGATGGTATTACAGAGGGGAACGAGTGAAATTTACGGAGGATAGTTTAATTAGCTCGATCTCGCGGTCTAGCCGTGAACGTTTCTCAAGAAAAAAGAATGACGACATGTTTTTTGCTTATTAAGCCGGAAGCAAAGCAGCAGCGTGCGTTCCACGACTTTAATACGATTGATAAGGCACGGGACGGCCTGCGAACGGAACAACAGGTGGCTCCACGGATTAATAAACCGATTAGACCCTGCGAACTCGCTCTCGTCCCGGATTCCTGCGAAATTAGTACAACAAAGAGCTGGCGTCGACGTGTCTCGAGTTTTCGGATAATTTTTACGGAATAACGAAAACGAAACTGCACCAAATGTGAAATGAATGGAATCTTGAGATGGTTCGAGCTTAAATATACTTTAAATCAGTGACGTGCCATCCATGAAAGCTATAGAAATATATTTCTAAAATATAAAAAGTAAATACGTATTATGCGTAATAAAAAATGCTAATCCTATTTTATTTCTTGTCGTTATTTATAAACAAAATTGGATTAATTTGAGATATATTTTAAGTGATATTTGTTATTTCAAAATTGAAGTTAAATGATATTCACAATTGACTAATTATGAGAATGGTGTAAGTCCATTTTCAGTCTGGAATTTGCCAATTATTTTAGATAAATTTGCCTAAAAGAAATTTATATAATTATATATATCCGTCAGAATATTTATATTGTATTTAATATAAATAAACTATTCTTGTTATTTGTTCACAGCTTCTTTATCAGCAAATTACACCGCGCGCCACTGTTTTAAATTTATTTTTCACTCGAAGAAAATTTCGTGCTAAAATTTCATAATTTGTAAATAAATTGAAAATTTTAATTTTGCAAATTAAAGTTAAAAAAAAGGATTGAACTTCTTTTTGTTACAAGGTGGTCCAGTGTAGAAACAGATCGTTGTGGCGCGAACTTAAATGAAATTGTTCGTTTCCTGCTTGTTCTCTGGCGACCTCGTCTCGAGTTGAAGCAACGCGAGGGAATATTGTAAGCGACCGCGTAATTCGTAATTAAAACTGGGCGCAGCGAACGACACCGTTCAACCAGACTTACGTACCTAATGAAAATAGGAGCTTTATGGATTAATTAAGCGGCTCACGACACCCGGGATTCCCATTACCCCCGCGTAGACGCAATTTGATTCCGCCGCGTCCTTTACAGCCGCCGCGAGTCACTGCGCGGAAGACGAATCCGAGCGATTCCCCGCGTAATTCCAGAAATCGAAGCCTCTCACCTTCGTGACCTGAATCCACCTTTCGTATCGAGCACGACGAGTTTTCTGTCTGGCTTAGACGGAGAAAGGAGCGTCTAGAAGGAAACAAACTTCCTCGCGAGTGCCATCAGCTTGACCGTGCACGTGCATCTGGTTTGATGGTTCGTAAATTACCAGAGGTAGATCGACAATTGAGACCTGCATTAATATTTCTGCTAATTGATATACAGTAAAACCTGTTTTTGTGCGATCCTTTTTTGTGCGATTTGTTTTGTGTAATTTTATTTTTGCGCGACTTTTTTCGTGCGATTTATTTTGTGCTATTTTATTTTTGTGCGACTTTTTTCGTGCGATTTATTTTTATGCGGTATATGAATCTCAGTGACGTTGGCACCAGTTTAATGTTTCCTATCAATGTACCATATACATGTTGCGACGAACTCTGATTACGTGGTCTCCTTCACGACGATATATCTGGACTTCGCGATGCTTTGTTCATTATGAAAACTTCTCCATGTATATGTACAATGAAGAATTACATGTTTTTACAATTTTTCCAGGTATAATTTAATTATTTAATTTAATAGAAAGCACTCTCTCCTCTATTTCGTAAATAATTGATGTGTTTTCTAGGTGCGACTTTTTTTATGCGGTCCCTGTCCCATAAAAAAAATTTTGGGTAGTATATCGTACAATGTTGTTTATTATATACAAGTATTAGTAAAATTTCCAAATATTTTTTTGTACGATTTCTTTTATACGGTCTTTATAGACCGCACACAAACAGGTTTTACTGTATTACTGCTGATTGATTGCATAAATATTGAAGAAGGAACGTTGAAAATCGTATACCTATAAATTTGAGGATACCAAGCGTGACCCTCGAGTGACGAGCGTGAAAAATTTGCAAATTCTGTGTTCTAAAGTCTTGACAGTAACGAGTAACGAAATCAAAAATAATAAAAAAGTCGAATGTAAAAATTAAATCTTATAACAAGCGAATAGATTTTGATAATTGTACTACCGAACTTATCATTCTGGATACTCGATGGCTACTAATTAAAATCAACTGTCTGTTTTTCAAATTTTAACTTATATTTCACAACTATTTTACGCTATATACAAGTATTTTGAGGTTAAATGGTGCGTGGAAGTTGAGTGAGTTTGTGGAATGAATGTGAGGGAGAAGATCTGTCTGATTATATGGAGTCGGTTGGAGTCATCGAGGGTGATTGGACTGGTGGAAGTGGAAATTGTAGGTCAGTGATTGGCAAGGCGTTTGGTCTGAAGGTATGTCGAGATGCTGGAATGGATGAACGAAAAGGTAGAGAGTTGGAAAAAGCAGGAATTTTATTGATTTTCAATTATTGAAAGTGTTCATGTGGTCGCAGCCTGTTTGGGTGATATTAAGTGTCTTGCGACAAACATACGATTCATGCTATGATAATTAAATCATTCATCCTTATTCAGACACTCGTCATAATTCACTCAACGAAACATCTGGCTACCAAACTCCTAATTTCACAAATCCTGCAAAAACCCTAACCGACACGTAGCAGCAATAAACTCGTAAAGCAACAGAATGTCGTCTCATCATAAATTTCAAAATTAAGTCTTCGTAGTGACCCTTCAAATCGCATATACCATATATCTGGTCGTTTTATTGTTTTATTGTCTGCTCCTCTCTTTTTGTCTCCTCCCAGTTCCTGAAAAAGAAGCAAATTTACAGATTTTCCAGCAATAACGTCTCATCTAATTGCCACACCCTTGACCACTCCTCCACACGAATTCACTATAAAACATCCTGACTTCATTGCTCAAGCACTTAGTAGAAATTCAGATTCAGACACGTCAAAAGACCCAAAACACACTCAATCTTTGTAAATTCATTTTAAATTAAATATAATTGTTGTTTGTTTCGAAATCGTGTCAGTTTCAATTGTATCTACCTACTACATTACAACGGTGGCGAAAAGGTTCGTCACGAAGATTTACGCCCTTCGTTGGATTATCAACCGAAAATAAACCTCATCGTAACGCGTGCTCAAACATTAAGAGTTGTAGAATGTAATGAGATTTATGACACGGTGTATGCTATTGAGATAAGATGAAGACTAGGAACTATTGTCTATGCGTAAAGTCACACACCATATGAGTTTCGCATCCAGATAGTAAAACAAACTAAAGACCTTTCTCAAAAATAGCAGACACTCCAACATAGTGGCGTAAATCTCGTGATGAAATATCGGGTGAGCCTTGAAATCAATGGTTTCGAGAATCGAACAGTTATTTTCAATATGGCAGTAAGTGCTGCTCATCTGACTCGATCGACTCAAGATATCTCATTCGATGGTATTATTGATGTAAATATTTTGTGTGATTTCTCGAGCATAGAATATTCTCGTTCCGTTATTGACATCACCAAATGGCGTTTGTCGCCTGTTTTTGGGTAGAAGGGGTAGAAACTACCAAACTGAGGTTGGCAGAGTTAGTTGCGTAAGAACCCTCGACGATAAAGGCAGATGTAAAGACGATTTTTCAAAAATATATTCCTCTATTCATTTTCCTATTGAATACCGTGGCGACTACCATAGTCGCCTTTGCACCCAGTGACGCAAGGCTGAAGAGAATACTTGACCCTCGAAGCGAAGAGATTGGAGACATTAAACATATGTTTGACTCCAAACTTTCTCTTCGTCTTCTTAACGTTCGCATCGTCGAAAATTGTTAAACCCTTGAAAAACGTGATCGAAAGAGGGGAGGGTAGTAATCTATGCTGTGACAGAGTTTGGGAATCCTACGTGGATGAGGCTAAAGAATGATTGTTCGAGGATTGAGAAGGACGTTTTCTGCGAAAGTGCCCCCTTCTTTTCGACAACGAAATGAGAGAGCGAAAATAGATATAATGCAAGAGAAAGGAGCCTTCAGCAAGTTAATTAAAATTTGAGCGATATAGCGTCCAGACCTAGAGCAAGTATAGAGTTTAAGTTTGTTATCTGTTAAAATAAATTATTTGTTTTGTTGTTCAGAACAATCATTATTTAACCTCACCCACGTAGGATTCCCAAAATACTGTGGTTTATTGTAGCTCTGACTACCAAATTCTATGGATATCCTTGAAAAATGAAGCACAGCTCTTTTTTAAAAGTTATCATGAAGATAAAGAAGAATTGTGGAGTACGTGGACGAAAGCACAGTTGCACACCAAATGAATCACAATACGAAACACATATATAACACTTCACGTATCGCGACATAAATCTGAACATCCACGAAGCCCTCTGGACACACTGATAGAGAAGTTCGATTAAACTTCCTCGTTGCAACTTCTTGATTCGAACTACCACCGTGAACAGCGATTCGTTCGACTCTCTACGCTCGACACGCTTTCAAATTTTTGCATTACGAACTCTTCTGCAGTTCGCAGAGAGGAGCTCTCTTCCACTTACTCTTTTTCGCTTTCTGAAAGCTATCGACCACCCTATACTCGAATCGCACCCTTTAGGTGTCGCTGCTACCACACAGAATGTTCGCGTCGTTAATTCCTTTCTGAGGTTGTAAGGCTCAGATCGAACGCGATTGTTCGTGACACTGTTCACCAACTTAACCCTTTTGCTACCACCGTCACATATATGTGACACCCCGATTTTCTTTCCTAAGACTGGCATAAAAAATATGTAACAGCTATTCATTATCAGTTTATGATAATTGTTTGTACGAAATCGTGCAAACGATAGGTTGGGGAATAAGTTCGTAGCGTTTTTACCGAAAACTTTTATTTGAACGAGCTCGTGAGGCACCCAGGCTCCCAATTTTTCGGTGAATCCCATTGAATAAAGGCGATTGAGATTCGTTTTATGATCGCAGTTCATTTTTTCCGCCAATTCACGACTGGTTTGGCTTTCGTTCTCCCTCAAAAGTGATTTGAGACGTTCTTCATCGAATTCAGAAGGCCTTCCGCTTGCGAAGCGTGTCATCGACGTCAAAGTCGCCATTTTTGAACTTTGCAAACCTTTTCCGTGCTGTAACTCGCCTATGACACCTTCTCCATACGATGAAAAGCAAAAAAGAGCAGGTGTCGAAAATGTTGATTTTTGTCTTTTGGGTATTCCATTTCTAAGCCTCAAAACCAATAAAAAATTAAATAACTCAAAAATACAATTAACATAGTTTTGTAGAGCAGAAAGAGTTCTATCGAATGAATACTTACCCTTTGCCAAACAGCAAACAAATCGTTGTAAAATAAAAGAAATATAAAAACGCTATGAACTTATTCCCCAACCTAATAAAACAATAAAATAGATGCAGGACATTATTGATCTGAGGATAATGATTTTTCTTCTGAGGCCCTGGTAGCGAAAGGGTTAGTATTAGACAGCTTGTTCTAATTAAATGTTCGTTCATTTACGTTTCTCTGACAATTCGACCGTTTTTGTGAGAAGTTGTTCGTTCATTGTTCGATGATCGTGTGTAATCGACTGACTGTTCGACTTGCTAGTTTTTTGGAAATTTATCAGCAAAATACCAATGTGCAAATTACCAATCATTGTTTCCCTTCGAATATTCGCACATTCATCCCAAAAGGGTGGGAAGATACCTGCACGGACGTAGAACTTTCTAAGTCACTTGCTAACGTTTTAGGAATTTCCCAAAGGTCAAGATTTCGGTTTGGTCCCGTTAAGTGCACATGTTAAACTGACCCTTAACACTTTGCTGATCGGTGACGAGTTAACTCGTTTTTTCATACCCAAACGTTGCTGACTGGTAACAAGTTAACTCGTCTTTTCATACTAGAACGTTGCTGACCAGTAACGAGTTAACTCGTCTTTTCATACCCAAACATTGCTGACCGGTGACGAGTTAACTCGTCATTGCACTTGCATTATCTATTTCAATTGATGACACCAAGGGCGATATAGAATATTGCAAAAACTTGGCGTATCGTGTTTAGTCGTATCCGCTTTGTAACAAAAAAATTACTTTTCTTGGTATTTAGGTTTTTATCACAATTTTCTGTAAGTTTAATTTTATTTCATTCAGTATAAATAAAATTTATTGGAGTTTATTTAGAACGTTTTACTTCCATATTCAATTACAAAATAATAGCCAGTGACATGACATAGTTTCTGTGTGAAATTCGTGGTTAACAAAGTGTTAAGAAATGCCCCGTTTACAACAAGCGATGGCTATTGAGGACGTCGAAATGAAATATTTTACAGACCATTGTATCGAAGGTCGCGAAAGTTTACGAAATTACTTAACTTAGAGCTCCATAGACGCATATATGCGTTTGGCGAAAGTCATCCGTGTAGCCTAAGGCCGCATTTATGTGTTTTCTCTAAGTCATCGCCCTGGACTAAGAACGCATATATGCGTTTGTCGATTTTTTCAATCAATATACAATCATTTTCGTGTAAAATTAATACAGGGCCACTCGTTAGTAATTTGCCTTCCTGAGGTAGCGGTTGGGCAATATTAGGGTCATAAAAATCCCCAGGAATTTGCGAAACGGAAATCCCATTTTACGTCCCACTCTGTAACCAATTAGATTTCAAAATTATTAATTCCGGTTGTAAATATCAAATTAAGTTTTTTAGTTGATTGTAAAATTTAATGTTTTAAACTGTTAATGTTTATAATACATAATTTTAATGCTCAAAAATAACAGTCTTTAGCTATTTAGCCTTCTGCAAAAGAATCACTATAATTTATTACTGTTTGCGTCTTGAATAGTCACTTCAGTGCGGCAAAAAAGTATTTCGGCCCCAGCGATGGTCGGCAATAGCCGTGCTCCATCCCTACGAACCGTTTCGACCAGTAGTATTCAGAGCTTTAAGGGTTAAAACGTCTTAATCTCAAAAATAGCTTTTTCGTCAGGAACGTGTAATAAACGAAATCTTGGAAAATTCACGTTTTAATTGTTTCGTCGGTCGGAACATTAGAGGTGACACAGAACAAGAGATAACACTAGCGGCGGCAGTGAATATTTTCAAGGGCCAGTGCGAGGTAGGCGAGCGTAGAACGAGCGATCGAACGACGAAACGCGCTCACTTCCGGAAACGGAGCAGTTAATACCAGCATGAAACGCGTCGCACCGCGAACAATAGCAGTTCCGAGCGAGCGCGACTGCTTGCCATCCACGATTCCTAAAACTGCGACTGCTGACGCGACAGCTGGATCGTTAAATTCGGCCAGTTGCCCGGAAACGAGAAGGTGGAAAAATCAAGCGGTCCCGCGTGCTGAGTCGCGACAGATCGTTCGACTCGTGCAAGCTGTCGATTCGATGCTGGCGAGCGCGACAGGCGAGCAGATTGTAAAAGTCATAAGTGAGAGGGTTTTGAAAATAAAATACTTTTTAACCAGACATTTCACTTAATTGAATAATTAAACGAAGAATGGGAGGAAAAGGTATTTGTTGGTTTTCGTTGGAAACTAAATACAAAACTTTTGCTAATTTGGCTAATTATTCTTATTTGTATTGTAGGACATAAATTTCAATCTTAAACAAGCTCTTAAAATTGTAGAAGATCTCGATCCGGCCGCTCAGAGGAGAAACGAATAGTAGCTGTTGTTAATAAATAAATAAGAACTTTATTAGTTAACAGGCTTATCCATTAAACACTTGTTCTCCCTGACTCGCGCACTGTTCGCTAGTTACTCTTGTAGGCTAATGAAATTATCTTAATTTAAAAATTAATCGATAATTCAAGTTTCAAATGTTATGTGCGTGGAATAGTCTAGAATGCGAGCGAGAGAGTAGTGCGTTTGACGTATATACTCGTCCTGTAAAATAAAAAATTACCATTCACGCTAAAGACTAGAAATCTCAATAAAATGTAATAAGAATATTATTTGGTGGTATGTTCCCTTTATATACATAGCTTGAAATTTTGTAAACTATTTTCTTATTTTCCTTGTTTATTCTTGCTATCTTCAATTTTTCTTGTTTATGTACTTTATTATTTTTTGACACTTTCCAAGCTTTTAGTAAGAATAACGTATTCAGAAACGAATTGTTAGTTTTTTTTACGAATAAAAATGTAATCCTTCCTCGTTTTTCGTATAATGTATAATAGTAACCATTTGCCCTGCGTTTGACGTGTATACGCGTCGTTGCTTGTTTTTAATTCCGCACCCTGTGGTGATCTTTTGAAACTAAATTCTACAGTTAACTGGTTAAAAGTTAATCAATAATTCAGGTTTTAAATTTTATGTGCGTGGAATAGTCTAGAATGCGAGCGAGAGGGAATGTGTGGAGTAAATAAGTTTTTCCTGTGAATGTTTTAAAACGATCAGTTAGTTGTTCAGTAGCAGTCTTTCAAGTAATATCTCAATTTAAAAGAACTATCTAATAATCTTGTAATTGTCATTAATTAATAAATTTCCTACACTCTCAACTTCACATTGTTGCTGTTTGCTGATTACTCTTGTCCTTACGCTATGGTTGCTCGCTGGATACTGACTCTTGCACTCTCTGGATTCACCCTGTTCCCAGTGCATTCCTCATGCATCCATTTCTCAAACACTCGAGGTCACTTTTACACTACCCTCAACATTCCCAGACGATCCTGTCGCCAGGTCCCAAACACTCTTCTTTCGCACCTGGGCCTCTCGAACTCAATCGCACGCAGTTACTTCACTTATTTCCTCTCCAAGCACTCTTCTTTCGCACCTCGACCTCTCGAACCCAGTAGCATTTATTTCGTTCTATACATTCTGGCGCCCGCATATATTCATTCGCACGCACTCCAAATCGTTCACACCCTATACTATAGATATCACTTGAATAAGTGCCAATACCTATTGCTTTTACATACTATTCCATGCATTATTAAATTAAATCTGTTCCAAGCGCAAAAATCTTGTCGACTAAATCTTGTCGACTAGAGTTAACTCTTAATTGACACACACAGAAAATTTCGTAGACCTTTGTTAACGATCGTAGTTAAAAAAGACACTTAATCTTCCAAATGTACGTAGCAACGAAACGGCAGAAATCAATCAAACAGTCTGCTATAACGACAAAACAGAGAAAAATAAATTTTAAAAATCGAACAGCTACGCGCCATGCTCTAAAGAAGTTATTATTGCCTCGAATCGAACGAGATATTTTAAAGAACTATTTAGAAATGTCCAAGAGCCCGTAACAACGCCAAGATGGGTGGCATACCCATTTTAGTGCGAGCGCAATTAGTTACCTTCGAGTAACTGGGGGTTAACGTAGACCACCCTCTACGTCCAAGACGTACATTTATTAAAAGAATACGAGTGTAACGCTGTTAGCGAGCAAAGACAAAGAAAAAAAAGGGGGTCAACGAAGTTGGCTTGGCTGGAGTTAAAGCAATTACACAGAAATTATTACTCCTCGCTTTAACGCACCGTGTATTCCACAAAAATGAAGAGAAAAATAATGATTCCGATTCCACGCTTGAAAAATGGCAACGTTCTATGCAGAAGACAGTCTTACGTATTTAATTTGGAAGAGCAGGAGAAAAGTACGACTTGAGGAGCAGGACGCTGCCCACAGACACATCCGCCATTGTCTTCTTTTTTTTTCTTTTTAATAGCTACTGTTACGTCATTTCGTAACAACACATGCATAATATGGAAAATCTGTTAGATTCTCTCAACCATTGTAAATAATACTTAATATTCTCAGAAACTCTAATCTGACCCGTAATAACAATAAGCTTATAAGGCTGAAGCGTGCTGTTTCGCTTTTGCTGCGAATGAAAGAGGAATGAAGGAAAGAAAAGAGGGAGAAGGAAGAACACGTTTCGTCCTGGGCCTGCTAGTGGACTCATCAGTGCCACTACCTAGCAGGCCCTGCCTTAGACGCGGAGATATTAGGGACAGGTCAGAAGTTGTATTTATATTGAAACGGAGACGGAAATGTGCACTTTTGGGACACTGTAAGTTATGATGTCCCTCTAGTGGTGAATGTCGAGAGCCCGCCACAAGGCCATCAACCTTCATATACTTTCTACGACCATTTTATTATCCGTTCGAACAATTTTCAGTTTTTAATCTTACTTTTGTCCTGCATGTTTAAAAATGGCAAGACACTTCATGAAGTTATTACTTGTTATGTTCCAGTCGGTCATTTTTACAAATTCCTAAGAAATTTTGCATAACCAACAAGTTTTCAAATAAGAGACTACCATCAGACGCTTCATGTTTGATGGAAATTCCACAAAAATTCAGAATTCAATCAAACTTCCAGATATACACATGTATGTGGGAAAGAACAATGCAGGAAAAGAAATAACGACCGAACAATGACTGACTAAATTTACTGTATATACGTGCGAATCATCGACTCTCGACTTCCTTTTTTCTCGACATCCTCCTGATGTTCATTTCACGTCACCTCGCTCACGCATTCACTCATTCACTCACTCATCATGCCAAATGTCTCGATACTACATTTTACTTTAAAAGTATATCTCAAATTATTTAAGTATAGTTCGTGTTTGCATGCATAGTATCATATTCCATTAAAATTTATACAGGGTGATCTCTAACCGGTGATACAACTGAAAATAGGGTGATTCTAGATAAAAAAATTAGTCGAAAATATAGAATAATTTTTCATTTGAGCCTTTGTTTTCGAGAAAATCCATAAATTACGAACAGGTAATGAAATAGAATGTCTGAAACAAAGTTTATTCTTACAGAAATTGCTGAAAATGTTGGCCATCCTGCCGAAAACATAATTCTGCTCGTCTAATTAAATTTCTACGAACACTTTTTAAGGTATTCGGTTGTTTTAATGTATGAAAAACTAGAATAATCTTTTTTTTTTATTGCTCGCAGCTTGTGATTTCTTCAAAATATGCGATTGATTCAATATGAGCCCACAAGTAACAGTCAAGCGGAGTTAAAGCTCAGACGAGCGTGGTGGCCAAACTATTGTTCCACCACGACCAATCCAAGCTTGGTAATATGGATTTAAAAAATCTCTCATAGCTAAAAAAAACATTTCCATGATGTTGGAAGTATTTATCGACATAACTTCAATCGAAACAATGGTCCACAATGAGATCCACTATATCGAGACATGATAAAATACACCCATACCCAACAAAAATTCAAAGACGATTTTCTCAAAAACAAAGCCTTAAATGAAAAACTATTATTCTATATTTTCGACTTAATTTTTCATCTAGAATCACCCCCCTTTCGTTTAAAGTTAAGTAAAGTAAAATAATAATAAAAATAAAATATAATAATAAGTAAAGTACCACCAGTTAACGGATCACCCTGTATAAAACAGTTGAAAATGTTTTATCATTATACCAATCCAAATATTCAAACGATATTTAATTGGACCGTTTATTTTGAAAGTTGTGCAAGTCCATTTTCTTTTGTTTCGTGAAAATTGAATGTTAGCAGATCTGACAATTAAAAAATATAAGCTAATTATGTGAAGTCTGGGAATGTTTTTACTAATTTATCAATATGTAATTTAATTATATAAATTTCTTTTAGGCAAATTTAACTAAAATAATTGACTATTTCCAGGCTGCAAATAGACTTACACTACTTCCATAATTAGTCAATTGTAAGTATCATTTAATTTCAATTTTGAAATTACAAATATCACTTAAAATATATCTCATATTAATCTAATTTTGTTTATAAATAATAACAAGAAATAAAATAGGATTAGCATTTTTTATTATGAATATTAATTGTATTTATATATTGTCAAACTTAACACAAGATATTGGTATTATTAATTATTTATGCTCTTCATGTGACAGTGTTTTGAAATATTCACGATGCACAGGAGATATATAAAGTAATAGAAATTGGACTTACATCACTTTCATAATCAATGGTTACGCAATTTCTTTTACCGGCCAATTTTAAATTGAAAAAGCAAAGCATTGGTATTTTTTAAGGTATTAAATACTAACTTAAGTTATAAACAAAAAAAGTTTACACTAAATTATGTCATATCTCATTTTTTTTAAAAAAGGACTTACACCACTTTCAAAATAAACGGTCCATATATCGAATATATATCCTTATATTTTTCGAATTTACTAGGCTTGGCATCGTGATACAACATTTCAATTGAACAAAGCATTGGCATTTTTCAAATATATAAATACTAACTAGTTATAAACAAAAAGTTTACACTAAATTAATCATAAATTACGTTATATCTCATTTTTTTTAAAAAGGACTTACACCACTTTCAAAATAAACGGTCCAATTATCACTTGAAGCACAGAAGGATTTAACGATATATCGCGTATGCGCGGTAAATAACAACCCAATAGTTGGCAATGGGAACAAATGAATTTGTTTGCGCCACAGATAACTCTGACGGGGCATTGATTAGGTGGATTCGAGGCAGGAACGTTCGAAGGAAGCCGAGCTAACTTCCCACCGGACGTGGACAGGTATTTATGGTCCTGACCCAGGGCTTTCTCGGCCATCGGGCCAATGAAATTCCGATTTGGCGAGCGTGGCTCGTTCGCTCACGGACCATCAGCGAGTTTTCGCAATTGCACGGCGAAACTTCTGCCGATTCGAGGCGGTCGTTAGAGGCGCTGACTGCGGAAATGGCCGATTCGTTGTCCGTTTTAATTAGCAAGATGTTCGAACAGCGGTGGAAACTGCCACTTGGAACGTTCCAAGGTCGTAATAGATGACGCCACGAGGATGTCGAGCGGATTAGATCGACAATCTGTTGGGTGAGATTTCGACGCTTCCTGTGAACACTTGCGTCTCACCCTTTGTGATGAAACACACGATGCAGCCTGAGTTGAACAGTGCCTGAAGCTACGCGTCAAATCGCGAGCACACAAGGTCGAATGTCGCGAGACAACCTTGGATATTCATGGTATCGTGCGACGTTACGCTCGTAATATCTCGTGGACTTCGTTTACGAATGATATCTGTTCTTCGATCAAGTACAACACGTTTTAAATTCCAACGAAACGTGCTGGATTCTGAATAATAAGTATGAAAGCTACTCTGGCTTTTTGGGTCTGGTATTTAACGAATTCGTAAGAAGCTTGTGAAAGGATAGTTTTATAGGTTGGAGGAAGTAGTCAAGGGTCAAGAATGATACCATACGACATATTAGACGTGTTTGAATGTATTTAAAACTAATATGTGTTATATGCATACGTGTGGTTCGACTATCACTTATTCTTCTTCTTTATGCTCCATGGCGTGATGCTTAATTGGTAACAGTCGGTCAACAGACGTAGTTGAGCAAGATTTACAATGTACTTCTTTGCAGTTTGAATTAAATCTTTCATTTTATTCTCCTAAAATAAAATAAAATATTGGACAAGAAGTGACAGAAGGGATGAGTAGTATTTAGGATACATTAGGAGATCCCAAACTATGTGAATAGGTGTTCCACGACAATGAAAAGGTTTTGTGCACAGCAATACATTTAAAGATCGTCTACTTCGTTTTGAAAAGCGAGTGATGATCAATATCGAACTGATAGTTGTGACGTCAAGTGTCAAGGTGCAGACGCAGGACTTTCGGTTTCTGTAACCTATTTATTCGTAGCGAGGTAGAAATGCAAGAGCAGGCACGACGCCAACTTACCAATATTGTGCTTGATATCAAAAAGACATGTAATTCAAGGACTGAAAATCATTAAAGTTATTAAGTGGTTTATTTATCCACATTTTTATGTTTATATTTAAAATCTAAATATTATAGTTCGATATTTAAAAATAATTATTAAATAATATTTTCGACTTATTTTTTTATGTAGAATCATCAACCTTTCGGTTGTACCACCCTGTATAAACTTTAATAGAATATGATACTATACATGCAAATAAAAACTATACTTAGATGATTTGAGATATGCTTTTAAAGTAACACATGTATATTTGCATGGTTGATTGAATTCTGAATTTTTATGGAATTTCCATCAAACATTTAGTGTCTGATAGAAGTGTCTTATTTGAAAACTTGTTGGTCATGCAAAATTTCTTAGGAAATGATAAAAATGACCGATTCGACCGTAACAAGTAATAACTTTATGAAGCGCTTTGACCTTTCTAAACATGCATGACAAAAATAAGACTAAAAACTGAAAATTGCTTCTTTTTTTAAAAAATCGTTTTTTTAAAAAATGAGATATGGCGTAATTTATGCATAATTTAGTGTAAACTTTTCGTTTATAACTAGTTAGTATTTTATATCTTAAAAAATGCCAATGCTTTGTTCAATTTAAATGTTGTAGAGCATACATAATTACTAATGAAGAGCATAAATAATTAATAATACCAATTTCTTGTGTTAAGTTTAACAATATATAAATATAATTAACGTTCATAATAAAAAATACTAATCCTATTTTATTTCTTGTTATTATTTATGAACAAAATCGGATTAATATGAGATATTTTAATTGATATTTGTTATTTGAAAATTGAAATTAAATGATATTTATAATTAACTAATTATAAAAGTGGTGTAAGTCCATTTGCAGCCTGGAAATTGTCAATTACTTTAGTTAAATTCGCCTAAAAGAAATTTATATAATCAAATTACATATTGATAAATTAGTGTAAACATTCCCAGACTTCATATAATTAGCCTAAATTTTTTAATTGTCAGATCTACTAACACTCAATTTTTTCGAAACAAAAGAAAATGGACTTGCACAACTTTCAAAATAAACGGTCCAATTAAATATCGCTTGAATATTTGGATTGGTACAATGATAAAATATTTTTAACTGTTTTATACAGGGTGATCCGTTAACTGGTGGTACTTTACTTATTATTATATATTATTATTATTATTATTATTATTTTACTTTACTTAACTTTAAACGAAAGGGGGGTGATTCTAGATGAAAAATTAAGTCGAAAATATAAAATAATAGTTTTTCATTTGAGGCTTTGTTTTTGAGAAAACCGACTTTGAATTTTTGTTGGCTATGGGTGTATTTGATCATGTCTCGATATAGCGGATCTCATTGCAGATCATTATTTCGATTGAAGTCCTGGACTTGCATCACTTTCAAAATAAACGGTCCATATGACAGTCGATGGCCTTATAAGCTTATTGCTGTTACGCGTCAGATTAGAGTTTCTGAGAATATTAAATATTATTTACAATTTATGTATTATGTACAATTTGTATTATTTACAATGGTTAACCAATACGCGATGAGCCTACAGTAGATTTTCTATGTAATGCACGTGTTGTTACGGAATGACGTAACAGTTGCTATTAAAAAGAAAAAAAAGAGGACAATGACGGATGCGTCTGAGGGCAACGTGCTGCTCCTCAAATCGTATCATTCTTCTGTTCTTCCAAATTAAATACGTAAGACTGTTCTCTGCATGGAACGTTGTCATTTTTCAAGCGTGGAATCAGAATCATTATTTTTCTCTTCATTTTTGTGGAACACACGGTGCGTTAAAGCGAGGAGCAATAATTTCTGTGTAATTGCTTTAACTCCAGCCAACCCAACTTCGTTGACCCCTTTTTTTATCTTTCTCACGAATATTTAATATTTCAATAGTAAGTCTACGTTTTTGTAAGCCTAATTACTTCCTCGCTGCTATTAGAATCGCAATCCTTCACTTTCATCGAAACTTTTTGCCTTTATCCAGAGAAATACTTTTAATCCATAAGGAAAACACCGCCCATACATTATGTATTTCTATTTTCTTTTCTAATTTTTATTGATAGGAATTATCTAGCTTAAAAATTACGCCAAGTGTTACGTGAAAATTTCCAGGTTTGCAAAGTGTTTCTATTGAGTATGAGTAGAAGAAAATGAAATTTCTCTGATATACTATTTACAATATACTTTATTCGAAGGCTTAGAAGAATGTTTGTATCCTTCGAAAGCTACACGAACTGCGAGGACGCTCAATAAAAAATCTAGAATCTTCTCGTCTAAGGAAAAATCCTATTTCTTAATGCAAGATTCAATTTTGCTTTTACGTTGACTAGTTCAAATAATTCAACAACTCCATTACAGAAAAGATTGGGACCCCTGAGATATACGACTGTTTAAGATAAGTCGATATTTTGTTGGATTCTGGGTTGAGTAGATCAGAGGGAATCGAGAATACTTTAGAGGTTTATTTAGACGCTAGTCCTGCACGCAAGTAACGACTAAAGGAGACTTAATAGTCGACGGTGAGTAAGTTAAAGTACAAAGATCAGCCAGCAACCAAAAGACAGAGTACAGGATGAGTAAGCGGTTACAGAAAGTTAGAACAGTTGGCATTTGGAAACTATGATTAAGATACTTACTGAGTTGAGAAGAATTTAAATCTGTTAGTTTTCGTTGGAAACCAAATACAAATATGAATCTCTTGTCCTCAAGAGAGAAGAGATGGCATTTCTTTATAGATATATATTTCTAAAGTTTGTTTATATAAAAGGCGATAGAGCCTTGCGCACACGCATGATTAGTAACCGATGCTTGAAGTCATTGACTCTACATGTTTTAACTTTAGTTCAGTTCTCTAAAGAGAGTGCAAGGCAAAGGTCACTTCTAGTGCGTGAAAATAAAGAACATTATAGAAAAATTAAATAGCTATTAGTTATTTATAAAACCCATTTCCAACAAAATCGTTATCGATATTGTCAAAAGTCATGCAACAATGTACAAAGATAGCGATGATGACTATGCCTCATGAAAGAGTAATTTGGCATCCAATAATAAAACTGGAATAGTTGAAATTTGGAAACTGTGATTAAGATATTCGCGTTGAGAAGAATTTACATCGTTATAGACATTGTCAAAAACCACGCAACAATGTACAAAAAATTACGACAATAACTATGCCTCGTAAAAGAGTGATTTGGCATCCAACAATAAAGCTAGAATAATTGGAATTTGGACACTACAATTAAGATATTCGCGTTGAGAAGAATTTACATCGTAATCGACATGGTCAAAAGCCACGCAACAATGTACAAAAAATTACGATAATAACTATGCCTCGTGAAGGAGTGATTTGGCATCCAACAATGTAACACGAAACGAGACTTGAAACGAAGTAACAAATTGATACGTATATCTGCCACTTCTGCATAGAAATTTCCCTTCCTCGAGGATGAACGAGCGTCGAAAAGAGCCTGGAAGGATGCTCGTGAAAACCCTCGTCAAGTAAAACGACACCGTTTCAGATCTACGCAAGGCGGTACACGCCCGCCGCGGCTGAGTTACTGGGAACTATAATCGGCTTTTGTGTGCAGATAAAGTAGCGCCAACGTGCAAGGAACGATGCAAATGAATCTCCTCGAAATTACGAGGATCGCTCGAATGTTTGTTGAATGTATAATGATGTTTATGCGCGCGATTAAATTCGGTTGTAATTAAAGTACGACGAAAGTGGACTCGACGCTGGAACAATTTACAGAGGATCTGTGCCGCAACGTTAATTGCGTTTTACAAATTTACAAGGTGAATTTTCTCTGCAACGTGGGTGTAACGCGCGTTAACTTTTGAGAGCGAGATGTGTACGTATCGATAACGTAAAACGATGTTTACATTTATCGAGTTTTAGGAGAAATATCGTTGCGTATGGCCACGTTCCTGCCTCCATGAACAGTCGTACGAGCCACAGACGCGAGTGCCTTAACCAGTTAATTGTGGAATTTAGTTTGAAAAGATCAGCACAGGATGCAGAATTAAAAACAAGCAACAACGTGTATACACGTCGAACGCAGGGCAAATGGTGCTATTATACAGTTTACGAGAAACGAGGACGGATTACCCTTTTTATTCGTCAGAAAAACTGACGATTCGTTTCTGAATACGTTATTCTTACTGAAAGCTTGAAAATTGTCAAAAAATAATGAAATGTGTAAACAAGAAAAATTGAAGATAGCAAGAATAAACAAGAAAAAGAAGAAAATAGTTTACAAAATTTCAAGCTATATATATAAAGGGCACATACCATCAAATAATATTTTTATTATATTTTATTGAGATTTCGAGTTTTTGTAGTGAATGGTAATCTTTTATTTCACACGACGAGTATACACGTCGAACGCACTTAACTGGTTAATATACGTAATATGCGTTGCAATTAACGTTTGAACGTCGATTAAAAGATCCCATTTTTCGAGGAATTTCGAGGAATTATTAGAGGACTTCGTGTGAATAATAAGAGAGGAATTTTATGTTACCTTAAATTCTGGTAATCGAAAATTAGTTCAATACTTTGACTATGGCAGATTTTGAAACACACTAGTCATACGAAATAATGTTATTCGTTTCTTTGTATTCTGGATTATTGCATTGGAATTTTTCTAAGCAGTTTAGGAGGTTTGTAGTATCACAAGTGCAAGTTTTCTAAGCGCTTTGCAGTGTCACAAGCGCAAGTTTTCTATGCGCCTTACAGTATCACAGGCGTAAGTCTTTTAAGCGCCTTACATTATTTATAAATGTTTTCTTTGGTATTTCAAATAAATAATATTTAAAAGCATTACAAGTTATCAATAAAAGTTATAATAAATGTTTAACTTTTAACTATTGAAAAGCTTTAGTTCAAATGTTCTTTACAAATTTATCCTTTAATATTCTAATCAAATAATATCTAAAAGAATTACAAATTTAATCACCTAATTTTTCTATATAAAAAAATTCCTTTCTTTTTTCCATTGCCAATGTAACAACCACCCATAACTGTGCCACAAAAATTGTTTAGCTCGTCAAGAGTGCCTACGACGAAAGAAATTCGATATCCACCGATGCAAAGGAGTCGAATCGTGAAAATGAAAGATTGCGTCGAGAGAAGACAAAGTGTATGGTATTGTCCACGGGTTATCGCGATGAATACCAATGGTTCTGGCTTGATCGATTTTGCACAGCGGTGTGCCAACAAAAAAACTACGTTGTATTGGACGAAGCACTACCTTTCTGATAGAGGAAGGAACAAACTAAGATTCTGTTTCCGTGATACTCTTTATTTCGCACGTTTCAACCGCTAAAACGCTGAGTCAGTTCTGACAATTCGAGCAAAGATCCGGAAAAATGACAATTCTGAAACTGTTAAGATTCATTAAATTTGATTTGTTGAAACATAGCCTAAAGCAAACAGAGGTTCAGCCAGGCCTGCTAATTCATAAAACGACAACTGTCGATCCGTCCTTTGGAGATTGTCGAAAATAGCCACATTTGGCAAGCAGCAGTTCGGAGCAGGAATAATATCCAAATAGCCACTACTTTCGAAGTCGAGTTAATTATTATTTATTACATATACCTACTAAAGGTCTTCGTCGTTTACTTTGAATCTTTTGTGTCGTTTCATCAAGTCTTATTGATCAAGTCGGGGCGCTTTTTTGGTTTATTGCTTGCTACAGTCAAGATTAGGACACGCGAAATCCATGGGTGTGTCACCTGAGGGCGAATCTGGAAGAGGGTTTGGAACGGTTACTTTATCAGAATTTGCATTAACTAATAATTTTCGACAGTCGCTTCCCTCACCAAATTTCGTAGAATGTCCAACGACGAATCCGCATGTCCTAGCTAAAGAACATACGCACCAACAAACCTTTCTAAGATCTCGTCATCCATAGGAAAGTTAGTTAAAAAATACGTACCAAAACCTTGTCGAAAGTTTCATTAATTACTGCACTCCCCAACAGTTATCGAAATATAACTTAGAAGAGATACAAATCGTTCAGGATCATTCTCTACCAAAGTTAATCCTCAACCACACAAACGTTAAACTAAACGTTAGGAAATAACAAAAACTATGTCGTTGTAGGGGTTGAGGCACACACATAGGTCCAAGGTCAAACTATACCGAGTGGTGATGGAAACGATCGAATTACGTTGAACCGCGTTGCTTTGGTTCTGCTGTGGATGAAAGAGAAGAGGAGGAAGGAAAAAGAAGGGAAGAATGTTCACTCTTGGGAAACTGTAAGCGATGATGTCCCTCTAGTGGCGAGTATTTGGAGACCGCCATAACGCTAGTGGTCAAAATCTAAACTAAGTGGCCGCCACCAAACTGAATCTTACTCTCAGGCACCAAGTTGTCCTTAAATGATGCACGCGGAAATTCTGTGGGTCTCCATAAACGATTGTAGTCAGCGATAACCTTAACAGACACTTCAGCTGTGAAATACATGGCACAACATAGTATAAATCAACCAAAAGGTTTTCTTGCGTAATAAGCGTAGAAGTGAAACTCTAATATCGAAAACTAGAAGTGCCATGATCACAAAATAATTATTGCTGCTCTAAACCGAATTAAGACTAATGGAATATTTACAAACAAGCAAAAACCCCTAATAGATAACGCCAAGACGGCTGACATATCCGTCCTGGCGTAAACACTTATTTTTTTAAGAAAACAAATTAAATGAACGGTATTTTAATCCCATTTGATCAGTATTGTGAGGTTTTAAGGAGAACAGGCGTAATTGTAATTGGGCGTGAAGAATTGTTAGGCTATTTTTGCCAGACAAGCTACTTGGTTGTTTGCCTTCAACTCAAACTCAAACTGACTCTTGCTATGCAGACACATTCTTATATGCATTCACTCATCGAGCATTCTCAAGCATTCAGATACACACACATATATTCTTATGCATAAATTTTGGAATATCCTCAAATATTTGCAATTACATTTTAATTTTCCATAGATACCCAGTCGCAATAAAATCATTCACACTGTACAGTATTAATCCCTTTTGGTCTGTATTTTAATCTTTTCTCATTGGTATTTAAATATGAAGGGTCAGTGTCCCTTAAAAATATGTACGAAGCCCTTAGTGACAGCCAAAGAAATACCAATTGGTCAGTAATTCTTTGACGTACAATTAGTCTATAATGGAATGGGTTTAACCCTTTGTGCTTGGGACTCTTTTCACTTGGGCGAACCAGCAACTCGAGACCAGTCAGCCACTCTCGTGTATTTCATGAGTTCCTTACAGTTATCTTAAAATAATTTTGTCTATGTAAAGATGTAATTTTGTTCGTTATTGCCGAAAAATTGAACTCATTTTTACTAGAAGTAATTTCTTTGTCGTGTTACATACTTATTGGGCTCAGTAGCTGTGAGAGAAATATTCTGACTGCCAAGAAAGTTGAACTCGAACTAACGTCGAAGGCAGAGTCCGATCCGCGGTCGCAAGTGTTTTTGAGATAAAAAATCTTAAAATACACTGTGTCACTCGACACTTCATAAGATAATTCATAAAAAACTAGGAGTAGACTTGTCAAGCGATATTCGTTAGACTAAACCTAAATAAATACCATTATGTCTCGATTTACCGTATCGACTTGAGTGGTGCCCGAGTTAATATCAAAAAGGTCAATATAAAATTATTAATAATAATAATATAAAGTCAATTTTATAAAATTTTTTAAGGGTTAATTTTATAAGGTCAATGTAAAGTAGAAAAAGCAATATTAAATCCATTTCATTGATCAATTGCTAGTTATTTAGCTACCCATGGGTGACATACCCGTTCTGGCGTAAACACAAACTAAAATCATTAAACGATAAAGTTTAGCGTTAGAAAAGCTGGCATAAACGCTGAGGCGCGGTATCGTAACGCGAGGTACGACAAATCACTCATTAGAAATGCATTGGTATGTGGGCGCACGTCCAGAAGAGGGTAGAGCCGAGACCAGCGATGGGGTTGGAAGTCACGGAATAGCAGTAACCCGTATATTCGTGGCTGAGTCGGTGGGGTCGGATATATCGGGTTGAAACGTGCCAGAAACGGAATTACCGTGAAATATACAGCGAACTGTAGCAGGCGTACATGCGATATTCTTTGCCAGGGCCATAAATCATGCGCGTCGAAAACTCGAATCGCTGGAGAAGAGTATTACCCTCTACCAGCGAGATAACAAAATATTCCATAATGTTATACGCGATAAAAACTCGCGTGTCGATATCATTATTCTCAGACGAAATAAAAATCGTTGATACACCAACGGCAATTTGTTACACGCGTGTCTATGACTCGAAATCAGAGTGTACAGGGTGGGAAAGTCGACTTTTATTAACGATCGCGAGCGTATTTAGTGCTGTGCTCGGTTGACGTATATTTACAAGGGTCAGTGTAATATTAACGATTCTCGCAAACACGTGCGATTCATGGCGCTCGTTTTACACGAAAATTGCGTTACGCGAGAACGATGGCTTTTTCGTGCTGTCACCGTTTGGCGGAATTATTGCATTATCATCGACTAGTTCGCGACGAAGCAGGAAATATCGACAGGTAACCTATTAAACAAAAGTGAATATTCACCGTCGCTATTTGGCAAACATTTTGTTTCTGTTTATAAAAGCTGAATTAACGTCGTGTACCACTAGATTCGACAAATTTCTGAAATAACGCTAAGGTTATGAGAAATGAAAATTAATAACGAACAGAAGCGATAATATGGCTGGCTATTGAGTTGTACCACTGTGTTTAAAAGCCATCGCTTTCCAGCTTCATCATTTTCGATTCCTGGCAAGTGGCTGGCGAGTTTTTATCAGTCTCGATCTTTGGCAAAATTATGAAATATAAAACGCGTGATTGCTGTTTGGAATTGGCAGCTAAGAAGAAGAAAACTCGCGACGAAACGCGTCGCAAAAAAAGTTTAACGAGCCAATATGGCACTGGATCGTTGGCGAATCACTCTCGATCGCTGAAAAAATTATGAAATATAAAACGCATGATTGCTGTTTGGAATTGGCAGCTAAGAAGAAGAAAACTCGCGACGAAACGCGTCGCAAAAAAAGTTTAACGAGCCAATATGGCGCTGGATCGTTGGCGAACGAAAGAACGTGGACAGAGTCTGACGATGGTGAGAAAAAATGGCGACGATCGAAGGGAATCTATTCACCGCGCGAATTCGATTACGTAAGGAGCTTTCGTTTTTGCAATGCGGCGTGCAAATGTTTTTACAGCGAGTGCTTAACGAGGATGCGCTGCGCAAAAACGTCGCGGCGCGAGGAAGCCCTGCTTTTAGCGGGTTCCACCTTTGCTGAGCGAAAAACGAACCGTAATTAGAGAAAAAGGACTCCTTTGGGATCAAATAATTAAGGAGCGCATGTTTTCTAAATGCACAGAGTAAATCTTGTTTAATTTTCGTTATCATTGAATTGTCGCGCGATAAGTCTACTCTATGATAGTTATCTGTTCTCATTGTAGTGATTTTGAATAGATGTTAGCGAGGTATTAATGCGTAATATTTCAATAAAAATCAAGGTTACTTCTCAATTTTTACTTCTCAGTTTGTATGTCTCCAAGTTCGAAGTAGCGCGATGGTGCTTCAAAATTATTGTTTCAAAATTCCAAGCAGAGTAATGGCACTTCTCAGTTTGTACGACTCAAAGGTCCAAGCAGAGCCATGATGCTTCTCAATTTCTATGCCCCAAAGTTTAAAGGCAGCGTGATGATGCTTTTCAATCTCTAAGCCTCAAACTTGCAAGAATCGCGATGATGCTTCTCAATTCCTACGTCTCGAAGTTCCAAGCAGTGCACTGGTGCTTTTCAATTTCTGAACCTCAAACTTGCAAGCATAGCGATAGTGCTTTCAATTTCTGAGCTCCAAACTTGCAAGCATCACGATGGTGCTTTCAATCTCTAAGACTCAAACTTGCAAGAATCGCGATGATACTTCTCAATTTCTACGTCTCAAAGTTCCAAACAGTGAACTGGTGCTTTTCAATTTCTGAACCTCAAACTTGCAAGCATAGCGATAGTGCTTTCAATTTCTAAGCTCCAAACTTGCAAGCAGTGCGATGGTGCTTTCAATGTTTAAGCCTCAAAACTTGCAAGCATCGCGATGGTGCTTCTCAATTTCAATATCTCAAAGTCTCAAACAGTGCGACGGCGCTCTTTTTCTATTTATCAGTAGAAAATCTTGCATTATTATTACTGTGCTAATATTATGAGTGTCCAGCATGCAGTTAAATTGACTCTTTTCATCGAGTTAGCACTTTGAAGCATTACACAGTAGAAACTCAATTGTGCCGTCTGGCATTCAAATCGTTAGTAACCGAATGTGCCAATCCTCGTGCATAGAAAATAGAAACATAAAATAGTGATCTTTACACAGTACGGTTCGGACAAAACACGAAGAGAATCTTTTGTCAGTTTCCATTTAATTATGCTCATGGTGACCGTACGTTCACACGGAACAGCAATAATACTCAAAAAGCTGTTACTTTCTGGTCAAAGTTTTATGTTATTCTTTTACTACGTGGATCTATTAGACGTCCATGTTTTCACTTTTAAATCTTTAGTATTACTGCTTCATTGTTTAAATGGTGGCGCTTATTGGGTTTATTACTTGCTGTAAGATCTTGCTCGTGATTTGTAGGATTGTGAGACCGATGTTTCGAGCCTTACCCGATGTTTCACTCGATATGCCTGCTAATTTCAAAGTATTACGACGAACTACTACAAAATAGGTTTTCGAGGCTAAATATTGAATTTAGTTTCAAAGATATTTTTATTCTACTTCTGTACGATTCTATGGTTGTAACGATTCTGCTGACACGTTTTTTCTAACTGCTGATGTCACGTCGAAGAAAGGTGCACAGAGTAAGATACCCCACGCTTTACAACTGAATAGTTTTACTTCAAGCATATACTTTACAATTTTCACAATAGCATAAAGATCATAATTATCAAGAAAAAAGTGTAAAGTTTAAGATGGATAATATAACAAACCAATAAACTTAATTTTTGGGATAATTTACATTACAAATCTGCGACATATACTTTACAATTTTCAAGAAAGGAGTGTAAAGTGTAAGCTGCATAATATAAGAAACCAATGAACTTAATTTTTGGGAAATTTACATTACAAGCTTGCACTCTTCGCCTCGCAATGAAACTTTCAACGACTTGAATAGAAAGTCCACTGCTATCCGTATACGCGTTAAAAAGTTGCCTACTTACATTACAACAACAATTAAAACCGTATTTTCCTCAAACATCGCCACACAATTTGAACAAGAATCAAAGAAAGCTGAGAAACATATCGAACGACAAATGCAACGACCAAATTCACCTGCAAATTCAGCGCACCCTCGCGCACGCACACACACACGTGCGTCAAATGGCTTCGCCGTCGATCCGCGTTACGATCTCGATTTTGTTGCTTGGACAGAGCTGACAACTGCGCGAAGGATTAATCCGGTTATCCGGGCCACCGTGGACTGTGACTGATGAATGAAATCCGGGGTGGCCGACCTTATTTTGCGTCAACCCTTGTCCCGACCACTCCACAACGCCTGCATCCCCTTCGCAGCCCTGCCCACTCTTCTTCATCGCCCCTCTACCAACCTCACTCGCTCTCTCCTTCTCTCTTTCTCGCAGTTCTCCACCACCGCTCCTACCGCCACTCGAGCGAAGCTTCGAGTCCACACAGTCTGCCGCACTACTGACGTAACACACCCCCTTCTGACGTCACCAGTCCCAGGGTAACGTGGTAACCCTTTCACGAGGACAACGTCCTCTTTCCGTTCTTCCTCTCGCGGCCCGTTCTCCAACGAATTCTCCCTCCCTCCTCCTCTTCCTCCTCCTCCTTCTCCTCCCGTTGTTATTAATTGTTGGGTAGTCAGTTAATCCTGGCGGCTCCACGGTTGGATTTATTCTGGTTATCAAATTAGGTTGCGCAAATATCTCGCTACGTTGCTTTAACGCGAGCGAAGCCTCCAGTTAGGATTTCATTTGGGGTAATTAGTTTTTTGAATTAAATTTAGACACCTCTTGTATCTTTGGGCGAAGTTTTCTTGGTAATGGCGGCTGGATGACGTGGTACACCGTAGCGCACGAGTTATTGGACGTCACGCTGAAGTTACGCAAGCTGTGAAGGCTTGTAATATTTAGTTGCTCGCTTCTGGGTTTTATTGTGGTATCGGATGATTTTTTGAGATTACTTGGAAACAATTTTTCAAAATAAAGGAGCAAAATTTGTCGATTTTGCTCAACCAACGAATCTCGCGAAACGAAGTTGAATATCCGTTACTCGCTGATTACCGCCATTTTGACACGGATGCTGTACAAATTGCTGTCACGTCGCATCGCGAAAATATTTGATTCGCGTGCCATGAGCCGTGATTCTAGCTGGTTCCTACAATTTTGAAAATTGCCAATTAAAACGAGCTGAATCTATGAAACTTCCCTCTGACAGCAACAACGAAAAAAGAAAACGCGGCTAAAAAAAAATTTCCGCTTGTTATTCCGTGACCAGGTTCAGTAACCAGAAGGAATGCCAGTTCTACAGTTTCAATTCCAAATCGTTGGTCAATTGTAGTCGAAATTCAATCGACTCATCCGACAGATGGTGATAAATTCTCTTCGACTTTCGCTATTTGAAACAAATGAAAATCATAGCTCAGATTAACCATTTTTTTAAGTCCAGAAATAAAATAGAATCCAGAATTAAAATAGTCTAATACTCGCTTAAAATAGCCCAATTGATGTCATTGTGTAATGTCGATGTTATTATGTTATTACGATGAGAGCAATAAGTTGTTTATTGAAAGGGATCTATCTTGTATGCTCTTCTTCATTGGATGACTTCATGGTCAGTGACTAGTCGTAGAAAATGTGGATATTGATGGTGCACATGTAACTTATGATCTTAATTCCTTAAAAATGAGAAGCAGTCGATATATATGGTTACTGTTTCAATTTATTCTTAACAGATTGCACTAACTACTTATAGTGTTATAATTTGTTCTATTTTTCCAGAAACGTCTCGTCTAGGGACTGTTAGTGGACTCATCAGTAAAGTTACCGAGCAGGCCCTTTTTTTGTAATGAGCGCTTATTGTGCCAGATAGCAATATTTACAATTTGATACAATAAACAAAACGCACAAAAGTTTAGATAATTGGGCCTTATAACTAGATTAATGGCTTTGGTTTAAAAAAGCTCTCGTAATCTGGTCCTTATCCTATGGTTCTTATATTGCACTTAATACTACTTAATCCTGCTGTTACAACTAGTCATTATTGTACTTATGCTATTTGGTATTAGCTATATTTGTACAAATTGCACTATTTTATATGTACAAATTCGATTAGTTGATGGTATTGGGGTTGTGTTTTTTAGTATTATTATATCTTCTTATCTTATTAATCTATCTGTGCTATTGATCCATTCCATGTTTATTATAATTTTCTGAATATATATTATTTTTTTCTTAGTTACTATGTTTATATAACTACATAGATTTGGAATTACATTTCTCTGAATATCTAATTAACATTTATTCTCATTCTACTTGGTCTTTTCTATGAATGTGTTTTTCAGTTTGTGGATTTTGTATGTGTCTAAAGATTTGTGTTTGTGTCCTGGTGTGTTGGTGATGAACTAATTAGCGTTAGATTACTGTCACTTTTTTGCAATCCTAGCAGGTCCTACCTTAGACACGAGGATGTTAAAGACAGTTTAGAAGTGGTATATATTGAAACAGATAGGAAACCTGTGCCTTCGAGAAATTGTGGGTATTTCTGTCTCTAGTGGCGAGTATCGGAAGGCTGCCACACTTTTAAATCCTCAGTGTGGGCGTGTACTTTTTTTTAGACATTTGGATTCGTTTGTTACATTTTCTTCGGAAAAGTAAAATGTAGACAAAACAGGAAAGGGACGATGAGGAGCTTAACCAGTCAACTGTGGAATTTAGTTTCAAAAGATCACCACAGGTTGCAGAATTAAAAATAAGCAACGACGTTTATACACGTCAAGCGCAGGGCAAATGGTATTATTATACATTTTACGAAAAACAAGGAAGGATTACATTTTTATTCGTCAAAGAAACTAACAATTCGTTTCTGAATACGTTATTCTTACTAAAAGCTTGAAAATTGTCAAGAAATAATAAAATACATAAACAAGAAAAATTGAAGATAGCAAGAATAAACAAGAAAAATAAGAAAATAGTTTACAAAATTTCAAGCTATGTATATAAAGGGAATATACCAGCAAATAATTTTCTTATTACATTTTATTGAGATTTCGAGTTTTCATAGTGAATGGTAATTTTTTATTTTACACAACGAATATACACGTCAAACGCACTTAACTGGTTAAGGTCCACATGTTCGACAACCGCGTCGAGAGAGACGATGACGGGTTTTATGGTAAAGACTCTGACCCAGACGGGGTTCGGATAAAATATGAATACCGTAAAACTTGGTCATCATCAAAAGCCGGAAAAGTCTCATCAAGGGGTGAGCGCCTTTGCGGAGATGAAGGAGTAGGCGTTTTGAAAAGACCTAATTGGTGGAAAAGATCAACGCCTACTGCTTAGGATAACCTTAAAAGCCTAGGCGAAAGAGGCAGTCAGAACAGAGTTTATTTAGAAAAGAGTTAAAGAAGATTATGCGAATAGAGAAGGCCATAGCGTTAGAAATATAGATTTATTTATTAAGAACACTGTGTATTATCGTTTTGCTATTTGTTTTTTTGAATTGCCTATCTTCGAATTCTGACGCCCAACATAGTTTCTCCTACAGAAGGAACCGTGATTGCTCTCTAATTGGTTGTTAAGTTCCTAGTGGAAAAGAAAAAAAGTTGGTCCCTGACTAAAGGTCACTTGAGGGTACAGTTACACCCCCAAATGCAATTCTAAATGTCTCAATATAACCATAGCAGGCAATAATCCGAAAAGCACTTCCACTCTGAACAATAACATGCTTCATAATTATCTTCACTTATAGTTAAAAAACACTATTTGAAATTTATTCTAAAGAGAGGTAAAAGTAATCAGGTGTTGCTGCTGTTTAGGGTAAACGTATTATCACCACGTGTTTGACAAATTTAAAATGACGACAATAGACTTGGTTGGTTCTGTTGATTAGGTATTTTCGTTTAAAATATTTTACAGTTACTGTTATGCTATAATATCAGTCGTCAATGAACGACTCGAATGTCGCAAAGCATCACGCGTTAAGCTTGTATTCTACGTTTGAACAATCAGCGATCATACCTCGGTAGCGTTCGAGGGAAGTCGAAGCAATAAGGGGGCAAACTTTAATTAAGGTTGATCCGTCTTTGAAGAAGGGCGGAAGATGGTACGGTTCGTTCTCCATGGACGTTCGAAAGTTCAAGACCCCCCCGATGCCAATCTCGTCCGCCTCCTATCGAGTTCCCGACGAATGAAAAGAACCCGATGATGTAATTAAATGATTCCTTCGAGCAATATCTCTTGGACGACTGTTGGCTTCCGCATTACCTAACTTCCCCACAAACGCTCGCTTCCACCCCTCCTCCGTCTTATTAGCGACGAACGGGACGATGAAACGGCTCGACTGGCAGGCTGGAAAGCGAGGAGATCGCGAAAGCGATTTTAAGGTCCAATCCTCGACTGTACACCAACGGGACCGAGGATAACGTCGTTGAAACTTGCACGAGGTTGACCACTGTGTGGATCGCAGACTTTGGTGGTTGATTTCGTGGACTTTTTTTTGTGGACGTCAGACTTTGTTCTGTAATGATACATATATTAAATAGTAGGTTGAGGAATAAGTTCGTAGCGTTTTTACCGAAGACTTCTATTTAAACGAGCTCGTGAGGCACCCAGGCTCCCAATTTTTTGGTAAATCCCATTGAATGAAGGCGATTGAGAATCGTTTTATGATCGCAGTTCATTTTTTCCGACAATTCACAACTGGTTTGGCGACCATTCTCCTTCAGAAGTGATTTGAGACGTTCTTCATCGAATTCAGAAGGCCTTCCGCTGCGGGGCGTGTCATTGACGTCAAAGTCGCCATTTTTGAACTTTGCAAACGATTTCCGAGCTATAGACTCGATGAAAAACAAAGAAGAGCAGGTGTCGAAAATGTTGATTTTTGCCTCCTGAGTATTCCATTTCTAAGCCTCGAAACTAATAAAAAATTAAATAACTCAAAAATACAATTAACATAGTTTTGTAGAGCAGAAAGAGTTCCATCGAATGAATAGTTACCCTTTGCCAAACAGCAAACAAATCGTTGTAAAATAAAAGAAATATAAAAACGCTATGAACTTATTCCCCAACCTAATATTTTTGGAAATGGGTTTTATAAATAACTAATAGCCATTTATTTTTTTATAATGTTCCCTGACCTTTTCCTTGCACTCTCTCTAGAGAACTGAACTAAAGTTAAAATGTATAGAGCTGATGACCTCAAGCATCGGTTACTAATCATGTTTATGCGCGAGGCTTTAGCGTTTTTTATACAAACAAACTTTAGAAATATATGTCTGTAAAGAAATGCCATCTCTTCTCACTCCAGGACAAGAGATTAATTTTTATATTTGGTTTCCAACGAAAATCACCAAATATATTTGTTAAAAAAGAATAGAAAAATTAAAGGAAGTACTATATGTTTGTACTTTATGATCGCTGCGCATCAACTGTCGCTGTTCTGCTTCAATTGTCGCGTCTTATGAATAAATCTATAAAAAAATTTAAGTAAATTTGACTTGATAATAATTTCATTAAGACTATTACTGATTTTGAATAGGAAAAATATAAAATAAGAGCAGTCGGTTGAAGTCAAAGAGCTTAATCCGTTTTGGTAAAATAAACTCAACCAGGCGCATGATTATGCAACGAGAAATGATGATAGATAGAACAGCTTCCAATTAGATGACGCGCCATGCATGTATCATTAATGAAGCCTATAAAATGTTTTACAATAAGCTGATCGAGTAAATGGTGCAGATGCAAATAGCAAATTCTGTTTCACGAACTAAATAGTTATTCATGATGAACCTAATTTATACTCGTTGCAGTATTCGTAATTAATAAACGTTCGTGAAAACCTTCCATCGATTTTTAATATTAACCCTTTGCGTTCGAGAGACTCGGTAGTCATGGCGTTTCGTGCGGCAACTCGAGCTTCTCATCGCATAATTTTAAGCTTTGAAGCTCTACGAAACGGGATTCTAAAAGTGAAATTAACTCGAGTGAAGATGAATTCAATTTGGAAAATAAAAAAATTACGGTGCCGCATAGTTTCATACAAAGATTTTTCTACCTTTTTTATAAACTGAGGGATGGCTACTGAGATTAAGCTTAAGGATTATATATTGTACAGGTATAAAGACAGAATTAAAGAAAAAAAGGTTCATTATATTAAATGTTATTAATAATAAATTATAAATAGAGGGTGTTGCAGTTCCACAGTGCCTATAAACAAGCTACCATTGGAAAACAATGATGAAGATAGTGGCATAGTACTAGATGTAAGAAATCACAGAGAATTATAGTAATAAACAGCAAATCCAAGAATGAAATGCCTCGCAAGACTCCAATAATTCAAAACGAATCTAACGAAAATAAAATTCATATCCAACGAAATAAAAATAAAATAGAAAAAATATTTAAGTATCCTTGTAACTTCACGTTTAAATGTTTCGTTACGTTTTTGTAAGTTAATTTGTGTATAAAATCGTTTTACCTGCGAGATACTGGTCGGACACGCGCAAAATCCCCTCGAGTTACTACTTCGAAAAAGGTCGTCGAGGGCAACGGTTTAAAATGTAACTCGAGCCACTCCGCGAGGGAAGTACCATGGAAATATTAAAATGTAACGGACCACCGACGGGTTTCAGGAAGCTCGACGATTGGAAGCTACGCGGAGAACACCGGTCGTCGTTCAAACAGTAATTTCACGGACTGGGCAATGAAACTGTGGGCTATTGAAATCCGTGGCGCGAGATGGCCGTCGTTTTTACGACACCGCGTCACGTCGAGCCCAACGGGAAGTTGAAACGATGCACGCGGTCGTACGTGAGCAGTATTCTCGTGGCGCCCCCTTTTTACGAGGTGGCGATGCGCCGATAGAAAAGCGTAGGCCGGATTAGAAGAGGATTCTGGGTAACCAATGCACGCGTAAACGCCGCCGTTCGTTCATCGCGGCCATAATCAACGATAAACGCGTCCCACGTTTCGCGTTATTACGCAAACTCGCCGCTGCGTCGTTTAAACGTGACTCTGTGACGCGCTTATGGGTCGCCCTCCTAAGTCACGTTAATAACGCGGAAAGCTTTCAAATGTTAACGAGGAGGCGTATTTCTTGTTGTGTTATTAAAAGGGAATGTCTAAACTGATCTGACGAGAATATCTATAATACTCAACGATTTTTATTGTAAATAGAGTAGTTGGAAATATTAGTCACGTTTTTTTTTTATGGCTATTTAACACTTTGTTGACCGGGAATTTTACACAGAAACTATGTCATGTCATTGGCTATTATTTTGTAATTAAATATGGAAGTAAAACGTTCTAAATAAACTCCAATAAATTTGATTTATACTGAATGAAATAAAATTAAACTTATAGAAAATTGTGATAAAAACCTAAATACCAAGAAAAATAATCTTTTTTGTTATAAAACGGACACGACTAAACACGATACGCCAAGTTTTTGAAATATTCTATATCGCCTTGAGTGTCATAAATTGAAATAGATAATGCAAGTGCAATGACGAGTTAACTCGTCACCGGTTAGCAAAATGTTAAGGGGTGAGATTCTTGAAGTTGGGGGTATTAAAGAGTCGTTGTGGTGTTTCACGTGGGAGTGCATCGATCAATTGCAAAATAAAAAAATTTTGCTTTGTGTTACTCAACAATTTTTATTGCAAATAGAGTATTTGGAAGTATTAAACACGTATTTTTTTTTTAATGGCTATTTAAGGGGTGAGATTCTCGAAATTGGGGGTATTAAGGAGTCATTATGGTGTTTCACATGGGAGTGCATCGATCAACTGCGTAGTAAAAAAATATATGCAAACTAAAATTGATAAAAATAATATTAAAATTAATAAAATAAAAATAATTGTAATTGAGTGGGAATTTTTATTGACGATAGTATTAGATTGCTTCTGTTCAATTCGAACTCGAAACTGACCAGCGCTACTTTTATAGATTCACTCATCGACATTATCGATTCTTTCGCTCGAATTTCCACGCACACAATCTTACACATAGTTTTTAGAATATTCTCAAATATTGAATATTCAATAGTCGCAATCAAAATCATTCATATCCTACAATATAAAAATAATAAAAAACAAAGACGAGGCTACACTCTCCTTATTGTTTTTTCAGTTTAACTACACTACAATGCTTAAAAGCAACGATTGAATTAATCGTATAATTGCAAGAAATAGTAAAATTGCCTACCAAGGGATGGTTCACCCTTTGCAACAAAGTATCCATGAAAAGTCAGATATGTAAATAATATTATTTAATATAAGAAACATTTTAAAGGATCACTACTTTATATGTCTCTGTCGAAGATCGACGAAAATCAAAGGAAGTTGCTTTTAGTGCTTTATTGAATGGTCAACAAGTAGCTGTAGCTAAATCGCTGTCTCGCGACGCGATTTTATAAACGCCATCGAGAGAACTTTAGGACTAAAGACGATCAGAGAATCTAAAGCGATGGAAAGGAAGAACCGTGCGCTCTTCGTGCCATTCGTGTTTCTCGCTCTTTAGATTCCTTTTACGTCCCATAAATTCTCACCAGCTGAATCGCTAGTTCGTTATCACGATCTATGTCTCGCGTCCGTTTCCAGGACGCGTCTCGTCGCACTGAGTGAACGCTTCTCTATAGAGAGACACCGAGAAGGAAATACAAGAAATAGGTACATACGAGCAGTTCTTTTTGAAATTCATTACAAATAAACATTTTTTTCAATTGCATATAAGCAACTTTTTGAGCAGTTCTTTTTGAAATTCGTTACAAATAAACATTTTTTTCAATTGCATGTAAGCAACTTTTTGAGCAGTTCTTTTTGAAATTCGTTAAAAACAAACATTTTTTGCAATTCCATATAAGCAACTTAATTTTTATTAAATATTCTAACGCGAGATGCTTTTTTTTTCCTTTTAAAAGACGATCCAAGGTTTGTATCTTTACTTCTGAAGAAATAAATTTCCTCTTAAGCGTGACTTTTTTATCTTTATCGGACGTGACTTGAGGCTGAAACGTAATTTTCCAAAAATTAGTCTTGAATCTCATCCTCTTCTCGTTTCATTGCTTATACAAGAATTTTTTCAGCAGTTCTGTATTACTAGTGGACTTATTCCATTTTCAAAAGTAACATTTGTGCGTTAACATCTTATAGCTAAAATTCTTTTAATTAATTTTTTTTAATCAGTTCAATATGTGATTATAAATATAAAAAAGAGGAGATCTATATCTCACTAAAACTACCATTAACTCACTTTTTTCAAAAGTAAACTTATATCATTTGAAAGAAAAAACAACTCAATTCATCGTTTACACTGCTTAAGAAATTTGTATTTTTTAAGTCAGGACTTAGTAAAAACGTAAAACTTAGTCAAGACTTCGTAAAACTGTAAATAATTAATAAGCAGACAATTTTTTCATCCAAAAAACAAAACATTTTCCAAAATGGCATGGTTTGTGGGACAGTTTTCGACGTGGTACAAGAAACCCAGATATGAATCAGTCCCACACATCTTTGATCACCTTAAATTATCTTGTTTTAAAACTATTATATGTGATATAAACATTACGTGAAAAAATGGGCAAACTAAGAAAGTGATCTGAAGGGATTGTTCACCTTTTATGTTATGCTAGTAATCTCTTGTTCGCGACACGAGCACGCCCCTCGTACTGAGAACAGTAATACAAACAGACGATGGATGGACGAAGCTCTGACCACACCACCTGCATTTCAATTGGATTTTCCTAGCCAAATATATTGCATCGCGTTTGTCTTGAATGATCTCAACATTTAATTGGTATTTCTCTAGCTGAAGAAATAGTTGATGCGATTAAATTATAAGACATTGTGTTCAATATTATTAGAACACGTCGTCTGCTACTGCTTGGAGTCCAGAAACGTCCTTGAGCGTAATATCAAAAGTTCTAATGTTTTACAACGCTGATGCAGATTTAAAAATGAGATTGTGTAACATGATACGAATGAAAATACTGTCTGTCAACTAAAAAGGCACAAGGATTATTTAATAAATTCAATTTGCTATGAAAAAAAGGTGAAACACTGGCTTCTGTATCCCATGATCCTACGTGGAAACTTTGGGCTGTAAAAAGAAATGAAAAATCTGGCAAACTTCAAAATGGATTGATTCATACGTACGATATACGAAGTACAAGAAGACTTTAGATTCAAGCTTTAGATGCAAACACGAGGCCCCTTAGGGGCCTCACGGAACTCGAGATACAAGCTGAAGAGGAAACGGTCCCTCGCCTGGTCTCAGTATTGGCGATGGAAGTTCCCGTTCGAGTCTGGCACCATCCCAATTCCTTCTCAGATATTCGAGTATCCAAGATGAATTCTACCTAATTTAATGCGGCTCTCGAATCCATAATTCACTCAAAAGCCAGTCACGCTTCACCGTTACTCTTGAATCTACCGCGTATGGAGGCTTCCAGCCGCTCATCGAACCTCCATAAACTTCGAGTGAATTTTCGAGTTCGTAGTGCCTTTAGTATACTTCACGGTTAAACTGATGCGACGTCGCGTTCCCTCGAAACTTCGAAGCATCCTAACCGTTAAAACACTCGCGAAGTGGCTATCAGAGATTCGAACGAAACTTTCCGCGTCCTGAAGAGCTGTAATACATTTTAGGGGCCAGGAATGCTGAAGAATTATGGGACTTGCGAGACGAGGAACTATCCAGAGTCGATAAGAAAGAATCACGTTTCGAAGGGTTCACATATTATTCTTGTATATATTATTCGTATCGAGCAGTGCCATTAAATGTCCCTCGAGGAGTGTAGATAGCAATGGTGGATGATAGACTTGGTATAGATTGGTAATAAGTTTGTTGGAGAAACTTTTGGTGATTTTTAGCGATTTTCGATGCTTGATATAACGATTCTTAAATAGCCAAAGCTCTCACATTAAATAGTCAATTTTGTATTATAATTAAATCTATTATCTATAAAATTATTGACAAGATTATCATCACATGGGCTACTCTTTTTTAAGAAATAAATGATTAATTTTCGTCATTTTTAATATTTGTTTATGATATCTACGGAAACGCAGCCTCCCTGTCAGCAAATGTCATCTTATATATATTACTCGTATCGAGCAGTGCTATTAAATGTCCCTCGAGGTGTGTAGATAGCAATGGTGGATAATAGACTTGGTATAGATTGGTAATAAGTTTGTTGGAGAAACTTTTGGTGATTTTGAGCGATTCTCGACGCTTGATATAATGATTCTTAAATAGCCAAAGTTCTCACACTAAATAGTCAATTTCGTGCTATAATTAAATCCAAAATTATTGGTGACACGATCATTTTATGAGCTATTTTTTTTTTAGAAATAAATGATTAATTTTCGTCATTTTTAATATTTGTTTATGATATCTACGGAAACGCAGCCTCCCTGTCAGCAAATGTCACGGCACAAAACGCGAGGACAGATTGAAAATGGGTACCATTAGATTCTGTTTCCTGTACGCGGCATTTTGTATGCATTTCAGTGCGAACTCGCATGTCACCCCGTGATTGCCATTTAAAATTTAGATCGGAAATACACTAATGACCCACTCCGCGCATTTCTGGCAGGAAATTTCACGACTTTAATTAAATTATTCATAAGGGGGTAGCGGACAGGCTGAGCGGGTATAATGCTTTATTCAGGCTTAATTCCCCGGGGAATTCGTAATTATCCTTTGTCCCCGTCCTCTGCTGATAATTCACGCAGTCCATTCATACTTCTCGCGAGCTTTTCCTTGCCGAATCTGTCGACGCTGCTCGCGGACACGAAGCATAAAGAATCAGAGGTTACACTCTAATTGAAAATCGTAATACATGCAAACTGATAGTTATAATTACCCTTGGATTTGATAATGCAGCTTAACCAGTTAACTGTGAAATTTAGTGTCAAAAGATCAGCACAGGGTGCGGAATTAAAAACAAGAAACGACATGTATACACGTTGAACGCAGGGCAAATGGTACTATTATACATTTTACGAACAATTTTTATTCGTCAAATAAACTAACAATTCGTTTCTGAAAACATTATTTTCATTAAAAGCTTGAAACTTGTCAAAAAATAATAAAATCAGAAACAAGAAAAATTGAAGATGGCAAGAATAAACAGGAAAAATAAGAAAATACGTATTGGTAATATAAAGGCAACATACCACAAAATAATATTCATATTACATTTTATTGAAATTTCGAGTTTTTATAGTGAATGGTAATTTTTTATTTTACACGACGAGTATACACGTCAAACGCACTTAACTGGTTAATACTTGATAAACGTTACCAGTAGAATGTACAACCTATAGGCGCTTAGAAAACTTGCGTTTGTGATTTGTCTCGTTCGATACATCGATAGTGTTTAATATTAAAATACAAACATAATTAACTCGAAAACTGAAACTATTATACAATCATGTCTATTATCAAAACAGCAATAGAGACTCGAGTAATTCGTAAAGTTGATAATAATCGAGTCGTTGAATTAGTAAGGTTAGCCACACTGTGTGAAAAAGAAAACGGCTGGAAATAAAAGCGCTACGCTGGAATAATTGATGTAGAGTGTAAACGATTTCAAGTGTATGTGAACGGATATGCGTGGACGACAGAATGTTTAGAAGGCGATAAATAAAGTGACTACGTGAGTCGAGAGGCTGAGGTGCGAATGAAGAGTGTTTGGAACCAAGCGACAGGACCTGGCGACAGGATCGTCTGAGGACGATAAGGCTGGCGTTGACGTGGCTGCAAGCGTCTGAGGAATGGATGCACGAGAAATGCATGGGGAACAGGGTGAATTTGAGGATCAAAAGAGTCAGTGTTTAGTAAGGAACAACAACATAGACATCAGAGAGTGTTTAGCGAATAGCTATAGGGGAAAATATCAAGGAGTATTCAACGAGCAGCGAGCAAGTTATAGTAAAACTAACCTAACCTAACTTAACAAAACCTAACCTAAGTCTATTAGTTAAGTACGTATTTATTTATTAACCACTTAAGTGCGTTCGACGTGTATACTCGTCGGACCAAATCTCTACTGCGGTGCGTTTCACGTGTATACTCGTCGTGTAAAATAAAAAATTACCATTCACTATGAAAACTCAAAATCTCAGTAAAACGTAATAAGAATATTATTTGCTGGTATGTTCCCTTTATATTGCCAATACGACCGCTATTTTTAAATTTTCTAAACTATTCTCTTATTTTTCTTCTTTATTCTTGCCTTCTTCAATTTTTCTTGTTTATGTATTTTATTATTTTTTGACAATTTTCAAGCTTTTAGTAAGAATAACGTATTCAGAAACAAATTGTTAGTTCCTTTGACGAATAAAAATGTAATCCTTCCTCGTCTTTCGTAAAATGTATAATAGTACCATTTGCCCTGCGTTCGACGTGTATACACGTCGTTACTTGTTTTTAATTCCGCACCCTGTGGTGATCTTTTGAAACTAAATTCCACAGTTAACTGGTTAGCAACAGCGAAGATTCATTTATCCACCGAACACACGGATTGAGATTTTTCTACAATCTTTAGAGCTCATCCGGGATTGTGAAATTTGTCTTACACGTAGTTTTAGAATATTCTCGAATACTGAATATTCAATAGTTACAATCAAAATCATTCATACCGTACAATATAAAAATAATAAAAAACAAAGACGAGGCTACACTCTCCTTATTGATTCTTCAGTTTAACTACACTACAATGCTTAAAAGCAACGATTGAATTAATCCTATAATTGCAAGAAATAGTAAAATTGCCTACCAAGGGATGGTTCACCCTTTGCAACAAAGTATCCATGAAAACTCAGACATGTAAATAATATTATTTAATATAAGAAACATTTTGAAGAATCACTACTTAATATGTCTGTCGAAAATCGACAAGAATCAGACAAAGTTGCTTCTAGCGCTTTATTGAATGGTCAACAAGCAGAGAGAGAGCTCATCCGGGATTGTGAAATTTGTCTTCCATTAATTAACAGAAATCGTTTTATTCGCCATGTTTCAGGTGAGGAACTGTGGATTGCTGGCGTAGGACCTCGGCCCCAGGAGTGGCCCGGGGGTTACCCTGGGGACCTTGGGGAAGTGCTCGCGCGAGGACGAAGCTGTTAAGAACGACGAAGGACACGGGAGGCGGAGGAGGAGGCCGCTATGAACGCCAGCGTTAACATCGAGAGGAACTCCTGGCGGCTGCCTCCCGACGAGACCGTCCAGGTCGCCGATCCCCGTTCAAAGTCAGCCCAGGTAAAAGAGGTAAATCGCTCCAGCGGGTCCACCGTGCGTTTCCGTCCCCCCTGTACGTTGTCGAGGTCGGTCGAGATCGTTCGTGGTTCATCGAGAACTCGTCAGGTTTCGAAAGCATGACTCTCACTCTCTGTCTTGTCGCCCTTTTACCTCCCTCTGACAAGTCACCATATCCAGTAGCATTTGGCAACTATCGTACGTGAGATGTGGCACCATAGACTAGTGCACAGAGCGTGAAACTGTTCGCTCGAGATTTTCTGAGGATGTATCTTCACCCTTAACGATCCCTCGAACGTAGGTAACGATGCACTTTGTACACTTTTCACTGATGATCAACCTCTCCTAATTTCTCTCGCGCGACGTCGATCGCGATAACGCGATCACTGCGTAGGACTAGTTGCGATGACACCCGACTGAGAATATTCCCAGGCAACAGACAGGTCACGTAATTGAAACGCATGTTAGTACGAGGATTTTGCATTCGAGGTGGAATGAGATTAATAGCTGTGGTTAACATAGAGTTTAGCGATACACGTAGCGCGCTGCTGCAGACATTACGCTGTGGATACGCCTGGTATTATATAAAGGGAACACAATTTGAAAGATACACGAGGCAATTACACGAACAATATTTCATTCCAACTCAATCTCTAACGATCATTATTACGAACGTCAAAAATAATACTAAAAGAATAAATTGTTTCTTCATCAGAAGTAGGTGATTAATTAAAACTCATTGATCTGAAGCTGCTCGTAATTCGAATCGAAAGTTAAATTTGTCAGCTGGGTGTAACAAAATATTTGAATTTAGAATCGAATTAACTACGTTCCATTCTTGAGGTGAAAATTTCTCGAACGAACCATTCTCGCGTTTGAAGCGATAATCGCACGCGTGCCTTTTTTCACATTTCATTAGCCCGCCTTTTGTTCGAAGGACCCTATTTTCCCGATTTACGATCGCTTTCGAGGCGGTTAAACCGGCCTCGCGATGGCAGAACGAACTCCTTAAGCGATAATGTTCGAATTAACGAAACAATTAATGTAAACGAGCGCGAAGTAACGAACGAGACCGTAAAGTCGTTCGTCCCGGTAGCTGCCAGTGAATTTTCCAGAGAGACACCAAAACGAACGTTAAGTTCCGCCACGGCTTACGCGAATCGTCCGAGACGAGCCAGTAAAACTTCCAGACACGAGGATACCGTCTTCTCCTTTCTGTTCAATTTACACCGCCCCTTCCATCGACTCCAAACAGCAAACTTTTCCAAAGAAAAGACGAGACGAGGAGCTCGAATTTCCGCAACAACTGTCTTCCTTATTTTATTCCATTTGTACGGGAAACGTGATCGCAGAAATTTGAAACCCTCGCAATTACCTCTACTCATAAAAAAAAAAGAAAAAAAGTAATCGAACGCTTATGTCTCTCTATCAATGGATGAAAGACTTTTCTACTGTACATGGATACATAACCTCGAAATTACACGAGGTTTTAAAGGGTTAATGAATTTCAACAGTGCTCGAGTCGAGCCACTAGCCGTCGATTAATCGGACTTGCAAATGCGCGACTCGTCTAAAGACGAGAGGGCGTCTTCGAGCGACTTAAACTCGATAAAAACTTGAGAAGGATTTCGAAGACGACGTTGGGAGTTAAAGCCGCGCTATTACGCAGATCTGGGGTCTAAGGAACGCACCCTTTGTTTCCTTAGCTCTCGTCAACTGGTCATATAGGGATCGACTGTCGAGGTTCGCAAGCAGACGATCTATCGCGAACGCTTAGTCGCGAAGGAACACCTTCGAGAACCCCTTGACGAAGTTAATTATGCAAAGAACGCGAGGCTGTGGAGGCAGCTGAAACCACTCCATCTTGAGATGGAAAACTGGCGCGTTCGAAGGAACCCAGCCGAGTGCGAGCTGCAGATAACTGAGAACCGATTTTCCTGGTATAATTCAGCGGTAACCAAGTATCCTAGCTGCTCTATCTCCCCCTCTCTGTCTCCACTGTATGCTTGAGAAGCCCTTGAGCTCTCTCTTTGCTCGATCGCTTCTTTGTGCCGATTGAAATTTCGCGAGATAAGAGGGCACTGCTCCGACAGAAGCGAACGAAGATAACGGAGGGAAATTAAGAAACAATTATCGACCGGTAGAAACCCGATAGCAAAGTTTTTAAGAGTCTCCCAGTCGATAGGAACGCGGCGCTTATATCGAGTCACTCGCTTCCAGAGTCTGACCTCTCATAAGCCTATACTACTTGCCTATGAGAGCAGTAGTGCTCGTTGTTTGCCCTGCACTCGTGACGCGGTTAAGTAAGTGGCAATCGACATTATTAACCCATCGATAAGCCAGTCCCACTATTCCGTCCATTGCCACTGTCGATCAAAAACTGCTGACCAACTCGATGCACCCTTAATACGAATGGCTGCATAATTAAAATGAATTTTAATTAACCGCCTATTAACCAACGCGCGATCCAGTCGAGTTTGACGAGAACTCGATTGCAGGTGTATCGATAAATACCAAGCATAGTTTTATCGATGCCTCCACGTCACGGACAACGATGGGAATGTCATGGAGACAGCCTCAAAGGGTTGCATTCTTCGCGTGGACGCGGAAGGAGAAGTTTGGAAATAGTTGACGCGACGCGAGCAGAATGTTATGGATCTTCGAGACGCGTAGAACGAGTGTTATTTAAAAATGAACTCTCGTAGACATTACGTATGTGCACGAATACGATTCGTGTGGAACAGACGGCGAGGCGCGGCAAGCAGCGGCGCTGGAATCCCGGATCGATAACACTGAAGCCTTCAGCGGGATAGTCTAAATTTATACCGACTGTCGGAATACAACTGCGTGTTTGGATAACATTTACATGCCGCGCAACAACGCTGCGAACAACGCGTCTGCGGGGACCAGCGTGAATTTCTAGCCGCGCATGCAGATTTATTCATGGAAACACGCCTCGCGCCTGTACGACTCCTGGCTGTGACGCCAACTATGCCCATAACCGAGCGTGGAGATGCCAATTCGAATAATTTTCGTCAATTTTCCAGATTTTTTTACACGTTACCGACGACACTATTGGCGAACGATCGCTGTGCAACGATTCGAGGTGAATGTTGATAGTTTCAATTAATCTGCTGCGAAATTTCAAAAGGGGAATAGGGAAACAAGAGGAACAATTAGAAATAATTGTATACCTTAGAGAATATGTTCAATAGGATACTACAAACGTGCATAAATGATAAATTTATTACTTTATATTTTAGTTTAATATGTATTTCATAGATGTCATAGTTTCTCTTAAAGATTTCGTAATTTTTCTAAAAAATTTTTAATATGTGCTATAAAATGATACCTAAAAGTCTCTGAAAAGAAACCTCCAGATTTTACATAAGTTTTTCTTTAACATATTTAATTTATAAATAGATTAATTTAGATCCAAACCAATTACCTTTTGAGAACATTTCTTTAACCCATTCGTTGCCAAGGACGAGTATACTCGTCTTTAGTAGGATGTTAGGCGTTGTCAAGACGCGTATACTCGTCCTACTTTCAATATATTATAATATACTGGCTTTGCAGTATATTTACAGAACTTTGGTAAGCAATACCACTCCAAATATAAATGGCAATGGAAATAGTTTCATATAATCTGGGCTTAGCAGCGAATGGGTTAAACAACTGAAACTGACATTTTCAAATAATTTCTTGCTTAAACCCTATCGTATCAATATTTAAAAACCAAATGTTCAAACAAAAAATTAAGTGAAGAGGAAAAATCTGGCATCAAATGAATCAATGCCAATTCAGTAACCATGAAGCAGTGAGCTGAGCAAAATCGAACATTCGTAACGAAGACAAATCGACATCAGCTGAACGCATGCACCTTCCGCGATCGCGCGAAAGGGACGCAGCATCCGGCGGAAGAAATATCGAGACACGTCGAAATAATGGCTGGAGGCTCGCCTCCGTTCTAAGGGCGCGCAATTTAGCCACGCGCTGAGCCGGACAGAACGGTCGACAGGAAAATCCTTTCGAAAGGTAGGACGGCCCGTGAGAACGCGGCCCGTCTCCTTAATTGGTCGTGGCCGACAGCTGGAAGCCCACCGAGTCCTTTTCGCGGCGCGGCGAACGATTCGCGAGCGACAACGACGCCTTTAACGACCGCGCCGTTATCGCGACGATCCATTAACGAGCGCGATGCAATCTCGCGAGACGGACGACCTTTGCCAGCGGATCCACGCTTTTCACCGGCGATCGACAAGCGGAAGCTGCCTCAACCGACGCGTCCTTTCGTCCCCAACCGCGACCCACCCCGCGATAATGAGAATTGCCGCCACTAAAAGTGCTATCTTCGAACGTGTAAACTGTTGACTCGCGACATAATGGGATACATGTACAACAGTCGCGTTTAAACATTGTTAAAATCTATTGGCGTAAGAAAAAATTGGCTACTAATTGCACGACATGTCTTGCATGCGTTGCAAATTTATTATATCGATATTTTACCAATCAATTTTAGTTTTTTACAAGATGACGCATACGTTTTAATTGTATAATGTCTCTAAGGTAACTAATATTGGTGACGATTGTTAGAACCATCGATCTGAAATATCAAAGTAAGTGCTTTGTAAGTTGTTTGTAGATGGAAACTAACGGAGCCATCTTGTGCGATTGACATTATTTGAGCTTCTACCGATATTCATATACAAAAAACAAAATGTGCATAATAGCTCTGGGTTTATACAGGGTAGGACAGTAACTATTAGCACCTCAAATATCTTCGAAACTATAAGTTTTACAGAAATTTGTGTTGAAGAAAATAATTTTTTTGTAAATGGAAGTATGTCGGACACTTGAAGGTCACCTTCATTTTATTAAATGGATCGGTATATTTTTCTTCCGTAATACAATAGAGCATCTTAAAATGAATTCAACAACCTGTAACACGACGCCATTGAAGGTCATAGAAAGTAGAAAAAAATAGTAATACTAACTGTTTGCAATTTTGTATTAGCAAAAATTTCTGTGAAACTTATAGTTTCGAAGATATTTGAGCTGCTAATAGTTACTACCCTACACTGTATATCAGTGACAACTTATTTGTTTGAGATAATTAAATTTGTACCTGGTTATCGATTTCGCACATTTTCATCATATTTAATTACCAATTAATGTTGAAGAAATGTATCCACATTTTGGTCAGCGGACAACCGATCGCAGCGAATGGCACGTGACCATCACACCGTCTGGTGCTCTCCAAGCTCGCGCCGTAGTTAAACGGACAAAGGAATTTCCTGAAGCAAAATCTCTTCGCGATGCGAAGAATTCGTGGGCGGTCGGGAAACTTGGCGGTGGAACGGCGAGCACTTAACAACTTGATCGCGATAATTGCGAATAACCGAGAAGCGATAGGGAAAGTTGCGATTATGCATCAGTCTGCGAGCGTTCTGTCCCTTTGACACCCAGAGTAGAGAGCTATTACAAAGCTTGGCGAAAGTTGGACACCGCAAGAGCAATTACGGTTCCGCTCGACCGTTTCATCGACTCTGTTGCGTGTTCGCTCCAGACCCAGCTGATGAGGACGCTCCACGGACGCCTGTGGAATCTACTACGGCGGAACAAGATAATTGGGAACAGGATGAGAAACGGGAGCAAGCTGCTCTCCTTTTCCCAACGAACTGCGTTACATTTACATTTACATTCCTGGCACAATACTCGCTAATAATAATGCTATGTTCAACGTTAACGAAGCGAGACTGAAACCAGTCGCTACAAAAAACCAGCGACGTATAATACAATAACAGAAAAAGAAGAGTCGTCCTCTTGCCATGGCAGCATTAAAATAAAAATCCATCAACCTCTCAACATCAGCCTGCGCCAGCGCCGCAGGCAAAAGGACATCGTCGATGGATATCAACAATTCACGACGCTCGAACACTTTTACCCCCTCGCTGCGGCTAACTTGACCAACAAAGCGCGCACAGACACATAACTGGCGCATTAATATTCCTATTGGCGAACTAGTCAGTCAAGGTTCTCGCGTGACGAGTGTCAGTTTCGAACGGTGGCGGAGGCGAGATAGTGGCGCCCTCTGGTCGGTCGATATCGCCTGTCCGCGCGATTTCTCCGCGTTGCCCCGCGACATCGTCACGGATAATCCGCATGTATAAGCAGGCTGGAAAATTCGGTCCACGCGACACGGTGGCCATCGACTACGGATGAATTTAGAAGCGCATCGACGGGTTTAAATAATTCGATAACCGCGACGTGTCGCGGGCGGGACGAAGCGGCTGGTCGATACGATGATAGAAAACCAGGAGGCCGGGGTCCCGCGGAAGTAAACGAGGTGGTCGTGCTCTTTTTCACTCGACGGGTTTGCAATGTGGCACGTACATACACACCCGGCCGGATGAAACGAGTCGTCCGTTCGATTACCGACCCCTTTCGGCGAGTGCTCTCCTGACCCCTGAAGGGTCAGTCGCGCGAGCCACGAATCGGCATGTGTTACCACTTCGAGCAGGTCCTGGCTCGGGTGAAAAGAGACGGTCGAATAGAGAAGAAGGCCTCTCTTCCAGCGGCGAAAAGACACACCAGTTAGACATTGTCTTTCGGGCTGAACGGTGCTGAGTCGCGCGAGCACGCCTCTTCTGCGGGATGAAAGCTTGCGCGCGGCTTAAGGGAACGCTGGTGAGCCAATTCATAGTGTTCCTCTGTGACTACCCCTTTGGCGTTAGATTCGTGGTATCGGTTCGAGTACGTAGCTCGAGTGCGACGGGTCGAAACCGTCCATTTTCGAAACAGATGTTATTATACGCTTTGTGACCGGGTAAACAGCGATCCTATCGGTTACGTGTTCCGTTGTGAGCTCTCTATTCTCTTTTTACTATCGCGTACCATCACAGAGTCGAAAAGCGTAACCCTCTAAACTCGATTCGACGGTTTTCGTAGACGATTAAATGGTATCCATCAAAGTTCGTCGATTTCAAAGAGTGGCACTCGTAGAAAAAAAAGCTTTTAGTAAACTGAACGCAAACAATACTGTCAATAGTAAATCGTTCTCGTGTTACAAAGTACGTCGCGCGCCAGAATGGCTGCGGTGTTCAACAAAATTAAAGAGGTTGGGCACTGTTAATAAATATAAAGACCGTCCAATTGAGGCTCCAATTTTAGATGACACCGCTATCGATCACTCGGTACGTCCCCCCGCACGTGCCGACGAAATTTCGCTTGTTAAGCGAAACCGTGACGCGATGATCGACGAGGCTGACATCGTTCGCGATATCGATGCACGAGGAACGAACGACTCGTCGATCGTTCGTGGAACCGATGTTACCGATGATCGCTGCGATTCCGCGGCTGGCTCGAGAAGGGGAAAGGGGATCATAGGAGGAGGTAGTTTAGAGTGGGGTAATAAAGTAAGAGAGACAGAGAAGAGCGGCTGAGTTACCTGTTAGCGATTTCCACTACACGAGCTACCGCGTGTGTATATAATTTATAACACGTTAAGAGGAGAGCACGGGCGGAGGGACAAAGAGAACGCCGAGGTGTGGAGGGCAATGAGCCAGAAAGTCTGGCAGAAAGATTCCTCTCAGTCGAGGCTAGTTGCTCGGTGATGAAGGATTATGGCACCCGGTTCGATCGCCGCGTAACACGACGACGACACCATGAACGACGCGATTAACAAAGAGCGCGAAGCTACGTGCCAGCCCGTGTGAAAATGCAGTGTGCCGCGCGCGAAAGCTTCCCTATCGTTCAGAGCGCGCGTTGATATACCTGTACTATTTTTGGAAGCAGTGCCAGCGAGGAACGACGATGGCCACCACGCCGACCAATCTGTCGGAAGATAAGCAACCAACTTCGTCTAAAAGACTACGTTCACGCATTTCTATTTGCAATTCTATCCGCGTACACGTTGCTCGCACACGCGCGCGCTCTCACGCAGCTCTATTTATAATTTCTTATTACTCTCCACGCAGATTCGCATTTTTTTTTTATTGTCTATCGGAGGCTGTTTTCTTGGTCTACAACATTCGCCATGTTTCTTTCCGACCTTTCTACTTCCACTTACGCTGCAGACCACAAGCCACTTGGATACTTGACAAGTTCGCGATGAAGACAATTTCGCGTCGAATGGAACGTGAATCTGTCTACTTGTATTTTATAGAACGATAAATTATAAGGATACGCATGTTTGTTTGAGTTCTGATGGAATAGCTACAGGTATCGAAGTGGATTATGGTTGAAAATCCGCATACACGTCAAAAATGTTCCCCAACGAACGTCTCGTTTCGATCGAATGGACCTTTCGCGGATGGATACGACGCGAGCTCGTAGTTTCACGCGAATTTCGATGGAAACAAGTGTCGTGCGCTCGATTTCGCGTCGTCGCTCAACTTTTTCCCGCTCGCACGATCGTTTTCGCTATAACTGCACCCCAGTCTCGTTCACGTCACCCATATTCGCATAGTGTCGCACGTACCACCTGGACGCCGCTCGATTTTCACCCACGAGTCTGACCTTTACCTCGAGAATCGTCCGTGGTCTCCATTATTCGACCCCTTTCCGATAACTTGTTCGGATTTAATGGAAGTTTCGTGGGGAACTTTCGAATGAAAGGCGCGAGAGACGCGATAACGAAATAGTTGGGTAACTCTTTCGATTAATTCCGAAATGGCGTCCTTACAATCCTCCTGATGGCCCCTTTAACTCGGATACTTCGATTTAAAGGTGATAAAAGTGTCGTAAACCCTCGGACGAAGACGAGTCGCGTGGTGGAATGGGTGCCTGCAGCTCGTCTAACCCGGCGTACAAATTTAACTGAGAGCAATCTATAAACGCCACCCCGCGGGGGTTCAGTTTATTACCGAATCGGAGGCTACGGGTCAGTATTTTCTCGAGTGCTGCCCCACGGCATCCTCGACTGCTCCGCAGTTCTTCGCCAACGATAACAAGCGTTGTTCAATTAGTAGCAACAACTTCCCCCGGTACAATAACCGATTCTTTACGGGAACAAATCTTCTAGACGCGAACAGGAAACTTGTACCGCGATTCTCTCTAACATCGATCTGCTTTAACTTTCCGTGTACCGTGCAGTTTGCCCCGGGCACGGAACTGGGACATTTAGTGGCTTGTTATTGGAATACTTTCAGCACGTAAAATTGACCAACTTTTATTAATACCAGCCTCGAGAATATACATTCCGTGTGTAAAATTGCTTATTTCGCTATTTATCGTGTGTTCCATCGTTCAGCGAGCGCTTAACGAATTACCAGGAAAAACTGTTACGTCGATTATCGATCCGGACGAGAAACTTTTACTGGATTCGAATTCCAGGGGAAACAAGGGGGCGCGCTCTCGAATCGATGAAAAATTCTGCAGCAAGCGAAACGAAATCGTGCACGCGCCTATAATTCTGCGAACTTCTAGAATCCGATAAAGCTCTCCGGTTGGATTCCTGAGCCGTGACCCCGATATCCTCGCGAACGTATCGTGCCAGCCAATAAAACGTACGTTATCTCGCGAAATTTCCCGCCCACTCTCCCTTTCCTCCGTCAATGAAATCGAGCGGAAAGAAATTCCGTGAAAGCCAGCTCTGGCTTATCGTTACCACCGCGTTTGCCGTATCTGCTCGTACTGAAGACGTTTCGCGTGTAACGAGCGATCGTTGTTGTAACCCCTTGCATTCGAGAGACTGTTCTCAGTGGCCAATTTCAATTGCACGCGAAAAATGGCTAAGCTTTAGAAAACCTTGCACATCTGATTCTCTTGATCTCGACATGTGTTATCAAGGTACTTATCAATTTTTATGTCTGGAAGTTGTAAGCAATGCGATGGTACTTCTCAATTTGTACGTTTCAAAATTTTAAGTAGTGGGGTGGCACTTCTCATTTTCTATGCCCCAAAGTTCCAAGTAGCGTGACGGTGCTTTTGATTCTCTAAGCTATAAATTAGCAAGCATCACGATGATGCTTCTCAATTTCTACGTCTCAAAGTTCCAAGCAGTACGATAGTGCTTTTCAATTTCTAAGCTCTGAACTTGCAAGTATCAGGATGGTGCTTTCAATTTTTAAACCCCAAACTTGCAAGCATCGCGATGGTGCTTTTGATTTTCAAACCACAAATTTGCAAGCATCACGATGATGCTTTCAATTTCTGCGCTTCAAAGTTCCAAGAAGTACGATGGTGCTTTTCAATTTCTAAGCTGTGAACTTGCAAGCATCACAGTGGTGCTTTCAATTTCTAAACCCCAAACTTGCAAGCATCGCGATGGTGCTTTTCAATTTCTACATCTCAAAGTTCCAAGCAGTGCGATAGTGCTTCTGAATTGCCAAGCCTCAAATTTGCAACCAGCGCAATGGTGTTTTCAATTTCGAAGCCCCAACTTGCAAGCATCATGATGATACTTCTCAATTTCTACGTCTCAAAGTTCCAAACAGTGCGACGGCACTCTTCTTCTATTTTTCAGTAGAAAATCTTGCGTTATTGTTACCGTGCCAATCTTATGAGTATCTAGCGTGCAGTCAATTTGGCTCTTCTCATCGAGTCAACTCATTCACTGCCAGACAAATTTAGAGCGTCTTGAATCTGAATTTCTCAAAATTTAAATATCAAGTCACAGATATAGTACTGAAATGGCATTTACAGACCATCCTTGCTAATAACTCCCAACTGAAATGGCTATAAACTTATTCCAATTGTAGTCAATCTAAACTTGTAACGCAAACCCCGTGATATCTCATAGTTGATAATGAGCCCATTAAATATATATATTTAAACAACAAACAAAGTTCAACGTATTCACAAATCACTCAACAAAGTCTGCGATCAACGTTCCACGGTTTCAACTCAAGGTCGACACCAATGTTCCGCAAACTATCCCTTAGAAAACTAAAAAAAAGAAGAAGAGAAATAGCAAACAACCGATAAACGGATCGATAACAGCAATTATTCATAAGAAATGGAATCGTTTCGATCAGATGCGCGTTTCCAATTCTGGAAACTATCCTTTAGAAAAATAAAAGAGAAACAGCAAACAACTGATAGAGCGTCAGATCAATAATAGCAATTATTCATAAGAAACGGAATCGTTTCGATCAGATGCGCGTTTCCAATTCTGAAAACTATCCCTTAGAAAAATAAAAGAGAAATAGCAAACAACTGATAGAGCGTCAGATCAATAACAGCAATTATTCATAAGAAACGGAATCGTTTCGATCAGATGCGCGTTTCCAATTCTGAAAACTATCCCTTAGAAAAATAAAAGAGAAATAGCAAACAACTGATAGAGCGTCAGATCAATAACAGCAATTATTCATAAGAAACGGAATCGTTTCGATCAGATACGCGATTCGAATCGAATGCAACCTAGGCAGCGTTCATGGCTGCTCGAACTGTTCTTGCTTTGAATATCGAAAAAGCGGGAAAGTTGTAGCTCGATGGAAACGTTTCGTGACCGCCGGGGATTTCGAAGGTGTACGGGGTTATTTCCATCGGGTACCGTGGAACCGTTGTGAACATGCAAATACCGCGGTTACGAGGGGCGTGAATAACGGTGTTCCGCTGTAAGCGTCCGTTTCTCCCCCTTTTTCGTCGCGTTACATTAACGTCCGCCCATTATTTACCGAAACGCGGCAAACGCGAGCCTCGCCACGGTGAATTTCGTAAAACTCCTTCGAAGATTAACAACCGCGCGCTAGGCTCGCTCGCTATTGTGTAGAAATAGAAGACACACGTAGATGCAGCCACGTACACATCGCAACGTTATGAATGATATATTTTTAAGCACCCGCGATACCATCGCCGCGTAACATGGTTGGAAAGTAAATCTGTTACAAGGATAGATCTGATCAATGTATAGCGATGCGTCACGGATGAACGCGAAGGAGGATTCGAAGTTTAGGGTTCTTTAAACAATCTGCATCCACGCGTGATCAATCAGCAATTATTATATTTAAAGGAATCGCTAAAATTGCAGGACAGTCTTGTTAAGATTTTGGGAATTCATTTTCGACAGTCTGTGTATTCTCTAAAGTAATTTCGTTAAATATATACCCAATAGAAACCTTGCTCCAACGTCGTGCAAATTCGAGGCATCAATCCGTGATCCATAAAATAATCTGTGAAGACAGAAATTGTGAATAATTATTTGCGTAAAAGAAATTTTTAATGAACCATGTTTTCAAAGTGTACTAAAAACTGTAAAATCATTTTTCTAGTTCTTATTCTAGTTTCTTATCTGTAAACAATCCTGAAAATTTATTATTGCGAAGTTTTAATAATTATGAAAGTAGTTGTAAAATTTAAAACGAAAACCGTGGGGCGCGTGCAATAAAATTGTTAGCGACTTAGACGATCCATTCATGCATCGATTATCTATTACAGGCGACCCACATTTTCCATATCAAATCTTTTAATTCCATATGATTGATGATATCAATTCCAAAATCAATTGCAAAATTTGTACGAACAGACAAACTAGAAAGCAAGTTACTTACAGTTAACAATAAATATATCAATATTTTACCAAGCAATTTTAGCTTTTTCATGAGTTGACGTATACGTCTTATTATATAACGTCTGAGAGATAACCAATAATAATATTAATAAATTGTTGGCAGCATTAGTAAGCAGAAATATCAAAATTAATGCATTCCAAACTTATCTGTAAATAAAAAAATTCAAACTATAAACGGTTAACAATTAATATAGCAATATTTACAGTTAACAATTAATATATCAATATTTACAGTCAACAATTAATATGTCAATATTTTACCAAGCAATTTTTAGTTTTTCATTAGATGGTTATACATCTTATTATATAACGTCTGAGAGATAACCAATAATAATATTAATAAATTGTTGGCAACATTAGTAACCAGAAATATCAAAATTAATGCATTGCAAGCTTATCTGCAGATAAAAAAAAATCCCAGCCATAACGGTTAATAAGAACGTTCTAAAAACCGTTTCGATCCCCTCTGATAACAAATGGAAAGCGGGCTAGGCGTTCATTATCGAAGAAACCGGGAACGAGGGCTGTAATTACAGCGGAATTATTCGGCATGTTTCGTTATCGAGTCCCGAAACGTTCGACTGCGACCATTATCTGCACGGTCGATTAATTCTGGCCCAACGATACGTCAATTGGCAACGGGCACGCGGCCATCGCGCAGCCCTCGCCTCTCCTCGTCGTTGCAACTCGCGAAACAGCACAATAGGGTGATTCGAGCGTCTGGTGTTCCTCTGCGATGAAAATATTCCATCTCGGACTTCGAATTCCTGGCTGGCGACGCCCCCGCAGGAGAAAGCCGTGCGTCGTAGCCTGGAATATAAACCAGAGGCTGCTCGAGAGTGGCAGCGTTCGATATAGAAAACGTTCAACTCCCACCGGAAGACCGTGAGCGCGTCCTACGACTCGCGTATCGAGAATCGATGCGGCGCAAGAACGAAAACGTGGAACGCGGATACGTAACGCGACGGAGGGACTTAATTGCCTAAAACGGTCGTTGTAAGCTCGTCCACCGTATTATAGAACCACGTGTAACGATATTTTTTGAAACCAGTAAACTGGTCGCGAATTTAGAAAGATTTATTTTATAAATTCGATTACGTAAAGTAGAATTCTGAGCGAAAGAGGTTTACAGCTTGAGTTTTTCAAGGATCGTGGATGGTTTATCGAGTGAATCGAGGAAGTTTCCGTAACCTCGAGTCTTTGGACGAAAATGGCTACTGAATAGCGAGGCAAATAAAATATGAATTGTTCTTGAAATCAGTCCCGTCTTCTGTCTCCTTAGATGGGATATAACGTGTCCATTTTTATTCAAGTAGAAGGATAACGCGTCCATTGGAATTCAGATTTATCCGCGGAAAAAGATTATGGTTTTTCACTCGGGGCTACTCGTGTCCCCGGTTCTCGAATAATTTTCGTTTTATCGTTCGCACACCCTGTCTAATATTACCCAGGATAAAAGCAGTAAATGTTTTATGTCGCTATATCCACGTTATTTGCATTTTGTGTCTCTGCAAATAATTTTCTTTGCGAATTTTGCTTCAAAATGCATATACACTATAATTTCTGCACGCGTATCATTTAAACTTGACGAACTATTAGTTTCGTCGATTAATCAATAATTTAGCTTTTACATGCATAAAAAAGAGACGATAACTTCAAGAGACACTTGATCTCTGAAATTCACGTGGCTAATGATTTTAAGTCTGCTAGCACAATAAAGAAAGAAAGTTAAATTCTAAAGACTAAGGAAACTACAAGTGCGACGATCTCAAAATGTTATTGCTGTTCCCTTGTAAGTAAATACCAAAGAATCGTTTGCAACTGTATAAAATTCTCCAATAAATAAAGCCAAGATATCACGTATTCATCTGAACACAAACACCGCGTTTATTCCAACAAAACTCGAACGCAAACTCTCACGGGCTCAAGAATTCATTTCCAATGTCTCACAAACGAAACAGACGATGCATTATCTCCTGAAGCATAAGGCACACAGAAGAGGCGTCAGAGACTGTATGGAAGGACTCGCAACCCAGCCGCGTACTTTCTTCACGCTATCGCGCCACTGTCGTACAGGGAATATTATATTTTCCACGCGCGACCTCCACTCGCACCACTCGCGACCATCGACCCTCTTTGTATCACGCTAATACCAACCGAGCAGCGTTGTACACCGCTGTTTTGCTATTCAGAGTGGCATTGCCGCGCGGAGCGTATTTCGCCGCAACTTCTGAACGGGTTTTCAACGATCGTGACGCCTGTTCTCGCGAGTAGCTTACTTCGTGGCCGTCCGCGACGAACCAGACTGGTATCGTCTTTTTAAGTTGCGGTTCGTTCCCACGAATCAACCTATTCGAATCGAACCGTAGTTGCGAATGGTCTAAAAACAGAACGGAGGATGCAGGGTTTGTTATTTATAAAGAAAGCAGAGGGGAAGATTTGCCCCAGGGGATTGGAAAGTTTGTTGTGAAAGTAATAATACGAAGGTAATTGGAAGATGAAATGTACAAAGTTCCGTGAAATCTTCGTTAAACTAAATGACTGTTGTTATGTTAAACTAGTTGAATTAGTTGACTTTGTAACTATATTTAATCCTTGCCATCGTTTTCCTTTTCTTAATATGTACATATGTGTGTCGGATTTGGGACACAGTCTAGTGTCAAGGCTTGCTGTTACTTGTTCTATTTTTCCATTTTTCTTTCCGTGCTGCTCGTTATTTATTTTTACCTTTAAATAGGATATTAGCTTGTAATTTGATAATTTTTAGGAGAAAATTTAAATGAATACAAATTCTTTAATTATCAATAGTTTTCATCAAAATAAGCATTGTATATAACTGCATCGTTACCAAATGCAGCGTTAATGTTTCGAGCAACAGCTGTTGCGTTCTTATCACCTTTCCACAAGAAAATGGTGCAGAAATTGCGCTGATTCATGTCAGGAAACTTATCGTAAATCTGTGAGGTTGCATAAGCAAACGAAGCAAGTACAGACCAAATTGGACAAAAGAAAATCTGCACTTACTATTACGTACAAAATGTGTCCAAAAATTTTAATGATTCTTGTTAAAATAAAGTTTGAAATACTGATCAACCAAAATCGAACATCTCGTATGTTACAACCTAACACAATACGCAGTCTCACGTTGATACAATGTAATTTAATACATAAATTGAAGGATATTTTATTTCCTGAAATTCGCTTGACGCTACGAGGGCGATATCAATCCCTGAGCAGACATTGATAGCATTGCTCTTTCGCAAGAAAGTGGAGCACGCGGTAGCTACGCTCATATTCAATCTTCCTCGTCATAACTGCAAACACAGAGAGCCGGTTCTCGAATTACGTATACCGAATTCACGAATAAAACTCGTTCACGGATCGCGTTATCGAGACCTCAGACCTCGCGCCGTCTCAGGGTGCCATTCAATTTTCACCGCAACCCTCTTCTCGTACGTTCTTTCCTCGATTGAATCCCGAATCGCGAGCACGAACCTTCTGATAATATTCGAGTACACAGAAAACGAGCTTGTGCTCAGTGTTATGGCAAACTTACTGAGCAACAACGCCAGCCAATTTCGTAGGTGATCTTTTGCATTGATGATGGATCAACGTGGTAATCAAAGGGGGAGCAATTCAGCAGTAATGAGAAAGTAGAATAAGACGAACGTACTGTTAATCAAATATTCAAGTCTTCTTTCTAAGTTATACTGGTACAGGATCCATCCTTTCTTATTAACTCCAATACTTTTGAGCTTTCAGTCATTGTACCAAACTCTAAAAAGGAAAAGAATTAGTTTAAGTCTTGTTTTTTAGTTATACTCATACAGAATCCACCCCTTCTTATTAACCCCAACACTCACAAGCTTTAAGCCATCGCAGCAAACTCTAGATGAGAAAAGAATTAGTATCCAAGTCTCCTTTCTGAGTTATACTCACACAGAATCCACCTCTTCTTATTAACCCCAAGCTCTAAAAAGAAAAAGAATTAGTTTATGTCTTTTTTTTAGTTATACTCACACAGAATGTATCCCTTGTTATTAACCCCAACACTCCTGAGCTTTAAATCAACGCAGCAGACTCTAGATGAGAAAAGAATTAGTATCCAAGTCTCCTTTCTGAGTTATACTCACACAGAATCCACCTCTTCTTATTAACCCCAACACTCCTGAACTTTAACCCATCGCAACAGACTCTAGAAGAAAAAAAAATTAGTTTATGAAGAGAGCGTTCATTAAAGTCCGTTACAACCCCGAGCTTTTGAACGGTGGCGTACACCAGCAAATAAAATGTACGACGGTCACGTTGCGCCACGATGCGCCCCGGATCCTACGTATCCCGCATCGAAAACATTATATCCTGCTCGTGCGGCGTACGTGCACGGTAGCATGCTTGGAATTCAAAGGCGTCGAATCGATCAGCTCTCTCTACCGGAGACATTAAAGAACGAGAGAGTGAGGGAAGCACTGGAGGATTGGGAATGAGATGTGGAGGGAACGAAAGAGTGAATGGGTGGACGGAGGAGGTAAACGCATGAGAAACGATAGAGAATGGGGTGAAAGGGGATGAAACAATTGTTCATCGCGATAAACAACTCGTTCGAAAGCGATCATCGAGATCTGATGGCGATACTAATCGACGGGAGAATCGATCGTTTGTGCACGGGATGGAACTGTCGACGATGGCTGGAATACATTTCGATCGCGTCCTTTAAACGCTCGAAACATAACGAAAGGATTCGAGGGGACACTTATCGCGCGATTTTCTTTTTTGCGTCTCTTGTACTCGCGCGAGTGAAACGTTTTTCCGAGGCAAACACCTGGAAATTTAATGATCAGGCTTTGAAGGGGGACAAGGGAGGCTTCGAGCCGTGGCTGTTTGAAGCTTTCATAATTCACTCGTTATGGGACAATTTATTACGCGGGAGCCCTCGAGATCTCGTCGTATCGATCGTAAATATGACTCGAAATCAAGTCTACGACGTGATACGTAGTTAGTTGCGTTTGGCAGTGTGACAGTTGCTTGTCGATATCAAATATCGAAGACCCTTTGCGTTCGACAACTTTTTGAGTTGGGCGAGGTAGCAGCTCGAGATGATTTGCACAAATGTATCTTATAAAACGTAAAATGACTTTATATACAAATTAACTTACAAAAACGTTGTATTTTAATATCTTGTCTGTTTTATTTTTAATTCGCTGGGTATGAATTTTATTCTTGATAGTATTTCGCTAGATTCATCTTAAGGTGTTCATTCTGAATGATTAAAATAGAGCAAGGGTGGCTTATTGGATGATTACAAATGGCGCATTGCATTCTTGCGCCTACTTATTCTCTTGGACTAGGCGTCATAATTGAATCCATCTTCATATTTTCAATAATCTAGTATTCTCAGTTCAGTTCATAAATGTTACAGTTGTAGAATGTGAACACTGTGCGTGTATGAGAGAGAGAAAGAGAGGGAGAGAGAGAGACAAACGTAAATTAAATTCATTAATTATCGAAGCAGATTCTACCTACCACTAGCCCTATTTTTCATCCTCAAGACTATTTTTCTCCCGTAAACGTGAGAAAGTAAGAAAGGTGGTTGAATAGTATGGCGCATCTTGTCTATGAGAAAATGTGGGTCGTACGGTGGGTTGTTGGGTGGTTGTAGATCATCACTGTCACTTTCGGATTCGCTGTTTATTACTCTAATATTATGTCACAATCTCAACCACTGCTAACACTTTCTCTATCACTAATTTCTTCATCGATACAATTGATCCCATTTCCCAACGATTAAAAATTAAATTCATCGTCACTCGAGCCTATTTCACTTCTGAACTCCATTTTTGTAGAGCTACAAATCTTAAAGAACTCAAGTCGACGATTAAACCTCGCCTCTGGAGCTCAAACGGTTGAAGCAATTCGATTAAAATTGACACCCCCAGCTTTTACCTTAACGACAGAGAATAATCCAAAACCGGTGACCAATCTACCTTCGCTCGAGCCGTCGATTAGCTACAAGTCAACGAGCGTCTCGATTTCATCGAGACGCGCCACGCGATGATCGTTCACGCGATAAACGGCTCGAAACAAACGGCCGGCGGATTAGCCCCGTTCAAGGCTGGAATCGATAGCTCCCACCGGAGATCGGATCGTGCAGATACGCGTGTGCGTCGGAGGGCTCGCGTGGCGATTCAAACAGGTCCCGAAAATCCAGTCGTGGCGCGATGTATTACACGTACGGTACGTGTCATCCGGCTTAGCCCTGCAAACAGGGACCAGGCTGCACGTTGCGCGCATAACCCGAATGCAATATGCATAGCGCAGCCGTGACACGCACCTCTCCGCGGGATTCTTGGTTATCCTTTGTCCTATCGCTATACCGATCGCACCACTACGAATCCACACCCCTAAACACGGTCTCGTTCATCGTGGAAACAAATTGGACCGTAGCTTTATCGTTTCGCGCAACTGGACTTTGTTGTTTTATCGTTTTAGAAATAAATGAAGAATCGTGTGTGCGATATTACAATAGATTGGTATTAGTTCTGGTTAAGGGAGACTCGTACGTAGGCACTGTGGAACTGTAGTAATCTATATTTTTACTTGATGATATTTTTCAGCGACCATTCTAGCCGCGTTGCACCTCGTGACGCAAGGTGGTAATATGTACTTAATCCTCGAGGCGAAGAGATACGATTGATCTCGTTTTTCAACGATTTAAAATCAAATTCATCCTCAGTCGAGCTAATTTCACTTCTTGGATTCATTTTTGTAGAGCTTCAAATCTTAAAAAATTCGAGTTGTATGAGTGAGGACAGTATACATATGTCTCGTACTCCAAATTTTCTTTTTTCGTCTTTAAGGGTTAAGAAGGATGTTTTTAAGAATTTCTTTCTCCTTTTCGACGTCGAATTTAGAGAGTGAGATTAAAAAATGAAAGTGAAGGGACCTCTCTCTGAGTTTTTAAACAATTCATACCTAGAACGCTTAGAGTACACACGTCTTCTCGTTATGCCTTATTTAGAAATAAATTATTTTTTACACGATCTATTACTTAATTCTTAAAATTTAATACAACGAGTCTTCTCTTTTCTTTGATACTTTTCTATATTTGTGCAACGTATAATCCTTAAGCTTAATGTCAGCAGCCATTTCCTGGTTTATGAGAAAGGTATAAAAATCGTTATATGGAATGGGGGATGCAGCACTGCCATTAATTTTAGTCACAAGCCGTTTCGGTTTCCAGAAACTCGTCAGTGCATCGTGAAACGTTACACTTCTGGTCCCATAAAATTCAACTCTGCGAGACGTTACCATAAAATGATTCCTCCCTCGAAACTTAACATATCGCTGAATATTTCAAACTTTTCTATTGATTCACCTGATCCAAATTCTCGCAAATATGTAGGAAATATGGACTGTTTATTTTGAAAGTGACGCAAGTCCATTTTCTTTTGTTTCGAGAACATTGAATGTTAGCAGATCTGACAATTAAAAAATATAGATTAATTATGTGAAGTCTGGGAATATTTGTACTAATTTATCAATCTGTAATATGATTATATGAATTTCTTTTAGGCGAATTTAACTAAAATAATTTACAATTTTCAGGCTGCAAATGGACTTACACCACTTTCATAATTAGTCAATTGTGAATATCGTTTAATTTCAATTTTGAAATAACAAATATCACTTAAAATATGTCTCATATTAATCCAATTTTGTTTATAAATAATAACAGGAAATAAAATAGGATTAGCATTTTTTATTATGAACGTTAATTATATTTATATATTGTTAAACTTAACACAAGATATTGGTATTATTAATTATTTATGCTCTTCATGTGGCAGTGTTTTAAAATATTTATGATACACAGGAGGTATATAAGGTAACAGAAATTGGACTTACACCACTTTCATAATCAATGGTTACGCAATTTCTTTTACCGGCCAATTTTTAATTGAAAAAGCAAAGCATAGGCATTTTTTAAGATATTAAATACTAACTAGTTATAAACAAAAAAAGTTTACACTAAATTAAGCATAAATTACGTTATATCTCATCTTTTTTAAAAAAGGACTTACACCACTTTCAAAATAAACGATCCATATATCGAATATATCGATTATATATATATCAAATAGCAGAGTGCATAAAGTGGACGAAGAGGGTCGTGTGCATTTCTTCGCGGCATTCACTCCTCTCTTGGACCTTACTCAAACATTCTGTTGGGCCATGGCGTTGGAGATGCCCTCGAGACTAATATGAACCGCCTAAGAAGGCATTATTGCACAAACCTCCGAAATGAATAATAAAATAAAGCGTTCGAGTACATCTACGAATCACTTAGCCATCAATTCTACTTAAATCATTTCCCAATTCCTCACAAATGCAAACACACCTTTCCCTTACTTTCTCACATCGAGCAAACTCACGACAGATCTGAACACTCTAAAAAAACCGTCACTAAACCCTTACACACGAGATGAAACGCACCAAAGCTTAGGTGACACGAGACCGCCACCCCTAAATAACCACACTCACGGTGTTAACACAGAAAAGTCACTGGCGGAGCCTTTGGTTCCGAGCAAACACCGGAACAATAGAAACCCCCGTCGAAGTCGGGCACAACCCAGTCAGAGTAACAAACCAATTATCCCAGCATGAACGTGTTGTTGGTGTCGATCGTGAACGTACGTCCTTCCTCGGATGGGTTCGCGGGGTGCATGCAAAAGCTTGTGCATTTGGTAGAGCCGTTGCTGCCGGACCGATCGATCACTGACGAGGAGGAACTCTGGTCTGTTCACAGGATCTAACGTACGCGGAGGGCGGCCACAACTGGCGGAGCATAATCTTCTCGCTGCTGGTGATCGGCTTCGTTATCGCTGGGATCGTCACGGCCATTTACCTCCTCGGGTGAGTGTTCCGCCGTTTCCTTTCCCTTCCGTCCCGCTCTCGTTATCGGCTCCATGATCACTTGGACCTGATAGTTTCCGGGGGTGAGGTGGGGGACACAGTTAAGCAGTCGGAAATGCGTTATCCGGTGTAGACCGACGAAATTGATCCGGTCTGATTCTCGTATCGGGATAAAATCTCTTGGTCCTTTTTATATCGACGAGCTCGCGACCCCAAGAAGAAGGAGGACTTCCAAGAAGTGGAAGGGATCTGATTTGTCGACTCTGAAGAGACTCTACCAGGTCCTTAGTAGACGAAATTATCTTCTTACGTAAGCAAGGCGACGTTCGATAATGAAGGAGACATTTCTAATGGTTCAGATTTGTTGTTTTCTTCCTTTCGCACGTTTTGCTTCGAAGTAATTAATGAGGATACAGTACTGTGTAAATGTTTTATGTTTTGTACTTGAGTCGATCAATGTTAATGATGCGTATTAATTACTATGGTGTAGATTCGAACATTTGGTTGCGATGTAATTATTTTGCACATGGAATGCACGTGTAGTAAATTATTAATAATTTATACGAAATTAGGTTGATTCAAAAGGAATATTAGTTTTTATATGGTTGAATTTTATCATTGGAATTTCAATAAATTTTATAGTAAATATTGTCAATATATATAATAATATTTCTAATAAAAGTAAAGAGATTCTAAGCTTTAAAATGGTCTATATATTTACAATATTTATTTTAAAATTTATTAAAATTTCAAAGATAAAGTTCAACCATGTGAAAACCAATATTCCTCTTGCATCGACCTAATAATATTTGTAATTAAAATAAAGAGCAGATTCTAGGCTTCAAAAAGATCTATATATTGACGATATTTATCATAAAATTTATTAAAATTTTAGAGATAAAGTTCAACCATATGAAAACCGACATTCCTTTTGCATCGACCTAATAAAAAGAGCTGACGCTGTAATTAAGGTCAAAAGAGGCTACTCAAAATATTAGATTATTTACCAGAAAACATTATAACATTGCATAGTGTTAGAAATGGGTTTTATAAATAACTAATAGCAATTTATTTTTCTATAATATTTCTTTATTTCCATGCACTGGAAGTGACCTTTCCTTGCACTCTTTCTAGAGAACTGAACTAAAATTAAAGCATACAGAGCCGATGACCTAAAGCATCGGTTACTAATCATGTGTGTGCGCAAGGCTCTATCGCCTTTTATATAAACAAACTTTAGAAATATATATCTGAAAGGAAATGTCATCTCTTCTCATTCAAGGACAAAAGATTCTTTTTTGTATTTAGTTTCCAATGAAAACCAACAAATATATTTGTTAAGAAAAAGTAAAAATATTAAAGAAAAATATTAAGAAAGAAATGTTTCCACTTTACGATCGCTGCGCATCAACTGTCGCTGTTCTGCAGCGATCCTCACATCTTATAAATAAGAAATCGAACGATACTCGAGTCTAAAATACATCTAGTAAACTTTACTTGATAATGATTTCATTAAGACTATTACTGATTTTGAATGGGGACTTTGTTAACCAATATGTGAAATCTAACATCAATATGAAAGAAATATAAAATATGAGCAGTCAGCTGAAGTCAAGGACCTTAATTTCCAACGAAAACCAACACATTACAACAGTTATTAATAGTATAATTGTACAAGAATATGAGTATAGTAAATTTGCTATATAACGTAAGTAGTCTAAATATTTTGCACAGTACAGTAAACGTATCTTCGTTCTATCATTTAATTGCACTGTTGCATTCAGTTTTCGGTTACGCTGGTTTCATAGTTCGTAGATGGGGAATTATCGTGTCCAAGAAGTTAACACCACATTACGCGTTCCCCTGGAAATTTGTATTCACTTAGTAACGAGCTTTACGGAGTTTAAGAGGAAACTAATCAAGCTCGTTCGTAGTCTTGAAACAGGTTCAAACGCCGCGCTGACTCGGGCAGCGTGTTAGCCGACTTTCACTTTTTTAGTTTCGTGGCCAGCTTTAGCTAGGGAGCGTCCCTTCTATGTCCACCATCGCCCCGCCAGAAAAATCCCCGTTTTATCGCGTTTAAAGCCGCCACGGAACGGGGACGTCTCTTCGCTTTCCATAATATTACCCTTTCTACCCTTTTTCCCCCGAGCAACCTTTAAACAGCACCATCTGCCTGTATCCCCGTCGTAAACACCAAAGTTTACTCTCGGACTTTAAAAGCACTGCCATTCAGAGCGTCGGCTAACTTTACGAGATAAATTGATAATTTCAGAGCCTAAAAGTAAAAGCGAACTTTTTATAAATTAACCAGGAAGCTCTGTAAATTATCTCTGACTGAAGTTCATGCGAAAGTAATCGACAATTAATGCAACCTCTCAAAATATCAGATATAATTGCAAGCATAGAAATTCGAAAAATCGGCGTTTCACACACGCGACTTTTATTTAACGAAATTAAATAATTGATTCGGTTGATTCGAGTTGATTCAAACTCTCAAAGTATCAAGCGTAACAGGAAACATAAAAATTCGAGAAATCAGCATTTCACACACGCGACTCTTATTTAACGAAATCAAATAATTGATTCGGTTGATTCGAGTTGATTCAAACTCTCAAAGTATCAAGCGTAACAGGAAGCATAAAATTTCGAGAAATCGGTGTTTCACACGCGCGACTCTTATTTAACGAAATCAAATAATTGATTCGATTGATTCGAGTTGATTCAAACTCTCAAAGTATCAAGCGTAACTAGAAGCATAGAAATTCGAGAAATCGATATTTTACACACGTGACTCTTATGAAACGTGAACTTTCAGGTACGTCGACGAGCTGTTATACTGGAGCGGCAGACGACTCACGTTAGACGAGTGCCTTCGTGATGATCTAACACCGCACAGGTTGACGCCAACCTGGGTTGCCCACGACAAGTTCGTCTATCAAGCTGACGACGGTTCCCTCACTCTCTTGGATACCAGCAACAATTCCGTGGCACTTTTGGTTTCGAATCACACACTCGTACGTATTACCTGATAGTCGTATACAAGCAACGGATATTTCACAACAGTAACTTATCGTTTGCACACGGGTTATCGGAAAGGATATCGACGGTTGGATTTTGCACAGTGGTGTGCTAACTAAACAACTATACTCTAAGGGCCAGAGGACCACCTTCCTGCTGGAGGAAGAAACAAAACTATGATTTACGATTTCGTAGTACTATTTATTTGACACGTATTGACTGTTGGAGCGCTAAGTCAGTTCTAATAAAACTAACTAAAAACTACAATTCTTAACCCTTAGAGCTCTGAATACTTCTGGTCTGAACGGTTCGTAGGGACGAAGCACGGCTATTGCCTACCATCGCTGGGACCGGAATACTTTTTTGCCACACTGAAGTGACTATTCAAGACGTAAACAGTAATAAATTATAGTGATTCTTTTGCAGAAGGTTAAATAATTAAAGACTGGTATTTTTGAGCATTAAAATTATGTATTATAAACATTAACAATTTAAAACATTAAATTTTACAATCAACTAAAAAACTTAACTTGATATTTACAACAGGAATTAATAATTTTGAAATCTAATTGGTTAGAGAGTGGGACGTAAAATGGGATTTCCGTTTCGGAAATTCCCGGGGATTTTTATGACCTTAATGTTGCCCAACCGCTACCTAAGGAAGGCAAATTACTAACGAGTACCCCTGCATTAATTTTACACGAAAATGATTGGATATTGATTGAAAAAATCGACAAACGCATATATGCGTCCCTAATGCAGGGCGATGACTTAGAGAAAACACATAAATACGGTCTTAAGCTACACGAATGACTTTCGCCAAACGCATATATGCGTCTATAGAGTTCTAAGGGTTAACTACGTCGTTGTACGGGTTGAGACATACGGATAGGAAACCAAACTATAACGAGTGGTAAGGGAAATGGTCGAATTACACTGAAGCGCGTTGCTTCGGTTTTGCTGCGAATAAAAGAGGAGAAAAGGAAGGAAAAAAGAGGGAAGAACGTTCTGGAGTGGACTCATCAGTGCTGCTACCTAGCAGGCCCTGCCTTAGACGCTGGGATGTTAGTGACAGGTCAGAAGTTGTATATATTGTAACGGATAGGTTAATTATGCACTTTCGGGAAACTGTAAGCGATGATGTCCCTCCAGTGGCGAGTGTCAAGAGGTCGCCACGACGCTATTGGACAAAATCTAAACTAAGTGGCCGCCACCAAACCGAATCTCACTCTCAAGCAACGAGTTACCCTTGAGTGATGCACGCGGAAATTCTGTGGGTCTCCATAAACGATCTTAGTCAGCGATAACCTTAACAGATACTTCAGCTGTGAAATACATGGCACAACAAAGTATAAATCAACCGAAGGGTTTTCTCGCGTAATAAGCGGAGAAGTGAAATTCTAATACCGAAAACTAGAAGTGCCATAGTCTCAAGATAATTATCGCTGCTCTGGACCGAATTAAGACTAATGGAATATTTACAAACGAGCAAGAGCCCCTAATAGATAACGCCAAGACGGGTAATATACTCGTCCTAGCGTAAACATTTATTTTTTTAAGAAAATAAATTAAATGAACGGTATTTTAATCCCAATTGTTAGGCTGTTTTAGTCAGACAAGCTACTTGGTTGCTTTTCTTCAACTCAAACTCAAACTGACTCGTGCTACGCAGACACATCCTTATATGCATTCACTTATCGAGCATTCTTAAGCATTTAGATTAATCTTATGCATAAATTTTGAAATATCCTTGAATATTCGCAATTATATCTTAGTTTTCCACAGCTACTCAGTCGCAATAAAATCATTCACACCCTACAATATTAATCCCTTTTGGTTTTAGTATTTTAATCTTTTCTCATTGGTATTTTGGATAGTATTTTAATCTTTTCTCATTGGTATTTACATATGAAGGGTCAATGTCCTCTAAAAATATGTACGAAGTCTCCAGTGACAACTAAAGAAACACCAATTGGTCAATAATTTTTTGATGTGCAATGAGTCTATAATAGAATGGGTTTAATATCAAAAAGGTCAATATAAAGTTATTAAAGGATCGGCTTAGGTTTGGTCAGTTAGTTAAATTAATAAACGAACAATATGAAGCAATATTAAATCCATTTCATTGACCAATTGGTATTTATTTAGTTACCAGTGGGGGCTTTAAAGGATACTGAGCTGTTATATTTAAATACTGACCAATAAACTACAAGCCATTTTTTAATCAAGTTCACTTTATAGAAAGACAGAGCAAAGCATTTAATTTTATTCGATTATTTTGCCAATGCAATTAACGGAGACATCTCGAAAAGACAGGTAAAAGAGGAGAAAGCCAGTTCTCGCATCGAAAACAGGCAATTCGTTCGGATAATTCGTCAAATGGAATTTTGAAAGCGCGTGGTGAAAATACGAGGTGTCTAATTCGACATTCGTGCGAAAAGTGGGGCGAAAATTGCAGCAGCAGTCCGTTGAAAGCTGCCGCGAACAATTGTCGAAATTGCGTGCAGAAGAGTGAGAGAAATGGAGGTAGGGGTCGCGAACGTTAATTTGAGAAACTCTCGAATGCATTTTAAAAAACGTATTAACCTCGATGTCCTCGCGTCGATCGTAAAGATTTCTAATCGATCGCGATCGCAAATCGCTTGCCCACGTTCAAGAAACGAAGGGGTGGAAAGATCCAAGACAATCCTTTTTCTTTCCAATCTGTACAATTTAAGAATTCAATTAAACTTTAATCCTTCTGCGCATCTTTATGAACGATAAACAAATAGTATCGAAGAGTGAAGTTGTTCATTCGTGTTAATAAAATTGTTTCTGACTTAATTACTTACTCAATGTTGAGGAGAAGAATATCTGAACGAACTTTAACCAATTTTAATTAAACTTTTTGCGATTGAAACTTTAACGAAGGAGAGGCATAGTTTTATTTCGCGAAGCCAGACTGATTCAAGTCCAAAGTGGATCGTACATCCAGTTTATGAACATAATTAATCAAACTCTCGGAACGCAGCCTTTAAAAATCAATCCCGTCGAGATTAATCGCGTTTAAATGAGAGAACCCACTGTTCAATGCATCATTCCTCTCTGGGACTTTGCTTAAACATTTTATTGGGTCATGGCGTTGGTGGTGTTCTCAAGACTAATCCAAAGATCCTAAAAAGCCATTATTGTCTCCAGGTTGAATAATAAAATAAAGCATTCCAGTACATCTACGAATCACTTAGCCATTTATTTTACTTAAATCATTTCCCTATTGCTCACAAATGCAAACACATCTTTCCCTCCACCTTCTCACATCGAGCAAACTCACGACAGGTCTGAACACTCTGAAAAAACCGTCACTAAACCCTTACACACGAGATGAAACGCACCAACGCTTAGGTGACGCGAAATCACCACCCCTATATAACCACACTTACGGTGTTAACACGAAGAAGTCACTTGTGGAGAAGTCACTCTTTGGTTCCGAGCAAACACCGAACAATAGAAACCCTCGTCGAAGTCAGACACAGTCCAGTCAGAGTAACAAACCAATTATACCAGCATAAACGTGTTGTTGATTTTTGAAAAATGTTGAAAAGAATGCAGCCTTTAAAAATCAATCCCGTCGAGGTTAATCGCGTTTAAATGAGAGAACCCACTATTTAACCGCTCGAAGAGCCTCAGAACAGTAACGCCATCTTCCCACGCAGAAGGTTACATTAAGTGTGCGAATTAACAGAAACGACGAGCAACGAAAGCCATAGAACAGAGCGAAAGGGGTGGCAATAAACAGTCTACCGCGTCGGGTATCAAACGTCCGTCGTGTCTAGTCTTATCTGTCGAGGGGGTGGGTTTAGCCAGCGGTGCACCATAAAACAAAGAGAGTGGCCCGTATATAAGACGAAGTTCGTGGTATTCCCCGGTTTATTCAAGAGAAAAGGGGTCGCTCCCACGCTCGCCTCGGCGCTATTGCATTTTCCGCTCCATGGAGCCGTCTCGCGTGCCCGTGAACTGGGCTTGAAACTATCGCCAGTTAAAATGAGACAGACGAAAAAGGAGCGAAGAGAGAGAGAGAGAGGGGAGAGAGAGAGAGAGAGAGAGAGAGAGAGAGAGAGAGAGAGAAATTGCGAAAAATTAATTTCGAGAATAAAGTTCGAACGGCCACGGTTTAAATGGACGTCAGATAATTTCACGAGGGAGGGGTAAGCCTCGAGATAGGGCTTTATGAAGGGGGTAAGCGGGTAACGGGCTTTGAGAAGCTGCAGCGTCAATTTGCTGCCGTTCGTTAACGAAGGATCCTCCTCGTCCAGTCGCCGACGAGGAATATGAAATACGATTGAGGGGTAATAACGGTCAGAGGATCGTGGTTAACGAGCACCGGGTAATTTCGAACCGGCGACGATCGCTGCCGTTGCATTCGCCGATTCTGGGGAACGTTCGAAGGTGGATTAAACGCTCATCGCCTCGGTGAGGACTCTTCCGCTGATGGGGAAGCGTTGCACTCGTCGTTAATAGGGTTCAACGGCGTCGCTCGAGTGCAGAATTTCATTTGACGAGTGTAACGTTTGGCTGTTTTAACTCTCTATCACTTTCGAGGAAAAACGATCTTAAGTGCTCGCGAAGTACACTGTTGTGCCACATCTGGTTTTCGCGATACGTTCACGTGTTAAAACGGTTAAAACGCGGTCGTTGTAAGCGTGGAAAAAGGGAGGGTAAAAGAAAGGAAGAGATAAACCTGCAAATGTAATTGTATGTAATAGATTGATCGATGATTTCACTTAACCCTTTGCACTCGGATGTCCCCTCAGAGGGGACATCGCGAGCCCAGCATGTCACTTAACATTGGTCGTCACATCAGAATCGATCAGTGATTAAGGACGTTAAGTTTATTCCACCGTTTACTTTTTCAGAGATGCATATTTCCCTGAAGTTTTCCATTAGAATGGACATTTTTTATTACTGCTAGATGTTAGCAATACTTTCTATTTTAGTACTAATTTATTATGTATTGCTAAAGTTTAGAAAGACGTCGAATGCAAAGGGTTAAATGATTTTGAAGAAATCCAAGTTCTCTCGCACGATGCAACGAGTGCACCGCGAACGTACCTCATCTGGTGTCTTTAAACGTAACGTTAGTGGGTTTAATGTAACAACGTTTAAATCGTACTTAACGTTCGTGATCGCGAAGGGTGCAATTAAACGGTGTGATCGATGCCAGCTGGGCAAAGTCGTAGCTGCGAGGGGAAGAACGATCGCGAAAGTACGGCGTCGTTCGCGTGTTTGATTTAAGGGGCCATTGCACGTGGACCGGCGCGTTTCGAGTTGGCGGTCCTCGAAAGTTCTAGCATCGACCGCCTTTACGAGGACCGTTAACGGCCGTAAAGTTCGCGCCGGCTCGAGAAACGGGGAATACATAAAACCATAAATCTCGCTCGGTTTTATTTCCAGAGACAGCTGAACGTCCAAGGCTATCAGTGCAGCACCGACCTGCGTTACGTGTTGTTCAAGCACAATGTCAAGCCGGTGAGTAATGTAAACGCGAGGGACAATTCCCACGGCCTTCGCCGGCTCATTAAGGCCTCCGGTGCTGATTGCATTAAACGAGGGGACGGAAGAAAAAAAAAAGTACTGCCGCGATAACGACTAATTTATGGTACTTTCGTTTCGTCACTGGAGCGCTTTTAAATATCGTTCGTGTCCGGTTGCGTAATTAACCTTGAATGTTAAAGATGAGGGTCGGTATAAAAACTACCGTGCACACACCTTCACGTGTTTATATATACCGCGAAGATATAAATACCTGATAATCTCGAAAAGTGTACCGGAGTGTCTCACTATTGAATCGCGATGAAAGTCAAGTTCAACAAGACCAGACATTCGAAACATCCTAGGCGTTCGCGAGAAATCTAAAGTAACGAAGTAACCCTACGATTTCAGGTGTTCAGAAATACCTTCACTGCTTATTACACAGTCTACGACGTCACGAACGAGTAAGTAGATTCTTCGACTCGCACCTGTTCTATGAAGACGTGTATGCACGTATACAGTCATCCGTTTGTTTCTCGATTATTAATTGCTCGCTCGCTTTTTCAGCCACCACACGCCCCTCCGTCTGCACGCATCGCGAAGGATGCAGCAAACGCGACTGCAGCACGCCGCCTGGTTGGGCAACACTTCCGGCCTCCTGATGATCTCTGAGAACGACATCTACGTCAGAATGGCACCGTCTGCGGGGGAGGACCTGCGAATCACCGACACAGGCGTTCCTGGTGTGATCTACAACGGCGTGCCTGACTGGCTGTACCAGGAGGAAGTGCTGCCGCGGCCGGAAGCGGCCTGGCCTAGCCCGGACGGTACACATCTCCTTTTCGCCAGCTTCAACGACACCAAGGTCACTGCCCTGGAATTCCCTTGGTTCAGCACGCCACCGGGTCAGGACGGAGCCAGCGCCAGCCCTTTGGCTACGCCGCGAAGAGGTTCCTTCCCGCCGTCGAGGTCCGTCAGGTATCCCACGCCCGGATCGGCCAATCCCGAGGTCGAACTCTGGCTAATGGAGCTGAACAACGTGACAAACGCGTCGTCGAATGGGAACGGAACTGCCAACACCACGACGATGTACAGAACGAAGCTGAAGCCGCCGCCTGCTTTGGACGGGCAGTAAGGTTTTCACGGGATCAGCTTCAAGTTTCTCGATGTGGATTATTTCTTTCGGAGCTCTCTTCTTTTCTTTTTTTTTCTATAGGGAATATTACCTGATATCCGCGGGCTGGGTGGGCGGCGACTCCAGCCACGTGGCCGTCGTTTGGATGACCAGATCGCAGAATCTTTCAGTGGTGTCCGCCTGTCGTGCCCCTTCGTGGGACTGCGAGGAAACTCACTCAGAGAGGGCACCGGAGGGACAATGGCTGGACGCGCAGCCTCACCCTCTATTCGCACCCGATGGCGATAGCTTCTTGCTGCTCGCTGCTGTACAGGAAGGTGACAAGGAACACTTCACTCACATTAAACATGTGACCCTGACTCAACAGAGGATAGCGGTTCTCTCTCACGGTCGCTACGAGGTGATGCATCGAGATTAGCCAACGATCGATGATCGATGATACGAATCGATATTTTAAAAATGCTTGTCTTCTTCGGCTGTTAGGTGAGCGAGATCCTAGCGTGGGACACCAAAGCCCATCAGGTGTACTATCTAGGCACGAGGGAAAGGAGGCCAGGTCAGAGGCACCTCTACGTCGTCCGTGATCCGACTGCTGACGACCCTAGGCGGTTGGAACCACTTTGCGTCACCTGCGACCTAGGCGAAGTTCTCTGGGGCAGCAGGTGGGTGTTCGCATTTTCTTCAGGATCGTTTAACTTAAGAATTGGATCGTTTACGTAAAGGTTAACGATGCGAATGTTAACGCGACAGGTTTTATTACACCAACTGCACACATTTCGGCGCCTCCGTCAGTCCACCAATCACCGATGATTCTCAGGGTTACTACGTTCTCTACTGCGAAGGTCCGGGACTACCCCTGGCCGCTGTACATATGACGACCTCTCACAAACTGATCCGTGTGTTGTACGACACGAGAATCCAGCGTGGTGACAAACTATCGCAATTGGCGTTGCCAACCAGAAGAAGCTTCGAGGTATTTTTATGTCTGGTCTTAATAACAACAGCCATTGCACTCCAAATCGAGACTGACTCGATTCTTTCGCTCAGGTACCCCTTCCGCAAGGTTGGAAGGCTCAGGTGCAACTATTGTTACCGCCTTCGTGGCGAGAAGAGCTCAGAGACGCAGCGTTTCCTGTCCTGGTCGAAGTGAACGGCCGGCCAGGAAGCGAGGCGGTCACCGATCGGTTCAAGATCGACTGGGGAACGTACATGTCGAGTCACAACGACGTGGTGTACGTCAGGCTGGATGTAAGGGGCGCCAGGGGTCAAGGAAAGCGAGATCTCTTCAGGCGAATCGGTGGCGTCGAGGTCCAGGACCAGTTGACCGTGTTGAGGCACCTGTTGAAGACGCTCAAGTACCTGGACGTCACCAGGGTAGGAGTGTGGGGATGGGGATACGGTGGCTACGTGACCGCCATGGTGTTGGGCAGCCAGGAGAACGTGTTCAAGTGTGGCGTCGCCGTGAATCCCATCGCGGATTGGCTCTATTACAGTAAGTCGCGTGAAATTCCCCTGGTAAAAGAGAAATGCCACACGAGTCAGAGGAGTCGCGTGTTTTTCGTCTAGATTCCGCGTTCACGGAGCGTGTCCTCGGCGCCCCAGCTGAAAATTATAAAGGTTACGTGGAGGCTGACCTGACCCAACGCGCGAGGCTGGTCCCCAGTCATAGCCTCTACCTTCTTCACGGTTTAGCTGACCTCACAGCGCCTTATACGCACGGCGTCGCCTTCGCTAAGGCTCTGTCCGAAGCGGGTATCATCTTTAGGTACCAGGTGTGTGTCTCTTTCGGTTCCGTTTCTTCTTCATTCATCCAATATCGGTTATACAATACATTTAATCCTGCATCGAAACGAAATTACAGTTTAGAAATTGAAATGCTACGTCTTGACCATTCAGACCTTTAATTGTTACGCATTACTAAAGTATATTGAAATTGTAATTCGACAGAGTTACGCGGACGAAGACCACGCCTTGTCAGGAGTGTTGGAACACGCTTATCGTTCCATGGAGGACTTCCTCGCCGAGTGCCTCGCCCTGGACGCGTCCTAGTGCCTCAAGCCGAACACTCCCTCGTTGTCTCTAGCTCGCCTACTTCTGACACATCCCGGACGTGCGTGGATGTTCCTCTAGAAGGCTTGACGTTCAGGACTACGCCAACTCCAAATAGATAGAAAAGTATCCGAAGAATGGGAACCTAGTCCTGTTCGTCACGAAGCAGACGAAAGGAAAATACGCGGACGAAGTAGATAGAGTTCGGTGGATAGAACCGGAGAATCGCGTAGAGTAAAACGAAACGACGTTAATAATAATACTACCTAGCCCCTGTCGGAGTTAAAGACGAACGTGACATAGAAAGAATACGCATAGCAGGACAAGTGGTGAACAGAAGGTATAAAGTAAACTTTGCGTTTGTATAAGTAATTCTGTTAAACAAGTAACACGTTGTATATCAGCCGCCTGCATCAGCCTGCGGATTCCACTTTGCTACGAAGAACTTACTCACTTTTCGTCTATGGACTCGCGATCCGGACAAATCTCTAGTCTACACACAGTCTACCCCCGCTATCGAGAGGCGTGTCAGGTTCAAGTTTAGGACGCGTCGAACTCTCGAGGATGCGCACGCTTCTCTCGGCCACCGCCCTCGATCCGAGCGCCGCGACGCGAAACGGATTCCGAAGTATGAACGGTGTTGTCGCGCTTCTTCTCGCAAGCTTGCAAGCTCTCACCATTTTTTATACAGCGAAACCTTCGAAGCTGACGCGCTGCCCGGGAGGGGCGCACGCGAAGGTAACAGCCGCGGACGACGATCGAGCGTATCGAGCTTACAATTAGCGCGAGCTTGCAAGCTCGCGTCACACGTTTTTTATACGGACCCTCCGTCGCATACTCGCCACTGCTCCAGACATTCGAATCGTTTATGTGTCGTTCCGCTTCCGAGGATATCGAGCTTACCGGAAAGCTTGCAAGCTTCCTGCACCCGCCTTCCCCACCGATGATAGCTACTCCCAACAGCGTAAACTTCTGCGACACATCGCGCCGAGCTTGCAACATCACCCTTCACAAATTTTCCTTCTTTAACTACGTTACGTCGCAGGATAATCGTACAATCAGCAATTTTGTTATATCCCTCGAAAGCTTGTCAATTTCTTGATGGATTCAAAATTGATAATTTTATTCTCTCTCTCCCTCTCACTCGTTGCTACTTATAATAATTTTTAGGGACGATTCCACACTGTTTGATCTGGCTAACAGTATTTTCTTCTCCCAGCTGGTACTATTATTATCCTGCGACTATATTACTCTATATACACCGGTGCCTCCCTCATTTCTAGAGGAAATGATAGCCGCGTCCGCGAGATGACGCTTGTCTAGGGGTACCTACCGACGTAACACGCTTCACTGTTTTAAAAACGAACGCCTAGTCTTAAGTTTTGTGTTGTACAGCTTCGCGCCTAGTCTATGTACGATATAACGTTACTTACGCGTAAAAGAAGATAACAGACAGGACAGGAGAAAGGGTGGAGAGAATGAGATTTGAACGAACCCCTTCTTCTACCTACCCGTGCACCCCTCTTCTCAAACCGCCACCCGTTTGATTCTTCGATATTTGTATATATCCGTACGCACACGGGACGTCTGTTGAGAAGCGTCCCTGGGGACGCAGGTACACGTTTCCCTCGACGATGCCCGCGAGTGTTCCCGTTTGTCGTTGATCGTTTGTTGTACTATACCGCTAAGTTATACTATAAAACACAGTTCTCAGATTAAACAACTATCGTTAAGTAAATTAAGCGACGCGAGGCTTTAGGATAAACGTTCAGATTCACCGTAATACTTTAGCTCGTTCGAAAGGACGGGCTTCGTCGCGGGCAACGACACCCCTATTTATCGTATTACCCTTTTCTCGATCAACAACGTCAACCGTGCGAGGAGTCCCAAAGTGATCCGACTAGCGGCGATCTCGGTTGACGTGGCAAGGATCGATCAGGCTTGCGAGATCCATTTCGAGCCAAGTCAATTAACCCTTTCGCTGGCGAACTTCGCTCGCGTAATCCGCCTTTGAAAGATTCACCGTAGCGCGATGGTAATTGCACGAAATTTATACCCACATCGTTCGGAACATCTGATTTGCTCGCGAGCAGAAAGTCGACAGCGGCGAAAGGGTTGAGACGGGCACACCGTGCGTTTCGCCCCTCGCAAGTTCGATGGAGACTAAAACAATTTCTTGCGATTGATTTTTGGGATAAGAGTAAATAAATGAAAAAAAAACAAACAAAAATATGTTGCGCTCGAACGAAGAGAGTCGCACGTCGCCATAAAAACGCTGCCTGCCCAGCAGCCCTTAAAATGCCGACAATCAAGGCTAGTGCAACTAATCAAACGATAATAAATAGAAACGGAGAGGATGAAGAAATTACCTAATAATTAATTAAACGAATTCTTAGACGAGTGATTGATGTGGTTCGTCCATGCCAGGTTGCGTGACTGGGGACCTCGACGGGTAGCGACGCGATGGATTACGGTGAACACCCGTTCGGAATATTCTCGTCGAGGGGATCCACGCTCGCTCGTGGACGGATGGTAGACGTGGCAAATCGTTAGATCGAAATTACGTGCTTGATGTCGATCGTAGAGAGTACAAACGATGCAGCGTCGCCTGGCCAAGAAATTGCCTTATTATCGTGAATTAAAAGTCATCGATGGGAGGACGTTCCTGAAATATGATCGAGAAACCAATTCTCCACCTGCTACGATCTTGCTTATTCACAAAATATCTTTATCTTGCTTTCTAAATTCGTATCGAGAGATTAACGAGAAATAAATTTACATTTATCAGAGAAAATGATTAAAAACCAGATACCAGTAACCAATTTTTTTACACACCCGTTTCTCTCATTCTGAATCAACAATGACACCAAACAATTTCTTGGTCATGCGGCAAGGACAGACGCATTATTGTTAATACACATTGTAAAAGTTCATTCCCCGTAAGTATCGTTGAGAACCTTTTCCCCCGTGCGAAATCGAGAGGAATGGTTAGAAACGTCGATGTACACCGGGACGAGAGAGACGAACGAGAGAAAGAGAAAGAGAGAGAGAGAGAGAAAGAGAGAATGAGAGATCGAGAGTAATCGAACGCGAGTTAACGAGAGAACGAATGAACGTGTGAATGTGCAATCGCAATCAATTATTAACTTATAATAAACGGCAGAAAAAACCGCGGTGAACTTAAACGTAGGCCATAGGTGATCGGTCTCACGAACGGCAGGCACGCTGACAGTTAAAAAAAGAAAAAAAAAAAGACACAAGAAAACGAACAAAAAAAGAAATAGGACAGCAACAACGGCGAACAACAACAGGAGTACCGAAAAACTGCAAGCACGCGAGTTTCGCGAGATAAAAGTCGCAATGGAGAATAAATAAATAAATAAAAGAAACCTTGGTAGCAGCGCATAAGGGTATCTATAAGCTTTTGGTAACGTATTATCGCCGCTAGGCTAAAGAGAATTAATTAAAAATAACAAAAAAAAAAAGAAATATATATATATATTATACAATAAAGAGAAAATAAATACGACACACCAGGAGAAAGAGAAGACACACACGCAGGACTCTCAGATTGTAATGCAACCGACGCGGAACTCGAGTTCAATGTAGCGGGCCCGTGCGAACACTCGGACGTAGTTATGTAATATCACGCGAAATCAACGTTCGACGATCTCGAGGTGACTATGGGAGATGAGAGAGAGAGAGAGAAAGCAACAAAGGGACGAGTGGTGAGAGGAGTTTGTATCTATCCGCGATGGGGAGAAACGTTTTCTGATAATAATAAGGCGTCTACTTGAAATTAATTTGGATAATCTGTGATACTCAGATTGACGATTTATTATACGACTGTTCGTCGGATTGAACTGTGTTTCACTGCGTTTTTAACGTAAAAGGACACACACTCGAACATCGAGATATTAATAGATAAGGTACCGATTAACGAAATTGTTCGAGTAACGCATGCTCTGAACTAAGTCCGAATGTTACGATGAGAATCGATGTTGAATAAGTATTTTAACGATAGTGAACGAGATCCAACTGATTTTTCGCGTTCGCAAGCTTATAAGCTGTTATAAAATTATTATCGAAATATGTTACGATTTATAGTTCTTTGAAAATACTATTTTTTTCCTGACTTTTAAGCATTCATTGTACGATTGTTTAGCGAACCAGCAAGTATTTGTTGCTCATGCAGGATGTATGACAAGTGCCTAGATTCAAATAGGAATTCGACACTGGGAAAAAGAAGCGTAGATAAACTTCTGAAAAGCTCTCATACTCGATTCACTTAACTTTAACATTGTTATCAAGGACACCCTCCTGAGTAGTATTTGATAGGTTTAAGCCACCGATTATTATTTATTTAAATGTTATTAACAAAAGAAGATCGATATACACGTAATTTTTTTCGAAATTGGACATTTCTATGGATATAACGTTTTTTTGTAAAGGTATGAGAGGAACACAGCTACCCCCAAAATACTCTAATCTAATCTCGAAATTCATTTAACGTCTCGGTCTAAGTCTCTCGCCCACTGTAACGCTGATGCTGCATCTTTTAATCGTTTGAGTGCTGTGAACTTTTGGAGAGATACAATTGAAAAGTACTATCGAGTGTGATGGCGCTTTTCAATTCCTACGTCTCAAATTTCCAAGCAGTGCGATGTTACTTCTTAATTTTTACGTCTCAAAGCCCCAAGCAGTACGATGGTGCTTCTCAATTTTTACGTCTCAAAATCCCAAGCAATGCGATGGTACTCCTTAATTTCAAAATCTGAAATCTCTAAGCAGTACGATGGTGCTTCTCAATTTCTACGTCTCAAAGTTCTAAGCAATGCGATGGTACTTCTTAATTTCTACATCTCAATTTCTAACCACTGTGATGATGCATTAAATTTCTAAATCCCACATTTGCAAGCATCGCAATGGTGCTTCTCAATTTCTACGTTTCGAAATTCCAAGCAGTGCGATGGAGCTTTCAATTTCTAAGCCTCAAACTTGCAAGCAGTGCGATGATGCTTTAAATTTCTAAGCCTCAAATTAGTACGCATCGCGATGGTGCTTCTCAATTTCTAAGCCTCAAATTTGCAAGCAGTCCGATGGTGCTTTCAATTTTTAAGCCCCAAACTTGCAAGCATCGCGATGGTGCTTTTCATTTTTTATGTCTCAAAGTTCCAAGCAGCGTGATGGTACTTCCCAATTTCTATATTTCAAAGTCCGAAATAGCACGACGATGCTTCTCAATTTTTACGTCTCAAAGTCCAAAGTAACGCGATAGCGCTATTTTTCTATCTGTCACTAGTGAGTCTTATATTATTGTTGCTGTACCAATTTTCTAATCGTTCAACGTGCAGTCAGTGTGGCAACTCTCATCGACTAATTGGCAGTTTTCAGCACTGAGCAGAAATGCGATCCCACATCTGCCACTCAAACGGCTAATTTTACACTAAATAAAAACAAATTCATTCTTTCACGTATTTTCACAGTCCTCACACTTGATCGTTAAACAATAAACTACATTCTAAGCACAATCCAGTGCTTATATTATTTGAATATTATTTGAATATGTTTATATACCGAAATGTGATAAATACTATTCAAATATTTCTATATTTCTCATACCAAAAGGTCCAAATTTCTGTATTAATGGCAGTAAAGTTTCCAATCGCTCTTTATTAATAACATTCAAATAAACAACAATCGATGACTTAAACCTATTTAATGTTACTCCGCAGGGTGTCCTGGATAATATATATCAAGGTCAACAAAATCGGCTATGGAAACTCTTCAAAAATTCAGCCAAAAATATCATAGAAGGTTCACATCATTCACTACTCTTACGAAAAGGCAAAGTAGCTTGTGTCTTCCTTTTCTATTCACTTTCTGAACTTAAATTACGTTTTACGAAACGCTGTACACGTTGCACGCCGTTATTTTAACCTACGATACCTTTCGATACACCAAAATATAACTTTAAGTCGCGAATTAATTAATTCCCATAACTTTAAGTCCGAATTAATTAACCCACTCGATACACCAAAATATAACTTTAAGTCGCGAATTAATTAGACGTTCATCGTTATCAGACGTTTCGTTAGAAGAATTTCGATGTTCGCGAGTGTATCGTCGATGGTCGGACTTAGTTCTCGGCAGTGGCCTACTAGTCACGATATCGCGCGCGTATCAGACCCCTCGAATCGAACAAGACGGCATCAAGGCTCAGGGTCATCGAACTAGGTCTGAATGATCAAAGACTCGGTTGAATCGATCAGACGCACACGGATGCGTCGAGTCGAATGCTGGCCCAGAAACACGTTGAATTCGATCGTGCTCCGCGAGTGTGGCCGACGCACTCGGACAATTGTTTTTATATAAATAATTCGCTCGGATCATCATCCAGCGAGCGTTACGCGAGAGTGCCGCGAATTATCGTTCAAGAGACAGGCGTTCTCGATTTGTTTCTCGTGGGGGGAAAATAAAAAAATTAATACGAGGGCACGCGGATCGTTTCCACTCGGTTTTATACGATATTCGCACGGACCTGGAAACCGAACATCCACGAAATCGGCCACGTGGACAAAACGCGGACGTGGCAACGCTGTCGAGGCACTTACGCCGTTGAAATATTCGATTCGGTTTCTCTAGTTGAAACACGAAGTATTGCGATGATATGTTGAATGATTTAAATATTCTATTGTTAGACGATTCGATTCGATTTTTCGAGATGGAACGTTAAGTGTCGCGATGAACGATCGAAGTACTTCGTCGTTGGAACGTACGTTCAGATTTTCTGAAGTCGTCGAAGCTTTACTGTCGGAAAGAGAAATTCTCTGTACCAGTGGTTTCCAAACTTTTCTCGTCGTAGAACGTTCTTTTAAGTTTGAACATTTTATTCAGAACTCTGAAGTAAATTTGAGATGAGACGGATGTATTTGATGAACGAAATAAGAATTTATCTCAATTTTTATGTAGTTATTGTAAGAGAAACGTTTTTCAATTTTTAATAATAAATCAGATAGCGTTCCGTTGTTCTTTACGTCGCTTTTAGAATTTTTCGTGAACACAATTTGGAAACTGTGCTTTATACAGAAGTCTAAGTATTCAGTACTTTAATTGTTGCTCACAGTGTTTCAAAAAATTATCAAAGATTTTCAACAGTTTGAAATTTAGACGAATTTCGCTTACCATTTGTTCTTCTTGATTTCAATAGACACAATATTAATGAGCCCCTCTATAGCCCCAACTTTTTTTATCTGCTTTTGGTTACTAATGCTGCCAATCGTGATCAATATTGCTATTGGTTATCTCCAAGACATTATACAATAAGACGTATATGTCATCTCGTGAAAAAACTAAAATTACTTAGTAAAATGTGGTTACCTTAATTGTTACTTAAAAGTTACATGAGTCGATAGAGGGTTAATTCTCATTCGTTAAAATATTTTAAATTAATTTTAAAGACGTGCGCCTCCATTCCTTTTGCTTTAATATCAGTTTTCTGATCTGCCACTTTAATGATCACTCTTAGAATCCGACAATAATATTAATTTATTTCCACTGCTTTCAGACATCCAAAAGTCTCAGACACTGGCTCTTAACGCAGTGCCCGCTTGCAAGCAATACTCTCGTGATCAACTTTAGCGATAGCGTTACTTTCAAATGGACACTTGCGACGATACGTCGAACAATCGAAGTACTTTCTCGTTAAGTAATTAAATTTAATTCTCCGCGCCTCTCTTGCGGTTCCGTCGTTCTTGAATTTGAAATTTTCTGATCAGAATGCGTGCGAGAAATCGAATACTTTCCACGTCGAAGCGAAGCTTTCCTCGCGACGGTCGCAATAAGATTTTTAAATGGAACCTGCTGAAGAAACGTTTCAGAGATGATGCCGATTTCGCGGATATGTCGTTGTAATTCTACGTAACACCCACGAGATAATCATGTTACTAAGACTCTGCGTTTTTTAATATCAGCGAGACTCGGCCCGGACCGCGGCCGGACAAAAGTGTTTTCAATAAACTGTTACATTACCTGAAAGCCACGCTCACTTATTTCTGACCCGTTCCCTTCGTTCCAGTTCGAAAAATGTACAACTTCAGACCAAAGATCACGAACAATATTTACTCCATTTTGTCGTCTCATCGATGCTGTAATCGCAGTTTTAAAATGAACGTGCAAGCACGAAGTAACGTCGGGAAAATTTTGAAAAGAAGAGAGCATCTCGACAACATCGCTGGCAAATCTCGTCTCAGCGGATTGAAGATTACGCCCCTGCGACGATACGTCACGAAAACGCACGTCCATCAATTCTTAAGCAGCCAGCAAAATAAGAAACAAGAGTTTTCTCGAGAGAATTATCAGTAAATTTATCGAAATGAACGTTTATTGGATATTCTCGAAATGAACGTTTAATGGTTATGTTTTTCATCAAGGTCAGACGAACATTTGTACGAACCAAGGTCACAGACAGTGAACATCAGCGACGACAGTCTCGACGAATCGAATACCCTCTCGAAACGATCGTCGGATAGCAGTGTCATTTATTTGGGATCTTTCAGAAAAATTCCTGAGCTGATCGAGTTAGACGATAATAGCGATAATTAGGAACCATAAATAACCTGAAGTCCAGTTCATAAAATTCGAGATGATATTATCTTTTAGTGAGCAATTTTATGTGAGGGAAAAAATTGTAAATTCAAGCTTCTAACTGAAAGAGCAAATCCACTTGGAATTAAAGTCGATCAATTTGAAATACTTAAGAAATACAAGAATCCAAGTCAGCACTTGGTTAAATCGACTAATTGAGTATTAAGTTTAATCTACTGCCTATTAATCTTAAATACACCAGGAATATATAAAAATTTAATTAATTGTATTTCCACAGTATCAAATGGAAATCATCCGTTTGCAAATTAAATTCACCTTTTTGCAAATTAAATTTGTCCTTTTGCGAATCACATTCATTTCTTTTAATCGTATACGTCGACAAGCACAGATAAACTCAGTTGGAGGTTGAAACAGCAAACAAAGAAGACACAGCTAGAGAAAAGCAACAAAAGCTATACCATACTATATAACAAAGACTAAATGCACTTGTGATATAAAATATATCACTTAATTTATACGATAATAGTTTATTATTTATACTATATTTAACGATGATAGTTTATTATTTAAAAATTAGTAGACATGCTGCACCAAAAGAAACCACCTTCTTCTAATACGCCAGGATCGTCACTGCGGAAGCGACAGTGCTTTCTCTCCTTTGCGTACAGTTTTCGATGTGCGCATGCGCACAATAGCCAAATACCATGTCGCTTAAGTTAAAAATGAAACGCACAGTTCTCTACAAAAATTTTTGTATCTTTTTCATAAACTGAAGGATGGCTATTGACATTAAGGATTATATAAAAAATATAATAATATCATAATAAAATATTATTATTATTATTATATTTTTTATATAATATAATATAATGGTAACAGTAATAATAATATAATATAAACAGGAGTTATATTAAATATTCTCGGTAATATCAAGCGGAAATAGAGAGTTTTTAGGGTATTTGTTTTAACCTCAAGGATACCTCTAACGCCATGGTGCACTCGAATGGTTAGGCAAGGATCTAAAGAGAGAACGATGCAGCGAAGAAATGCATGTACCCTTGATTTCTCTTTCTAACTACAGTGATACAGTATTGGCATTTTAAATTCACCCTGTTACAAATTAAATTCATCCTTTTTCGAACGAAGTCAGGAGGGCAAAAGATGTGTAATGTATATTAATTTTGTATGAGTATTCATTATTTTTAGAGGAATTATTATATTTTTCATGTACCTTAGACTATTTAATTAAATCGATAGATAGAAGAATTATTATAACTATTATTATAACTATTTGTATAATATAAAACTTAAGTTTTACTGTAATTTATTGTATATTTCGATAATTTTATTGTAATTTATTATGTATTTCCTTAGTTTTATTATAATTTATTGTATATTTCCGCTTTAGAGATAAGAGAGAGAAAGATGCTAGAAGAAAGAATGAGATAAATGATGTTGATCCTACGCTAGCACCCCTGGCGCTATCTACGCGAAAAGTGCTCAAACTGTTCGCACATCGTTATTGGTAGTGAAGTGAACTACTGGGTAGAGGTCTTTGCTACTATAATTTCTTCTAATTAACTTTCATGTTGCTTGCTTTTATATAACAATTTTATTTAACAAATAACAAGTCTTTAACAAATTAAATAAATTGAAGTAGAAGCTTAGAAATATAAATCTAGATTTTATAAAGAAAAATTATGATGTGTTGTCTTTGATGGCGCAGAAATAAGTAAATAATAAATTTGAAAAACGTAACGAACGAAAATTTCTTTTTTATAGATGGCGCCAATTAATTTTGAAACAATTTCCTATCGAAAATGTACCTTCTGAGGAGCGGAAATAGATGGCAGTGAATATGTTTGCAGACCTGCGGAAGTCGATAACGCCACAACTGTGTGGAAATCGTTGACTACGATATTCTCTTCTAATTAACTTTCACGTTGGATCGCTTTTATATAACAATTTTATTTAACAGCAACAAGTCTTTAACAAATAAGGTAAACTGAAGTAGAAGCTTAGAAATATAAATCTAGATTTGGCAAAGGACAATTGTGATGTGTACTCTTTGATGGCGCAGAAATAAGTGAATAATTAATTTGAAAAACGTAGAAATTTGAAACACGTCGCAAACGAGAGTCTCTTTTTTTATAGATGGCCTGAATTAATTTGGAAACAATTTCCTAACGAAAATGTACCTTCCGAGGAGCGGAAGTAGATGGCTGTGAATGTGTCTGCTGATATGAGGAAGTCGGTAACGTCGGTAACGCCACACTGTATTTTACTTCGCTATCGATAACGATGTGCGACCAGTTTGAGTACTTTTGAATACTTTACTTTCACCAGCCTTTCGGTACTTTACTTCGCTGTCGATAACGCGGCGTAACCAGTTTGAGAACTTTTCACAGAGTTGGCGCCACGTGCAGTGATAAAATTTTTTTAAATATTAAATTTATTATAATATATAGAATCGTCATTCTATCGTAACAACTAAGCAAGAATATTAGATAGGATCTTTATGTTATTGTGAACCTTCATATTAATTGATTTTACAACTCTTATGATACTTATTGTTAACTTTAACTGTTTTTATCGAATTTTACATTAAACACAATTTTAATTTTACATATAATAATTAATTATTAACTTATTTAATTGTGTGTGCAGGTGTTTTACTGCTTCTACCTACGTGCACGTGCAGATGCATCGCAAAACACCTGTATATTTTTGTATTATATTTAAGCGTATCTTTAGCAGTAGCAATTATCATAATTAGTATGCAGGATTATTCACTAATCGCACGACAAATTTTTGCAGCTTATACTTCACCTGAAAAACAGCAAAAAAGTTCATATAAACTTAGGTCCGACTTGCAAAAATGGTAGAGGAAATTAGGATTTTTATTTTTGTCAGAGAAACAGCAGTTTCATTCGTATTATTGATTGTATCTTCTAAACCGTTAGTCCTACAAAAAAGTGACAAAGAATATTGATGCTGTGCAATAAATTTGCTATTATAATAGTCTCTATTTTACCCTGAAACTCGAAAGCAGGTGGAGTAATAAAAGTTGAAACTTCTCTCAGGATGCAAAAGTTGTAAATTACGAAAACTTTGTTCTGCTATTTATGTAATTATTTTTAGTCGTGGAGGGCAGAAAATTTCATAAAAACTTTTTTATGCACTAACCTTCCTGGTGATATAAGCAGGTTTTCTTTCCGCCGCACGGAAGCAAAGAAATTTTTTGTGAAATGGTGAGAACTGCAGGTGAACTGTACATGCGTTCATAGGATTCAAAGAGTTAATTTCATTTTTAACTCTAAACACGGCTTTTCACAGAAAATTTGTAACAACCAATTGTACTACCCTAAGTGTTGGCCATGTTATCGCACAAAAATTAGGGGTTTAACTTTTAAACTTAAATTAGGGAGTTTTTGCATTTGGATCCCTACAGAGTGAGGAGTGGAATTTGATGTAGTTTGAGTGAGTTATACCTGTCCAGAGACACAATATTCCAGAAATTTCCTCCCCCTTGTAGGGCTCCAATGCCAAAAAAAGAAAAAAAAAGTTAACCCCTCTACTTTTTTTTTTAATAAGATGACCAACATTCAGAGTAGTAAAATTGGTCGTCACAAATTTTCTGTGGAACGCTACCTTTAGAGTTAAAAATAAAATTAGAGACCAACCCCTTCCTCTTCCATCCTTCTATCTTATGCGGATTTCCTAGGCATTTCAGCAACCAGACGAATAGAGCTTTCAGCGAACAGGACTACCAGCTTACTTTCACCAAGAAATATATCATAAGGAAGCAGATAAGATCCATATATTTCAATCAGCCCAACATGGGTCCTCCAATATTTCTCGACGTGAAAAGCATGAACCACCGATGCGAAAAGTATTTCTAACGCTAAAGCAGAGATCTGAAATTTCAGTTGCATAAAATACAAAAAAAAAAATAAATTTTAGTTGTATAAAATACATTCAACTCACCTCATGAGTTATACCTTTTAAATTTGTATTATACTATATAATACGTATTCAACATAAATTCATGAAAATAATTTAGAATAATTAGTATATGTGCGAATAGAAGATATGCGAATTGTTTAAAACTACTAATAAACGTTTATGCATTGTTAATTAATTGTTTAATTATTTAAAAACCTGCCCAGCACTTTTAGAATGATCAATTCCAATACCGTAAACGAGAAAAAACTCGTAAAAAATAGTCTTGAACCCAATTAAATTAGTTATAAGTTTGAATTAAAGTTCGAAAATCAGGATTTTCCAATGGAGGCGCGAAATTTCTGAAATTTAATTTTCTCGCGCTTTCTTGGACACCTCCTATGACGTCATATTCTCCTGATACAAAGTCCGATTTTTGGGTTCTCTATCCAGAAGATTGAAAATTTATCAAAACATAACGTCATAGGAAGTATCCACTTCTTAAAAATGACGTCATCGAGAATTCTTGGAATTCTAAAGATTCTTGGAAATTCGATAACTTTTGGAGATAACGACAAATTCTTAGAATTTTATTTGCTAAATCTGTTATTACTATTGCCGAAAGTGACAAAGAAAATGGACTGATTGTGGATGAAGTTAAAGATAAGTGATGAAATTCATTGTATTCCTCTTAAATAATTAATTTCTTTATATAAATTGCTAATATTTACGCTACATATTAAAATTTCAATGTATTTATTATGAAAATTATAAGTGTAATATAAAAATTTACGTATCCAATACTGTAATTGTACTCTAAGGTACATTTTACATTAAAAATATAAAAATTTGTTTAAAAAACATACATATAGCGTATTTACAGACAACACAGTAAATCACATAACACTTCAAACAGCAGCAGCGTATCATGGTGATGCTCCCAGGTTCCGTAACGCCCGGCGCTGTTACCAGGATTACACGTATTGAAATGCACCAGAAAAGCATGGAATTGAAGCGGTTCCAGCGGCAAAAAATGCGCCAGAAAATGCTCTTTAATTTGCAATTTGAATTTTTGCTCTCGCGGTTCGAGAAGGTTCTATGTTTCGAAAATATGCAAGGGAGGCAGGGGTATTGACATTTTTTCGAAAAAATTTATCACCCACTTTTGAAGCGGTTCCAACGTCACAAAATGTGCCAGAGAACGCTCTTCAAGCTTCAATTTGTTTTATTCCTCTAGCGCTGCGGGAAGGAACGATTTTATTAGGTTTTATGTCGTTAAAACTTGTAAAGGGAGGAGTTATTAACAATTTTTCGGAAAAACTCATGGTCCACTTTTGAAACGGTTCCAATGTCAAAAGTTGCGCCAGAGAACGCTTTTCAAGCTTCAATTCCTTTTATTCCTTTAACGCTGTGGGAAGGAACGATTTTATTAGGCTTTATATCGCGAAAACATGTAAAGGGGGGTTTATTGACAATTTTTCAAAAGAATTCATGGTTCACTTTTGAAACGGTTCCAATGTCAAAAGATGAACCAGAGAACGCTTTTTAGTGTCCAATTGGTTTTATCTCTCTAGCGGTTCGAGAAGGTACGATTTCGATAGGTTTTTTGTTGCGAAAACATGCAAAGGGTTTTCACCTCTTATTTTATAGAAAATATATGCAGGATCAATATCATGTTAAAGATTTTCCAATACTACTACGTAGTCATTTTGCCTGAATGATTATGTATTTATGTAATTACACTGCGTATTAATACCAAAATAATTGACGCATATCGAATAAGAATAAAAAAGAAAGTCGAAGTGACTACGAAGTTTTTAATTATATACATACAGCAGAGGTAGATGTTTTAATTATCTAAAAATAAATAGTTTTGTACATACAATTTTGCATGTTTTATAATTATTATATAATATACAGAATATTTCAAAAAGATGCCATATTCTACAAGCATTTTAATGATACAGTTCACAAAGCACAAAAATAATGAGAGGAGAAAGCGACAACAAAAGGAAGGATCATATAATTTCTAAATTAATACTTTTAATTAGATGCAAATATTGCACTAAAACAAATACATTAAAGGCACTACGTATCGTATGATATTGCGATTGATATTATACGAGCACGTATGTATATCGGTTTTACTACTTCACTAATTAACATTGGATTTTGATTAGGAACATTAGATTTACAAATGACTAAAACGCACTACGTGGCACAAATGCCGAATACATGTTCATTACTTGCAAAATCAACGAACTGTTTCAATCTGTTTCAATAATTATGGCACACTATATAATGACTGAATTTCATCTATAAAATTGTACTAATTATTGAGAACTTTAAAAGATTATTTTGCGAGAACAATCTATATTTTGTATATAATTGTTTGTTGAAGAGATTTAAATCGGTTTAAAAAATATGCATACGAACAAAGTTATGAAATTTGTATGGAAATTTCCAAGCAGATTAGGAGAGGAACGCCTCCACTAGATAAGTTAAAATATTTGTTAAATTGTATTCTGAAATAACAAATATAATATTAAAGTTAAAGTAAATCGCGTTAACAGAAATACAAGCCGTTATAGCAGTAATCAATATGTTCTATAGCTACAAAAGCTAATAGTAATTTGCACAAACATTCTCAAAACGCAAACAACCATAAATAATTATAAATAATTGACAAAAAAATACGTATAAAAATATCTGTATGTGTATAGGTGTTAAAGTAAAATTCTCAGTTCGATTATTTTATTTCGAACGTTATTGTCTCATGAAGAAGCTTCCTACGTAACATGATGCTATTTTGATATCTTCCAAGAAATTACGATGTATAATTGACGTACGATGTCATATCTGACTATTTGTGGTCTGCGCGACATCGTCAGATCATTCTATCGTAGCAACTAAGCAACGAGCAATTAAAGCAATCTTGCTGATAGGTCTTGGTGATTTCACAAAGTTGTGTCACAGTTTTCCTGCTCGATTAGAATCACGCCACTAGCATATTGCCAGTAAACTCGACGGAGAACTGATCTCGTTATCTCGCTCACTGTCGCGAGAGCTTGTAGATTTTTCGTTTCCTCTCCTTAGCGTTCAATTCGCCGCAAGGACCAGAAACTCCTCTTAAAAATTCACTTTCTACCCCACTGCAGACCTCCTTTGTTGCCGTGTCCGAATTTGCTTGAGGAATTGTTGTTGTTCTTCGTATTGTCACTACTGGAGCTTGACATACTCTCAGACCGCCTGATGGCTCTTCTTGTTGGATCCAACAGCCCATCCAGCATCTGGCGGATGGTACAGTGTTTGCGGTTGAATGGATTGGTGTACATGTTGGTCTCCTGTTTACCGACACGAGACGTTCCTCTTGCTGCGCTTTTGCGATCGACTTAGTCGAAAAAAAATGTTCTTGTGTGATGAACACGAATCACTGTGCACGTTCGAACTTGAAACGTGTCTCTTTTCTACTGTCTGGGGGGAACTGGTTTGCTTGGCATTCGCTCGACGAATGATAGCGAAGCGTCATTGTCGCCAGACTTATATATGCGCTTCCCATGTAGTCCCACTACTTTTGTTGTGATGCTAAGTAAAAAGTTTAGCGTCAGTAGTGAGGATACAGACCTCTGTGCAGTCAGTCACTCGGGGGAACACCCAGCGATACGATTTTTGTTGTTGTCGTATGAATTTCCCGTTGTGCATAACGTCCTGTCAACACTGCAACATGTTAACATTAATATTGTTGCGAGTGCCGTAAAAAACGTGTAACGTTACTCTTTCCTTGAAATTTGCATGGAAAATATGTTTAAGATACGTTTCTAAGAAATCATAGGGAAACTGCTTTTTCCATTTGATTAATTACTAACTGTATAAACAATAGGTCGTCCTCATGTTTGAAATTAGTGTTCTTGATTATAACGTACTTAAAATTCACGTTTAAAATTCACTAAACAATTATTATCAAATCATTTAAACTCCACTAAAGCAAAACTTTCAAAATGAAACAAATTTCAAGATATATAAGATCCACTAAACAACTTTGAGAGTATCTAAAAATCACTCAACAATTTTCAAATCATTTAAAATCCATTAAATCAGAACTTTCCTTCAAGGGCTAATTTTGTCATATCTACGTAGATACGTAAATTATGAAAATATAAAATGTCAAAAATCCACTAAGCAACTTTTAAATTATTTAAAATCCACTAAATTAGAACTTTGCCTTAAAGATTAATACCTCATTAAAATACGTGTACAGTATCAATGGTCATACTTACACAAATTCATACGTAAATTAAGATAATAAAAAATATTAAAAATCCACTAAACAACTTTCAAATTATTTGAACTCCCAGAACTAAATTAGAACTTTGCTTTAAGGATTAATACTTCATTAAAATACGTATACAGTATCAGTGGTCATATTTACATAAATTCATATGTAAATTATGAATGTAAATGTAATTATGAAATGTAAAAAATCCACTAAACAACTTTCAAATTATTTAAAATCCACTAAATTAGAACATTGTTCTCAGGATTAATATTTATTACAATGCGTGCACAGTATCAATGGTCATACTTACATAAATTTATATGTAAATTATGATAATATAAAATGTAAAAAATCCACTAAAGAACTTTCAAATTATTTAAAACCAACTAAATTAGAACATTGTTCTCAGGATTAATATTTATTACAATACGTGGACAGTATCAATGGTTATATCTACGTAGATACGTATGTAAATTGTGATACTATACAATCTTCTGACGAACGATTTTATAATTTTTATTGGTACAAAAGTTCCGCTCAAGTTGCCAATATTGTAACGCGCATTGGTTATAACAAATCAATAACTTCTCATCCAATCATATGTACTAACCTTACAATCTCCAGGTATTTGACGTCATTCAGAACTTACGTCTCGACTACATTCAGTCGCGATAAATAAGAAACATAAGAACGCACGCCAGACACCATTAATTTACAATTAGTATATCATGTCCCGCAGACGATGCTCGTAATTATGATTTAACAATTGGCGAAACGGACGAGTGACGCTTAAAACAAGCGCAATGGTCAGTTTTACGCGCGCAGAGATAAAAAACCGGCGGTAAGAAATGAGAATTCAAAGGCGGCGAGTTAATCGATCTGGTGATCGTCTCGAACGGGCACGAATAACATTGCGTCACTATTGCGAATGTTAACACGCATTTCGCATTGGTACACATATCTGTGCACAATTAGTGAATTGAACATTTTTTATACCCGAAATAAACATCAACAACTTACGTAGAACGATAATTATTAATATATAAATATATGCTGTTCCACATTAATTATGATTATATATCTTAAGTGCGAAACAATTTTCAAACCCTTTGGAAATAATACAGTAAACAAATTTGAATGCATCGAATAAATATTTGTTCTAACGTTATATCATTTAACACCCACTGCTTTACCTACATTAAAAAAAAAAAGAATAGTGCATATCTCATTATCAAATAATACTAACGTGGAATAATATGAAAATTTGTGACTTCAAGTTTAATTGAAAGATTAAGATTTAGATTAAAGATTAAGATTAAGATTAAGATTAGAACTGATAAATGTCTTTTATAATCTGTTAACATATAATGTTTTATAATGTTATTGTTTAACGTCGTACGATATGATACAAGTGTCTACTTATTTTTACTGTAAAAGAATTTAAAAGAATTTAAATTAATTTAAATAATTTAAAAATTAATAGAACTCTAGCTGAAGTAAATGGACATAAATGTTTGTATATATAAATATTTTAATATGTACCTCGATTGGAAAAAAGAGTTTCCGCGATATTCTTAGAAAAATATCATGCGAGGTAACAAAAAAATTATATCGCTGCTAAAGTCCAACCTCGTTACATTGAATGAGAATTTAAAATTAATCGGTATTTTTTTGCAATCGTGTATCATAAATATTGCTTTTCGTAGATTCCAATTACTACTAAATATAGTAACAGCAACTTACTATTATTTAAATGTCATTTTGACAGCTAATTCTTATTTCCATAAGTAGATTCCAAAAATAGATGCGACTGAAGTCTTTTTGAAACAGATAGACAATGCAAATGATTTAGAAAGAGGTAGAGTGAAAAAGAGATGGAGAGAAATATTGTTGTGCAACAACTACATATATTTGTATTTACTATTAATAACGTACATATATATTTTTTATGGCGCATCGATCGTCTCTATCAATAAAAATAGCACATATACAAAAAGTTAAATTATGAACTATTGATACATCTGAACATATATCCATAAACATGTCTATATCCGTCTACTAGAAGTTTCTAGAGAAGTATCACACTATAATACTTGCGTTGAATATCTTTAACGAGCTATTTATTTATTTAACTTAATAACATAAAAATATTTTACACAGAAGATAGTAACGTAATCACAGAAATAAGATTATCTTCTAATAGATGTAGCAATCACTTTTCATGTTAGTAATAATTTTCCCTACACTCAAATGCATAGAAATCGTGGTTTAAACGAATGAATCTTTTCTGGTGTAAAATATATTTCTGATACACGTTCAACTTTCAACTCTCTCGCTCTTCTCTTTTTACGCTCGTCATGCATTTCCAAATTACTCGCATCTCATGCATTCGCTCATCTATTCCCAGAGATATTAATTTCTAACTTATTATATTTTTCAACGGTTTGGGTCCCACGCAGCACGATCGCGTTGTTCAGATTTCATGTCGATTAGATTTTAACCCACTAGATTTAATTAAACTCGTCACACTATGATCTTGGCACAAAGTAGCAGCCTCTTGGATATTGTTACTGCTCTGTCTGCATCATTCGACAAAGTGGAAAATTGTCTCAAATTGCCAAAATTTAATATCGCAATAATAAGTCTACGTTTTTGTAAGCCTAATTACTTCTTCGTTACTATTAAAATCGCAAGCCTCCTTTTTTACCAAAACTTTTTTATTTTACCCAGAGAAATATTTTAATTCATAAGCAAAATTCTGCGCATATATAAGTGTAAGATGCAAATGAGTTAAATGAAAAAATTGATGAATAAGTTAAATATAAAAAATTACTATTTTATGCTTCAATTTCCTGCGCGCGAAGATTAGCATTCAGTTATAAAATGAAACAAAATGAATCGTAAATCCTGATTAAATTGGATGAGTAAAGAAAGCAATCGAAGGTCGAATCTGACAAAAGAAATTCTACTCTTCCGGTTACATATAAAATATGTCCAAAAATGTTAATATTTTTTTTGTAAACAGAACTTAACATTAGGTTTTCCAAGCAGTTATTTTGACCCCTCTGAAAAAACTTTTCGTTAATTTTCTTCAAGAATATTGTTGTCGTATTTTATGAAAATATTTTAATTAATTTTTATTAACATTTATAAGACATATATTCGAAAATCTAATCTCTAAACTAACTAAAATATTCTCATAAAATACGGCGATAATTTTCTTGAAGAAAATTAACGAAAAGTTTTCACAGAGGGGTCAACCCCTTGGAAAACCTAGTATTAAAGTACTACTATAATTAATATTAAACATTTCATATGTTACAACATAATGTATCATGCGTCACTGCAATATATATAAGACAATAGCCTTTTCCACTCAAAGAGGTCATCAAATATAATATTGCGACATTGCTTATCTTCGTGTTACGATTCTTAAAATACCTACATTGTAAGAATTATGAAGACACGTTGCAAAATATTTGTAGCAGCATGTATTTTGCATGTACATCTGCCTGTTTAATATAATGAAGGGGATGAACTCCAAATTCAATGTTTAGTTACTCGAAAGAGTTTATTTGTGGCATACTGCAGAGTTGTTGCTCGATTAACAGACTATACCAGTCTGTTGTTTTCTATCTTTTGGAGTAAAAACGCGCCCTTATTTGTTTGCTAGCGCGAATCTTCAATAGTAACCTTTTTGTTGCCTAGACACTAGAAACTTAACAGTAAACACGTGTCAATCAGGTAGAAGGACGTCTGTAATTGGTGTTTGCTTGCTCTTCGTTCGTATGTAGATGTTCGCACCAGTAAGTTAGTAACGCATAAAAAGTAAACAACAATTAGTGTCTAATTCATCAGATACCATTTTTTTATTCGACCAGTACAGAGATTTTTGTTAACTCGTACGCCAAAATCGTGTACACATTATAATACCGAGGCGATCTGTAATTTTCTTCTATTCGAAAAGCAACAACGCGACATTTAAAACAGAGAAATGAGCAATCAGTCCATCAAAATCAGCGGAGAGCGGAACACTTTCGTGCAGCGGTAAACAGTTATTCCCTCAGTGACAAGAACATCGTGAAATACGACATGCACGTCTTGACAGTCTTGAAACGAAAAAAAAGAGAATTCAGTTATTTACCAGTTACTCACGTCGTTCAGAGCGTGGCTACTTTATTTTAACTTTCTATGGTTACGTACTATTCCAAAGCTCTCGATTTTCATCTCGTACAGACCAGCAGCCGTCAATATACTCGGTCTATTGCATCGTATTTGCATCGTGTGAAGCACTCTTTGAACCTTCACTGGTATCTCGTACCAATTCGAGGCATATCTGCCACCAAAGTTCACAAGTTTAGACTGCTTCTGGCTAATTATCGTACACCAGGCATAGGTGATCCTCCTCCGTACATCCATTTACGTCTAACGTGTCCCATCATCGGTTAACCGATGTAGACAAAATATTACCTAATAAATATCAGCTATATCTTTACTGAAAGATATTAGAATGCGTGGCAAGGTATCATGCACGGTTCAGCGCTTAAAATTAATCAATCGTTATAGATCAACGATGATCTGGACGAAGATTGCCCATGCCTGTTACACACTTCGGAAACTTACATTTTATCGGACAATTCTGAGCTTTGATCCAGCAACAGTTGCCCAGGTAGACTAATGATGTACAAATGAAATTGTTGACCCGCGAGGAACACAGCTGTCCTAATGGCTTGGTCCGGTTGCTCCAGATGCATGACTAGCTAAAAGATAAAAGAATCGAATTGTTTTATCAACTGTTTTATTGATAATCTATGGAGTGCCATAATAATAATTCTTAATCTCATCGCTGGATACTGTTGAAAGCTAGGGTTCGCTCATGGTTTAAACTCTTATCTTATTTTATTGCTGTGATAACAGCTTTGAAAACGCTGTCGATGTTCAGGCGATTTCGAGTTAACATTATACTTTTTTTCTTTTATGATAGACAGATCTAGTTTCGAACCACGTAAAAAGCATTTGTGGCGCGTACTGCTTTTTTTGTTCGAGCGAAAGCCGTCAATCCTTGCGTAAACTTGTGGTGACCTTGTCCTAACGCGAACCACTTGTGTGCATTTGTTTAAAGGATTAAAAAGTGGTCGTTTCGACCTAAAAGACGAAGAACCTTCGAGACTGCTGAAAAAATTCCAAAACATCGATTTGCAACCACTGTTGGACGAAGACGATGTGCAAACTCAACAATAAATAGCAAAAAAGTTAAATGTTGATCGTTAAACTATTTCTGACCGTCTGCATGTTATTAAATAGAGACTTATTAGCATGAAAGAAAGTCTTTCTTGCGTTGGAGAAATGGATACACTTCAAGAACCCAAAACGCAGAAAGTTATAGATTGATCCAGAAAAACTCTCATCATCGTCAGCAAAACCGAACCGCTTCGGAAGGAAGACAACGCTGTGCGTACCTTTAAAAATCGAGCAAGCATTGAAAACACTATTAAAGAATTAATTAATAATAGAACGGCGGATTTATATAAAAATGGAATTAAAGAATTAGTAACTAGTTGGAAAAAGCTGTGGAATCCAATGATTGATATTTTGATTGAAAATATTGCATTTGATCAGAAGGTTGTTGTCCACCATGACCAACTGAAACCAGGCGAGACAATTAAGTTTGCTACCATCAACGAGTGATTAATTTGAACGGTGCATTGATCGAGAAGCGGCCAGATTGGGTTACAGCAAAAAAGGTCAGAGACACCATTTCTGCGCTTGGTTGGGTACTCTTACTCCTTGTAATTACCACTTCCCTTCTTCGATGTCGCGCGTGCTTTTGAACCCTTTAATAATTACAAAGTTTTCGAGAAGTAGCTTTATGATTCCAAATTAATAATTTCAAAGTATGAACAATTTTTTCTAGGAGGGCATCCACAATCTGAAAGACAAATAACAGAAATGTATAGCCAGCGATGACGCATAGTTTGAAAAAAGCATTTTTTACCTTTCTCTCGAATAAAAATTGTTTTCTTTAACAGAAAAATCAATATTATTAATTCGCGTTCATTGATTAGGTGCGATCACCATTGCGACCAACAATGGCACGAAAATACAATAAACTCGCTGTTTTGTCTCTCGAAAAAAAAGTTCACTTTGTTAGAACCGATGTAGAATTAAAAATGAGAAATTGAGTCGCCCAAACCGCACGTTTTTAACGGTTCAATCAAGGATCGGTTGCACCTGTGCAACCGTTCCGGATGAACAGGTATCAGCGAACACGAACTCGTTTGCCTACCAATGACAGTCTAGGAACACTCATTATGTAAATGAAGGCACACCTTGAGATATCGCACTAACTTTCACGTAATAAATAATAATTCGAAACTAAGTGCTGGAAACTTCACGTGTACTTCGATTGGAACGAAGGAACCTGCAGTAAAAATATTTGTCGCCTGTGCAAAAAGAGTAATATCTCGCCAATCAGTGCGATTTTCCTTCTAATTTATGTATTTCTCTTCTAGTTTACTTGCTCGGATGACCATCGTCCGATTGATAACACGTGTATTCGAACTGGTCTTACTTCGACAGCCGTGACGCTGATGACCATCATATTTATCCCCATCTGTAGCAAATACAAGTTGCGGCAAGACCTCTCGAGGGTATTGTAAAATCTTAAAATATAGTAAATGAATCGAAGTTAATTAACGTTCAATTGTTCGTCGTTAAGTTACTTTTAAACAATCGTTACAGACTGAAGAGCTTCGTGGTGCAACATCACGCATCTTTTGAATTCCCTGTATCTGCTCTCGTCCATAACGGCTCCAATTTGCTCCGCAGCATTGTTCTCGGTCGCTTTCAAAACTCGATACCTGCACGTACGTTCGCAATTAATGTCTAGCCAAGCAAATATTAGTAAAGAAACGATACTTTGAAACACGTGAGCGACAGTAGAATAAGTTGTAAGGTAGGTGTACATAATTACGCCATATTTGGAGCGCTGTAAAATTCGTTCAAACACTTCAGAAACACTTTAAACGTATTGCAATTTAATAACGATGAAACAAAAAAGTGAACATTTAATTTTTCGCGTAAATAGGTCTACTGGTATGCTCATCATACTTGTTGATTGCTCTTTATCAAAATCGTTATGATTTTCACCTTTGGAGAGAGAAAAATGATACAGTGGTAACGTGTGATACAAGTTGTGATGTGATGACGTCACAAGATTCCTACCACCCGTACCCTGAAGGCGTTAGTGACAGTTGCAGTGGTGATAATATGCAAGTTTGCGATAAGCAGCCCCATTCGAGTCCCCTTCCATCGTCCCTTATCCTGCAAGCGGTAGGAACGAAAAGAACCGCTATCGAAGAAGATATCCTCACGGAGGAAGAGGACAGCACGTCCGCGGAGCGATTGTGCGTTGAAACAGCGTGACAGGATCGACGGTGGATAAGTATGGAGTATAATCGATCGAGGAGATATGTCTCCGGACGGATGAAGACCCAGCGAGGCCCTACAACCACCCACCCAACCCAAATGGTCTATGATAGATACCCTATGGTGGAGTACTCCATAGGTCGCAGGAAGAATGATCTTTTCCTCTCAGCCCCTAGAGAAAACGAACCCGTTCAGCGGTCCTGCAGGTGTACTGATATGCTGATCATACTGTGCTACACTTTGTGTAGCTAGCGCTCAAGAGCCTCGAGACACACAGCTTCGATTCCTCCCTTTGAACCGGAAAAAGTTTGCATTCGCGAGCACGCGAAAAGTTGTATGTAAGCAGGTAGCTTGTAGCGAGAGAACGATTTGTATTAAAGTACGTTTTATACGTTAACGTGTCCGCTTAATTGATCCCTCCCCAAGCGAGGAAACGCAGGAACCCTGTCACAAAGTTTATTTAACAAAATAAATTTGCAACGATCAGAACTTTCTGTATCACCAGGCAAACTATTATATTAAATAGTAACATATGAAATGTCCGATTTTGATTCATCAGTACTTCACGTTCTGTTTGAACAAGAAACAGTAAAGCTTTTGGACATATTTTATACATAATTTGAAAAGCAGACCTTCTTTTGTCAGATTCAGCCTTCACTTGCTTCGCTCATCTGATATCACAACAGACTTACGAGTCTTTCGCAGCATGAATCAGCGTGATTTTCGCATAGTTTTCTTGCACGAGTGGAAAAGTGGTAAGAACGCAGCAGCAGCTGCTTGGGACATTACCGATACATTCGCCATTGATGTAGTCAGTGAGTATACAGTTCGTCGATGGTATAAAAAATTTGAAACCAGACATGACGGCCTTGAAAATAAACCTAGTGGATGACCAGAGCAGAGCATAATTGACGAGCAGTCGAAGTTCTCGGTTGAAGAAAATGCACGATAAGTGGTAAGAGAATTTATTCGGGAGTTCAATGTTTGTGCCGTGAGAATCTCATGTCGCTTGAATTCGATTGATAAAAAAAAAGGAAGGTTAAAAGAAAAATATGCAATTTCTTTCTTGTTACTAATTCGAAATTATAGTGAGCCGTTTTTGGATCGCATTGTCACACATAATGGAAGATAAATCACCCCTACACATATTAAAGCCAGCCTTACATCCGAAAAAAACGTATATTTTGATGGTCGATGACCAGTGTGACACAACGCTACAATTGCTTGAAACCAAGAGAGACTATAACAGCTGAGAGGTACTGCATCAAAATTGAAAGAATGCATCAGAAACCGCAGGAGAAACAACTGCCACTAGTAAATCGAAAGGGGCCAATTTTGTTCCATGACAATGCTCAACCACATCTGGCACGAATGACGATGTAAAAATTGGATACATTGAATTATGATAATTTATTTCATTCCCCATATTCGCAGGATCTATCACCGATTTATTATTAGTATTTTCACTTTTTTAAACATTCTGATCATCTGCCTCAAAGAAAAATGAAACGTTCAAGATAGCTGAAAAAGCTCCAAGACGCCAATTTACGATCACTGTTAGACAAAGACGATATAAACTCAACAATAAATAGCAGAAAAGTTAAATGTTGATCGTTAAACTATCTGTGATCGTCTGCATGCTGTTAAATAGTTACTTATCAGTATGAAAGAAAGTCTTTCTTGCGCTGGATCGTGACTGGAGACGAGAAATGGATACATTTTAAGAACCCAAAACGCAAAAAATCATAGCTTCGAAAGGAAGACAATGCTGCCTGTACCTTTAAAAATCGAACAAGCGTTGAAGACACTATTAAAAAATTAATTAATACCAGAACGGCGGATTTATATAAAAATGGAATTAAAAAATTAGTAACTAGTTGGAAAAAAGCTGTAGAATCCAATGGTTGTTATTTTGATTGAAAATATTGTACATTAAAGAAGGTGTACACGTTCAAATTTAATCCTAAAAATGGGACATTTCACATGTAACAACCTAGTATTTGTAGGAGTTTAATCAGTGAATGCGTGAGATACGAGCGATTCTATGAATAATTTGGAAACGTATGACGAGCGTAAAAAGAGAAAAGCGAGAGAATTGTTTTGTACGAGCGTTGAAAGTTGAATGCGAGTCAGAGAAATATACTTTACTACAAAAACGATTCATCCAGAATTTAACATTATTAACATCCACTTTAAGAATTTCATAGGACTGAAAAATTTAAAATTTTCCTGGCAAAATTCTGTACTCCTACCTTACACTTTGTATAATCATACTGTCGTAGTGTCGTCTTAATTAATATAGTTATTATACAGACAGTTATATTTACCCGCACACTGCGAACAATCCACAAGCATGATGAATAATTGTAATGTATAACGAATCAACAGCGATTATTATAAATATAATTGCAATCGCAATGCAAGTCAAATGCACGTACACCACGTAGAAATATTCAAACTCATCGAACATCACATAATTCACTCTATATATATGCTGTCGTGGTCTAGTCTCGTTTAGCGGTAAGATAACATCCAAAAAAGGATTGCACAATGGAAGGGACAAGAATACTGTCATGAATGTCACCAAAGCTTCTGAAAGAAATTATCTTCAATCGATCCACCGTTTGTTGAACCATTTCTGTGACAAGCACACGTCGAAAAATAAGATACGATATACTTACTCTCGTAGAGAGAAGCAAGCTTGTTTCCCTGTTCGATAATTTTGTCTAACGTGTATATTTCCTGTTCTGACTTTAGCAATTCCCTTCCGCGTAACACAAATTCGAACAATGTCCTAAACTGCAATATATTCGACCGTTACAAACTTCTATGCGTGGACAACGTCTTTGGAATGCATACATAGTACGTACGCGTGTTTTATTGGAGTGAACGTTCAATAGTTTAATAAGACCAAGAGATGCTATAAGTACATGTGGTAAATCTTCGAAGATCCCATCGTAATCTTTCTCGCACATGGTATTATAAAACTTTATGCCCTATTGAATACTTTCTTTGATACTTAAAGTTCATTAGAGTAGGAAAACTATGAGAACTGAAGGGAACATAAGATGTCCTTACCAATGGAAACCAAACAGTTGAGCAGGCTGTTAAGATCGTAAATAGTATCATATTACTAACTCTATGATCTTGATACGGATTTATTCCAAATATCGTCAAGTATGGCTTGAGCATCTTAAAATTGGTCCTACCCAAAGCATTAAAAATCCTCTCGCTGTTATCCTGAAACTCTGAACATTTATATTTAAATAAGAAACACTTTGTTGATGCGAAACACGATCAGTTATTAAACTGAGCAACGTAGAATATTGTATAATATCGTAGTAAAATAACGAAACCCAATTCATGCAAATTTATTATTCGACAAATAAAACGTTCACTTTCAGAGAACCGCGATAGATTGACAGTAAAAATCCTATAGCACTTTTTTTTCTCTTACTATTCGTGTCTTTAGATTTCTTGGCTGACGACATTACAATTAGTGCGGACGACAGGCGCAAACGTTTGTAACAGAACTGTTGCGGACGAACGTTTGTACTGAAAGTGCTGCAAACAAACGTTTCTATAAAACTGTTACGGACGAACGTTTGTAATAAAACCGTAGTAGAGAAAATAATTATCTGCGTGGCTTGATATAAAGAAAGCGCATAATTTTCTCGTCAAACATAATAGCGAATGTTACCGCACGAGAGAAATGTTTACCGTGTAATTGTTTGACACCTGCATCGTAGCAATGTAGTTATCACAACAGAAGTTGGCTGCCTGTGTTTTATTATGCTGACAATCTACCATTATTCTGAAATATTAATCGCTCTGGTTACAACGTGACACCTGGTTGAATATCGAGTAGCTTTATAAACGAATTTCTTTAGAAATCCCTTAAACAATTCCAGTTTCTGTATGGAATGCTATCACATGGTAATTTAGTTTTTCCGATTTTTTAAAATTATACACTCGTATAATTCACTGCAATTGTGTTCAATGTATCAAAAATTAAAGTAGAGTAATTTTATGCACGTGCATTCGATGCAGTTATTCAAAGTACTAAAAGTTCATAATATATCAATTATATTTTTTGTTAGCAATCTTCTAAATTAATCCGGTGCCAATTTAAACGTTGGTACTATGATTTTTTGTAGATAGTAGGGCAAAGAAATTCTCGAAGTCGCTACGATTGAGACGTTGGTATTTAGAGACGTTGGTCCACTCGCATATTGTCTTTAGAAACGTTATGTCCCCTTCGAAGTCAACACATTCAAGACTAAGCATCCTTATGTAGACCATTCCTCTGGAACGAATACTTCTTTTCCGTTTATATCAATTATTTTTAACACAAAAATCGTTTGTAACAATTGTTTCTCACCCTGTTATTATTTTTAATACATTGATAACACACAGTTACGTATCCTTACGATTACTCTTTCACTAATTACTGATAATTCAAGTTTAGTTTCTGTACCATATACAGATATTGGTGGTAAACAAAACATTTCATTGATGTTAGGGGAGTGGATACACATCCTATCTTGATAGTTCATTTATTTTTCTAAAATCCATTCTTTTTCCCTGAAGCGTACTCTTTTTAGGAAACTACTCAGAGTTGTAAGATGAATTAGGCTATTGTACCACTCCCTTTCTCAGCATTTCTCCTATCTGGCATGACAATTTGTCCTGATACATTGGTATATACTTCTACTGCTTTTGGTTTATGAACTTGTTCTCGATTAATTCGATTTTACATGAATTCAATCGAGTTTACAGCTGCGGGTCTCGAGGTAAATAATAGTTATATCTAAATGTGACTGCAACTGACCACAGTGATTGATGGTCATTTTTCCAGCCGTATTTTTTCTTTTAACTGTCTTACGTCTTCATTGTTCTCCCTTACACATCCAGTAAAGCGCTTACAGAAAGGTGTGTCTTATAAACCGTGTTGTTCAAATTCCAGCAGAGCTTTTATTTCATTTCATTCAAATATGGAAATCTTCTTGTCTTCGTCAACATTGAAGTTGTTCTACATATTCGTTGTCCATTACCATCCTATTGGCTGTGTCCTAATCTTTCGTTATTACTGAACTACCTGTCACCGAATGTTTCCTTTCTTTCAGAGGATTCATTTTTGTTGCGAGCTTTAAAACAATTTCCTTAAGCTATTGCAAATTTTTCATTAATTTGATCGAATCCATAACGGTAAATTGTATATAATCGGAGTTCATAGAAAAAGTAAAACTTTTGAAGTACCATCGTCGTCAAAGAATTCATGCTGATTGCGATAGTTAGTGAAAGACGTTAAGTTAAAGCAGTTTTCATGTACCATCCTTTCCTTCATGCATCTTTCTGTCGTCTCGACAAAGGATTCTACAGCCGTGATACACTGGCACAACAATACTCGAGTAAAATTTGGATACTTGTTTCTCACGCTTCTCTACAAACGCGATCCCACTGATAAGAGCAAGAATTTTTATGGGACTCCTGGTTATGCGTCAATGCCGCGAGGTTAAACCAGATTTTGAGTTCGCACGTACATCAAGGTATTTTGCAAAAAAAGTGTTTTGTAGAAAACAATATTTTATTCCTTAAAGGGGAATTACAAGTTTGCGAAAAGCGTGTGACAAGATGAAACTGGGGGAATATGAGAAAGTAGAGCTATTACAAAGATTTAGATGAAATGAACTTCGAGCTATGACAGAGGGTTGAGAAGGGACCTGAAAACTGAGGAGTTCAGCAAGAGTAATGACGACCAATGAGTGATGATGACATCTAAAATCATTTAAACTCACAATTATAAATATGACAGTGCGAAGTAAACATACCAGAAAGACTATTCTTTCATATTGAACGTTTAATTTGCTCACGCCTTAACGACACTGTGAAGCAAAATTTCCTATTTCGACACAATATCCACTAATAGAATTTTACATTAGTAGCGTTCACCTTATGAATTCTAGGATAAAAAATCTGAAATTTCCTTGGCGAATTTCTGTACGTCTACCTTACATTTCGTATCATTATACTGTCGTAGAGTTATCTTAATAATATACTTATTATTCAGACAGTTATATTTACCCGCACACTGCGAATATTCCACAAGCATGATGAATAATTGTAATGTACAGCGCATCTACAGCAATTATTATTAATACAATTACAATCGCAATGCAAGTCAAATGCACGTACACCACGTAGAAATATTCAAACTCATCGAACATCACATAATTCACTCTATATATATGCTGTCGTGGTCTAGTCTCGTTTAGCGGTAAGATAACATCCAGGAAAGGATTGCACAATGGAAGGGACAAGAATACTGTCATGAACGTCACCAAAGTTACTAAAAGAAATTATCTTCAATCGATCCACCGTTTGTTAAACGATTTCTGTGACAAGCATACATCGAAGAATAAGATACGATATACTTACTCTCGTAGAGATGAGCAAGCTTGTTCCCCTGTTCGATAACTCTGTCTAACGTGTATATTTCCTGTTCTGACTTTAGCAATTCCCTTCCGCGTAACACAAATTCGAATAATTTTTTGAACTGCAATATATTCGATCGTTATAAACTTGTAGTGCGTGGACAACGTCTTTGGAATGCATACGTAGTACGTACGCGTGTTTTATTGGAGTGAACGTTCAATAGTTTAACAAGACTAAGAGATGCTATAAGTACTTGCGGTAAATCCTCGAAGATCCCATCGTAATCTTTCTCGCATATGGTATTATAAAACTTTATACCCTATTGAATACTTTCTTTGATACTTAAAGTTCGTTAGAGTAGGAAAACTATGAGAACTGAAGGCAACGTAATGCATTCTTACCAACGGAAGGCAAACAGTTGAGCAGGCTATTAAGATCATAAATAGTATCATATTACTAACTCTATAATCTTGGTAGGGATTTATTCCAAATATCGTCAAGTATGGCTTGAACATCTTAAAATTGGTGCTACCCAATGCATGGAATATCCTCTCGCTGTTATCCTGAAACTCTGAACATTTATATTTAAATAAGAAACACTTTGTTGATGCGAAACACGATCAGTTATTAAACTGAGCAACGTAGAATATTGTATAATATCGTAGTAAAATAACGAAACCCAATTCACGCAAATTTATTATTCGATCAATAAAACGTTCACTTTCAGAGAACCGCGATAGATTAACCGTAAAAGTCCTATAGCACTCGTTTTTCTCTTACTATTCGTGTCTTTAGATTTCTTGGCTGACGACATTACAATTAGTGCAGACGATAGGCGCAAACGTTTGTAACAGAACTGTCGCGGACGAACTAAAACTGAAACTTGTACTGAAATTGTTGCAAACGAACGTTTCTATAAAACTGGTACGGACGAACGTTTGTAATAAAAGTGTTGTAGAGAAAATAATTATCTGCGTGGCTTGATATAAAGAAAGCGCATAATTTTCTCGTCAAACATAATGACGAATGTTACTGCACGAGGGAAATATTTACCGTTCGGTTGTTTGACACCTGCATCGTAGCAATGAAATTATCACGCCAGGAGTTGGCTGCCTGTATTTTATTGTGCTGACAATCTACCATTATTCTGAAATATTAATCGCTTTGGTTGCAACGTGACACCTGGTAGAATATCGAGTAGCTATATAAACGAATTTCTTTGGAAATCCCTTAAACAATTCCAGGAGTATCTGTATCGAGTGCTGTCAAATAGTAACTCACTTTCTTTGGTTTTTTAGAGACAAACGTCCGTATAATTCACTGGAATGGTGTTCAATGTATCAAAAAATGGAGTGGTGTAATTCTATGTACGTGCATTCAATGCAGTTATTCAAAGTATTCAACATTCACGATATATTAATTATATTTTTTATTAGCAAATTAATCCGATGATTACCTTTTCTCGATAATACCGTCGATATAAACGTTCGTATTACGATTTTTTATAAATAGTTGCACTAAGAACTTCTCGAGGTAGCTTCAAATAACCCTTCATGACATATTAATCTAGAAACATTATAATAAACTCAGTGCGTCTACCTCGTTACTAGATATCAAGTGATTCGTGATAGTGATAAAAAACTTATCTTTCAGTGGTGTCACACAGTATTTGTACCCAAAAATTCTATTATTATTGTTTGTACTAGTTCGTACGATTAGTAAGAATAAATATATAGCGCATAGTATTTAACTAATGAATAGACAATGTACAAGCCGATAAGACGGCCAACTAAATAATGTATCTACATGCGTTAGTGTCACGGGAGGTGCCAGGATTATTGGAGCAATCTGTACACTTTGAGAATCTTTTATGGAATGCGATGTTCATACGGTCTATCTCGACGCATAAACAAATGGAGCAATACTGCGCACGTAATTTTACTGCTCTCGAGGTTCAGTTTAATCGTTGTCCCACGGATCAATCCTTCAGATTTCCTTCAAAGAAAACCGTCACCTCGAACACCCTGTAGTGTAACAGATTACACACGTACGCTTTCGCGAGCCTCGACATTGGAGTACCTAATTCATAACGTCTCGCCCCGTAGTTGATTGGGTGGGGGTACGTGTTGTTTGTGAACGTTAGCGATGAAGTTAGTGGCGACATTGCTTCTGCCGTTAATCGTCACACGCTGGTTCTGCACGCGTTCTTTTAGTCGTGTCGTCGATCTCCGAGATGCACGTACGTTCATTCCACCGGCACGTAAACAATTCGCCCATCTGGGCGACCTGATTCATCATCACTCTCTTCGTTGTTCCAATGCTGGTGGATTCTTGGCGATTGTACACGCACAGTTTATGCACTATGCTCATAAAACGAAATTTGCGATCCATGAATGTTCAAGCAATGTTCGATGCGATGCCAGCATCGAAATTAAACTCCAGCGCGGTGAATCGAATAGGATTACGTTCTGATATGCGAAATAGAACGACGGAAGAAAGGATTTCTTTGGTAGTACATACTGCACAAAACTGACTACAAGATTTTGTTTTACTACTCTGTTTAACTTTATTGTTAATGTGAAACCCGAAAAAATTGGAAAAATCCGGGTTTTATGGTTAGGTAAATTTTAATAACAAATCGGTTAACCAGTTTCGTTTTTAATCGACTCGAAAGCCCTATATAATATCTATTTCAATTTTATATATTTGAAGGTATTCGTAATAATGTTTTGCAGTTGTAACTTGTGATAACCAATTAATTACCTCTTCTACTTCTAACTATTGTATAATTTCAAAGAAAACATGAGATTTTATTACGTTAGGATAACGATGACAAACTTTTTTATATGCGCATGCAATTGCAATTATTTTTTTGTTCAACCTATGGACGCTTGCTGCACGCGTCGCTTCCTGCTGATACGAAACAAAGTTTCTTAGGATACGGTTTGAATCAATAACGCGACAGCAAAATTTTTAGCAAGAAAATATATTGCCTTGTCTACCATTTAACATTGCCTAGTTTGTTGCACCTGTCTTTCGTTGATAACTAAGAATTTCTAACTTTAATATTACAGTGAACTCCAAAGTGGTGTCATTTAGTAAGCTAACATCTACTACGCCTCCTATTTTATCTTTTGAATTTATAATATCCATCTTCTTCTTATAATATTCTATTAACTTATCATTTCTTTTTAAAACTGCCTTCAGTATCTGAGTTTCATCTTTAAATAATTGTACATTGTATTTGTTATCTCTATGTACCAGGTATATCTCGCGATTATAATATTCATCATTTCCGTTACTCATTGCTCGAAACAGAATTATGCTGACATCGCCTATATGGCACGCCTAAATGCACCACGTTTTGTTCATTTTGACCAAGGAAACTCGTAACCTACCGAGGAGAATAATTGTTCACGATCTTTCTTGACTTGCACCAGGCACCTTTCTAGCTGATACGTGGTCCAATTGCGCTGATCTTCCAAGTCCATTTCCTTACGTGCACGATATCATCATTGATACGGATTTCTTGTTGGATCGGATCCTCAAGCGACAGGTAACTAATTCATTTCCACTGCTTCGTGAACAATCTCAATTAAAGAACACAAAAGTTTCAGGTGAAAAGTTGGCAGATATTTAAACAGGGTAGAATATATAAAATTAGATAGAACCCTTCAAATGGAACGCTTTGCTTTCTTACAACCACAAGAGTTAAAACCAACAGCTTACACTTGCTTTCTTACAACCACAAACCCTACACGTTTTGTCGTATCTTTCCTTGGTTCTTTTTTTAGCCTCTTCTATGTTGCACCTAGCATTACTTTGAAGATCCTTTGTGCGGTTTTTCAGTTCGTTCACGATATCTGTATGTGTTAATGTCTTTACCCGTCTACTAGAAGGTAAAATGATGGTAAACGAAAGGTTTTTCTCGCGATAATTCTTCTAAGGAACCTTGGTGAAACCTAGATTTTATGAAACCCTTACATCTTCATTGTTCTCCGCTTGACATCTACTAAAGCGTTTTCAGAAAAGGTTATCCTATAACACCTTGTCTTGTTCAAGTCCCAGCAAAGCTTTAATTTCATTTTATACGATTTGGAAATCTTTTCTTCTTCGTCAAAGTTGGATTCAGATCTCACAGCTGCCTCTTCTAAATATTCGTTGTCCATTACCATCGCATTGCCTGGTACTGCTTCAATGCCGCAAGATTAATGCTGATTTTGGGTTTGCAGACATGATTTTAGGTTTGCAGATCAAGGTATTTTGCAGACAAAGATGTTTTGCAGAAAACAATATTTTATTCCTTCAAAGGGAATTACAAGTTTGTGAAGAGCGCGTGACAAGATGAAACTGGCGAAATGTGAAAAAGTAGAGCTATTACAAAGGTTTAGATGAAATGAACTTTGAGCTGTGACAGAGTGTTGAGAAGGGAGTTAAAAACTAAGAACTCCAGCAAGAGTACACAAGAGTAACAAGCATAACAGTGCGAAGTAAACATACCAGAAAGACTATTATTTTATATTGAACGTTTAATTTGCTCACGTCTCAACGACATTGCCAACCAAAATTTCCATTTTCGACACAATGTTCGATAATAGAATTTCACATTAGCAGCGTTCACTTTATGAATTCCACAGAATTGAAAAATTTGAAATTTCCCTGGCGAAATTCTGTACGCCTACCTTAGATTTCGTATGATCATACAGTTGTAGTGTTCTCTTAATTAATATAGTTATTATTCAGACAGTTATATTTACCCGCATACTGCGAACAATCCACAAGCATGATGAATAATTGTAATGTATAACGAATCTACAGCGACTATTATTAACACAACTGCGACCGCAACGCAAGTCAAATGCACGTACACGAAGTAAAAATATTCAAGCTCATCGAACATCACATAATTCACTCTATATATATGCTGTCGTGGTCTAGTCTCGTTTAGCGGTAAGAAAACATCCAGAAAAGGATTGCACAATGGAAGGGACAAGTATACCGTCATAAACGTCACCAAACTTTCTAAAAGAAATGATCTTAGATTGATCCACCATTTGTTAAACAATTCCTGTGACAAGCACGTGTCGAAGTGTAAGATACGATATACTTACTCCCGTAGAGACGAGCAAGCTTGTTTCCCTGTTCGATAATTTTGTCCAAAGTGTATATTTCCTCGTCTGACTTTAGCAATTCCCTTCCGCGTAACACAAATTCGAATAATTTTCTAAACTGTAATATATTCGATCGTTACAAATTTCTATGCGTAGACAACGACTTTGATATGTAAACGTAGTACGTACGCGTGATTTATTGGAGTGAACGTTCATTAGCTTAATAAAACTACCAGATGCTACAAGTACTTGTGGCAAATCCTCGAAGATCCCATCGTAATCTTTTTCGCGTACGGTATTGTAAAGCCTTATACTCTATTGAATATTTTCTTTGTTACTTAAAAATCATTACAGAAGAGAAATTGTAAAAACTGAAGGCAACATAATGCGTCCTTACCAACGGAACGCAAACAGTTGAGCAGGCTGTCAAGATCGTAATTAAAATCATATTACTAACTCTATAATCTTGATACGGATTTATTCCAAATATCGTCAAGTATGTCTTGAACATTTTAAAATTAATGCTACCCAACGCATCGAAAATCCGCTCGCTGTTATCCTGAAACTCTGAACATTTGGGTTTAAATGAGAAACATTTTGTTGATGAGAAACACGCCCGGTTATTAAACTAAGCAACGTAAAATACCGCGTAATATTGTAATAAAATAATAAAACCCAATTCACGCATTTATTATTCGACAAATAAATCATTTGCTTTAGAGAACTGCCATAGATCAACCGTAAAAGTTCTAGAGCACCCGTTTTTCTCTTACTATTTGTGTCTTTAGATTTCTGGATCGACGACATTTTAACTAGTGCGGACGATAGATGCAAACGTTTGTCACAGAATTGTCGCGGACGAATGTTTGTACTGAAACTGTTGCAAACGAACGTTTCTATAAAACTGTTACGGAAGAACGTTTGTAATAAATCTGTTGTCGAGAAGATAATTATCTACGGGCTCGATATAAAGAAAGCACGTCATTTTCTCGTCAAACATAATAATGAATGTTACCGCACTCCACACAGTAAGTTGTTTGACACCTGCCAGTGTGACTTGCCTGCTAGTTGGCTACCTGTATTTCACGATGCTGACAATCTATCATTATTCTGAAATATTAATCGCACTGGTTACAACGTGGCAGTTGGTTGTATATCGGGTAGCTAAATAAAGGAATCTTTTTTAAATCCCATTTTTTTTAAACCCCTTAACGAATTTCACATCTCTTTACGAAATCCTTTCAAATGGTAACTTAGATTTTTCGAATTTTTAAAATTCAACAATCGTATAATTGAATGGAATGGTGTTCATACAAATTTTTCAGTGGTAATTTTATGCACATGCATGTGATGCAGTTATTCAAAGTATTCAACGATATATTAATTATATTTTTTATTAGCACCCTTCTAAATTAATCCAGTGATTACATTTTCTCGATATACTGCCGATTTAAACGTCTGTATTATGATTTTTTATAGATAGTTGGGCTAAGAACTTCTTGAGATAGCTTTGGCTGACCTTTTTTGTCTTGTTAATTTAAAGACATTATAATAAACTGAGTGCATCTACCTATTATTAATGGATTACAAGTGCATCTATCATAACTGAATTACAAGTGATTAGTGACAGTGATAATCTAATGAGAAAAATAATATATAGAGACGTTGAATCATTCGCATACTGTTTTTAGGAGCGTTATCCCTCCTTCAAGGAAGCTCCTTCGAAGTTAACACATTCGAGGCGAGACATCCTTATGTAGACCATTCCTCTGGAACGAATACTTCTTTTTCGTTTACATCAATTATTTTTAACACAAAAATTGTTTGTAATAATTGTTTCTCACCCTGTTATTATTTTTCATACGAATACATTGATAACACTCCGTTACGTATCCTATCCTTACGATTACTCTTTTACTAATTACTAATAATTCAAGTTTAGTTTCAAAGTTTAGTTCAAAATCTTTCTCATGATGATTCTTCTAAGGGGACATAGTGAAACCCAGAGGCTAGCTCGAAAGCTGAAAGATATCGTGCCTTTACTAACTGATCCAACATTTCACTGATGTTAGGGAATGGATACACATCCTGTCTTGTTAGTTCATTTATTTTTCTAAAATCCATTCTCCTTCCCTGAGTTCTACTACCCAGAGTTGTAGGACGAATTAAACGACTATACCACTTCCTTTCTCAGCATTTCTTCTATTTCGCATGTCAATTTGTCCTGGTGCATTGGTATATACCTCTACTGTTTTTGGTTTATGAACTTGTTCTCGGTTAATTAGATTTTACGCGAAGTCACTCGAGTTTACAGCTGTGGATCTCCAAGTAAATAATGATTATATCTAAATGTGACTGACCACAGTGAGTGGCGGTCATTTTCGCAGCCGTGTTTTTTCTTTTAACTGTCTTGCATCTTCATTGTTCTCTTCTTGACATCTACTAAAGCGCTTACAGAAAAGGTCGTCTCATAACATTGTGTGTTTCAGCAAAGCTTTTATTTCATTCCATTTAAATTTGGAAATCTTGTCGTCTTCGTCAAAGTTGAAGTTGTTCTACGTATTCGTTGTCCATTACCATCCTATGGGGTGTGTCCTGATCTTTCGTTATTACTGAATTACCTTACACCCAATGTTTACTGTTTTTCAGAAGATCCATTTTTGTCGCGAGCTTTAAAACAATTTACTTACGTTTTCGCGTATTTCTCATTAATTTCGCCGAATCCATAGCGATAAATTCTAGATAATCCGAGTTCATACAGTGAGTAGAACTTTTGAAGTACTATCGTCGTCAAATAATTCATGCTGATTGCGATAGTTAGTGAAAGACATTAAGTTAAAGCAGTTTTCATGTAGCATCCTTTCCTTCCTGCATCTTTCTGTCGTCTCAACAATAGATTCTGCAGTCGTGATACACTGACACAACAATACTCGAGTGAAATTTGGATACTTGTTTCTCACACTTCTGTGCGAATGCGATGCCACTAATAAGAGAAAAAATTTTTATGCGAAGCCTGGTTATGCTTCAATGCCGCGAGGTTAAACCAGATTTTGAGTTCGCACGTACATCAAGGTATTTTGCAGAAAATAGTGTTTTGCAGAAAACAATATTTTATTCCTTCAAAAGGAATTACGGGTTTGAGAAGAGCGCGTGACAAGATGAAATTGGCGAAATGTGAAAAAGTAGAACTATTTCAAAGGTTTAGATGAAATGATCTTTGAGCTGTGACAGAGGATTAACAAAGGAGTTGAAAACTGAGGGGTCCAGCAAGAGTAATGACGATCAATGAGTGATGATGACAACTCAAATCACTTAAACTGAAAGTTGTAAGTATGACAGTGCGAAGTATGCATACCAGAAAGACTATTATTTTATATTATACGTTTAATTTGCTCACATCCCAACAACATTGCAAACCAAAATTTCCTTTTTCAACACAATGTTCAATAATAGAATTTCACCTTAATAGCGTTCACTTTATGAATTTCACAGGATTAACAAATCTGAAATTTTCTTGGCGAAATTTTGTACGCCTACCTTACATTTCGTATGATTATACGAATTATGTTATCTTAATAATATACTTATTATTCAGACAATTATATTTACCCGCACACTGCGAACATTCCACAAGCATGATGAATAATTGTAATGTACAGCGTATCTACAGCAATTATCATTAATACTATTGTAATCGCAATGCAAGTCAAATGCACGTACACCACGTAGAAATATTCAAGCTCATCGAACATCACATAATTCACTCTGTATATATGCTGTCGTGGTCTAGTCTCGTTTAGCGGTAAGATAACATCCAGAAAAGGATTGCACAATGGAAGGGACAAGAATACTGTCATGAACGTCACCAAAGTTACTAAAAGAAATTATCTTCAATCGATCCAGCGTTTGTTAAACGATTCCTGTGAGAAGCACACGTCGAAGAGTAAGATACGATATACTTACTCCCGTAGAGATAAGCAAGCTTGCTTCCTTGTTCGATAATTTTGTCTAACGTGTATATTTCCTGTTCCACCTTCAGCAATTCCCTTCCGCGTAACACGAATTCGAACAATTTTCTGAACTGTAATATATTCGATCGTTACTAATTTCTATGCGCCGACAACGCCTTTGGAATGCATACATAGTACGTACGCGTGTTTTATTGGAGCGAACGTTCAATAGCTTAATGAAACTAATAGATGCTACAAGTACTTGTGGTAAATCCTCGAAGATCCCATCGTAATCTTTCTCGCACATGGTATTATAAAACTTGATTCCCTATTGAATATTTTCTTTAGTACTTAAAGTTCATTAAAGGAGGAAAACTATGAGAACTGAAGGCAACATAAGGCGTTCTTACCAACGGAAGGCACACAGTTGAGCAGACTGTCAAGATCGCAATTAAAATCATATTACTAACTCTGTAGTCTTGATACGGATTTATTCCAAATATCGTCAAGTATGTCTTGAGCATCTTAAAATTAGTGCCACCCAACGCATCGAAAATCCGCACGCTGCTATCCTGAAACTCTGAACATTTATATTTAAATGAGAAACACTTTGTTGATACCAAACACGATCGATTATTAAACTGAGCAACGTAGAATACTGCATGATATCCTAGTAAAATAATGAAACCCAATTCTTGCAAATTTATTATTCGACAAATAAAGCGTTTACTTTCAGAGAAAACCGCGATAGATTGACCGTAAAAGTCCTACAGCACTCGTTTTTCTCTTACTATTCGTGTCTTTAGATTTCTGGATCGGCGACATTTCAACTAGTGCGTATGATAGGTGCAAACGTTTGTAACAGAACTGTCGCGGACGAACGTTTGTACTGAAACAATTGCAATAGAACGTTTGTAATAAAACTGTTGTAGAGAAAATAATTATCTTCGTGCTCGACGTGAAGGAAGTACATAATTTTCTTGTCAAACACGATAGCGAATATTACCACACGAGGAAAATGTTTGCTGTATGGTTGTTTGACACCTACCGGTGTTACTTGCCTGCTGTTTGTTACTTGACTACCTGCATTTTGTTATGCTGGCAATCTATCATTATTCTGAAATATTAATCGCATTGGTTACAACATGGCACTTGCTTGTATATCGGGTAGCTAGATAAACGAATTTCTATTTAAATCCCTTAAAGAACTTTACGAGTCACTGTACGGAATAGTTTAAAATGGTAACTCAGTTTTCTTGATTCTTTACGGCCAAACATCCATATAAGTCACTGGAATGGAATTCAATGTATCAAGAATTAAGGTAGAATAATTTTATGCATGTGTATTCGATGCAATTATTCAAAGTACTCAAAGTTCACAATATATCAATTATATTTTTTGTTAGCAATCTTTTAAATTAATCCGTTGCCAATTTAAACGTTCGTACTTTGATTTTTTGTAAATAGTAGCGCTAAGAAATTCTCGAGGTAGCTACGATTGATTCTTCTTGTCCTGCTACTGTAGGAACATTGCAATAAACTCAGTGCATCCATTTCATTACTGGATTACAAGTGATTAATGATAGTGACATTCTAATGAGCAAAAGAGTAAATAGAGACGTTGATTCATTCGCATATTGTCTTTAGAAGCGTTATCTCTCTTTCGAAGTCAACACATTCGAGACGAGGCATCCTGGTGTAGACCATTTCCTTGGAACGAATACTTCTTTTTCGTTTATATCAATTATTGTTAACGCAAAAATCGTTTGCAATAATTGTTTCTCACCCTGTTATTATTATTAATACTAATACATTGATAATACGATTACTCTTTCACTAATAACTGATAATTCAAGTTTAGTTTCAAAATATACACGGTGTGTCGTATGTCGTTTTGCTCCAGAAAATCGTAACACATACATTGCATTGCTGGTCTCCAGTGGGTTAATGCATTAGACTAATGAAGAAAATGATACTATAATCGTTTAAATATGTGCTACATTTGCTAATGCTAACTAGTACAAGCATTAACAAATAGAATTTTCAGGTAATGAATAAGGAATGTACAAATCATCGAGACGACCGACTAAACAAGCAATGCATTTATATACGTTGGTGTCACGAGATGTGCAAGGATTATTAGTGCAATCTGTACATTTTGAGAATGTTTTATGGAAATATGATGGACGCGTAAACAAAATGGACAATACCGCGGACGCGATTTTATTGCTCTCGAGCTTCAGTTTTAATCGTCGTCCCTCGGATCAATTCTTCGGATTTCCTTCGAAAAACCGTCGCCTCGAACACCCTGTAGTGTAACAGATTACACGCGTGCGCTTTCGCGAGCCTCGACATTGGAGTACCTAATTTATAACGTCTCGTCCCGTAGTTGGTTGGGTGGGTGGTACGTGTCGTTTGTGAACGTTAGCGATGAAGTTAGTGGCGACGTTGCTTCTGCCGCTAATCGTCCCACGCAGGTTCTGCACGCGTTCTTTTAGCCGGGTCATCGATCTCCGAAACGCGCGTACGTTCGTCCCGCCGGCACGTAAACGATTCGTCCATACGGGCGTCCCGATTCATCGTCACTCTCCTGGTTGTTCCAGTGCTGGTGGATCCCTGGCGATCGTGCACGCACAGTTTACCATGCTCATAAAACGAGATGCCAGAGGAGAGAACAAACAATCCTGCGACCTATGAATTGTCGAGCCATTTTCGATGCGGTACCAGCATCGAAATCAAGCTCCAGTGCGGTGAATCGAATAGGATTACGTTCTGATATGCCAAAGGAAACAGCATGTCCATCGAGAAGGAAGAAAGAAAGGATTTCCTCGATAGTGCATACCGCACGAAACTGACTACAGGATTTTATGTTTTACTACTCGGCCTAACAGCGACCGTTTGCGTTTGCGAATCGAAACAAGTAGGTGCGTCTACTGTGATAATTGTCGCAAGGATTAAAAGACACCTTCGTGGGTTCAAAGAAAACGTTTTCCTATTTAGAACAGTGTGTTTTGAAGAATGTTTATTATGTATGTTTATTTTGCCTTGCACCACAGACATACACACACACATACAGTACATAGAATAAAACTTGTGCTAGTGGATACGAAGCTGTCCGCAATACGTGTGAAAACCTGCGAAACTGTGCCATCATTGGCGATAAGGACATTTTCGAATTAAGTAAATTTCACGTATCGGACAAAGATTTGTTTAACGTGCTTCTCGATTGGAAACGCGTCGAACGGTAACGTGAAAATCGCGATAAATGTTATTCCAGTAAATGCTTTCATGCGAACCAAATTAGTGGATCGATAACGTTGTCTGGGTACTTTTGGAAACGGTTACCTCAGCTATTGAACCACGCGATGAAACCGCGTTGAGCATGCGCTTCGAGACGAATACCAGGTACACAGAACAACTACGAACACGTGCTTCATATTTTCGATAGCCGAGAGAAAATAAGATGCGTGATTATTAATTTATTCGCAACGAAACTTAATGTTTCTTGTGATACACAGATTCACGTGCAAATCAGTTCACGCGAATATTTATTTACACGTACGTGTGCAACATTAGTGATTCGCAGTCATTGCGTGAATAAAACTTGACTTGTTTAGACTTCATCTTAGGCTAAATTAATATTAACCCGTTAAATTGTGTACTTTTCTTGTAGATACCAATGGATTGCAAAGGGGATGCACACTTGACGGTCTACACCCATTTTTGATCGTTACGTACAAGAATATCACGATATCCGTAAGTTCTTATCTTTGATTCTGAATTTTGAGAATCTTATTCGTATATGAAAAAGTGTAAACGAATAACGTACAAGACCGCTTGTTTCTTTGACCAGTCAACTGCATTCGAATCCAAAACTTTATTTCGACGCAATTAACGGGTACAATTGTTAACATTTATCAACCAGAAATGTAATCTTTCCTCGTTTTGTGCTTTGTGCTTTTCCTCACTCGTCAGTGCTTGATTTAGTTGTACGCCCAGTCAGAGATTTTTAATTCACTCACTGCCAGGCAAGTCCAGAGCATTTTACTCCGGGTATCAAGCTTTGAATATAAACGTAAAATAAGTGTTTATCGCATCCTGTAACGAATTGCAACCAATTTAAATTTGTAACACAAAATACGAAATATCTTGCAGTTGGCAATTTTTATACAGACGCTTGGTACGAGATATTTCATAGTTGGCAGTGAATGGCTTAAAAAAGTTTAAATTCACATATGAGCACCTTCTGTCAATGCAATCTTAATTTTTTTTGTCATTGAGAGAATTAGCTACTGCAACTATAAATAATAGAATTGTATATAATACTGCATACGCAGTGGAGATCCATCAAAACAAAGCGAAAATACTGCACATATGTAGTAAACATCTGTGAATGCATTAAAACAAAATTGGGCAGTTAACTGATTAATTTGTTTCCTTGAATTCTACGATCTCGAGATTGATTAAGTTACGATAAATCGATACATACAATAACAATGATTGTATGCACGATTGTTACTAGGTAGACAAGATCACAATACCACACGGGGAACGCGTGACGGTAAGGTGCAGAGAGCTTGGCAAGTACAAGCTAATAGGCGATTCCCTGTTGCATTGTCGTAACGCGAGTTGGAACGGGAAACTACCCTCTTGCACTCCGACCACAGCGATTTCAAATTACACCGGTGAGTAAACAATTGCAATTCTTATTTATTGCAACGTACAATACGAAACGCGCACAACACGCTCGTTAGACATATTTCCTTATACAACATTAATAGAAATTTCCCATAGATACGATATTAACCCTTTGCGCTCGAGAGATGTCTCCACGGCGCTCAGGTGTTTCGTGCGATCACTACTAACATATGGTATAACTTAACCTTTTACCGTGCTTTAACGACTCTGACTCGTGATGAAAATTTTGACAAACATAAACATCACGAACCAGCACATATTTATAAAAGGAAAAAGGATTAGAATTTACTTCCACAACAGTAGTATCGCGTGAAATTGAATATATCACAGGTATTATAATAAATAAATTGATTATAATAAATAAATAAATTGAATATATTAGTCTGGTCTGTTTATCGCGCGTTGACGCTAATCGCTTGGGTCCAATTTTCGTCGAGCTAAATAGCACAGGAAGGGGATAATCCCTTATATCAGTATAAAAATATGAAGGACCTGTACTTCAATCCCCTTTTTGTCAGCATTTAAAGTATCTGTAGAAAACGCTTGCCTAATACAACCAAAATCGTCTCGAGTTGCCAATGAAAAAGCTATAAAACGAAAACGTCCTCAAACGCAAAGGGTTGAACTGTACGCACTGCGATAGTTATGGATTCGATGTCTGATGTCCCATTCCGTCTGATATCGCGCTCCTCTCGTTGATTGTTCGAGGAGAAACAGAGGATGTACCGCCGACGATCGTGTTCGGATTACCAGCGGGTTCTGCTGCCGTCGAGCCATCCGGTGCTCTCGCGGTTTTCCCCGGAAGCATCCTACACCTGGAATGCCTGTTCGCCAGAAAGCTTGGTAACCCCGAATGGACTTGGACCTCGACGTTTCGTCAGTATCTGACCGGTAAGATCAATCCCTCGTCGTACGATTTAACATAAACATATTCCACTGCAGCTTTCTGAGAAGTCCACGTTTCTGAGTATTCTGATGACTATTCTATTGAAATGGAACGTTTCTGTTGCTGGGAGGCGTTGGCGATAGAAACTATTGCTAAAATATTGCTAAAATGTTACTGTTTTAGCAATAGTTTCTATAATATTACGTTATAGACGTTAGCTATATACATTAGCAATAGAAACTATTATATTGCTAAAATATTGCTGTTTTAAGTTTCTATCGCTAACGTCCGGGAAAAATTCGAGTACAAAGAGCTAATTTTTGTAACGTATAGCTCGATCGACTTATCATGTCTTTCATACGATATTGTAGGAAAAGGAATTAATTCATTCACTGACAAGCAAATTTAGAGCGTTTTGTCCTGAGCACCAAGATTTTATTTTAAGTTTATACTTAATCCGTGATAAATCGCAAAAAATTCAGTCGGCAGTTTTAGTACAGACGCTTACTACGAGATACCTCGTAGTTGGCGGTGAGTGGGTTAAACATCGTTGCAGTTGATTCACATACTGAATGACCGTAGCAATTTTTCATTCAGGTTGGGCGATTGCCGCTCGTGAAAGAGACTGGAAGTACCGATTATCGATATACTATGCGAAGACACAAGATTCAGGAGTGTACACGTGCTCTACGCCGCGTGGATTATCTAATTCCATACAAGTTCATGTCGTAGGTAAGTTTAATCGATTCATAGATAAATTATCATTTTTGCTATGCTTATTGTACTTTTCATCTATCTCCTTCCTTCACCCATCTCCCCTTCTCTAGATCAAAAAAGTATCGATTGCCTAGTTCTATTTCAGTCCATTTTGTCATTTCTTGCGTTACAGATGTCCAGTGTCCCGTTTTAAGTCTACCTGATCCACCACTGATCAGCAAGATCGAAGGTGCGCGTATGGGTCATGGAGCAGTGTTCGAATGCCCTGTTGGATTCAGATTAGAAGGCGCAGCTGGTATAACATGTCAATATAACGGTAAGAAGTTCTACAGATACACATCTGTGTATGTAATGGGACAAGCAACGTAAATACTTTTGATGGAATCAATATTGATGCTATCGCGAATTTGATTTTTTCTTAACATTAGAACGATCGAGAAAAAATGAAGCTACTTGCACCAAAAGCAGTAAAAATGATTAGTCTTTAAAAGACACATAATAATGGAATATTTTTCTATTTAATTATTCGTGTTACTACCTTACAAAAGTAATTTAAAGTTGTAGAATTGTAAACACTGTATAGTAAATAAATCATAATAACAATAACTGTTATAATAATATCAACAAGTATAAAAAGAATAACAAAAAAATATTAAAATAAGCTTCCATTTAAGTAAATACAAGAAGTATGATATAATAATATGATGACAATAATTGGTGCAATAGAAATAGAAATGTAAAGTCGTTTATTATTGTTATTTTTATTATTATTAGTATATTGTTCAGTTTTTGCAACAGTTCAGAGACTTTCGATCGTTTTGCCATTGTTTATAGTTAGAAGAACTACGTCAAACATAACGCCATCGATGGCGTTCATATGTTTTGATCATCCTACGTTAAGTCCATGTTTTTATTCTTATATTGCCACATAAAACGTTGCGTGAAATGAAATTTTCTAAACAAAGCGCCCATAAATCTATAATATTAGCACTTTTAATTCGCCCTTTTGCAAATCAAGTACTTCTATTTAAACATTTTATTTAAAAGAACACCAAACGTTTTAAATGCTTTTACTAGATGCGATCGAATGAATGCAAACAAGATCTGTTCTAAGCGCAAAATTCTTTTCAAACAAATCGTTACTCATAGAGCTAATGTCCTTCGAGAGTCCAGCCAATGGATCGCGTTGATTCAGATCAATTTTTAAACTACTAACAGAGAACCTACCGCGATCAATGAGAAATACCAACAATAAATAAAGCCATGTTTCACTGAATGGCTACTGTATTCGAATACAAAGTTAGTTAGGAATAATACAACAACTTGCACAATTATCGACACAACTGACAGAAACCCCTATACCATGTACACGTATCTAAAATTAATGAAAAAAATGTATCGCTCCGTAATTTAAATCGAGGACGAGAATTGAACTGAAAACAATTGAATTGAACAAAACTTGGAGAATACAGTGTGGGATAATTAATTTAACTAGGTAAATGGTCCGCCGACATACCACGATGCCAAACAATCGAGTGTCCGTCAATGGATACGCTCAGCGACACGTGGCTGCAGCTTCTTGAGTATAACAACACTTTTGGCGGTCGAGCGGTGTTTGCTTGCATGTGGGGTCACAGGTTGTTGGGACCACAGAGCATAGAATGCCAAGGAAATGGTTCATGGAGCGGGAGTATGCCTAGTTGCGACGGTAGGCCTCTCATTCTTTGCTTACATATATTATATATTACATATTATTCTTTGCTTATATACAGGGTGTTCGGTAACTGATGGTACAACTGGAAAGGTGGTGATTCTAGATGAAAAAATAAGTTCAAAATATAGAACAACAATTTTTTATTTGAAGCTTTGTTTTCGAGAGAATCGACTTTGAATTTTCGCCAGGTGCAGGTGCACGTGAATGCGGGTACACTGAACAATGAAACGTAGAGTTTCCTAAGGCCTCGTTTATTGCACGTTCCTAACTAAAAGGCTATTTTTAGGAAACTTTTTAAACCAACATTACCAAGGTTGGATTGGTCGTGGTGGAACAATAGCTTGGCCACCACGCTCTCCTCAGCTTAACATCGCTTGACTTTTACTTGCGGAGTCATATAAAATTAATTGTGTATTCTGAAGAAATCACAAGTTGCAAGAAATTGAAAGAAAAAATTATTGTAGTCTTTCATACATTAAAACAACCGAATACCTTAGAAAGTGTCCATTTTGATTAGAAGAGCAGAATTATATTTTCGGCAAGATGAGCAACATTTTCAGCAATTTTTGTAATGTGAACTTTGTTACAAACTTTAAACTTTGTTTCAAACATGCTATATCATTACGTGTTTGTAATTTACGTGCGAAAATTGAAAGCCGATTTTCTCGAAAACAAAGCCTCAGTTGAAAAACTATTATTCTATATTTTCGACTTATTTTTTCATCTAGAATCACCCCCTTCTCGGTTATACCACCTGTTACCAAACACCCTGTACAATCGCCACTAAATTTAGAAAATACGATAAATTATTGAATATCTGTCAAACTAAGTTTTAGACGAGTTTATATACTTACCAACTCGTAACGGCGAATGCGATAAATATCTTGACCAATTGTGACAGTAGAACACAGCATAGAGTTTTGAATAGTTACTAATCAGAAAGATAGCTTTTCGTTGAATATTATGGCACAAGAGGCTTGCGAATAGCAATATTTCGTAATTTACAATGAAAAACTCAATAAATGGTTACTTTAAATCACGAAGATGTAGTCTTAATGAAATAGAGGAAACAACTTTATTAGACTAGAACTTAAACAAAACAGTTAGATATCAATAACAAATTCAATCCATATTTTAAAAGTTAAATAACGTTTACTGCTACCTCAATCGGTCAAGATATTTATCAAATTCGCCATTAGGAGTTGAGAATTATATAAACTCACTGGTTAATTTGATGAATATTCAAGAATTCATCAATTTATCAAACTCAATGGTAATTATATATAATAATCAGCAATTATACATAATCATCGGATTAATCATATTTACCGTAACACAATCAGATTCAGCGAATGCGGACGATTAATTTACAGAGATCACATGCCCAGTCCCGTCGATACCAAAGAGCGGTCGTATCATGGAACAAACGAATCGTCACAATTCAGGAAAGAAACAATATCGAACGCGTGTGTACAAAGCTGGGGCACTTGTTAGATTCACTTGCTTACCAGGTCATCAGCTGTTGGGAGAGGCCTCTATAATATGTACAGAGAATGGAACATGGTCTCATCCATCGCCAATTTGTAAGTTTCCCCTCTCTTTCCGCTTTCTATTAAATTTAACGAGCTTCGTTGGTTCACCAATAAAGCGTGCCGTCTCGACAGGTAAAGTGAGATGTCCGTATCCAGGCGATCCACCTCATGGTCGAATCGCGCCTCTGAAATTTTGGTACAAACCTGGCGATAACATACAGGTAATGAAAACGTAATAGAACAGAAACCTCTATACCATGTACATGTATCTAAAATTAATGAAAAAGAATTATTATGTAATTAAAGCTTTGTAATTTAAATCGAGAACGAAAATTCAACTCAAGACTATAATAAAAGTTCGGAAATACAGTATCAGATAATTAATTTCTGACATGGAAAATCTTTCACCGTTAATCTTCGTCTTTTCTTGCTCCACTGAATATTTCATTAATCTTTTGCCAGGTGACTTGTTCTCCGGGATACGTAACACCCTTGGAGCCCGTAAGGAAGCCGACCTGTCGTGAGAATGGCATATGGAGCGCACCCCCGCCACCCTGTAGATCATATAAAGACGTTTAAAGAGGAAAATAATTAAATTGTATCAATAATGACATGTCGTACCAATTTATTACATTTTAAGAAGCGAACGACGCGTGCGACTAGGCGCACACCGTCGACGCGAAGCGCGTTCGCGCTGGGAATTCGACGGGTTCGCGTCACGTTTTAAAAGGACTCCTTTAAAAAAAAAAAAACTATACAGTCTAGAGCACAAAGCTAGCACGTGTTCGATTACGAAATAAACGATACATATCAACGAAGTTACACGATCGAGTTTGTATGCATTCGAAACAGTTAATCGCCCGACCGGTTTTGTCTTAAACGTTTCAGCGATTTTTTAATTGTATTCTCATTCGAGACGCGCGCGACACATAGCGCGCGAAAATTTCAATGAAGAGGACAGAAATTTCGGAATCCAGTCCAAAGGTAACGAAACTCCATCATTTTCCTTTAAACCAACGAGTAAGTAAAACCGTAGGCCCCATCGAAATGTAATTTTGTATTATCGAAACATTGTAACAGTAGCAAAACAAGAATTATAGATCCGTTTTGGCGATGACATTTCTGTGTAAGTTGAACAGAAACGACAAGAAAAGACTCGTACGTTTGATAGTCGTTACAGTGAGAAGACGTTTAAATTTGTGAGATTTGAAAAGAAATAAAATCTCAGTTTCTCGCTCCATTTTACAATAAAAAAGTATCTTTGGACAAAAATAATGTAACAGAAGCTGTACCCTTTAATATGAGCCCGAGTTGACTGTTTTATGCGATTTTTTCCCCTTAAAGCTACAGCGATTCAAGTATCGATACATTTCCAGCGAAAATTTAGCGACCTTTAATTTTGAGGCACACCATGTATATACATCGAGTATATATCGAGAAACTTAAGAAATCGTGAGAAACCATGATTGTTATTCGAAGAACAGTGGAATGAGCTTAAAATAAGGGGATTAATAGAAACGACAGGGGTAGCATTAGTAGGAAAGAGAGAAACAATATGCCATGTATGGTGATCGTGTGCAATAAATGAATGCGATACATAGATTTACCTACAATGCCTAATTCTAACCCTTAGAAGTATCTAGAGTCTCACACGTTTCCCCCTTGTATGTGATACATCTTTATATGTATAAAATAAAGTGCAGCTACGTTATTCTTTAACATTGTAGAGCCTTTGTAAGTATCTTAAATATTGCGTCTTTGTCAACGAACGCCGTTAAACCATCGAGAATCGGCTACTGATGATCAAAGTAAAACCGATGCTGAGCCTCTGGTTGTCGTTACGTTAACGAGATGTTGTCCTACAAACGAATTGAACCGTTTCAAAGAATCAAAGACAGAAGATGGTCAACGAAAGATAAATTAGAACAATATCGAGGAATCCTCAAGTTACATGGTACGAATAATCGATTGCCTCTAATTCGCTTCAATCATTTTGTTTACGCATACGTAACGCGTGTACATGCGTTTATTATATTTACAATTTAACGTTAACCCTTTACACTCTTTTATTGAGTGTGACTCGACGTTAGTAAATAAAAAGAAGAAAGAAACTTTGTTGCAATTTATATTTACGAAACTTATACTTGTTTCCTTTTATTTCATTTACTGATGTCTGATCTCAAACATTATATTTACGAAACTTATATTTAAGAGTTATATTTAACGTAATTAATAAAAAAACATTGTTTACAAGAATAGCAATCGAGGAACTGTTTTTTTAAGTAAATTTCAACTAAAACGCTTTAAATAACAAGAAGTTATTAGCAACAAAGTTGAGAAGTAATTCAGAGTACAAATGGTTAATAGTTAAATGATTGATGAATTTAGAAATATGTTAAATACACAATTCTATCGATCCTTTTTCACGTGTTGAACTTACTGTTAAATCCAGCACGCGAAAAGAAAATAAGGTCGCAAGACGCTGTGAAACTGAAAAAAAGAATAGCGTGGCAATTAGGCTCGTACAAGCAGGATGTAAAGGATTATCGTCAAATCGTAAACGAAATAACAAGAGGAACCCCGAAAGGTCATATACGAAGTTTGTTACAAAGTCGCAAAGATCTACAGTTCAAGTGTCACGGTCGTGAAATAGAGGTAATCATAGCCATAGTATTAACCAAATTTAACCATAGTAACATTTAAAACGGTGGTTGGTTTCTTAATTGCGTAGCATATCTGTGATTCTATCCACGAGGAGAATCATGGAAAACGTTGCCAGTTGGATAAGCTTCGTTATAAAAAAAAGGAGAAAATGAAACAGTGTTTCGAATTACAAGTACGTATACCGTGCGAGTATCCTAGAAAAAATTAGATATACGCACTTAAATAGGGCATGTGCGATAAAGATAGAGAACATAGAGCTCTGCGACGTCTATGAAAAAGAGAAACGTGTACCGTGGCCTGAACATCGAGAACAACAACAACTGGTATCGCGGTATCAAAAGTCCGTGGCCAGACAAAATGCGGCGAAGGCGATAAATCTAACATACACGTATATGCTTGCAATCTTAAAAAAGGTAACCGTATAATTTTCGATCTCTCAAAGAAAGCGTGTTTAAAAACAGTCCTCTGCTACCGCCAACTTGTCCTGTTCGTTAATTAATAGAAAACGCATCCTTAGGACGCGATACATCACGAAACTTTGTTAAATTGCTTAACGCAAGATCGTCGAAGTCAGTGCAAAGTGATATTACGAACAACGGTAATGGGTCAACTTGCGGCTGAACAGATAGACGATATTGGATCGAAGTATAAGCGTATTACGAAAACTGTTTGGAACAACATGAAAGAGAGAGAGCGTATGTTGACGCATATGCGCGAACAAGTTGAAGATCTGTGGTCTTTCGCACAATCGTTGATACGAACCGAAGTAAGGAAATAATTAAAGTCAGAGTCGCAATGATAATGGGAATATATCAGTATTGGCACTTTAAATTCAGCCTCTTGCGAATCAAATACTTCTGCTTAGATATTTTATTTAAAGTAACACCAAATGTAAACTAAATAGTAAGAAAATGATAAGTTTCATTCAAAAAGGTACAGATGTTTGTTTATATACGTATTATGTACTGAATTCAATGAATTATTAATTATAATTACCAATTTAAGGGTATACCTTTAAATAAATATCTGAATCTTTTTGAATGAAATTTTTCATTTCTATTACTATCTAATTCACATGTGGTGTTCTTTTAAATAAAATATTTAAGTAGAAGAGCAAAAAGGTGAATTTTATTTGCAAAAAGATGAATTTGATTTGCAGAAAGGTACATGCGATTTGCAAAAGAGTGAATTTCATTCAAAAAGGGATGAATTTGATTTGCAAAAAGGTGAATTCAAAGTGCAAATACTGTAAAAAAACGAGCAGAGGCTATGATAAAATTCAAAGTATATCCTGAATGAAATGACAAAATATTCATATAAATATCGTTATATATTGTAACAATATACTATGTGTCACAAAGAGCGAGACAATATTCGCCAAGGAAATTACACGCTCTAGAATTTCATCAAGCAATGTATTAGAAAAGCAAATAATATCTCTGGAAGGAATATTCGACAGAATCAAGAATTCACTGCTCGTGCGTTCCTATCGAGAACTGCTCTCAAGGTATAACAATATGCTATCGAGTCAATTTAGAATCAGCAATTGATTCAGACTCTGATTTTTATTTCCTTTTCTCTCTGTACGCGTTTGTTCAGGTTGGAAGAACAAATGAAACAACGTACACGATTACTGGGACAATTTGAACGCAATGTGGTGGAGCGCGATTCACTGTTGAGTCAAAAGAATCAAGCATTGTCCACCCTGTCCAACTTTGAGCACACACTTGTAGCTAATAGAGAAGAGTAAGCGATATTATTATACTACGACAATTTCTCTCACATACGAACAATAGCTCGCGTGTATATAATTACATTTTCTTGTAGATATAACGCGGACAAAAATATCTTATTAGAACAAATCGTAATGCAAAAGAAACGGGAGCTTCAGCAGAAAGATTTGAAGAAGCAACGGGGCGAATTACTAATGGATATAAGAGCAGCATTGCAAAATATGATAGCAATGCTGGTTTGTGTGAGACGAGGTGATAGAGTACCAGTGAAAAAGCCAACAGATGAACTTCGAGAAAAGCCTGATCTACCGATAATAGAAAAAATGGAAACAGAAGGTGGAATAATGATAAGTTTAGATCAGATTTCGAAAATTCTGCATACCCTTCTATTTTTTTTCTCCAGGCTTGACGTTATTATCAACTGTTAGCCGAAAAGTAGGAGCACTGTTTGGAATGAGCAATTTCGAATTTGATAAGGACAGAGAAGAGAGAGCAAAAGATTTATATCAAACTTACGTCTCCAACTATCGTTCGAAACTAAAATTCGACGATGTAGAATTTGAACCAACTGGTGAGCACTTTAAAGTTGATGTTACTAATACATTTTTCACACATTTCACTGAATTTCAAACACTGTATAAAGAAGTACGTATACCATTAGTTTAAACAGGTACGAACTGAGTAACAATACCAAAATCTTTAATTTCCTATAAATGAAATCTTCAATTTTATATGTACAATGAATATGAATGTTAAAGTCTCGTAACATTGTTTATCTTCTATAATACATGCACATAGTACCATTTTATTTAATTGTAATAGCTACATTTTTATAATATTCCTAGGACTCATCGTTGAACACGAAGTTATCGATTCTTCAGTGCCAACACGAGCAGAGATTAAATTAAGAAGCAAACAAGCAGTAGAAGCCCATATGAGACTAGAATAATTTATAATTCTCTATTCGTTCGCCACGATAAAACATTAACAGTAAATACGTTATATTAACATCGAAATACCAGGGTTTTTTTTATCAAGAAGTAAGTCTTCCGCTATTTCTCTTACTTCTGTCCAAGATAACAGTAATATCCGTTTTCTCGCTTATTTTCAGTCCTCTCATTCGCTACGATAAAAGAAAAAAGATAAATCTAATGGAGAACCTACAAAAAGTTAATACAAACGAGCAGGAGATTATTACTTTACATGCAAAAATAAATTGAAGATGTGCAGTAAAATTATTTTGTATGATGCTTAATTTATAACACGCCTCAACATTTAAGAGTTCTCTCTCGCTAGACAAGGAAGGTATCCTGCAACATATTAAATCAACCTAGGCTTATGAAAATTAGTACAAATAATATTAGCTTTCCAAAGGATTAGGCGACTATGCAATAATGTAACATACAATTAAATACTACTTTTAAAATTACAAACCCAATCAGCTAAAAATTGTATAGTATTCGATTATTCAAGTTATCTCCTACATTTATATATTTTTCAATTTAACTTTGCACTTACATAGCAATAATAATCTTCTATTTGGTTGTATCATCACTCTTCTGCTTAGTACACTCTGCATGTTCAAATAGAGCATATAAAATCAATGATAACCTTTTCATTTTTTTATTTAAGAACATATATTATACAACTCGTAGAATCAGTACAATTTCCAAATAGTAAACTATTTTTCATTTCAACTCGTTAACTCGACCCCATCCCAAACGTTCTTTTTGAATTTCCAATTTCAGCCATGAAGGTACGCTATTGTCAATACTATAGGCATTAGGGTATTTAAGTGGTGGCTTTGGTTCTTTGAAGGGATGAACAGTTTTTAACTTTCTTAACAAGAATTCTTTCATTACATCTTTCGGATCTTTATGATTATCCAAATAAATATTAAATGGTTGTTTCAAGGGGAACCATGTTTGTGGTTTAATGTATGGTCGTATAAAATCATACTGAAATATTGGTTCTTGTGCATCTGTAGGATGAAAATTTATAGATTATTTGTTACAACGTATCTCAAATTTTCTTATAGATTGATAAACTTCAAGTTAGAGTAAATCGTAATGAATACAATTTATACATACTTAATGCTGAATGATAGAACTCTCTTACTGTGGGATCCCAATCACTTTGGAAAAATGCTAAACCAGCTGGTGTAAGATCATCTTGATGTTTACGATAAAATTCTAATGTACTCCAATTACGTTCTTGTAATTGCAAACTAAATTCAACATAAAATGTAATATAAAATAATTTAACGATTTTCATAAAACATAACTACACGATTAAGTCATGAATGGATCCATTTTATAGCTTATTTCTTACCAAGGTTGAGTCTTCTTATACGTCGTATAATCTATCCGCTGATTTTGTTTGTAAAGAATAAATACGTAACGATAATAACCTACTCCTCTGACTGGAATTGGTCTTAGATAATCTATTATTTGTTCACCTTGCTCTACTTTGTTGCCTGGAATGTTCCCTCTAAAATGAAACATTGCATTTATATGTTACTCTTACGGCTCTGTTGAATCTAAGTTGATTAAATAACATATAAATCTTGTTGACTTACAAAAACCAATGACAATATTCGTTGTTAGAATTTTCCATATTACCATCTGGTGTACACATGACCAATGTCCATAAACTATTCTCTTTGGCTTCGTACCCAACATTTGGCAAATTGCATGCCTCTGCAGGTTTTATAACATTTCCTGTATGAACTCTAGCAAAAGTACCATCGTTATCTAAAGTGTAACTAATTTCTAATGGTACAACAGGAAAGAAGAATGCATCGCCAAACAAGTCTTGAAATATGCCGTAATGATCAGCGATTTTATGAATATGACTAGGAGCATATGTTTCTAGCCAAATCTTCTTAATTTTTTCCAAATTAGCAGCCACTAGAAAACATACATGCATAGGATATAATTGCAATAGAAGCACTGCTAAACAATAATATTATTTCAGTGGTAAACTTATTTCCTACTCTGCTCAGTGTTTGTTTCCTCTGCATTCGCGCTAGACACGTTGGTTTTTCGGGCAGCTAACCAAGCTTGCCTCTTTTGCGCAGAGATCCTTGGTACAGAAAAACCTATATTTACTTTAAACGATATCGTTGGATCTGTCTTGTTGAGCACTGCAAAACAAAATACTTATTATGAAGAAGTAACACGAAAACAGTACTATTTTCCTTACGTTCAAGCCGTTGCTTCAAAGAGAGAGCAATTGTTGGCGGTTTTCCTCGTATATGGTGTCCATGTCGAACTTGTTTCAAACAAATTTTCATGGGCACAAGTACATCTTTTATAAAGGTTTGTAACGCTGTACTCCCCATAATTTGTATATGTTTAAATGCACACCATTTACCAAAGTTAGGCTTATTATATTGCTACAACAAATGATTTTATGTATTTAACATAGATATAAAGAGATTTAAATTATATTTGATATTTAAAAATATCTAAAAAATATTCTGTTAACGTTAAACATAACTCTTTGACTATTATCTATTAATATACTGTCTCATATTTATATATATGTATGCGTTAATCAATATTGTATACAATGAAATACTAATACACTCGTATCCATATGTATGCATATTTCTAGAGATATAGAAATATACGGCAATCTTATTCAAATTATTCAGTTTCTTCTTTAATTATTTATTTAATTATCGACTTTATTTATCTTAAATTACCGATTACTTTATCAATTTTACCGCAGTAAAATTTACATTTGTAAGAGCTTTAATTTATGGCATAAACATAGTTATTTCATCAAATACAAAATGCAGTGATTTATTTATTCATCAATATCTATTTCTTCAATAAATGATAACCTAACCTATCTCCCTCTGTACCATATGAAAATACAAGTTTTTTTAATGAAACGAATGCAAATATTTCTTCGATTATAAGAAAAAAGTTATGTCCATTCATCCATAGCTAGAACGAACAAGTAGAAGAAATAAAAACGATAAATGTGTGTCGATAATCCATCAGTACCAAAATATTCGAAGCAAATTGACAGAAAATTATTATTATCCGCTTAAAAATCTCATCGAATAAGAAACGTTTTTAAATATCGACAACAATCCTTTAAATTCTCACTGTCCTCTCATCGATGACTTAAATTTAAGAAATAACATACCCTTAACAATTACACAAACATAAGTGCAATCTTTCAGAGTGTAAACGTTTCGCACGACACTAACACAAGCACGAGTCTCATGTTAAATTCAAACAGCGTTAAAATCGTATTTACATAGAAATCACTCGCCACATTACAATTGATAAAGCTTTATTCAGGAAGAAAGCAAACTTTCGTCGACCAATTTTAATTGCATCGTTATACTCGAAAAGAAAGTATCATATGTAGGCACAATAAAAAATATCAGTGATAAGTATAGTTGTCACGTTGCTACATTTGTTTCTGTTTGTTCATTGTGATATTTTTAATTTTTAACATTGTCATATTCATTAAATTCATCGATCGCGTTGTTGAGAGACAAATTCGTAAACAGAGCACATATGCGATAACGTTAAAGGATTCGAAAAAATGGCAAATTCTATCCATTGAATAATAACCACATCTGAGAGCCGTATGCTGCCCTCGCGCGGCGTTAACGAGCATTAATGTACCCTCTACGTACTTACATGCATACGTCGTACGACGACGTTCGAGCGAGGAGATCACTGAAAATTTCTTGTACGTCTCAGTTCAAATATGGCAGACTGCCGTTGGCAGGTAGTGATCACGGAGCCTGGCATTTATCGGGAATGCAGAAGCTTTAACACCGTAGAACGGACAATATGAGTTGCGGCACGCTCGCTTCGAACGATATTTGCATGGTGCAAATAAAAACGGGGGAACAAGCGAGGTTTCATCAAATTCGTCTTTCGAACGGGTGAGCGAAACAATGTACATTTTAATTCAGCCGTGGTTTATGATTTGTCGTCTTACCTGACGGTATTAAGCTACGTAGTTGTACATACCTTCGTACGTACGCACGCGAACCGATCGAATCGAAAGAGACAGTCCGATTTACGTGTAAATAGGCCGAACGGAACGTCTCTATTCGCCTTTCCCTCTATTCGTGTATTGTTAGACGAATACACTGGCGATTAAGCGAAATCAGTTTTAGCTCGGTAACGTGACAATGGTGGTAGAACGGTTGAAATAGTAATGACGGTTGTAACTGTTCTGATAATATTTCGATCTTTTGCCAGATACTGGCATAATATAGCGAGACGAACGCTACGTCGATATAATGTCAATTTTATGTGCTCGATACTTCGTAAAATCGATCACGTATCGTAGTTGAATTTTCAAATGATTTTCGAAATGGTTAAGTGTAGAAAAAAAAGTTCAATGGTCTTTTCTCGTTTCCGTTTCACCGTTTTGTTGCTGTTCAATAGTGATGTATTGACATAGCCAAGTACTGCATTGACATGACAAGATTTATGGATTAATTGCTTACACGATAGATTATTTGTTTTCTCCCTGTTCGTGCGCAACTTTCAATAGTTTGACGTAACGGTGACTTATTGATGGGCAGATTCGACTTGATCGTGTAAGAGCGGAGAAAAATGGATGGGATAAGGGCTTTGGACATTTTGCCTTTGCTGCACGAACGTCTGGCGATTCTGCCAGGTGGTCGAGATCGCAGAGGCGGGCCCGTGCTTGTCTTTCCTACTACATCAAGGCGCGAAAGGGCCAAACCTGAGGACTATCGTCGCCTTTTGCAATATCTGTTAACCATTCCTAGCGATGAAGCCAGGGGTTTGTGTTTCACTGTGATTGTTGATATGCGTGGTGCTACTTGGGATTCTGTCAAACCAATTCTGAAGGTCATACTTTAATTATCATGCTCTATGATCTTTGAATTTTTCTTGAGTAACAGTCGAAAGTATGCTTAGTTGATTATATAACGCGAGCTAGTTCTTTGATTTGTCGAGAGCAACATCTGATATTCTGAAATTATATTTGGAGCTTGCCGATCACAGACTCGAGTTCTAAGCTCGTAACGATAAAAGCTTAATATAATGAAAGCTTGAACAGAGACTTTTAATGTCGAAGATTGATATTTTGTAAATTCTAGGTATTACACGAGCATTTTCATGAATCAGTCCATGTTACTTTTATCATCAAGCCTGAAAATTTTTGGCAGAAACAACGGACATCATTGGCGAAGCAAAAGAAATATAATTTTGAAGTAAGTGAGGATAGATGCAGCATACGGGAGATAAAAGAGAGATACGTTGGAAAGTAGGAAAAGATTGAACAAGATTGGTTTTCTTTGTTTCAGATAAATACTATAAGTCTCGAAGCATTGACAAAAGTAATCGACCCATCGCAATTAACCGCAGACTTAGATGGATCGTTGCAATATGATCATGCTCAATGGATCGAAACGCGATTAGCTGTAGAAGATTTCACGTGGCAGGCGGCTGATCTTGTCGATAGATTTGACGACTTGCGGGAAGATCTAAATCGGAACGATTTCGCAGATGACGTAGCTGGAGCGAAACACGAAATTGATTTACACAATGAAATGAAGAAGAAAATTTTGAAAGTCCCGGTTGAAGATATCGATCTTGCCGGACAGCGTCTACTAAAACGCTTCAATAACAGTAAGAAACTTACTCTTATTTAAGCTTATTCTCGTTACATTCGTTGGGATTGAACGGTAAACTTGCCGTCAGGTATTGCCTCGAGCAGTGGCGAAGGTGGTAGCATAGAGAGTGGTGCGACAGGCGGCACCGATCCCGATGGACGAGCACTGGCAGCGTTAGTGATTCAACATTTGGATTCTGTTCATGCCGCGAAACGACACCTCTTGCAGCTGTGGCGTATAAAACGAATGAAATTAGATCAATGCTTCCAACTGAGGCTCTTTGAACAGGATTGTGAAAAAATGTTTGATTGGATTTGTCACAATAGAGAAGGATTTTTGGCGAACTACGTCGAGATTGGACGCTCTTATCAACTAGCTAAAAATTTGCAGGAAGACCATAAACATTTCACGATGAGTTCCATGAACGTCTATGTGAATATAAATAAGATTTTGACAATGGCTAGTCGCCTACTTGAAACACAACACTACGCCGCCGGCCACGTAAGGGCAGTAGCTGGACGATTGGATCGGGCTTGGAAAGAATTCGCTGCAGGTCTGGACGAGCGTACCGCGGTTCTTAGTTTGAGCGTTGTATTTCATCACAAAGCGGAACAATATGTCGACAGTGTTACGGGATGGAGTCAAGCCTGCGATGCTGGAAACCTGCCTAACGAAATATCGATCTTAGAATCTCATATACGGCAGCATCAAACTCTTTACGAGGCGATGTGTCAAGCTTACACAGAGGTAACGCCTTTACGCTTCTTCCTACGTTCGCATGATACATGTACGCGTTGTCGCATCAAGCGAACGTGTAATGTTCATTTTATTCGGTTTTTTTTGTTATTTTGGAACAAACCTACATATATATGTATATACACGTTAATTTCGGCTCTCGTCGGCTCGTGGCAGGAAGAAAGTCAGTCTCAAAGAGACATAAACAAGACGTGAATTCTATTCCAATCTGTTTAGTAAAAGATGATGATGTTTGGCAGGTATATGACGCGTATCAGGCACTTTTGAGTGGACTAGGCTCGATGCTGCAAGTTTGTCACGGCTTCAATTCGACACATGGCTCGAGCTTGGATAGGTTTCGCAACGATTACGTATGAAAGAATTAGTAACTTTGTCTTTATAGCTTCTAACCGGTGGACGTGTGCTTGGTATGCGGGTCTGACAAAAGGAAAGAATATATATATATATAAATATTGCAGACTGTCTCAGAAAAGGTTGAAGAACATCGAACAGAAAATTAGTCTACATGTAATAAGTTAAAAATATGCAATAAAATTTCTTTGTTTGCGACTTAGTCGAAAAGGAGATTAAAAAATTTATGGAGCATGTATGCACTTGGCCAATTTCTGAGTACAAATTGGTTTGAACAATCAAGCAGAAAATTATTCTATATGCAAAGATAAGTTGAAAACGTGGAATAAGGTTTTTCAGGTCTCGTTTTCTAATCGAGTTAAAAAATTTATCGAGTACACGTCAACTCCTGATTAAAGATTCAATGCGGATGCTGATGTGTCCTATTTACAAGTGAGCATCGACATTGTTGACACGTTTTGAAAATTAATTTTTTTGCATTTATTTAATTTTAGTTCTCATAAAAATCATCAAATAAATGATTTGCCACAGGCAATAGAATTTCTCCACAATAAAAAAGATTCCTTTTTCGGTGTATTAGTAATATGTATCACTAAATTGTATGTAGATAGTGTAACATTTTGTGTAATGTCGCATGTAATTTTGCGTTCGTTAGCAATCATATATCAAGTGTTGCGTAATGAACATAATTTATTGCATCTTGTTCAGATGACCTGTAACCATATGAAAAGTAATTGTATTTGGTCACAGTAACTACAGTTTCAATAATCGTTAGCAAAGTCAGTAAAGGAGAACACAGATACTGAACGAAAAGGTGTCTCCTAGAGACATAAAATACATTTAAAGATATTTCATTGACTAGTGAGCTTTATTTTTCATCCAAATAATTATATAAAAATTCTTTTGATAGTCTGCATGTATACACGCGAACACATCTATTGAAATAGAGCCTTTCGAAGCACTGCACAATAGTTACATAAAATTGTTCAAGCTCAATGGAAAAAAATATTAGAATGCATTTTGTCTTACACTTGGTATTGTGATATGCGCTATGTACGTGTTCTTGCGACTAGTGCATGCATTTTATTGCTCGAAAGATTACATCGAAATGTAGTTCCCATAATTATATTTGTTAGCTTATAGATTGTTGCTCCCATCATTGCACACAAGCGATTGTTCGACGAATTAAAGTAGTACATTCAGCTATTAATGAACTTTCCACTTTTAATCCTTCTGTCGTTTGTATTATTCTATTTTTAAGCTGAAAAAAATTTGTACGTCTTATGTGGTATTCGATATAAGTTTCTTCATCTGAAATCAATTAAGTGGTAAAGGAATTAATTTTCAAAACGTGTAAATATTGTATGGGCATCGGTTTGCGAAAGAAATAATACTCGTCGACATTCGCATTAAATTTGTTCAGTAAGGAATTAGCCAAATGCTTTGAATACTATGTAAATTTTTTAATTATATTTTTCTGGAAGGCGACGCAATTTTATTTTATATTTTCAACTTATTTTTCTGTGTAAAATAATCTGTTCGGTTGTTCTACCTACTCTGAGACAACTCTGTACGTCTCGAAAGATAAAGGGCTAGATGGTAAGAGTTATCTCTCTGTGAGTGAAGGAAACGGAATGCATCGTACAATAATTTGAAAAAATTGATTTGTCCTTATCAAGTGATTTGTTCTTTTTCGTTACGAAAATTCGTGAAATGAACTTGTGTATCTGTTCGCGATCAACAATGACCATAACGGAAGTTGAAATATGGTTTTGGGTAATCCTACTGTTGTTTAGGTGCATAGTACCAGTAAGAAGCTTCTTTATCAACTGGATCACCTTGTGCAAGTCTGTAATCAACCGCAAGGGATAGACCATACAGCCAGAAAACATGTACGTCTATTGGTGTGCACGAGTGTACATGTACATGCCTGCAAACTAATCTTTATTGTTTTGGTTTTCATATATAATTCTAGTTTCTCATTTTTCTTTTATAAATCATTTATAGTAGGTTATTTTGTTGGAGAAAGTGCTGAGATTTGCATGAAATGCTTTTGCAATAATACTATGCTACAAGTTGCAAACTGTGAATAACAACACACTGTGTAAAGTACCTGTTTACCTGTTTAAAGTATGCTTTTTTTCTTCTTTCATGTAGATATCTGTATTTAATTTTTTTGTTATCGCATTAACTAATATATAGCAAGATATTGCAACTTGTATTTATGAGACTGCAACAAGCACGCTTAGAATACAGTGATCGTTATAACACTGCATGATAAACGACACAAACATGCTGAAATTGCTTTGAGACAAAAGATTTTGGCAACTGTATTAATAAGATTAATTCATGTTTAGAGTCAGGATGGACACAGCATCGACGGACATGCTGGTGTAAGTGGAAATCCAGCTGCGGACTATAGCGAGGGTGCATCTCACGTATTAGCAGTAATTCATCAAATTTTGGGTCATCATAGGGCATTGGAAGCTCGTTGGCATGCTCGAAAAGTCAAATTACATCAGCGGCTTGCATTAAGGTATCTCTCTCTCTCTCTCTCTCTCTCTATATATATATATATGTGTGTGTGTGTGTGTGTGTGTATATTTCATTTTTCCAAATTAAAATGATTAATCTTGTTAATGTATTGACTAGTTTTTCTCTAAGGTAGTTTGTATTATTTGTAATCAATAACTGATCATTTGCAGATTATTCCAAGAAGATGTGAAGCAAGTTTTGGATTGGCTAACTAATCATGGTGAAGTTTTCATTCAGAAGAATACTGGGGTAGGCCGCAATCTTCAAAAAGCAAGAGTGTACCAGAAAAGTCATGAGCATTTTGAAAATGTTGCACAGGTAGTAACTCAATGATTGACATAATAATTCAGGAATTACTGAGTACGTAATAATAGGAATATTAATGAATAATATTTTGTTTGTTTATTCAGAATACTTATACGAATGCCACTAAATTACTTACCGCTGCGCAAGAATTGGCGCATACGGGTGAATGTGTTGCCGATGAAATATACGCTGTAGCACAAGAATTAGAAGCTCACGTTCGTAGTTTTGCGACAAGGGTCGAGCAACGACGACAAAGATTAGATTTGGCAGTTGTATTTTATACACATGAAAAAGAGGTAGAATCGATATTATGTATTAAAAGTATAGAAACTAATGTCGAATGAAGAGTTTAAGAAATGTATGTTATTTTAACAGTTAAGTGGTTGGGTGGATGAGTTGCGACAAGAATTACAACAAGATGAAGTGGCAGAGAATCTCGAAACGGCGGAAAGACTGTTAGAACAATGTGCGCAACATCGTCTCTCTTGTATGGACGCTTGCACGTCAACCATTGTCCAGGGCGAAGCCTTGCTTCGAGAACTTAGAGAGTCAACTGATGCTCCTGATACTACCGGTTCTGTAAGTTGTCCTACTCTCCTTTCCTCAACTTCTTATATATTCAAAATTGCTGGTTTGTGTCTGCAGCGTCTGTGCGTGTATGTAGTCAATACCCGCGTTAAACGTACTTAATCAGAAATTAATTAAGTATGCGAGTATACTTAAGAAATTTTCAAATTCTATTTCACTTAAAACAGAGTCTCAGACGTAAAAATTTTACCTTGTATTTTCGTTCTATTTTTACATGCGGAATAACAATTCATACTGTTGCGTTAGCTGTTCTGGGAAACCGTAAACTTATTTTAGATAATCATACGCAGAAGAACACTTTCGTGGTAACTGCATTGGTTTCCAGATATCCGCTGTAGAAGCTGCATTAGACAGGCTAGCGGGACTAAGACAGGAGTTGGAAGAGTTGTGGGCCACCAGAAAATTGAGGTTGGAGCTTTGTCTACGGTTACGCGTATTTGAAAGAGATGCTTTAGAAGCAAGCGGACAGTTAGAGATGTGGGCGCAAGAATTACAAGGTCCACCACGGGAAGGTTCTCCGGAACAATTATTACGTGTACACAATGACGGTGTTGCTCATATGCAGAATACCGCTTACCAGGTTCTGCAACAAGGTCAAGAACTTGCTCAGGTAAAAATAGTTAATGCATTGCAATTTGAGTTACGGGAAATGTCACTCATAATGTTGTTAACTTTAATCGTGAATTACATATTCAATTTTCCTACGTGTAATACACAGGTATTGGAACAAGCAGGTGTTTGTATAATGGCGGATGGACAGCACAGTGCTGCATCTAGAGTACAAGTGCTTCTTGAATTTTTAAACGAAAGGGAAATGGATGCGGAAGACTTAGCGGAGATGAGACGAGTTCGCCTAGAGCAAACTTCTCAGTTGGTCCAACTACAAACCGATGCTACACACGTAGCCAATTGGATTCGCAACGGAGAAGCTATGTTGTTGGCTTCTTTACGAGTTCCGGAAAATCTTCAGGATGCTGAACAACTTCGCATAGAGCATGAGCAATTTCAAGTTGCTATTGAAAAAACGCATACTTCTGCCGTTCAGGTAAATGCACGCGTTCTTGTTTTTTTTTTTTTTTTTATTTTAATAACGTTCTGCCGTGAGGAGGAATAAGCAAAAACATATGATTGATTGTTATAGGTAAAGCACAGAGCAGATGCGCTTGTTAGTGCAAATCATTATGATCCGAAGAGCATAAGAGAAGTAGCTGAGGATGTGACCAAAAGGTGGCAACAACTTGTGACGTGTGCGGAGGAGAGGCACAAATTAGTTACTGCTAGCATTAATTTTTATAAGACTGCGGAACAAGTTCGTTCCGTACTAGATAGTCTCGAACGGGAATACAAAAGAGATGAGGATTGGTGTGCTGGGGAAAAGGCGAGCCAAATGCCGGTACTTATCGGCAAGCATCAAGAACAAAAGGAAGCATTCTTGAAAGCGTGCACGTTGGTACGACGAACTGCGGAAACATTCCTCAAGTATACAAACCGCAGCCTTCAGTTTTATAGTTATCAAGCGAACAGCGTTGGTTCTGAAAGTAAAGTTAAAAGTTAGTTTTATATTACGCTGGTTATAACGTACAATAGTTATAACGTGTAACCTATTACCATTTATCATATTGTATGAAAAGTTTTTGAAAGAAGGACGGATTGCCTAGATATTAAGAATCATTACGTTCGACGTTCCAGGTATTTTAGAAGAGTTACTCAGTAAGGAGAACCGTGTGCTCGAATATTGGACACAGCGTAAAAAACGATTGGATCAGTGTCATCAGTACATTTTATTTGAACGTACTGCTAAACAGGCACTAGAGTGGATCAGAGAGACGGGTGAATTATATTTAGCCACGCATACTAACGTTGGCAAAAATCGTATTGAGAATGAACAATTGTTACGAGAACACAATGAATTTAAGGGAGCCGCCAAGGTAGGATTCAATTTGTTTTCGCCTTTCTAAATCTTAAATAAACAATAGAAATATTCTATGGCTTTTTTTTATTTACTTTTCTACTCGTTTGCATGGTAGGAAACGAGAGAAAGGGTGAAGTTGTTGATCCAACTTGCTGACAATTTGGTCGAAAAGGGTCACGCTCATGCGGCAGCGATCAAACAGTCTGTTGCTGAAGTGGATCAACGATACAAGGATTTTAGTACACGTATGGATTGCTATAAAACTCAAATCGAAGACGATCTTGGAATTCAATCTGACGACGGCCAAAAGGATCTGTCCATCGATCGAAATTCTGATCCTTTACTTGAGGAGAAAATCAAGGGGAAAGATCTGAAAGAATTAAACGAAGAGAAAAGAAGATCAGCACGCCGAAAAGAGTATGTTCTCTTCCTCGCCTTCCCTTCATTCCCAATCACTCGACTACCCGCAAATTAAGTGATCGCGGATATTACTTTTTTTCGTGTCTGTCATCAGCATCATTCGTAACATGTCCATAGATTTATAATGGCTGAACTGCTACAAACGGAACGAACCTACGTGAAAGATTTGGAAACGTGTATTCGATGCTTTTTGGAAGAAACACGATGTGGAAAAGGAAACGTTCCACCTGGTTTGCAGTGTCGAGAGTCGGTAATATTTAGCAATATGGAAGAAATTCATCATTTCCATAGTAATATTTTTCTTCGCGAACTTGAAAAATACGAAACCATGCCAGAAGACGTTGGGCATTGTTTCGTCACATGGGTAAGCATTATGCATACTGTTCTTAGTTTTCATGCCGTTTAATCTCTACTTACCAGTTACAAATTACTTGAATATTGGTAACGAAATATATTATTTTCGTCGATCAGGCACCAAAATTTGATATGTATGTGACATACTGCAAAAACAAGCCGGAAAGTAATCAGTTGTTAGTTACTCATGGCGGGACGTGGTTTGAGGAATTACAAAGGAAACATCGAGTTGAACATCCGATCGCTGCCTACCTAATTAAACCTGTGCAAAGAATAACAAAATATCAGTTACTGCTCAAAGATCTTCAGGTATGTGATCGAAATGCAAACATTTATCTCCTTTATCCTTTACACGTTTTCTATACTGTAACTGAACAGATATTGAGAAGCACACGCGTGTGTGTGATAAGTGTTTCGAAACAAGTCTTTACTTCTTTATACCTTCATCCGTTTTAGTCTGTTTGTTGACTTTTACATTTGATTTAGGCTTGTTGCCAGGAGGGACAGGGTGAGATAAAGGACGGCTTAGAAGTAATGTTAAATGTGCCTAAGAAAGCAAACGATGCCTTACATTTGAGCATGTTGGAAGGTTGCGACGTTAGAATAGATACACTAGGTGATGTAGTGCTCCAGGACTCTTTTACGGTGTGGGATCCTAAGCAATTGATTAGAAAGGGCAGAGACCGGCATATATTTCTTTTCGAGTTGTATTTACTTTTTAGCAAAGAGGTGAAAGATTCAGCTGGGAAGGTAAGCGAATGAAAGGAAAATCTATCGCGCTATTCGTTCACGATGATGAAGTTCAAGCTAGATTCCGTTTAGAACGAATGTATTTTGTTTGTTTATAATGATAGGTGAAGTATATTTATAAGAGCCGTCTGATGACCTCCGAATTGGGCGTGACAGAACATATTGAGGGTGACGAATGCAAGTTCGCTGTCTGGACTGGTCGGGCGCCGACCAGTGATACACGCGTTGTTCTTCGAGCTAATTCCATGGATGCTAAGCAACTGTGGGTTAAAAGGTTGCGCGAAGTTATTCAGGAAACATATTTTAGTTTAAGCATGCCCAAGAGTCCTGCCAAAAAGAGTTCGAGTCAACGTTCTAGTAGGGATCTCGAGGAGTGTGCTTCTCTGGACGATAGCGTTGAAAATTTGGATAGAAACTCCTTGGCGTCCTTTGGTTCCACCAACACTACGGACTCCGATAAAGTAAGTTAAACATATTAATTAGTCACCCTCCAATTTCTTCTTTCTCCCCTTTCTCTTTGCTTAGATGTAAGTTTTATTGATGCAATCGAGTCGTATTGAGAGAAATCGAATGAAATAGAGTTTGTATCGTAGGATATGTGAGAAAACATCCTTGAACATTTCGAGCATCGTTATTTCGATCATTTGCTAATTGATACCAATTAGCACGATTTCGTTTCAACGCTATTAACATACATTTTAAGAGATAAATTGGAAAGATTCGTCTACATATGCATTCATTTTCTAACGAATCTATTACGAAACACGGCCACTTCTGTTTTGTAACTTCAGAATGGAAAACAAAAAGAAATCGATTCGATCCCTATTTCGGAACACACGAGATTACGACGGATATATGGGTCGTGGTCGTGTTATCGCGTTATCGAATATCCGCGTTCGTTTATTGCTGAAACGGAGAGTTGTCGAAAGAAGTTCATAACTGAAAACGGTGACTACAGAAGTAGTCGTCCATCTGTGTACATACAGCGAACATACGTGTGTACGTCCTTCCCCTGATTTGGCTCTAAAGTACATATCGGTAGTGGGATAGCAATAGCGGCGAATATCCAGAACGCGGTTAGGTGGGGTTCGAGAATAATCGAAAAGCGAGCAAGCGCGTTGCAGCGCGTGCACGGGTGGACACGACAGAAGAGAAGTGGCGCGAGGGTAGAGTGGAGAAAAGAAGGTGGGGGAGGCCGCTGGTTGGGGTTAGATTAGGGGTAGGGGGCAAAGGGTGAGAAACACGGTAAGGTATGCGAGGGTGTGGAGGAGGGCGAGGATACGAGGAACGATAGGTGACGGGATCAGTACGGGCGCGACACTTGGTTCGAATGGATCCGTTCGATGGTGAGTTAGAGGGGCGAATCGTCGGACGAATCTCTTTGACCTGTTGAGAAACGCGAGAGACTAAGGAAACCATGTCGCTCGTACGATCAATGACATCTCCAGTCCTGTGTCTCGCCACTTCTACACGGTTATCTCGTTCGTGCACGTGAATTAAACACGAGCAGCAAAACTGTCATGACGTCACCGGCAGGAAAACCTGCGACAATCGTGAAGAAAGCACGCAGGAAGATCTCATTACCTTGGTTCCGTCAGAGTTCTGTAACTCCGCCGCATGCGGCCCTCTCTAGGCAGCATACCATCGACACCCCGAGCTCGTTCCAGGCCCGACTTTTACACCGTCAACCCTCCCTGTCCCAGGTACTTGAGTACTCGCTCACCCACATAGAGATGAGCACGAGCGCGCGTGCGTTACATCTTTTTTTTTTCTTCTCTCTACATTCTCCATGTATTATACAGTTTCACTTTTTCGCCTTTCTTTCTCTTTCCTTAGATCACCTGCGCAAGAATCGTCATCCGTTTAATTATCTCTATCGTTTCGTAACGTACGACAGTGTGATCGTGCTATTTTAAAGGCCAATTACGCAGAGTAACGTTATGGGCGCAGGAGAAATAACGTGTTTTTTTCTATCGACGGCGGTCGACGCGATGGAGAAATTCACGTAGAATTATTAAGGATCGATAAAAACGTAGGACCGTGTTTCGGTGTATTGCGCGGTATACCGTGAAACGTGATTCGGCACTACTTCGATGCTTAACGGGTTTAAACTCTGACGAACTCGAACGCGTTCTTTCGAATCGAAGGATATGAGTTGAACACGGTGATTAATTCTCGTTTAACGCCGATCGTTTAATTCTGTAATAGCAAGCGAGTGTGCCGAGATATCACGAAAATTAGATCGCCGCTACCATCCGCATTCACGTCCGCAATTCTATCCGTAACCACATCCGCAGTCATTCTCTGCATCCGCGTTTCAGAATACCGTAGCTGTATCCGATAATTCTCCTCGATCGTTTCTTTTCTTTGCTTCCAACCATTTACGATTCGATTTTACGCACGCTCGAGTTTAATTGTGTCAATGTTTGTTCTATTCGTCGTACTGTTTCGCTTAAGAGGAACCGATCGAAAGGAGTTTCGTATCAGGATCCTACCTTGTCCTGCTCCGTGAAAACATCGCGGAAACGAATCTGATCGAACCAAAGCTGTAGAATTTCTCGAGGCCAAGTTGAGATTGGCTTGTTGCCGAGGTTATTCGCTACGTTCGAATCTATGGTTAGATTCGGATGTAAACGCGTGCGTACACCGACGAGCCGTTTTTGCCTTGAAAAGCGGATAACGTATTGTATAACCTGGCGGTTAGAGCACGGTTCCCACGGGTAGAGATGAAGTAACGAAACGATTGTTAAATGGGTAACGATAACGTGGCAACGTAGCACGTAGGTTGGAACGTACCGATTCGATCCGTGCGAGCGATTAATCAATGTTTATCGGTAGATTCTCGGCATATTGGGAACATTGGGTGGATTCAAAGAGAATCGGCAAAATTTGGCACGTGGAAAAAGGCTATTTTCGTCGGTGGAATGCGACGTGAAAGCGGTCGGCTACATACCCTGACTCTTTTGACTCTCCGCTTTATATCTAAAACTATCTCATGATGGTTCACTGCGATTTCCTCGTGCCGGTACTCTCCCCGCTTCTTGTTTGTCAACGTGTTCTTCTTTTATTACGTAACATTAACCCTTCGGTTTTATTGATGATTATTAAAGATCAACGCGTTTTAATGGTACTTCATGCTTCTCTTCGCTTAGCCAAAAACGTCCTATAAGTATGTAAATATATATATATGAATTTTCTTTTTTTTTTCCTCTTTTTTTCTTCGTGAAAATTCGTACCACTTTTTTGTACGCGCGTGTATGTAAGTGGTATAAAGTGGAAAAAAGAGAGATCGATAAATGCAATCGAACGAAGTTTATTCAGAGGAACTCGCAAAGTTCCACGTAATTCGCACGTAATGACGTAATGAGAGTAAATGTTAAGTCGCGATAAGACACAGAAAAGTTCTAAGAGGTAAAAAACACCGCGTTTGCTCGCTGCTCTATTTGCGAAAGAAACAGAGACAGCAACGTATGTACGTCTTTATCAAAGACCAGGCTATTTCGATGGAATCGAACCCACCGAGGCTAGAATAATCCATTAAACAGTCCATTGGACCGCAAAGTCAAAGACGATCGGTGCACCCTGTTTTAACAATCTACGTGCTGCTTTTTCGCTCCTCGTTCTTCTCTTTCTTCTCTCTCCCGCCTCCTACTTCCGTTCCCCTTCGTCGCGCCCTCGCGTGATCGATCGATGTTGACACACGATCGATGACGTTCACGAGAGACTTGTGCTTTCGTACATTTCAAGCTCGAATGATTTGTACTTCTTTTTTACCCGTGTTCGCATTGTCGACAATCGCTACGCAATATTCCTAACGACTCTGCTCGTTCTTTCTTTACCATTAAATAAACACCTGTGTTTGACCAAACAATTTTAGACTGGCGTAGCCGAGGTGACCTGGGTAATTGCGGATCATTCAGCGGCACCTGGGTCAAAAGAGTTGACCGTGACAAAAGGTCAGCAGGTTGAGGTGCTGGAAAACGGCAGTAACATCAGCGGTGTGAACACATCGGAATGGACTCATGTACGCTTGCTGGTCGCTCCTGGACAAGTCGACCCTCCGCCAGAAGGATTGGTTCCCACCAGTGCGCTCAAACAGCCACCGCCTGTTTCCAGCAAGACTTCGCCGTCTAGGAAAGTCGCAGGACAGCAACAGCAGCAGCAACAACAGCAGTCGCAGTCGCATTATCACCAGCAACAACTAAGCAGTCAGGATCAAAATATCGCGTTCAGCGGTGGAGTCGCGACTTCTGTATCGTCGTCTGCTGCAGGAACGGCAGGGTCCTCGGCGTCGGTAGCAGTAGGCGCAACACCGTCCGGATTGTCCATTCAGAACGTGGTCCCACCTGTATTGCCAGACGAAACCGGTGAGAAACCATTTGCACGTCGATTTGGGACGGTTGTGATTGAACACAGGATATGATTGTGATATGCGAGAGAAAGGGTTGAACTTATTACATAAATGGAATTCGTAAGTAAAGTACTGATAACGTATTAGGTTGATGCGAAAGAAATGTCGGTTCTTAACGTTCACTTTTAAACGACCATAACTTTTTTTCTAATAAATTTTGTTAACCAAAATACGAACCATTAGAATCAGTAGAATGTTGCTGCAGCAACGAGATACAAGTTTATTTATGCCGGTAGCGTAAAATTACGGGGTTCTGGAGGCGACGAAAGCGTTCAAGGCGTATTTTGGCATCGTCTTAGTTTTTAAAGCATTTCTCACGTGAGAAGTTGTCGAGATGCTTGAAAAAATCGTAGTCGATGGACGAGAGGTCGGGTGAGTATGGTGGATGGTTCAGAGTTTCGTAGTCCAACTCGTGCAGCTTTTGTCGCGTCGTCATTGAAACGTGTGGTTGAGCCTTGTCATTGCTCTTAATTGCTTTTTATCTAGCATTGCTAAAATGATCAAAATCTAGCTACAATTAAGATTAATCGTATAATATTTGTAATCAAAATAGAGAGCAGATTCTAAGCTTTAAAATGATATATATATATTGACAATATTTATTTAAAAATTTATTAAAATTTCAAAGATAAGGTTCAACCATACAAAAATTGGCATTCCTTTTGCATCAACCTAATACATTGAATGAAAGGTATGACCGACTCGAACTGGATAGACCGTTAGATTTTAAGCATATAAATGGCTATTGGATTACAGAGTTATGATTGAACGTGTGGTAAGCTTGTGCTTTGGGATATTGATAGTTTACGATTGCGAAGTAGATAAGCATTTGTCAGTAAGTCTATCGTGCGTGTACTTGGACTCGGTTGTGTCGGATCAATACGATGTACCGGGATAACTGTGTCCTTGACCGATGGAATCTTCAACGAAGTTGTTGCATTGATTGCACTACTTTACACCGACGGTCGTTAACCTTTCTTAGATGTTGGACAGTTTTATTAGTAAACGGCCATCAAATGCTTTGATTAACTAGTCGCGTTGCGAAATTTAAATGATAATTAATTATATGCGCACGCCGTGACATGCTTTGTGTAGTCACCTTGCATGTTCAAAATCGACCTTTCAGTATTTAGAACCATGCATAATTTCAAAACTATCAGACATTACTTCCTATCGTTGAACACATTAGTTAAGTATTCAGTTTATTACGTTCACACGACCATTTTTTCTACTGTCTATTGTAATCTTATTAGTTATCATAGATTGAAAAATATTTATACACATGGGGATGTATTATATATACGTGCACGTAGTATATATATTACTAGGATTAGCAAAATTTTATAATCGTTTTGTGTTCTTTGCAGAAAGTATTATCGCAAACGATGGATGTGGCGCCGCGAATACGAGTTCCCCAGGAAACAAAAGACGTGGCTTCCCTGGGTAAGTGGATAGTATAACACGATAAATATTAAATCTGATACTGTTAAATTAAGTTACCTACTTTCCTCTTTTACTTTCTTCCACAGGAGAAAGTGGCTACCCCCACCGTTGCGTAAACTTAGTCAAGGTAAAGTTGAGAAATCGCCACCGACCACGACACCGACATCAACACCGACAGCGACGTCAACCGCGACTTCGGTCTTGCCTTTGGCCGAACGACCATCCTTGAAGAAGAACGTCTCGGAGAAACGATTCAAATTGCCGAGTGGCGTTAAACAAACGCGACCGTACAGACCCGCAGCGCCTGCCAGCATCAACACGTTAATAACCGCCACTGCTTCTATGCGCGTATCTGCTTCAGTTTCCGAGGCAGATCTCGACACCGAGCTTGAGGCAGGAGTCGAAGTAGAAGAGGAGGAAGGAGAAACTGAACAATCGGAACCCGAGCTAGAGGAAGACACACCGGAACCCGATTATGTTGAAACGCTAACTTACTCGGAACAGAATGGAGCGGATGATGCCGAGGAGGAATTAGAACTTCCACCGCCAATGAAACCTATTACTGAACCGATACTCGTGGCAACTGCTAATGGAGCATCTGGATCTGCGATTACAACTGAGGGCTGCGGAAAGTCTCGAGTAAGTTCGATCTCCTTCTTTGTTTCCACGTAACGTTTCATACACGATCTTTCGTTAATTTGAAATTTATTCGCTTCGTTTGATCCTGAGACTTAAGCGTAAACCTGATTGATAATGATTTATAGACGAGCAAACTTGTTTTAATATTGACAATGCGACGAGTACATTTACATGAAGTTCCATTTTTATCAATTTTTCTATTTTACGTTTGTATAAAATTGGAAAATAACGTGATATTATGTTAACGCTACTTATTAAAGGGGATTTTCATTTTAATTGTTCAACGCTATATAGACATCTGAACGTTCCACAAAAATTCTTGATGGCGCTACAACTGCTGATTTGGCTGAGATCGAACAGATTGTAAAGGAAAGAATGGTAAGTGTGTTAAATAAAATTACCGTTTTAATCGAAAAATCATAGTGCATTAGTTTTAGTGAGTAAACACAAATGAATGATAGGGGCATAGTTTTATATGATGAGTTAGAATGAAAAGATAATTCTATATGATATGAGTTTTATATACATTTATATGAATAAAGAAATATGTGTATTTACTTGTTAAATCATCTGTATTAAAAAGGCTATATTAATTCAAAAGGTATATTAAATGATCATTGTCTTGTATATGTTTTTATACATGAAAATAGGAACAGCACACGGGAAATCAAGAAAGGCAGAGCTTAATGCGAACACCCAGCGGTAAAAGCTCAAATATTGCATACGATGGCGATGAAGATTGCGAAGAAGGTTCCCTATCGACATCTGTAAACACCGGTGCTACGACGACCACGGCAGCAGCAACAACAACGGTGATGCCAGCAGTAACGACGATGGCAACAGCAACAACGAGCAGTCCTGGCCACGTGAATCAGGAAGAGTGCGATCCAGAATGTGCAACTCTTGCAAAACGGCAATTCGTTATTCGAGAATTAGTGGATACAGAAAAAGATTATATAAATGATTTGAAACAAATAGTGGATGGGTACATGTCGTGCATGCGAGATCCCGAGTGCCAAATTCCATTACCCGATGATTTGCGCGGTGGAAAGGACAAGATGGTTTTTGGCAACATAGAAGCAATCTACGAATGGCATAGAGAGTAAGTTATGCTTGCATTTCTTTTTTATATACCGAACTCGACACATCTTGTTGTAAATCGAAGGTGGCGAACTGACTGTTAGCCGAGTTCTACTATCAGCAAAACTGAATTACTTGTGACTTTCAATCTTATTTAATAGCGCTGCTGTAACTAAATTCCAGAAGAACGATTTGATTCCACTCTGTTAGTTTATTGTTATGTTATTAATGCTTTTACTATTCGTGACTTGCATTGTAACTTAATTTTAAACGCGTTCAATTAGCTGACTATATGTTTAGCATTGTAAATCATCTGATTGCTATATAAACTAATAAGTAACTGAGTAATAGAGAAGTTCGTCAGCCTTCTTTGATACGTATAAGTGACTTAATTAATTTTGCTAATTCCGGCTCTTGATCGATACAGTTTCTTCTTGAAAGCTTTGGAACGTTGTCTAGAACGACCAGAAGAACTTGGCCCGTTATTTAAACGGTACGAAAGGAAATTACATATGTACGTTGTTTATTGTCAAAATAAACCAGTTTCCGAGTACATTGTTTCAGAGTATCTAGATACTTATTTTGAGGTACGTTGGAAAAAATATTTTTTTAAACTTGCGTAATGATCGTTTTATTATCGTGATATACTTGGAACATTTCATTATGGAACATTTCATTGTTGCTCTTACTAGTAGCAGTAGTATCATTATTATTATTAGTATTATTGTTATTATTGTTATTGTTATTATTATTATTATTGTTGTCTAGGATCTGAGGCAGAAACTCGGACATCGATTACAATTATGTGATCTTTTAATAAAACCGGTTCAAAGGATCACAAAATACCAACTTCTTCTTCGTGAGGCATTAAGACTAACTGAACGAACTCAAAGAATCTCGGAAATCGAAGGACTTAGAGCTGCGGTTCATGTAATGCGCATTATACCAAAAGCGGCCAACGATATGATGGACGTTGCGAGGCTTCAAGGTTTTGATGTGAGCATTTATCCGCCTTATCCCCATACAGATTCTCTCGGACGTGCTCATCTAGAATTTGATGTCTGTTTTCGCATTATTAGGGAAAAATAACAGCGCAAGGAAAGTTATTGTTACACGGACCACTTTTAGTATCAGAATTGTCGTCGATTTTACAAAGTAAGGGAAAGGAATGGCAGGTCTTCCTCTTCGAGCAAAATATTATTTTTAGCGAGGCAGTTGGCAAAAAAACGCAATTTACGAGTCCCGCCTACATTTACAAGGCTCATATTCAGGTAAAAAACGCTTGATTTAATTCATATAGTTTAATGTATACGTCGTATCTATAATTCTTCAGTATCCAGTTATAAAACTTTCATATTTTATGTTAGATTTTTTTTTTTTTTTTTTTTTTTTACCGATATTTCTTTCCTTCGATAATGGCTCGTATCGCGTTTTCAATTTATCGTTACGTAGAGAAACGAAGTTGCACTTCCCATGTACATATAAATGAATGATTAGATAGAAGGTAATAATCGAAGAATTCTATCATCACGCTTGACAACGTGATAGTGTGCAAACAAATGCTTAAAATAGATACACATCTCGTTTCACGCAGGTGAATAAAATGAGCCTGGAAGAATATTACGACGACCCGGAGAAGTTTGTAATTCGATCGACAGATCCCCGGAAACCAGGCCTTGGATTCTCTTGTAGCGCAATAGAAGAAAATGGGCCGCGCAAGCAGGAGTGGGTAGATACGATCACTGCCATCCTGCAGACCCAACGTGACTTCCTCAAGGCGATACAGTCGCCAATTGCCTACCAAAAGGAACTTACCAAAGATCCATTGTAAGCGTCACTCTATCTAACACACTGAATTATATTGACTCTCTTTCAACGCTCGACCCGTGAAGATTCGTTCCGAGATATTTTTGTATATTTTATATAAAAGAAGATACAGAAGCGCTGTATGCTAGAGAACTGTAGTCGTCTCCTAAACTGAAATCCGTTTTTGTCTGTTTTCCTTTCGTTCCATCCCTGATATTCGCCTCAAAGTATCTTATTTAATCACAATTTACATGTACAATATACTTTTTTCTCTTTCTCTCACTCACTCTCTCTCTCTGTCTCTCTCTCTCTCTCTTTCTCTCTCTCTCTCTCTCTCGCACACGCACACGCACATCCACTCACATATTCATATCATATTGCGACGTGCTTCCTCTTATTTGCCTTAACATCGCAGTCCAGGAATCTACCTCGCTAAATTACCTTGCTGTTGTGTAGCTTTATCGCGAGAGTATCCGCTACTATATATTCTATAATAATTACCTACCTCCCTCGGAGTAGTTTTTAATGTTCTTAGAAACAGTGTTTGCCATGGTCTGTTGGAACACGACACTATACAATGCAATATAATGCGATACAATACGCTACCACGTAAATACAATGCAATACTATATAGTAACGATACGATACGATACAAATTATGAAACAGTTTCTTAATTCTCGGCTATATAGTTGCACTGGTTTGTGCAGGTGGGGGTAGGTATGATAAAGTGTATCCATTTACACCGGTTACATCCTCGTCAATACTCCTTTGTGCCCTCGTGTCTAAAGAAGAACAATAGTGAAAGTGTAAAAGCGTGTTTGTTGCATGCTTCCGTTTATGTCAGTCCGTGGATCTATCGCGCGAACGCATGTGTGTACTGTGCGTGCGTGCGTGAAAGAAAAAGAGAGAAAGAGAGAGAGGGAGAGAGAGAGAGAGAGAGAGAGAGAGAGAGAGAGAGAAAGTGAGAATCCGCACGTTTGCGTTTACGGGAAAGGGAGGAGGCGTGGGGGTGAGGCATATTTAATTAGAAATCTAGTTCTCTTTCTCTAATAAGAAAAATGGTTCATTAAAATGCAAAACTGTTACTACACAACGAAACCCCAACACCTAATTACGGATGGGAAGTTATATTGCCGTGTCAGTTTAATTTGTATGGACTTGAATATTTTATCGTTTACGCGGTCACGTATATAAATTCCATTAGTTCTCATATAGAGGAGAAGGATACGTGTGCGTTACTTATGCCTGCATACACGATTGATCGCACATATCTAAAATAGCGATAAACATCACGCCGTAAATTAAAGATAAACGCATAATACTAAACACGTCTAACATATTCTGACTCACCCCCACCAAAGTACATATATTATCTATTAACGACGTAAGGCTGCAAGTGTATAATAATTTTAATAATGTTTATAAATGCAATGATTGATCGAACGCGGGGGATAGTATGCTGTATATAAATGTGCATTTATGGAAGACGACATAAAAGTGAAACTAATGACTCGAGAAACGTAAACATTTTGTTTAGAATAAATTGTACATTGGTCAACATTCTAATTGTGATGCGTCCTTTTTCCCACGCCTATTTAACACTACTTACTCGTCGTTTGACTAACAGCTTGTTTTTTCTTATCATTTATTCTCGAGGACAGGGTACTGCATTGGTTATTCACGCTTGGTTACAATTTTTAATCGCCTCGTATACTTTATTAAACATTTTATACGACTGGTATTCCCCTTGTTAACTTTGCGATCACTCGAACCATCGTCGATTCGCGTTGAAAAAATTAAGCTATGCGAGCGTTGATTCGAGTTATGATATCTCGTACGAGTTATAATAACTCGGCACGACAAAAGTGTGTGTATTACACGTCCCCTCACAGATGCAGTACCGTGTTTGAATTTCATTTATAATTTGCTGGCGTACAGTCGCGGCGTGAGTCCGGAATCTCCGTGTCGAGGGAATGTGCTTTCAACGGTTTCGTCAACAGTACCAAGCGTATCTAAGACAAACGAGGAAGAGAGAAGCGAAATCGTAACCGGTGCCTCTACTTCGAAAGCATTAGCTACAGCTACAGAAGCAACAGCTTTGACAACAACGTCGCTGTTGCAGCGATCTCGTACCGGTGGTTCTAATCAAGATCCCCCGCAAACGCCAAGCCCTAGCAAAAGCAGATTGAATTTTCTCGACGGATTTAGAAGCACCCTACGGCCACGATCGCCTGTCCGCAACAATTCCGTTCCGGTGAGCAACAATGCTGATAATTATTATTACTACTTATCTATACAGACACAACTCTATTACATTTGTCTATCTGTAATAAGAACTCTTACAATTGCAGCAAAAGGATTCTTCTTTCCTTTCCTCTTGATGAGTATTCACTCTTTATTGTATAACTTCTCGTTGGTACTGTAATCATTTTTCTTTTCACCCGTGTTCCGCCCGTTGTTTCTTCGTTGATACGTTGTATACCTATTCTCGACGTGTCATTCCAATGTTATATTGCATTTCCACTAGCCAGGCGACTTGTTAGTTTTATTTGCAAAAGCCAATGGTTTACCTTTGTACGTATAGTATTTTGCACCGAATGAAAGCGCTTACAAACATTTCAACTCTTGTAGATATTGCTTCTTACATCACCGCCTATCTCCTTTTCGTACTCTAAATAGTAGAGTTGTCTTTGTCTTTACTACCGTCGTCATCGTCGCCCCCGTCGTTGTCATTGTTGTCGTCGTTACATTTAACGATCGTAGATAATTTTATTGTGTACCAGCTGCGCTACATCGCCGTCACCATTGCCATCGCACCTACTCTACTATACTCGTAGCATTAATCAGTTCTGTTTACTCTTTAAAGGCTGGTAGTTTTAAAGACTGGTACTTCCTCCGTGAAACGATTGTACTGTGCATTATCCTACCAATGTTCTGTCGCTCTATCGCTATTCTACCGCTACTAAACACCACGCGAGATGAATCACCTAACTCGTCCGTTTTAGATTATTCAAAAGCCGTTAATTACACGAGGAAGTGCTTTGAAAAGAATTATACGGTACCGAAATAGAACCATGCATACTTAGATTTTACCATTTTTATCGGGATAATGAAAGTTGCCTTGAATTCTTTTTTCCTGAATAGTTTTCGAATAATTAAACGTGGCCGAATTTGGTGACTCGCTTAGTACACGTATCGTAATCAGCGATCTAATTACTGGCATAATTAGTAGCTTTTAGTTTAATTTAAATCGATCACTCGGTCACTATCGCTGCGTTCGTTTCTCATTACGTTTACCGCTTACTATACTTTAAATGGTGCATCGAGATACGCGTGAAACAAAGGCAAACGCTTCGAGTTACCGATTGAAAACGGAGGTGTACGAGAGATATACGAGAGCAATAAAAACGGGAAATGTTTCTTCCTTAGGTGCATGATCGGGAGAGGGAAAGGGAAAAGGGAAAGATTCGCCAGAGTTAATTGGGAGATTCCGTAGATCGTTCCAGGTAGCAGAGTAAGATTAACCGCGGATTGGGGCAAGTTGCACGCCGGCGAAGAACTGGAGATCCTGCGTGTGGACGGCCCGGGGCTGATTGTCTCCCCGATAGTTGGGAAAAAGGAGGAACTGTGGATTCCGGCGAGTCTCGTTCCGAACTCATCGATCAGCCGCGCATGGTCTTTCCGCCCGCGAAGGATCGATTCGGTGGGGGAGAACGTCCGTCTTCCGCAAGATATGCACGCGGAAGAGAACGGTCCTCCCGCAATCATGACAATTCCGTGTTCGATCAGGGCGACGGCCGGCGGCGTGGCGCGGCTCGTGCTGGAAGTGCGCCGCGTGGAACGCGCGATCGTCTCTTGGAGAAAGGAGGGGCAACCGTCTGACATCGAGGGAGGCGATCGATATCGATTCACGCGCACCACCGATTCCCTTTGCCTCGAAATCGCTCCTTGCCTTCCCTCCGACTCCGGGATTTACCACTGTCGCGTCGAACACGAGACAGGCTCTTGTTCGGCAAGGATACCCCTTCGCATCGTAGGTACGTCGATGCGTAAACAGTTGTGCTAATATTAATAATATTATTTAGAGACCTGGTCAAAGATTTGCGTTCGTTTTTCTTCAGGTATCGACACAACGAACGCTTGGACCGACACAGCTGAAAATAACCGATCGAACAAGTCCGTCGCAAGGGAAACGTCGTTATGCTCGATGATCGTTACGCCCTCGAAAAAGAAGACAACGGACCTCGAGGCCGAACAGTTGATCGGCAGATATATAGAGTTGGAGGAATTAGGAGTCGGTAGATTCGCTAGGGTCTATCGTGCAAAGGAGGAAGAGTTTCAGCGTGAAGTGGCGCTCAAGCAGATATCTCGATTGAAACAACCGCTGTCCCTGACGTACGCCGAGTACGATCTCTCGAAGAGCATACGCCACGAGAATATCGTCCGGGCGTTTGCTCTCTTCGAGGATTCACCTCAGCCGAATGTCGATACTATCGTCTTGGAACTGTCAGTACCTGTTCCTCTCTAGATAATCCGCGCATGCTTTCTCCTACTATTTTCAATTACGAATCTCGATCTCGTTAACTTTTACATTCGTTGCGTAGGGTCAAGGGTTCCACGTTGTTCGCGTACCTCGGTAAACAGACAGAGTACACGGAGGTGACCGTTGCCAAGTACACCGGTCAATTGTTGTCGGCGTTACAGTGGTTGCACTCGCGTAAACGAGTTCACTTGGACATAAAACCGGAGAACGTTCTGATCGATAACGAGAGAGATATCCTGAAAGTAATCGACCTTGGAGAAGCGGTCAGGGCCGTGCCGCTGGACGAAGTGGGCCCTCCGGTTGACTTGGAATTTGCCGCACCTGAATCGGTCCTCGGCAAACCGACCGGATCGTACACGGACATGTGGGCTGCCGGTGTTTTTCTTTACGTGCTACTAAGGTGAACTAGCAATCTCGCGTCTAATGATAATTCCACGTCTGTGCGTACTGCATACTACATTCGTAAAACGTTTCATACGTACACAGCGGGCTTTCACCATTTTTGGACGATTCCATCGAGGAGACTACCGCGAATATACTGAAGTGCGACTTTTGCTTTCCCGATGAATATTTCAAAGACATATCAAGCGAGGTAAAGAATCTTCTTGAAAGATTGCTGTGTTCGCGTGGAGAAGACAGAGCAACCGCTCAAGTAATATTAACGTCATCTTGGTTTAAGGTTAACCAATCATACACATTATTATTATTATTATTATTATTATTATTGCTGTTATTGTTATCATCTCCATTACCACCGACTTCCTACTAACATTCTCCCATTTCTGTTTCAGATATCAATCGGTGCGACGATCCCTTCTTCCCGAATGGTTGCGTTTATCGACCGCCGTGCTCATCGCTCGAAATCTCATCAGGATCGAAATAGTAGTTTTTATTCCTGAATCAGTAAATGTCGTTCGTAAAAGACATATTTTATTGACAAGTTTCAAACATTGAAAAGCAGGCTCTGTGCTAGTTGTAAATAATAAACATTAATTATGACGCGTTCGCTGCATTTGCACGTGTGTATAAATAATCGCATTTGTCGCGCGCATGCTCGTACGTCTACGTTCCTGTTTTTAATCAGACTCTCGCCTGTCTATCTGTTATATGAAACGAGAAGAGCGCATTCTTACGTTACGATTCTAACGTGTACGCGTACGCATTTCAGATAACATATCGCGCGATCGTACAATCGTCCTATCGACGAGGTTTCTTTTCTTTATACGAGTTGTATCGTTGTTGCGTCTGTTGCATCACCTATACAATATCATGGATAAGTAAAAGAAAACTCAGAAACTTGCTCGAGTACTTTAAATATATTATACATCGGACAGTTTAAAATATATTCTTTGTTTCATGTAATAGAAATTGTTGAAGATAAGTAACCCAAGCGAGCACAATGTACACTTAATTTCAGTGATTTAATGCGCGCCGTGTGACGCTAACACAAGCTTAGAGTGGCAACCGTCTAATAGGAAATTACTCCATCCTATGTAGTGGCATCGTTTCCTATCGATGAAATCGCGGCTTGCGTTAGTGTCATACGAGACGCCAGAGTTTAAGAGACTGCTTGTACACACTATTTTAATAGAACGATTTTAACCTTGATACCCTTCAATTTCCTCTATTATCATCGATACAAGATTCGAGAAACTTAGTGACAAAGTACTGTGTCGACAAATCGAAATGACGAGCCATTTCTTTCATACACTCGTGACGGAATACTATTATTACATATATAATAAAGAACAATTTATACTTTATCATGGTGATATTCTTAAACGTTTGCAATGATCGAGGACATGCTGTTCATAATCCTCTAGCGAAGAAAAAGATTTGTTGTCGCAGAGAAGACACGTCGTATCCTTCCTATTCATTGAGTGACGACGCATTCGATGAATACTGAGTTCCACTGTATCGTGTATTTGCTCGTTGCAATCCGGACAAGTGACCGTTGATTCTTGGCCTGTCCATCCAGATTCGGCCGCTTCGCTTGCTTGGAACGTAGAACAGGAATTATTTGCGTTACTACCCTTTTCGTCCGGTTTCGACTCGGAATTCGCGACTCTGTTCGAAGATACGACGGAACTGCATTCCGAGTCTTGCGCTAATTGGACAATACCCTTTAACGATGTCTCAGATGTATCATTATCGGTTGCCTTTTTTGAAACATCGAAATCCTTATCGTGGAACGATTCAGCCACGTTTTCCAGATGGGTTTTCATGTGCTCGATAAGATCTTGTTTGGAAGCAGATATTAATCCACACAAATCACAGGAACAGTGCATCGTCTCGTGCGACTGGCATTTGCTTACATGTTCCCTCAGTACTTTTTTCTCGAGGAATTCTTCTTGGCAATGTTCACAGCAATATCTTCGATTTCCATGTCGCACACTACGATGTTTTGAGAGTAACGATTCACTTTCGTAACAAGTCAGACAATCTATACACATATATACAGACAATTGGGAATGATCGGTCAATAAATGTGTTTGTAACTGAGATTTGAGTTTAAATTGTTCATCGCAAAATTCACAACGTACCGGCTGAGTTTTGTTCTCCATTGTTACATTGGTCGCGTTAGGCTGCACTTCTACGTCTAACTTAGTTTCACCAATCTCCGTTTCTATTTTCGTTTCTTCCTTCAACGAAACTTCCGATGTTTCCGCTTGCACTTTCGTTTCCGTTCCAGTTGCCTGTGTCTCCGTCTCCTTCTGCACTTTCTCATCCAATTTCATTCCAATTTCTGGTCTAGGAGCGACTTGATACCTTTGATCGCTCATCACTTTTAATACATCTGACCAAGCCAGTTCTTCGTCGCTATGACACGGATCAGTAAGTAACGAAAACACTGTATTTCCTTGTTGCTCTTCGCTGTTTGTGACATTCTGAGACTCATCTGCCAGAGTTGTTTCATTCACTCTGGATTCGTATACGTTATCGTTTAACTTTGGATCCTCGACTGTAACTTGTATAGCAGCAGCTCTTTGCCTAGCCCTTGCTCTTGCGGCATATCCCCTGGTACGAGGTCTACCTCGACCACGCCTAAAAATGCCGCGGGTAATTTTTGGAGCGCGTTCTTGAAGTTGTTGCTGTTGCTGTTGCTCCGCTTTCTCCTTCTCTTTCTGTTCATTCCTCATGTGCTCGCCAATCGAATAAAGAGGCTTTCTGGGCACGCTGCTCGATCGTGTGTTCGGGAATACATGACGCAATGTATTGTCCGCTACATAAATCTGTTGAAAGAACTTGAAAGATTGTTCCAACTTGTCGACACATTCGTCGCACATTTTCGTCGGCAGAGCATCTTCGTCGTCTATCTCGATTAAAAGTTTCAATTTTGACAAAAGGCTCATGTCGGTGCCTTTCCCCTTGGTTGTCATACTTATAAGATTCTGTTTCTTAGTCGCACATGTTCTACACCATTGGTCCACCTCAAATTCAGAAGGATCATTTTTCTCTGTTAACTGATTCGTTGCTACCTCCTCCATAGAACTTTCTTGGCCGTTTAATTGAATTTTCTGAAAACCAACAAAAAGAGTCATAACAATTCAAAAGTTAATTATATCCATTTCCTGGATATAGATGCTTCTACATGTGTACAAGTTGTTAGTTACACTCAAAGTTATACGCAAGTGTCAAACAAGTATTTGAAATTGAATCTTGGAAAAATAGCGATGAGAAATAGCGGACGAGCGTCAAATGCCACCTACCCGTCGTGTTTTTAAATTTCTCAGTGTTCTCGAAACAGAACTCCAATGCGGCGAAGGAACTGCATTTTCTTTTAGGGTCCCTTTACTCAGGTAGCAATCCTCCGTAAAGTGATTGTTACAGACGAAAAATTTCATAGACCGTAAAGCATCCAAATCACTTCCAATTAGATCCACGTGACCACTGTTGATCAACCACCTCACACAGAGACCAGTATCACAAACGGGAAGTTCGTGAAGTATTTGCTCTTTTTCCCGGGTGTCGACACAATCGATGTATCTGCATTTGGTTACTTCTTCCATTATCGATGATTCCGTTGAACACGCGGAATAATGACGAGAAATAGCTGACTACGTTCCAGCTCGTGGGAACTCTTGTTTTTTCGTAGAAAAACGTTGGAAAAGTTTGTGCATTCAAAACAGGTTAGGTATAATTAAGGCGCGAAAAGCAAAGCTACAGAACCTGCCTGCCATCTCTCGATATCTGTTTATAACATTGTACGTAGTAAACACCGTAGACGTAAATATAATACGTGGATACCTATATAAGACATGTGTCTGTATACACGCGTACACCGCTGAATCAAGTATTTGTCCAGTCTATCCTTTTTCTGTTAAAAGGCGATACGCGAAACGGTACTTCCAATAACGTCGCCAAGTATTGTGCTGCGAATCGTATCGAACGCGTGCGATCGTTTAACGCTAATCGACTCCTTTGATCAACGATATAGGAACTCGTAACATAGGAATTATATTTTCACAGTTCCTTAAGAGGTAAGAGTGTTCTTGTACCTGCAGAAAGTCGGATAATACAAGCGCAGACGGACAGTTATCCAATAAGAAATGGTTCCGTTTAGTGTAATAATTTTTCATTGGTTGGCTGCGATCGTATAGAGTCACAGGAGGCATCGAAATCAAAATTATTCTCTCTGACAACATTTCGTACTATTTTGATGCGCCGCATTTCTTCGATACGAAACGGTGCCAACGCATCGTTCACGCTACGCGTTACTTTTGCGATAAACAATTATTATTTTTCTTTCCAACAGACGGATATAAGGCAATTTTGAATTCCTTGCTGGAAAAAGGAGAATGCGAGTTGCTCTTTATTCGTATCTTATGCTTTCCGTATCAACTAGCAAGGACAGAGTTGAATGAACTTTACAGAATATTAAATTTTATGCCAAGAACTCATTTCGAGACGAATTTAATATTTTCTACTGAATTTTTGAATGCCAATAGATGGCGCTTGAAAGAGCATAATGCTTTTACTTTGTCCAACTTAAAACTTTCTTTCCTACTCTATTCTAAACCATCTTTCACCTACGTACAATTTTTCTTTGCCCTCTCATGCTTTTCTCATTGCATACTCATTTCATGCATTCTCTTTGCACACTTTTTGCATTTAATATCTTTATATACATTAATTATTCTTTTCTTTTCCCTTTTAATCGCCTCTTATGACAAGCAGGGGATACTGTGAGTGTATTCTGATCCTCATCGCACACGGATCGATTCTTTTGTTCGTAAGCAAGTTGCGTATAAAATGAGTAACTCTAGGTATAGATATGTATTTATTTATGTAACTATTATTATGTATTGTGTACCTATATAAGTACGTATATTATATGCAGAAATACCAAACAAAAACAGAACCTTTGTTTGTAAGAGCTCACACGGATTAGACACTACTCTGTCAATGTCGCTTTACTCCCTACGAGAAAGGAGGAGTCAGAAATATACGATATCGATACAGAGTAGAAGGTACATTTCCTCATTTCATTTTTTAACGTAATATGCTTTAATATCCTAATCGTTTTTATATCATTTTTATATCTTTCTTGTAAGGTTTGGTTTTGTGGAGGAGCTGTGACTTGAACAAAGATTTGTTTCCTGCTCGTTAAAAGACACAACATGTTTTCTTTTGACTCTGATTAGGATCTGTATTTTTTTCTCACGCATCTGCACCTTCTGAACTCTCGCGAAGAATAAACGGAGCATTTTCATATTTTTGTTCACATGCTTTACAAACTATTCTTACCAACTACCAAGTACAAATATTAATAGATAAAGATTACAACTATTTTTCATGTTGATCTTAATTAGTCTTAAACTATTTTATTTTAATTTGCTTATCCTGACTAAACTTAGATGTTGTATCCAATTTTTGTAACTTGTAACATCATCTCATCAACGAGTATTCAAACTGGTCGTACATCGTTATTGGTAGCGAAACATATGTGATGTCGGGCAAGTCGATATTGGAGTTTGGATAAGGTAGAAACAGGATCTAGAAATGGATGATAAGTTAGAACGCGATAAGCAAAATAAAAAGATATATAACGCGAAGCGTTATCACATCAATTGCCAGATGCGCCATCGATACCTGCGACTAATAATTGTAACACAGGATCAGTGGCGGATTTCTGTAATAGGCTAGTTTATTTCGAAGGCGGAAATTTTTCCGCGACCACTAAAAATGTAGTATTAATTTTAATAAAATTCTTTATCTCTCTTTTCTAATAAACTTTTTGCATAACTTTCGTACTCCTTATTTTATTAGCTATTCTTAGCTCTGTAACAAGTATAATATAGGCATATACATTTGTAAATCTACCAGTGACGACACGATGGTACAAGGAAAAATACGAGATGAGATCATACCCACGCCTTTTCCACTACAGGAAGCATGTGTTTTTAGTCATTCAGTATATTTTTCCGCGGTAAAATCTGTTTACCAAAACTGCACCTTTAGACGCACATTTCTAGCGGAAGTCGATGCCGCCACAAATAATAAATCAATGGCGCTATCTCTGTAAGAAGTCCCCAAACTGATCGAGCATCAATTTCAACGTTCTTTAAAAAGATGACGTTATTAATATTCATCGCTTCGTTATCGATAACGATAACCAATGATGTGCGATTAGTTTGAATTCTTTTTGAAAAGATGGTGTCGCTAAAATCTCGTAAAAAAAAAAATTGTAACGTTTACTCCAATGTATATTTTGATACGCGAACTAACAAAAAAACAATTGAAGATATTAAATTATAAAATGAAACGAGGAGACTCATAGAAAGCGATCTGCCGGTTAGCTGTACGGTGGCTGTATAATCTGTGTGAATATCCGTGCGCAGGGTTTCACTTCGAGTTGGATCACCCTGTATATACAGTCGGTAAAATGTAAGGGCGGTATCGTTACGATAGTAAATTAATCCAGTAACAGTCTCGCGAGAGAAGCCGCGCGGAATAACGAGACGCATCGTCGCAATTTGACATTGTGTACACTCGTCTCAGTAGATACGTTGAATTTTAGAGTTTTGGCGCTTCGTCGACACGGCTTTTCGTTTATAAACACTTCACTTGGACAAGTACGAGGGGAACGGAAATTGTGGGCGCGATTATTTTGCACCCAGAGATTGCTAGTGTATGATTAGGAAGATTGCTTGTTATTGGCGTCGAATAAAAACAAAATGTCCGGAAATGTTGAAGAACTTAACGAAGAAGAGAATTCCGTTACAATGTTAGACGTGCTTCGAGAAGAGAGCCAGTTAGAAGAGGATGCCTATGCGGTTCTGGGCGCGTCTGATGATAAAAATTGCACCTACAGCAAGGTTTCACAATACAAACAGCAGTCTCGAGTTGCAAATGAAATTTGATTGTAACTAAGTTATTTAACATTTTCAGGGATACACCCGGCAAGCTCTTTACGCGTGCAAAACATGTTGCCAGAAGTCAGTACGCGCAGCACTTTGTCTCGCTTGTAGTTTTCACTGTCACGAAGGGCATGAGCTTATCGAGCTGTACACTAAAAGGCACTTCAGATGTGACTGTGGCAATTCAAAGTTTGGAGGGAAAAAGTGTAACCTGGAACCTGTACGAGTGTTATTGATTAGTTTTATATGTTTACACTCTGCGCACCTTCCTGTTTCATGTTTTTTTCCCAGTCAAAGGATCCTGTGAATTCGGAAAACCAGTACAATCATAACTTTGATGGGCTTTATTGTATTTGTGAGAGACCATATCCAGATCCAGACGATACAACCAATGACGAAATGTTACAGTGTATAATATGCGAAGATTGGTATCACTCCAAGGTAATAGGTCAATGTAGTTTGAATTCGAACTGTTTTTTTATCGAACTAATAGCAATCAATTTCCTGTTAGCATTTAGAATGCGAAAAGGAAATGCCAGCAGATGGAGCGTACGATGAAATGATTTGTGCCGGATGTATGAGAAAAAATGATTTCCTTTGGAAATATGCCAATAAGTATGCAGGTAATTTGTGATTGCTTTTATTTATTTTCTTATCTGTGTTATTATTTCTGATATTGTCATTGTTATTAAAAAAATACATCTGAAAACATAATTTTCACACCATATTGCAGCATTTACAGGAACAGAAGTCTCTTCCGTTGACAAAGAAGATGAATCGATCGATATTGAAAATCAGTCAAAAGTGTGCACACTGCCGCAAAATAATTCTGCGATAGATATGTTATCACGGAAAAGTTGTTTCTGGATAGAAGGATGGCGAGCTGCGTTGTGTACTTGCGAATCGTGTAAAGAGGTAGCAAGTCTTTTCATTCAGACAAACATTTGTTTCTTCACTACTTATTAATATTGGAAAATTTTACAATTACAGCTCTACCGGAATAAACATATTACATTTCTCCTTGATCCAACCGATAGTGTACATGCTTACGAAGAAGCAGGTAAAATTAACAGTCGAGAATCACAGTACGAGAAAGGTATGAAAGCCCTCGCTTCTTTAGGTCATGTTGAACAATTGACAGCCATTGAAGGTGAGCGTTGTTTGAATAGAAATTTGCTTGGTCTTGTAAAACATTTCATTTATTTCGTACTTTGATACATAGAATACAATATTATGAAGGAACGATTGAAACAGTATCTGCAAAAATTTGCTGAAAATAAGAAAGTAGTACGAGAAGAAGATATAAAAGAATTTTTCTCGGAGATGGAGTCGAAGAAGCGACCAAAAGTTGTAATACCTACGTATTGTCGTTAAAACATCTTATATATCCGATTATTCTTCGTTTCTGACGGAAACAAAATTGATGTACGTATGTATTTCTATATTACGAGCATGTCATGCTCTATTCTGCGTTTTACTTTCTAACGCTTTTCTTTTCACTTATAAAAATTAGTAGCGCGCTATACTGAATTGTCTCGGATCTGATACTTCTAAAGTAAAATGTAGTTTTTAATAAATCGTAATTATTGGGGGGACAGAGGACGAAGGAAGGAAATAGAAGAAAAAAAAAATGAAAAGTATGGAAAGCAAAAAATATGTTGTATATATTACTGAAAAACCTTGCTATCTATCTCGATTCATTTTTTAACATTCTGTGAGCCTGTAAGCTTCTGTGAACTACAAGCGTTGATCAGAATCGAGAAGCTGTTAAGAAAACTTAAGCCATGACAGACAAGAAAGGTGAGTAGAAACAAGTAATGTGTAACAAAGGGGAACAAAAATTGTAATAATCCCATTAATCGCGTAATTGGGAAAGTGGTAAGAAGAATGAAACAAGCAAGAACACGATTTTTATCGCTAAAGTTTACGTAGCACAAACTGTTGACTCATCGTGCAACCGTAATGGTATTACTAAAATCGGCTCCGTAGAATTTGGTACGTCCGTGTATATAGACCAGGTTTTTCCGATACAGTCAAAAATACCTGTGCAAACATTTATTGCAATTATTTGTTTGATAAGCTGATCACGGAAGAATGGGATAAATAGAAAAATTACCAGTAGCTATAGTCTTCACGAGATCGTCTTCCTTAATCTCTTGGTAGACTCTATATTCGTCGTCGGTTTGGTCGCTTAAAATATTTAGAACGTCTTGACGGCATCTAGGAGGAGGATGACTACAAATAGTTTCCATCCTTCTAATGCTACTATTTATGATAAGACCATCTGTTTCTGGTATTTTCAATCGAAGGTATCTGAAAAGTGAACACGTAGTTGGGATGCGACGAGCAAAATATATCGTTGTTATTAACATTAAACAAAAACGAACCTATTACAGTGAAAGGTATTCTCTCCGGGGCTAACGCTTAAAATATTCAATTGTGATTGCGTGTCGTCGATTTCACAAGGACCAATTTCAATGTTATAAAACATCCTGTCTCCTTTTTGCATTAAAAAAGTCATGTTTACCGAAAATCCTTCTGCCGCGCCATATCCGTCGTTACTCAGAATCCGTTGCGCTTGCACATAATTTTCTGCAGCTAACAGCGCTCGGGTTAGGAAGTACCTAGCTGCGTACGATAGAATTTATCAGTTTATCGATTAAAAAGGAAGGATCGCGTCCGAAAGAATCGAAAAAGCTGGATTAGAAACAGTACTCACGCGTTTTACCGGATCGTAATCTCTCAGCGCTAAGCGTGTTAATGGTGTAAACAAGACCATGATGATTGTAACCCATGGTGTATCCCGGTAAAAATCCTGCGTAACTTAAAGACGTAAATTTCTCCTCTCTGCATCCTGGTTCGATTACATGCGCAGAAACCAAGTACCAATAATTCAGAATTTCGCTAAGCGCGTCCTCGTTATGACCTAAAATTTCCTGTTTTGATATGATAAAAATAAATACATAGAATGTATATACACACGTTGAAATGTTGAAATGTATATACACACGCTAGGTAAATGCAAACTATGATTTATAGGAAGAGTATGTAAAGTTCACATTGCGTTTACTATTCTATTATTCAGTGGATTTTTAAACAACAAGAAAACATAGTTCTCGTACAGATTAACCGAAACAACAGAGATTATTTAAATAAAATCATTAATCAAACTGAGCTTTTAACTCGGTGTAACAAGCCTTTTTGAAACGTGCTTGTGCGTGTACGCGCTTTCTTTTTACGGAGAAGAAAAAAGGCAAGGCATATGCTCGTGCGAAAAGACATTCGTTTACGCGAAACCCCAATATTATTTTGCTAAGATTTATGAAACAGACAAATTATGAGAATTCGTGTTATTGTAGCGCGCAAAAATCGGTAATCTTAACAAGGGTAACAGTACAATCTCTCATCACTGATCAGGTATAAACCGGTGGTTATCCAATAGAAAGTAACTTTACTTCTTATTGGTCGGTTGCGTTTATATATGTAGCATCACACGAGACTGTATCAATAAAATACAGTTTAGGGTTGCGCTGAACACTTTCACTACCGCACGCTTTGTTTATAATACAGTATTGTCTCTATTCATATTTCTTGCAGTTATATTAACATTGAAATCAACAGTTTTTTGTGTTTCCTGTATTTGTAAAGTTTTGAATGTATTATGCGTGGTTTTCGTTTTTGATTGGAGCATATGCATTGCCACACGAAACAGTTAGAAAAGCAAAAGTTTTTCATCTAAACTTCGTTACATACCTGTCCCGGTTGATTGCACATAATGGTCGAACAACCGATTGGTAACGTATTCATCTGTGCCTCTTCGTTCGTTGCATTTGGCAATATATCATCCAAATGCATTAAAAATAACTGGAAGAAAGGAAAATAAGCGCGTGTCAAATTTTATCGCTTCGCTTTTCGTAAAAAACATTTCTAACAAGATGATACTTGTCAGGTAGATTGAGGATCGTTTTTGTTCGAATAATCACAAGGAGTATGTAATCAAAGTGTATCAAAAGTGAAATTCATAGATTTAATGCGTGCGCATATACTCAAGATTGTTGCAATTTATAAAAAAAAATTCTGCTACATTAAAAATTGTACATTTTAAGACGTCGAAAATAATTAACGTTCAAACATTTCCACATCGATGTTCGAAAAAGCTCTATGCTGGAAATGAACGATTCACGCGATAAAAATTTGTAACATTTCAACGGAATGATTAGGCAGATTTTTAGATACGCGGTTCGATCCTACTAAATCGCAAAACGGTAGTAGAATATACATGTACTGTACAACAAAGCTGACCAAACCGCGGTCCAAGGCAAGTATCAATACAAAGTTATTTACAGTTTACAGTCGATATAGCAATGCTGCCGACAGATTTTCAAGTGGAATGCACAGAGTTGCGATCTGGCATCTAACTTTAAAGATAAATTTGATCGCGTCTCTTTGTTGGGCTTTTGTAAATTGTACCTATCCAGAGACAAATATCCCGCGTTACACAGTCATGCGTTATTCATGTTATCATTGTTTGGACGCATGTCCATATGTGAACAACTATTTTCAAGAATGAAACATACTAAGTGTAAAATTAGAACCAACATGTTGGATGGGACACCTTGAGGATTGTCTGAGAATTGCAACCACGTCAATCGAACCAGATATTGACGCATTCGTTCCTTAACTTCAATGCCAAGTATCGCATCAATTTTATGATATGGATTTATACGTGAAATGTATAAAACAATGTTACATGAATCTGATGTTTTAGAATGACCGAATTCGTAAGCTAATAAATTTTAAATTACTTAAACGTGAAAACTATATATTTTACGTTTCTTTTCTTTTCTATGGTAATACACTTGTGGCCCAAAACATCATGTCTTCTTCCAATGTGGCTCAGAGAAACAAAAAGGTTAGACACCCTTGCTACAGTGTAGCTCTACAGTGTAGAGTTCTACCTTATGCAAGTCTGGATGCAGTTCCATAGGCGCTTATGCGATCATTGTTTACAAACACGTTTACATTTAAACAACGAAAAAGAAAACGCGTTATCGTTCATTCGCATAGAAGAACTTCTATCATTATTTTCTAAGGATAGTACGACAATCCTATAAAATACTCTAAATGTTTACCGATACACAATTATTTAACCCATAGTTTGTCAAACTGTATATCGTGGAAATCATGTTCCACCAAATTCTGAAAGTGACGAGAACAACGAAACACGGTCTGTTTTATTATTAAAAAATTGAAAAACGTTTCTTTTATAGGTATGACATAAAAATTAAAATCAATTTTTATTTTCTTCATCTAATGTATCCGCGTTACCATTTATTGGAATTAAAAACTCAAATTCACTTTAGTGTTTCTAAAAAATTTGTGAACTTAAACAGTGTACCGCGATGAGAAAGTTTAGGAAACATCGATTTAATCAATACAATTTGACATTTGTATACCTTATGGAAAGGAACATTCGCACCATCGGCTGTTCCTTGGATTTCCCTCAGATATCCAGGGAATTGCTCTTGCACACAGGCCAGAGTCTCCTCGTAAACCTTTTTACCCGCTTCTGTCTCGTAAAGCGGTAAATAGACCTCGTTGAGCGGTCGATATAAAGTTAAAAACTCTTGAATTAAACCGGAGAACGTATGCCCCTGAATAGAAAAACTAGATTAAAAAAGCGTAATAACATTGCATGTGCTAATCAGCGTTGTCGTTCTAGCGTGCGATCTGTTTCTCGCATACTATCGAAACAACATTCAATATTTAGGCAGAGTAACAGGTTGCGAATCATTTCGCATTCTGCGATAAAATACCACACAATTTTATCGCGGAATGCGAAACGATTCTCCGTTTCTTTTTTTCAAAACAACAAGCGATATAGGGAGAGAGAAAGAGAGAAAGATGTACATATACATACTTATACTACGTGCATTATACTTGTTTCTATAATGCGATGCAGAAGGCTGATGCTCGTCTGCTCGCCTATCGTCTAAAAACTTTCAAACGGTGAACTCTGGGGTCACGAAATATACCTGAATGCCTCATTATGCTGACTAGTCCGAACTAGTGCAAGTAGATGTACATTTTCAGCACGTTATACGCGTTCTTCTTTTTCTCGAGTTGTCAACACTCGAAGCGAAGAAGATAAAATCGGAATCTAAATTTCAGACGAAGCTAGATAGGAAATTTATATGGTACATATACATATGCAGATTATTTAAGATTAACGGGATACAATGAAATATCTCATGTAGGATTAAAGTTATCAAAGAAAGTGTCATGTAAGTTGTTTGGTATGGCGGAGAACATTGTATCTCAAGGTCGACGAAACTCTTTTAAGCGGAATGCTATGCATTTTTCATCAACCAATTACGACCTCGTCATAATTTAGTTTGCGAAAGATAATACTATGTAGTAAAGAACTGCGCGTTTAAGTCAGTCGTACCGCCCGTGTTTGACCGGTTTTCAATTTTACCTAGCCACACAGCTAATACGAACCAGACAGCTCGGCTACTAGAAAAATCTCCCCCCGTTATTAAAACACGTTCGTTTACCAGCATTTAACTCGCGGTTAGTTGTTCGTTTATTCTGAATGTTCCTTGAATGTGTCCTCCTCCTCCTCTACCTCCTCCACCGCCTCCTCTGTAGCTACATTACGAATGTTCTTTTAATTGACTTCGTACGGCAGATCGTTGCATTTGTCTCGACAGATGTTATAAAAAAAAGTACAATATTCCACTTGAAAAAATTCAAATTACCTTAGTGTTCTCATCACAGACAAAAAGATTATTTATTACCCTCCAATGTCCTTCTCCGTAACAAATAAGTTCTGCAAGATCGTTTCTTTTATAACTTTAATCCTTTGGAAGACTTTTCATTGTTTCCGGTCAAACGTATCACTTTGTATACATATACATATATACATATATACATATATTATATATATATGTATATGTATACATATTATGCATTATTTTCCCGAACGGCAAATCACACCTAAAGTTGCATAACATTATGTAAGTCGTTAGGTAACCTATTCAATATCTCTCGGAAACAGCAGTAGACAGGACGCGAAATATTTGCGGCTGCTTACGACCTGTCGTTTGGATGCGCGTACGAAAAATAGAAGCCTGGCTTTTTCTCGCTAATTCCACTGTTGAATCGTATAAATGCGCGATCAGCTGTTCAATTAGCTCGAGGCGAGTACAATGCTAATCGAGCGAGGAAAAAAGCATGAATCTCATCGGCAAGTAAATGCTCATTAGCTAAATATGTAAATAGACTTCTATGTATAAATTAGTCGATTGTGTTTCAGTTACATTATGCGTGGAATGCATATGAACGAAAGCACGCATTTCGTGTGTACGTACTGTACCGATTGGAAATCGAACGAACCAAGGTGCAAGTAGAAATTGTACGTATCGACATTTAAGGGTTGATTCAAGATGTTGCTTCAATAGAGCGATACTCAAAGTCTAATATATCAAAATCGTTCGAAACCTTCGCGATTTCCGATGCATAGACATCTAGACGATAATAAACAAAAATGAATTTCTTATCTTTTCGCAAGCTTAATAAGGTATTAACGCGCAAGGGCACCGCGTCTCTAAGACCAACGTAAGATATTAGTTAGGCACGCTCGTATCGATCCTCGACCACGAACACTTTTACTACCGATCGATTTTTATGAAAACTACTAACTACATAACGATAATTATACTGTGTAATTAGGAACATTTACGATATCACTGGTTTATGAAGGTTGCCAACTAGTAATAACCGTACCAAACACGTTGCGCACCTAAGCTCGTCGAATTGCCAACGTACAAACGTAAGTACGTACGTACATGCCAATAACGAAATGATATTGGTAAAAAAAACAATGGAATTCTTACGATATCGAAACCAATGTCGTAATATGTTCCTCTGGTGTGGATTACAGGAATCGCTTGCCTCCTACCGATGTTCTTCCTTCCTCCTGTACTTTCAGCAGGATTTTCCGCGCTAGTCATCTTTCGTCCGGACGATGTCGTTTCTACAGAAATAATTAACGACAATAAAAATACAATTTTCGTTCCCATACATTTTTTCTAGGTATCGTCGAGCTCCCTGTCGCTCAGGGATTTCCCTTTTCCTTTTTCGTAACTGGGATCAGATCCGTAGCTCGTATACACCCGCACCCGTACATTTATTTCTTTATTTGTATATGTCGTTTATTTCGAAACGTTCCAAATTTTCGTTCGATTTCATCCGCCCCACTTACAGCATATCGCATGACCGTGTATGACGGGTGCATGCAATATGATATGCCCCCGTTTGATTCTTATCGATTGCGTAGACAATGTTACACACATGGCGTATCCTCTGCAGATAGCTAGATCTACAGAGAACTGTATTTCGTACATATTATTCGCGATGATCTCTCTATGCGAATCAAATTCCTCAGTTTAAAAAATCACTTTCTTTTCTCCTTTTATCTTTTCTACACTCGACGCGATGAGTCGCATTTCAAGCAAGAGAACAAACCCGATATAAATTGTATTAAAAGCGTGTCGATCGAAGGTGGAATCTAAGGGAAGAATCGTCGCAATTTGTAAGGGAGAATCGATAAAGAAGAAACGATCTCGTGTCGAGATCTAATAGAAGAAAAAGGTCTCGAACGCGATTCGCTAGTTGTCGCTATTGTCCTCTGTCACTATGCTTATTCTATACTTGTTACACGCCACTCTACCACCCCTTTCCTATTAGTTCTTAATTCGCACTTACCCTTAAGGAGGAGGATCGAGCACGTTTCAATGTTAAACACACGACGGAAACGATGGAAAGAGTTGGAAGGATTTGGCGCGATAGATCCCGCGACGGCTCTTGACTATGTTCTACCGGCAATGATTGTCGCGTGCGACTGACGGTTTCTCTCCTCTACAAAGACTGTAAGTCTAATCTACCTTTTATTGGCTTACATCGATCAGTGGAGTTGTATAGCACGGGTAACAATGTTACCACCAGGGGAGAAAGAGCTTCTAGGCGTTTAAAAACAATGTGCAACAAACGCGTTTACATTACCATTGCCACCAGTCATGGGCAATGTTGCGATCTCGTTACGCGGACCGTCACGTATCTTTTCAATTTGATTTTTCCACGTCGATAAACATCGCGCCACGAAAGGGAAACACACGTACCCACGTAATAGTTTCAGTTATTACTTAACTAAATGATCTCAGCGATCGCTCTGTTTTAATTGCCGTTCTCGTTTATTTTCTCTGACTTCAACCGTTTACGTTTCACTAATTCTCTGTCGACGATTAATAAGAACCGATAGCGTATCGCCGAGTATTTTCACAGGATAGTTAATCCAATTAACATGAACAAGTTTTATGATGATAATGACATTCTGATTCGCGTAGATCACATACGATGCGATAGCTTAAGATGATCTAGAGGTCGAGAAGGGATAAGAGATGTCTGTGTGTCATCTGTTGTAATTATAATTGTATAAAACACGGGTTAAAAGCATTGTACGAGGACGGTTAGATTTATTTTATTTATTTTTGTGGAGAAATTCAAATTAGCAATTAGGTGCTGGCAATAGCACGTTGGTAATTAAGAAATGGCCTTGGAAACGAACATTATCCAACGATTTTCCATTTCTGGCATTTACGTAAGTATTTGATTTCGATTCAGTTTTCTCGATTTCAATAAACTAAACGAAATACAGTTAATTGGTCATGCTCGAATCGTCGGGAACATTTACTGGTGTTTATTGTAATAATAGCGCGAGCCTTGTTCACGCTCCTCGTTGCCAAGGTTTTCACGGTTTCCCGTAACCACCTTGCGTGTGTTTGCTCTTCCTCTCTTATCGCGGCTGTTCTTAAAATGTGACGAAAAGAATCCACGAGGGATTTTGCAAAATGAACTGCGCTGTTTCCAATCTTTTTTTCGCTACTAAGTAAACAAGTGGGCAGAGAAAAACAGAGTAGCGTGAAAAAAGGGAAATTAAAGGCATGAATATTTATAACATGAAATCTCGCAGCACGAAAACTCAACTAAATAGTTACACGTCAGAGCGTAGATGTAGATACAAAGAAGTGTCTTAAATGTAAATATATATTACGCGGCGCGTGGTCAGCCGTTACTCCGGCTTCTTTGATGTACGTTATTTTCGTGGCTATAAATGAAACGATAACAAGAGCTTAAACCATTTTTACGGCTTCTCTTAAAGCCTTCAGCGCACGACTCTATTATCATCTACGTTATACATATCTCCATGTACGTACGTGTACGGTGTAAGTTTGAAAAGAAAGCGTACAGTAAAACCGTAGTCGATATTAAATTCGTGCCTCGATATTCAGGAGAGACTAACACCGTCATATAATTACAGTATCCTTTCTCCGTCATTTAAATGTACATATATAATAAGACGATATGAGATCATATGGGCAGGCTGGGCACGAGTTGCAGGCATAATTTACGCGGCACGAATGGTAAATAAAGGCACGTCTTTGAAGTCGGTGCTTCATTTTTAATTTCGGTTTTAGAAATACTTTTGCTAATATGCAGAACGGAATACATTTCCAGTTCTGTCTAGAAAAGTTGTAAATAGGACTAGGAGACATTACAATTTAGGAAAATTAAAACGTTGTTGGTATTTTTCAGTAATTTATTAGTATACATGTTTAATATAACATTACGCATGTATATATAAATATATACATGTCTGCGACTCTGTATTTGTGTGTGTGTGTGTGTGTGTGTGTATGTATGTATGTATGCAGGTGTGTCTGGATGTGTGTATCTGCACGCGTGCGCGCACATATATATGTCCGATATGTACAATGTTTGGGAACTCGTACGCAGTAGTTAAACATATCGAATAAAATACGTACACTGCGAAATGTACACAATAACGTCCTTTTCTGGTTTTGGTCAGTTAAAAAAAAAATTATTTTGTAAAAGCCATAGATTTTCTCCTTTTGTTTCTCGTTCTATGTTTTTCATTCTCGCCTTTTATTTTTCGTCTATCAAATAGTATACACACACAGTATATACATATATGCGTTTATGCGAAGATTAGATGGTGGAAAAATGAATTCCTTCGGAAGATATAATTAATAAAATGTTGAGTTTAATCCTGTAAAGGTTGTCCTTAACTTATTGCGATGTTTAGATCAAGCTTCGTCGCAATACAAAAGAGCAACGGATCTGATTTCACTTGGGTTTATTGCAAAAAGGAAAATAAAATAATGAAACATCACCAAACATGTTGCGTAGAAATAGAAAAAAACATTCGATTTCGCGAGAATGAACGACATAGCCGATGCTACTTTGTACCCAGAAATACGCGTACAGTTTCTTTGACGCGTTGTCGTAACGTCCAGAATGGCAGCGTTGACATTTTTAAAGGTGCGTGTATCAATGATAGTTCTCAGTCTTGTAGAAAAAGTTAGTCTGTTAAATTTCGATGATTAACAGTCACCGCTACAAAACTGTCCTGTCACAAACGGTAGCCGTTAATTTTTTTCCCCATAGGAACAAAAAGACTGAATTCCGGAACGAAAACATCGCGTTTCCCAAATGAAACGTACGAGACTCAACATGCCGCTGCATGCTTGGCTCTTAAAGCAGCTATTCGTTGACTTCGTCTTAAAGTAGGTGGACGTGATTCCGCGTCAGTTTCCTCTTCCGAATCAGTGTTATTGAGTGCCATCTTACCATCATACCGCCAACTGACAATTGCACCATCCCACTGAAACAGATTATCATTTCCTACAATCGTGTTTTCATTTTCCTGCAATCTCTAGTAGAGATACATATCTATGATACATACAGATGTTGAAACGATCTCCTGATGAAATGGATGCCAACTAACATCACGTACGCATCCTTTGTGTCCTACTAAACTACTAACTATCCTACCCGTCAAGACATCGTATACTGAAACGAGTTAAAAATGATTTGTACTCGATTCTTCACAAGGTCGCGTTTTGTTCGCAGAAGTGAAAAATTTGAACCTACTTATTACCCGTCCCGCGGCGCACCCAGTATATATATACCTTTGACCAGTAATAGACGAAGGTGAAAAATGACAACGTATTAAAGTTTGGAGAACGGAGTGGCCACGATAAGTCATAATGCTAGTATCGCCTTCCAACATATTTCTCGCTTTATGTACTGTAATATAGAAGCAACATCTTTTCACTTAATTCTGTTTCGATAAAACGCAGCTCGAGAAAAGATTAATCGGTTAAATCGTTACTAACGTCGCTTTGGTACTCGTTGCCATCGATAATCCCAGTTCTGGTTCGCAACAGCTTTACGTGTATTTTGTTCACCGTTATGGTCAGAAAATGCGCGCACGTCCCACAGTTTGATTGTTTGATCTTTACTGTTGGTGATCAAATATCGGCCATCGCCACGCGGATCGATATACGTAATACCATCCATGTGACCAGCTAATACTCCAACGGGGTATGGATCGGTTTCGTTTAAAGTTCTTCTGTCCCAGACCTGAGCAAGTGAAAAAATTAGGGAGAGTAGAGTAGAGAGAAAGAGAGAATATCTTCGTCCCTACAGATGTCAATACCTTACAAAGACCATCATCGCCAGCACTGTACAAAATTTGTGAAGTATTATCCGCAAAAGCAACTGTATTTACGTCGTTATCGTGACCTTCAATCTACAAATAGAACAGTAGGAAATAAACGATTGAATACCAACTACGGGAATAATATATACATATATATACATATGTACATACTCTGAAAGCACGTTGATGACATTCTCGATCGTAGACATAAAGATAGCCGTCATTTGCTCCACCTAAAATTTCCCGGCCGTCACTAGAGAATACAAGGGAAAATACGCAAAATCTACGGTCTTCTGGGCACAATGATAATGATTCTTGAGGACACGCATCTCCATAAATGGGACACAAATACACTGAGAAAAAGAAATGAAACTCACAGTCGATTTACATCATTTTCAATACCGATTTACAATGACACTTACAACATTCCGACCAACTTGAGTAAACAATATAATTGCCATCAGGACTAAATGCTGTGTCCAAGATACTCCAACCAACGTCTCGTGCAGGAATTATTTTGAATTCTACAAAGTCTCCATCGTGTGTTCGATAAAGACGTAAAAGCTTGTCTGTAAAAATGTCGCAAAGTTAAATAAATTACCTTGGAATCGGCTTCGATTACAAATGATTTCGATCGCTTGCCTTGACTAGCGGTTAAGAAAAATCTTCCATCTTTAGAATATGAACCGCAAAATGCTTTAGTGCTATACTTAGCAACTTGGTGCATTTTATTGGGTAAAAAACTGCTGCTTATTCTGCACTTTTCCCCCGTACTAAAACTAGGACCTAACGCTCTTCTCTGAATCATCGATGTCACAGAGATATTGCGTTTGTCGACGTTATCTATGAATCCGCATGCTTGCTTGGTGGCAAGACTTATCTCATTTTTCTGAAACGTCAAAGAAAAGAGAAGAGGATGAACCACCCCTTACGGAACGCAAACAGAATATAACCGTACTGCGTATTTGTAAATAACAAACATCTAATTTGGATGTATTTGGTAAAGATGTAATTCTTGGGAGTTGCGAATTCACAGCGTATTCTTCATCCGAGTCATCATGATCTGAAGATAGGATGTGCAGTTGGCCGCTGGAACGACAGAATAACGAACGTTAACGATTTAACGTCGGCGTTGGCAACGATACCGTCACCGACGAAGGGGCAGACGAGGAAAGAGGTTAGGCCGTTCAATTTGATAGACGCAGGACAGATTAAAAAGACCTTGGCATTTTATCAGAACGGAGAGGCAAGCGGAGAAACAAACGATTTCTATAAAGAAACCGAATTATACAAAGAGGTTAGTATTTTTCCTGTTCTCCCTTGTTGGCTCTCTCTCTCCGTCGTTCTTCCTCCTTCTCATTTCTGCCCAGCCTCTACCCTCCTCGCTCTTTTTCTATCACGTGCATACGTCTAGACACGTTCATAGAAAAGATTCGGAACGCTATTAAACCTTTCGCCCGTGAGATAACATTCAACCAACCTGCGTATCAAGTATTGCAGGACAGCAGCGAGCCCAGGATCATGTTCAATATCCATATTCCGTGAATTAATGCCTCCCATGCAGCGAGCAAACGAATCTTATTTACCGTCTAAAAGCAAACAAGGAAAACGTCCAAGGGTTGATGGCGTTAGTGCAGTGACTATGACAGTTGAAACAGACGATGACAGGAACGACGAGAGCGCGTGAGAACTAAACGCCGAAGGGGAGGGGGGAAGAGAGCGGATGGCGATATCTTCGAAGAAAAACGTTTCTGTTTAGAAAATTTATTGGTACCAGTTACGATTACGATGATCGCAACGCGTTTATTAGAAATTCATGGAGCGAGCGAACGAGCGTGCGCGCGTCTCGGTATTGAGGAAAGTGGCCGACCAGCGAGAAAATTGGGACCGTTTCTCGTTGGGGGTTGTAACAGGAACAGAAATCGCGTTTCGAATCTGTACAAATATTGCTTTCAAACGTTCCAATTATTTGCTAACAGACAGATATCATCGAGCGTTCATTTTCTGAATATGACGAACAGAGAAGTTTGTATTTAGTGAAATGTCATGCATGCTAATTATATGTATAATTAAATATACAGGGTAATCGATAATATATCTTAAATAATGCAATCTACCGCAGAAATAAACGTGCTTCCATACGATTGATGTTTTAAATGTATACTTTATTGTAGAAACATTCGATATTTGAGATGATTTATTGCTAAAAGTACATTAGTCAAATGTTTCATCGTGTTCAAGATAATATTTGCATGCATTTAACTATGCATATAGTATGTAATTAAAGATAATTGTTGGATAGCTTATGTAAATTTAACGACTACACGTATCGATTCGTTTAATTAAATGTTCTCTTTATGATATCGATCAAGCTGCGAACTCGGTTGGTAAGGATGGAATTTTTGGTTAATTATTTAGGCTCGATAATCGCTGGTAATACCGTGAAAACTTTGTACCGGGGAACAGAAAAGATTCTAATATCATTTGCAAGCATTACTTGCGTCGCATTGTTAATAAGAAATTTAAAAAATGCTGGATCGATAGTAGAACATTCAGTCGTTCGAACAATAACAAAATTAATTCGATTAGAAAAAAAATTTGCAGAATAGATTCCGCGAGAAAAAGTAGTTAACATCAATTTGATAATTTTCATCTATTTCATGTATTAAAAAAATTAGCGATCAATGTGAATTTCGCTCTCTCTCTCTCTCTAACTCTTTCTTTGCCCTACTTTCATCATTTCCCATCTTCATATATATTCGCAGACATCATGCTCGCGCTACAATTGTAAATTACAATCCTTAATTCGTAACAGCGTGACTCTTGACGCCTACAGTCGATTTACCCTACTTTCGTACTCAGCTACGTCATCTCCCACCCCTGTCGACTGTCCCGTGGGACACGAAATTACAAGTTCGAGTGGGGAACGAAAAAAGTTCGAGGGGTAATTGGACGAGATCTCGGCGCTCTTTCGTATCGCTTGGGATTTCGCGTATCGGTTCGGCAACAATCAGAGGTAATCCATATCGAACCGGGTCCCAGGATTCCGAATAGCACGAGGGTATCGAGGATCCTGCCCGATCCTGTCCGAACTTTTCCGTCCCGTCCCGAAGCTCCCGACACTTGCGACGATCCTGCACCCGTGACCCATAGCCACAGCTGTCCGCAGCCCAGACCTACAATTTCCAGGCAGAGGTCCTACCTACACTCTGCCCAGAGTCGGGACGAAGCTGGTGTTCGAGACTCTGCCCGAAACCATAGCCCGGATCCGAGGGCGCGCATGCGTCTTCTCGCTACTTCCTTCCGACTTTCTCCCTCTTTCATCGGATGCTGGCAACGTAATCTCGCACAACAACGTTATCATTAGGAGGAGAGCGAGGTTGGGAACAAGGACGATTGGCGAGTATCGCGATATACAACGTGAACGTCGATGTCGCTGGTACACCCATTACCGATGCTACCAAGTGACTCGCGTGGGAACAAGTAGAAAAGGACAGGGTAGCGAGAGTAGAAAGGAAGAGGAAAAACGCAGGAACACGGACAAGGACGAGGGCGAACGTAATAGGAATCGCAACGACGGAAATAAGGAAAAGTGGAAGAGAAACTCCGCCAACTAGTAGTAAAACGATAAGAAGGAAAAGAACATGAATGAATACATGCATTAGACGGTGGAAAAAAAAAAGCAATGAAGAGACTGTAACATCACTTTGGCCAAGGGAAGGAATACTCGCTACATATCGTTAACCAGGTGGTCGAACTTAATTATTAGACCCAACGATGCGCACGAACGACGAATCGAGGAGCATGCCAACGGATTACTATAAACAGTGTTACAATTTGTATTTGTGCTGATGCAATCGCGCGTCGATCGTGCTCGACTGTTTCTTTGGATTCCTCGCGCGTTCTTGAGCGGCGCGCGCGTGCTCCGAGCGGTCGCGCACCGCGCAATACCCTTCTTTCGGTTTCTTCATGCTTATAGTGCTTCTATACGAGGTACAACGCGATTCCCGTTGTCGTCGGCAACAGGTGAGCCATTACCAAGTGTTTCGTTCGCCTTTGCTTTCTTCTTCGTTTCCGAACGATCCACTATCGAGTGGACCTCTCTCGTCCCATCCTCTTTCCTTCCCTCTCACCCTACTTCGCCTTCTCGCTTACTTTCCTCCTATACATCCGTTAAACCATTACTTCTTGATGTTATCACTCCTTCTTACGACTCGCACTATTCTCGTTCGTTTACAGTCAAATCGTAGCCGCAACGTTGTTACCCTCTCCCGGTTTCTTTGGTAGTAAACAATGATTTGCACATTGTTGTACAATATATATATGTATATATGTAGCTGGTGCTATCTTTGAACGGCTGGCCCGGCGATATACGGATTATACTTGAATCGATCGAGTTAACACCGAGGCTAGATGAAGAAACTTTCGATCAATCGTACTGCATAATTGCTTCTCGTACCTGTCGCACGGCTGTTCTCTTAATTAACTGTCTTGGCGAATGCTGTGTCGTACAGTCGTCGAGCTTGGTGTATGTACATATTTTATATATCGTGCTCGACATTCGTCGACGGAAATTTAACGTGCGTTCGTACGATCGTTCGATGTTCTGTCTGGTGTTCAATCGATGATCTTCGAACGAGTCGGGTGTTCAGCCGTTTTATGAGATCGGACAACCGCTTCTGTCTTTTCTTTTCATTCCATTTCTTATCTATTCATTTTAGTTAGTTTCATTTTAAGCAAACGAAGCACAGAAAGTTTCTCCTTTCTCATTTACATTTAATTTAAGGACTAATTAAAGGGACGCGATAAAAGTTTATACCGATTGCGATTTGAACAGATCTTATCTCGTTCAATTAGTTTCATTTCCCGAGCCGAGTTTGTTTTGCGGTGCAGTCACGGAGGACACCTGAGGGTATAGAAGTACGAGGTGGTAAATCGATAAGGAGTTGCGTAAGGAAGAACAAGGGAAGATAGAGTCGGAGACGAAATTCGCGCGAAGGGGATAAGAAAAATGATTAGAGACAACGATTCGATCAATGTTTACAGTTTGTTCTTAAGAAAAAAAGGTAAAAAAAGAAGAAGAAAAAAAATGGAAAATACAAAGAAATGTTTACGTTTGATCGTACAGTTGGTGCGGCGAATATTCACGATCGAGGGAGGACAGAACCCACGAGAAAAAACACGGGGGATTAACGAGCGAGGATCGTTATGTTTGCCAAGTCGAAAAGCAGCGGCTCGAGACCGAGCGTCCTCCTTCCCAATCCTCTTGAGAACTTGTACAAAGTAGGCAAACAGTCGGCTACAGCGGGTCCTGAAAATGCTTGGCGTATTTACGACGGATATACGAAAACAGATAGAAAGGTAATAATTCGAATAATGCCCCTTTCGATGGATGCGACTTGATGATCACCCAGAAGATAATAATCTTTTCTCTTTTCAGGAAGTCTCGATATTTTTTTTCGACAAGAGATCAGTTGAGAAGCTTCACAAGCCAAAACGGAAGGAGACCGTCACAGAGACGTTGCGCAAGGGAGCACAACAAATGGAGCGATTTTCTCATCCAAAAATACTACAGGTATATCGTACGGCGGTGATCGTTTCTCCATTACTGATAAGCGTCAATTCTTCTTATACAGCTTTTATAGAAATTATTAATAATTTCCATTGGAATTTCTCGTTATTCTGTTTGTAACACCTCGAATAGTTCTTACTGTCACAATAATCCTAAATTATTCCAATTAGAACTTTGAGCTGGCCAGTTCAGAACTTTTAACATTTCTACATCTTCCAACTCCTGCAATTTCTCACGATTCGTGTCGTGTGTCATTATCACATTGGAAGAGAAATTTTTTACCAATTAGTCATCGTCCTGATGGTACTGGACGTGTTATTATAAAATTGTTAGGTATTGCATGGCAGTTACGTTAATTTTTCATTTGTTCGAATCAAACCCTTCTACTCCATTAGCCTCAAACCTTCACTGATGCCTTTTATTGCCAACTATTTCGAACTTTGATCCATAACACTGTTTCCCAGACTTTTATTTTTCAATTGCTATGCTCTCAGGCATACTGTAGTCCTTTTTCTTTATTTCTTATCCGAAACAATGGTGTTTTCATTGTAACACAGCTCCACTCGGTCCAGATTTTGAGAGACTGAAAAGCCAACCGATACAAGTGATATTTTTCACGTGTAAAACAATTATGGCACGTCCGAATGCTGCCAAATCATTAACATTGATTGATTTAAGTCACGCGGTTGCCCAAGACTTTTGCACAGTACTGTATACAACCATGTAGACGATTTTTCAAATTATACGCAAAGTGATCCTGATCATTTTCTGCACAGGCATACAAAGTTGAAGAGTGCGCAGACAGCTTGGCGTTCGTATCGGAACCAGTTCTGGCCAGCCTTGCGAACGTTTTGGCTTATCAAGAGCAACAGGCGAACAACATCAGCCAGTCGTCGAGCAACGCAACGAAACAGACTTCTTTGACTGCCAGTCACCGTACCACCTATGTGAAGGAGTACGAATTGCTCGACATTGAAATCAAGTATGGATTATTGCAGGTGAGTCAGATACAAGTTAATTGTCAGTTAACGTTCTTAAATGGAAATCTGTGCGTGTATTATGCAGATTACGGAGGCGCTGCTTTTCCTTCACGGCACCTGTAAAGTTCTTCACAGAAACGTTTGCCCAGCGAGCATTATAATTACCAAACGAGGTACCTGGAAATTGTCAGGCCTTGAGTTTATCGGTAAGTCTCTTTTCCCGTAGAGTTCTCTACTTGAAATCGTGTTTTCCCCATTGTGTCTGACTCGATCTACGGTCTCGTTTCTTCGATTAGTAGAAAAAGTAAACGACATACCGATGATATCGTTGCAACCATGGACGAACCGAATGCCGAAAAGGACGCAGCCAAATCTTGACTACATAGGTAAGAAGGATGCGATCAAATATCTAGCTCATCGCCCCCTTTATAAACGATCACTCTAAATGCTTCTAATGGTATGCTGCAGCACCGGAAGTGCAGCAAAAGAAAGTAGGTGGTTTCTATAGTGACATGTTCAGCTTTGGTATGACTATATGCGCAATTTTTAATCAAGGCCGACCGCTGATTCAAGCGAATCACAGCTGTTCCGAGTATCTGAAACAACTGGAAAATGTAAGCAATTATTTATTAATCAATTGTACTGCTTTTCATATATTTTTTTTCCTTACCACATAATAACGCATATGCACAGAGATAACGATATTCACACGTTTTCTGATCATTCTAATTTCCATTCGTTCCTGGTATTTCATTCAAACAGCTCGAGGAACAAGTCACCGTGATGTTACCCTTAGTTCCTTTACCGCTACGAGAAGCTGTCTCCAGACTTCTACACATTGATCCGGAGAAACGGCCAACCGTTCAAGTTTTATCTATGATCAAATACTTTCAGTACGTAATACTCTTTTCGTGAACGAATGTTCAATGTTTTCTTTTTTTTCTTTTATAAACAAATCTTTATTTTCTCTGCTGTTAAGACTTTATTCTCCTTACTGATAAAATTCTATCGTTTTACAGAGATCCACCCGTGTACGCGCTTCAATTTTTAGACGTCAGCAAGATGAAAGATGTATTGCAGAAGGAGCATTTTTATACGACCACCCTAAAAGGAATATTGCCTTATATACCGAAGGTAATGTGCATTCGCGTATTCCATTATATAACGTAATAGATCACGTACGCGTATACGTACACAATGCGAAAGCAGCTTAATTAATTCTGCAGAAACTTTGGTACCAACATATCTGGACGTATTTGCAAACCGAATTGGAAAGTCAAGAAGTTCAATCGGCTGTGCTACAACCGGTACTTTATATCGTACAAAATAGTACACAAGAAGAGTATGATCAAATTGTATTTCCATCGTTACGGTAAGCATTATGAAAAGCTAAGAACTTTCATTATATGCTCGTATTGTGTCACGCCGCTAATTCGCGAATGAATTCTACGTGTAGGTTGCTTTTCACGAATCGTAATTCGATTCAAGGAACGGTCACGTTGCTGGAAAATTTACATTTGATACTGAAAAAGACGTCTCGCGAATACGTGGAGAGCGAGGTACTCCCGATGTTATACAGATCCTTTGAAAATCCAACAACCCAAGTACAGGTATGTGCATATACCTGTAATAAGTAAAGGGAACAGTAAAGAAAACGAAGGCGAGTGGCGGTGTTTATTAAGATAATATAACAAAGTTAAAAAGAAGTATATTTCGCAGACTGCGGCATTTGTAGCTGTATCGAACGTAACCGATTATATCGATGACGAGGCCGTTCGAAATATCGTACTGCCGAAGTTGCTTCAGGCGTTCGAAAAGAATATGGTAGACTCCAGAATACTTATGAATGTAATTCCCCGTATTTTAAGCCGGCTGGAGAAGCAAAAGATCATTGATTGCATCTTACCGCTATTGTTCAACGTGAAATTTCAAGAAGCTGAGATAATTGTACGGGTTGTAAGTGAGTATGCGGTAACACTATCCTTCTTGTGCAAACATAGGTAACATATGATTGGCGTACAATGAAAATTCGCTTATAAATTTTTACTAAAATTTAAATATTCATTAACAATCGCTGTACATTTACTGTCGTGCGTAAGTGCTATTTACTTTAAAAGTTAAGGAAAATAAAAATATAATAGCACATGATATAAATGCACACGAGTGTCGGTAAATATTTGGCAAGATAAGATTAACAAAAAAAGTAATAATTTTTAATACATTATTTATGCAAATTAATTTTCTTCAAATCTATATACGCGCAAGTAGATACATGTATTTGTCGTTAAAAAATGCAGAGTTTATTTGTTTCTACCATTCTGTCCTAAATACGTTTGCTATATCTTAATAACTTTAAAGGTAAAAATGAATTTTATTTGATATTAATTAAAGTATTTTCCTTGTACGTCCACGGAATAATGCGTAACAATAATAGCATACAATGCGTTAAATCGAGTTGAATTTTTGCGACTCCGTCAGACATTTACAGATTAATGTTAACCGACAAAAAGTATGGACTATCGGTGGATTGGATGGCGACTCGCGCGATGCCCTCTTTACTACCTCAGACTATCAACCCATCACTGAACCTCGAACAATTCGAGCTACTTCTCAAAGTGTTGCAGGACATGCTGAATCATATCGAAAGGTGAAGCTCCCGTCACGGTTTATCATTGAAACGTAACAAAACTTCCGCCAGGATCATGAAATAATCATTGTTTAATGTTCTTCTTTCCTTCGTTTCTCTTCTGTTTGTTGGGTTTCGCTGGTCTCGCTTGTTTTTTTGTTTTGTTGTCCGTCTTTTCAAACAGAAATCAGAGAAATCAGTTAACCCTGGACAATTTGTCCCTGTCGAGTCCGGAACGGTATCGAAGTTTACGTCACCAACACAGTACAGACAATATGTACGTCGCACCATTCAACATACCGAATTTGCGTATCGAGCAACGTAAAACTTCCTCTGCTGAAGATATGGTTCGAAAGAATAGCATAAGTACGAATATATTTCTTCTACGTGCACCTGAAAATACATCATATCTACACGGTTGAATAATGAATCGACTAATTTCTTATTGTTTGTCCGATAGGTTCGATGTCCACGACAGCATCGGCTGAAAACATGGCCAGAAAGGACTCGATGTCAGGTAAATTACGAATTTTCCATTAAATTACAGTAGATGCTAACACGACTTCAATCTCAACTATGTGTACACTGTTGTTTTGTTTGACCAGCTATGTTGAGGTGGTTCTCGTCTTCGAACAGCGACAACAACAATTTCTTGAAAGTAGCCAACACCTTTACAAGCAGACGACTATCGGAGAATACTCTGATAACACCGAAAATACGGGTTGCGCCGTCCTGCGAAAGTTCTCCAGGTGGTACACCCGGCGATGGGTTACCCCTTCGACGTCACTCAAGTACCGGATCGCAGGATCGCCGCGGATCGAGCATAAATTTATCGCCTCCCTTGGTATCGTATATCTTAATCGTAGATGAACAATTTTTAGATCACTCTCAAAACGACACGGGTATTGTTTTCAAGTGGTTGGTGCACTACGCATTACGAATGAATTACAATTAAATAGTTCATGGCTTTGCTTTGAAAGTGGTCTTACTATATATACATTTACTTGTCCTTTCTTTCATTCTTTTCGAATTTGTCTCGTTTGACCAATCGTTTTACGGTCATCGCATAACATTGATATAATATCTATAAGTATAGAAAATGGATATGATTAAAAAATTAGATAGTGGCCAATGTGGTATTAGAGTCCTATTCCAAGGAAATCAGTAAACCATTGTATGATGAATAGAAAAGAAAAGAAAAGAGAAGAAGTAAAGACGGAAATAGGTAGGAAAGAAAACAGGAGGAATGATCTTTTCACGAACTTTGCTAGGGTGGTGGAATGCCGACCACGAGCAGCAGTGTGCCGTACTTGTTTAGCTCGAGTATGAATAGTATACGCGGATCGAGGCGGCCGTCCGTTTCTTCAACGTCATCCCAGCACGGTACAGGCCTGTTGCAGCAGGTTGGCTCCAGCTTGGTAAGACAACAACCCTCCATCTGCCTGAATCTCAATGGACAACCATCACAACCACCAACACTTTCTCCATTACTCCAGCTACCAGGACAGTCTTCCTATTGACCCTTCGTTACAGTGTAAGGATATTCACTAGCTTATCCGATCCTCCTTTCTTTTTCTAATTAACGCAATCGAATTATCGTGAATCACGAATCGATAACGGCCTCGCCGTTTAAGGGAGAGATGAACAATAAGAAAGACAAAGAGTAAAATAGATCTAAAACAATAGAATACAGACGTCAACGGATGTCTAGTTTTAGAACTGAACTCGTTGCCAGATAAACAATCTTTCGCCGTGAATGCGCGGTGATTTGGATCTATTTTGTTATAGGAAGGGAAGTAGTTCCTATACTGTCCCTGCCTTTGTCCCAATTTCATTCTCATTTCTTCTCTTACATTCTCTATCGATAGCTTTTTCATTCGCCTCCCTGTCTTACCCCGTTCTGGCTATCTGCATCTAAGTGTATACAGTTTTCCAATCTACAGTTTATCTATTTGCTTGACATTCGATTTTCATTGTTCTACGTATATATGTACAATACTACTCTGCAAGTGCTACAATAATTATGGTTTGCATCTGCCATGTTCACGTTTGTATGTCCGATGATTTTTCAAAACAACCAAACTATCGATGATATCGTAAGAGGGTACTGAACGACACAAAAAAAAAAAAAAGAAAGGGAATAAAATGTCATCAATCAGAAATGTTAACTATCAGAAATAGACGCATTCGATCGGTTGGTGCTCCATTACACCTCATCTCTTGAACAGCTGTTACGCTAACAATTATAACTTAATGGTAACTCCTTGTTCCGTTTCAGTACCAATTGTTAAACAAACAATTCGACGCCTGAACACGATGTTTCCTGACCACGAAACGTATATATAGTTGCTCATCGGGAATCTAATTTCATTGGAGAACAGTCTAGCCATTATCGTACAGATCTTTTGGTTGCCGTCCATGCAACACAGGAACACGAAGGATAGATTGAAACAATAATTTTATAAAGATCCTATATTAAATAGAATGGAAAGTGCAATACGAAGGTGAGTTTCGTTGATCAGTACCGACACATTGCTGAGTATACATGTATATGTACTTATACACTTATTCTTTTTACCATATCGTACCTTTACATACATATATACTCTATATACGTGGATACATTCTATTCTTTTTAAGATATACATATATGTACGCATACGTGTACGTGTTACACTCGGTTTCTTAAATGTATCGGTGGTGATCACTTCTAAATGGACAAGAACTATGACTTGGTGTAAATAGTTGGAACAATCTGAGATCATTTAAAATGATCGAACCCAATTATAATTATTCATAAACTACTCATCCCTTAACAATCGACTTCCCACACGTGTGACTGAATATATATACATACATACAGATACAGTATTCATGTAAAGACAAACGCGTAAAATTCGCGTAACATTAAGGACATTGTATAGTCAATTAAACAATCTCCGATGGATTATCTTTCTTAATTAAGTATTAGCAAGATGTTTAAACGGAAATGGGAGGTGGAAAAATGAATTGCTCATGCCTCTACTCGCGATTATACGTGTACGAAACACATTTCTATCACCGATTATGTACAAATTGTATATCAAAGGTAACGTTATATGTATTTTATGGACAATCAGCTTGCACGATTGACTCGGGCAAATATATCTTTCTTTTTCCATTTCTTCCATATCGTTATCTTACAAATATTATAATTGCAGGCAATCAATTTTCTGCTAGAATGTTAACGATATCACCGCGACTCTGAATCAATTGTAACGCGATGGATTTCTTGATAGTTGTACAACAGATTCAGAAATACTTGTACATTATGTGGTAAAATTCTATGGTAGGCTTAAGTACTCTCTGGTCTAAGGAATTTCATGTCTAAGTGTATTTTGATGATCGTATTCCAATGCACATATCAAAAGCTTAAAGTACCTACACTTTGATGGCATTTTTGGCTCTCTATTATACTTGAGATTCCTTTAAAGCCAAGAAATAAGATATGTTATATACAGCCAGACTTTTCTACAACATGTAAGCGCACATAACTTCCATAATGGATTCAGTGCACAGATATATGCAAAAAGTTCCTACAAAAATATGTACGTTCTACATCTTGTTTTCTAGTCATAGCTGCTTTTATATTGTGCCATTTATTCGTTGTAAGCAATTTACCAATTGATTCCTAAGTAAGTGGACTGATTGTGAGGGTACCAGTTGACTGGTCACCTGTATCGATTAACTATTGTAAAATCAAAATTTCTATATATGTGCAATTACTACTATTACTATTACTATGCATAGAGGATGTATCATTTTAATATATCAATGCAAATATTTCAAAAGATACGCCAAGTGGAAGAAAATGCTGTTTGAAAGTTACAGGAGAATCTCAGCAGGAAAAAACCAGAAAATGTAAGCAAGATATCGCTATCGTCCCATGTAAATAGGAACATAAAAGCCAAGGTCGATTTCCTTTTTGTAATTAATTATATTTTATATTTAATTTCTTATGTCACTTGGAAAGAGATCTGAAATTTTTACGTCAAAGACCATTACTTGAGATGATATTTCCATTCCACTATTGCAAAATAATGGTAGTCAATTTTTTAAATTAAATGAAGAAGATGTCTTGTCAAAGTTTGCACTATCTCCTAATGTTAAATCACAGAGTTTATACAATAATTAGGAAAAATCCGCATCTTAAATAAGTCAACAAAGCAACACATGGAATGATATTACAAAATTTAGATGAGTATAGGTGTATATATCTGATACTACTTGATAAAATTAAAATATCTTTTAAAACGTTGATTGTTTTTAAATACGTAAGTAGACTGATACTTTTTATTTATGAAGACCATGTGTCTTATAATTCTTTAGAAAGATTTTCTGCTATCTACTATTTCTTGAACTATTTGCAACATCCAATTAAAACGAAACATCCTGTATGTATACGTATCCTGTACGTTTATATTTTAATTGTTATGATCATAGAGCTTATTATCCACAACAGCGACGTAACTCCTTGCTCTCTGAATGTCTCGAATAGTTCTAAATTTAGTAGGACATCGTCCTGAAATGTCGAAAAGTATTTTAACATCGTTACTCGAATGCCACGAACTCTCTTGTCTTTCTGTAACGAAGTGTCTCGAAAGAAGAACAGAAAGAGACTCTGAAGTCTGTATAATCGTTACAAATGAGCGATGTGTTTGTGCGCGGGACCCGTTGTATGTATTTTATGGAACAAACGTACGATCTTTGGTAGTATAAGAATTATGAATGTGTAAAGGAAGAGACGTAGATGTATGTTTGAACAGAGATTAGCGGACCACGCGGCACGAGGAAACGAAGTGTCCTTAATGTTCGCGTTAACGCCAGATCGCAATCGTGATCGTAAATGAATCACGTTGCTGAACTATGTGGACAATCTTGGACAATCATTGGACACGAGGACTCGCGAAAAGATCAAGCAAACAGAAGATCACGCGGTCTCGTATTTCTCGTAACCATATATTATTATTCTCCCTACTTACGGTCTCGTATTACTCCATAAGTACCTACACGTAGCGACTACCGTACAAACAGATGATGACAATCATTTTCTCAAAGCTAAATATTAAGAATCTCGATCGAGTCTCGCTGCTGGCGAGATCACTTGTTTCATCTAGCGATCTGGTAGAAAATATTTGATACATTTATTAATTTTCTTTCTGTTGTACGCGTTGTTGTCGCGAAACTCGTTATATACCCCGACGACATAACTTTGTCACAGTTAAAGCACTGTGATGTCAGTTGCGCCGCGTAGCATCGCTTCCGTGATTATCTATCGCCAAATCAATTTTAATTTAGTCATTTTTAACCCTTTGGCTACTGTGGGTGCATATAAGCGATCTGAATATTTTACCTATAATTATTTCGATAGATCTCGTTCTACTACATGAAAGTGAATGCTAATTTTGCTGTTACACGTTTCGTTAATTAAGCTTCGTTATTTACTGGTTAATCAAAGGGTTAATATTCGTTTGCAATTTGGATGGAGAAATGTTACCCTGCACCACTGCTGACAAAATTTATGAATGAACGTAATTTGTACGCGGTATCGGCACTAGAAGTTCTGGTAGTTGCACATGTACTTACTAGAATTTCTAGTAACTTCTGATGCAGTTGCGGACTTGTAGTCCTAGTGATACTACTGGTGAACCTGAGGAGTTACGAAACTTGAGGAATGTTATGCGATTCGCCTTGTTCTCTGGGTCTATGTTTCCGAGTTTCTTCCACTTCGTTTTGTCTTGCGTACTTTAATTGCTCATATGTATTTACGATCGCGATTATCCTGATTTGAATGTAAGCGATCTAAATCGAAATATCGTTACCGAATTGTCGTTGTCGTTTTTATCGTTATTATGTGTAACGTGCACATTATAGATGGCAACGCGTACATGAATAATGTGTTAAATTTTTATGCACAGGTGTTGAATGCAATCGAATACAGTCGTACACTCTCCATATATACCTACACGCATACACGAAGGTGTTCAACGCTTTGATACTTTCAGTTCAGTTTATTTTAGTTTATTATTTTCTGCTGGTATTACAATATTACTAGCTTTATTACTTTTTACCAGCAGATGGCGTTTTTGCTACTTTTAAAAAGTGAAATATATATGCGAATCTGAAGCATTTTGAACGAGTATAAATATATTTTCGATGGAGAATCATTTTTAGGGCTGGAATGGCAATCGAAACGTTTAATTAAAATATATTAATCGTTTGCGTGTTTCCAATAAATGTACTATTAAATATTGCACATATCACTGAATTATTTTCTAACACGACAAAAATGTAATTGAACCCATTCACTGCCAGACAAATTTAGAACATTTTGCCCTGAGCGCCAAGATTTTATTTATTATGTTTATACTTAACATAGTTGGCAGTGAATGAATTAAAGTTAATTTCGGGTTAACATGCATATAGAACTTATTAAATGTTACAAGTTCGAATGATCTAATACCTACGTGTACTTACTCCCACGGTATCATTCGTTCACAAGCGAAACGAAACTTGGTCTTTCTTTTTCCGACTATATACAGTCCATTTTTAAATCTCTTGGTCTTGTTATTAAGTGTATATATTTCGTGTATTTCTTGCGAAAGATAAACAAATAATAAAGGACGGTGGTACTCATGCTGATTCGTTGATCATCGTTGGTTATTCGTTCACTTATAGTCGTGTCGCCTCATTTTGGTTTACTTAACCCTTTGCACTCGGCTCTTTTTCGCAAATTGACAGTAAAAACTACTGCTAAAGTAGCTAAAATAATAATAATTTCTATCGTTAACGTCTTCCAGCAATAGAAAATTTCCATTTCAATACAAAACTTGAGGGATGCATGCGTTTTTGAAAAAGCTGCGGTGGAATAAGTTTAACCACCGTAAATCAGTAATCAATGCTGATGTGCCCTCAGAGAGAACATCCGAGTGCAAAGGGTTAATTTTGTTCGCTGATTTCCGAGGCTAAATAGTACTAACATGTTGCCGCGCAAGTGTCGTCTATAAACGTCCAATGTTTGGGATTGTAGATTGCAAACTATGGTTACAGACGTCTGGCAATTTTTAAGAAAATTTGTTCGAAAAAATAGTAATTAAAATTACTAATAAAATTAAAATTACTATTTTTACAGAATAAATTTGTTAGGAAAGATGGAAATTTAAGTTATTATTTTTATAGAATAAATTTATTCCATAAGTTTGAACAAATTTAGAGACTAAACAAATTTACTTTTGTAAAGTATATTTAACCTTCTATTGCTTTTCGCTTCCAATTGGAAACGTAGATTTCAAACGTTCCATAGTAAATTGAGTAGACGATACTGAAGACTCTGACCATGTCAGTTCCAAAAGTGTTGAACATATGAATACTGATAGACAAAATTATTTCATATATATTGATTGTTCCCGTAACTCAATTCATTGTTTTATAAGTAAACGTATCGCTTAGTAATTAATAAATGACAGCACAGTGAATTCCATAATATTTCGAAAAAGCATATACAGAGTGATTCACTACTCGTGTGAAAAATGTTTACAGCTGATAATACACTTGAAAAGAAACAGAAAAGTTCATATAGATCTAGATCTGATTTGCACAAATGACAGAGAAAATTGGGATTTTTGTTTTTCTCAGAGAAACAGCAGTTTCACTCGTATTATTGATTGCAATCTTCCAAACCGCAAGTCCTACAAGAAAATGACAAATATTGATGCGGAGCAATAAATTTGCTATTATAATAGTCACTATTTTACCCTCAAACTCGAAAACAGCTGGAGTAATAAAAGTTGAAACTTATTTCAGGAGGCAAAATTTGTAAATTACGAAAACCTTGATCTCCTATTTAACTAATTATTCTTTATTCACTAAGCTTTCTGATGATATAATCAGTTTTTTATTCCGCTGCACGGAAACAAATAAATTTTATGTGAAATGGTAAAAATTGCAGGTTTACTGTATATGCGTTCATAGCACATTTTTATTCGTTCTTTGACATTCGTACACCTCTAAAGCTCCGAAAGGAATAGGATGTTCCTTTTCGTATTTTTTCGTACATTATCCTTATGCTAAGTCTTACCAACTATCTTATTTTAGAGTTACTAGCTATAGACTAGAGTTTTTTTCTTATTCTAATATTATGCTATCTTAAAACTACCCTTAAGCTATTTTACTCTATTTTAATGCTATTTTTGCTAACTTAGTCTAGATGTCACCCTGTGCGACTTGTTATTGTCGGTCGCCACATTGTCAGTTATCGTGGCGTTATGTCTGTGAATAGTGCTCAAACTGGTCGCACCGCGTTATCGACAGCGAAATAAAGTATCGTCTGGGGTTCTTGATAAGATAATTTCCTCTAATTAACTTTCACGTTGCTTGATTTTATATAACAATTTTTATTTAACAGATAACAACTCTTTAACAAATTAGATAAACTTAAAGAGAAACTTAGAAATATGAAAATCTAGATTTAGTAAAGAAAAACTATGATATGTTACCTTTGATGGCGCAGAAATAAGTGAATAATAAATTTGAAAAACGTAGCGGACGGGAGCTTCTTTTTTATAGATGCTGTGAATTAAATTATATTAATTTTTAAACAATTTCTTACCGAAAATGTACCTTCTGAGGAGCGGAAGTAGATGGCAGTAAACATGTTTGCTGGGATGTAGAAGTTGATCTCTTTGAAGAGTGCGCAAACTAGTTACGATATAGTTACACCACTCTTTGAAGAGATGGTGCCACGAGTCATCCAGCTGTGGCGACAGAAGTAGGAAGTCACACAGCGTGACATCTAGACTAAGTTAGCATAATTAAAATAGAGTAAAATAGCTTAAGGGTAGTTTTAAGATAGTATAATATTAGAATAAGAAAAAAAGATCTAGCCCTTAGCTAGTAACTCTAAGATAAGATAGTTGGTAAGACTTTGCACAAGGATAATGTAAGAAAAAATATGAAAAGAAGCGTCCTATTCCTTTCAGAGCTTTAGAGGTGTACGGACGTCAAGGAAACAAATAAAAAGTAGTTTACGCGAAATACACGTGGTAGTTTAGGTGTTTCTTGAACAAGATCTCCCATTTCAACCAACCGCCACACAGCAGTTCACTTTGGTGTCGATAATTATGTGCAACCAGTTTGAGCACTTTTAACAGAGATGGCGCCACGGGTACTAACAAAAATTTTTTTTAATATTTCAGTGCTATGAACGCATATACAGTTCACCTGCCGTTCTCACTTTTCACATAAAATTTCTTTGCTTCCGTACGGCAGAATAAAAAACTGATGATATCATCAGAAAGCTTAGCGAATAAGGAAGTTTTTCTGAAATTTTCTGCCTTCCACGTCTAAAAATAATTAGTTATAAATATGAGATCAAAGTTTTTTCGTAATTTACAAATTTTTTCTCGTGAGATAAATTTCAACTTTTATTACTCCAGCTGTTTTCGAATTTCAGGGTAAAATGGGGACTATTATAATAACAAATTTATTGCTCTGCATCAATATCGTTTGTCAATTTTTTTGTAGGACTTATGATTTAGAAGATGCAATCGATAGTACGAGTGAAACTTTTGTTTTTCTGAGAAAAACAAAAATCCCAATTTACTCTGTCATTTGTGCAAATCAGATCTAGATCTATATGAACTTTTCTGTTTCTTTTCAAGTGTATTATCAGCTGTAAAAATTTCTCACACGAATAGTATGTCATTCTGTATATACTTTTTCACAATCACGTTATCCTCGTGCGCAACGTAATTAAAATGTATTTTATTCACAGCTGGAAGATGTTTTCTTTTCAATTTTCTTCCAATTGTTATAAAATCAATTCTGTATTATACGATGCGATAGTTGACAATATTTTTTATAAACGTCTCGCAATAATTATCGAATTTAACATATTCGCGTTATTATACTCTATTGTATTTTACGTTTCTAATGCTGACTGGCAAAAAGTAATGAAATTCTGAAGTTGGTTACCGTAAACTTATATCGTTAAGGCGAAGATAAAAATGATAAAATCTGATGATGTCGCCACATTCAAAACAGAAATTACAGAACATGAATATTAAAAATAATTCGTTGTTTAATTTCTGAATTGCGTTTATTTAATAACGTTCGTTTATCCGAGCTATCTCTGTGCTGTAAGAATATTCACGCGAATGTGTCATTACCGCGATGCCATCTATCTGATTAATCTTCCCGATTCAGTTTCTTATTGGTTAGAAATTACGAAGCTTGTTGTACAATTATGCGTTTCCGAACTGGTTTCAAGTTAGAATAAGAGGTTAACAGTCAGGTTTAACGCATAAAGCGTAGTTAACATCTAATTTACCGATCATAGATTTTCGAATAATTTACTATTTTTCGTTTAAAATCATCACCTGTTTATTGTTTGATCGCATGTGTCACGAATCGATGAGTTTCAATCGCGAGTTAGGTTAACTGCGAAGTTATTGTGTACAAAAATATTCGAAACGAAGATTTTACAAGTTTAAACAATAATCAGTAACAACAATAAATAATAAAAACTGAAAATGAATTTCACGTATAACACTCCAAAAACTCAGGCTAATACCACTCCCGCGAGTACAGCTCCAAGCACAGGTATATTCCCACATAAAATTTATATTTCATATTAAGGGGACATAATAACCTTGTATACAGTTGTCTAACGTTAATTTTTCTTTCAGGTTTCACATTCGGTGGTACCGGAGCAGGAGATGCAGCAAAATCGACAGGATTTTCGCTTGCATCCACGGCGGCCCAAAGTAAACAAGGTAGCGTATTCGGTACGGGATTGGCCAGTACTCCGATCCAAGGTGCTGGCCTCGCTTTTGGAACACCAGCTGCCACTGCTGCGAATACTGTAACTTCTCAAACGGGCACTTTAATGTTTGGTACTGGTACGACAGCGAGTACCAGCATAACTTCTGGCGCAGCCACTTCAACAGCACCCACAGGATTCTCTACACCAGCATCGACTGGAAGTAATCTAAACTTTAGTTTAGGGGGCACTTCTACTGCTGCAACTACAACAGCAACAATGTCAGCTTTTGCGTCTAAACCACTTACCGGTGGATTTGGCTTGGGAAGTGGTGAGGCCGCTGTGTCCACTGCTGCGGCTGGACTAACATTTGGCACGCCAAGCACAATGGCAACAGGGTTCAGTATTTCCGCAACACCCACTGCGACAACTACAGCAGCTACAACTACAACGACGGCTGGTATTAATTTTGCGATACTTCTTAAAATATGTCAAATCTTTCCAACCTTTTTTCAATTAACATTTATTAATTTAACTAGCAAATTAACCTGTAAAAGAACAAATAATCCTTACTAATTTCTGTATTCTTTCTATTCGTACTTTTAGTGTACAAGTAGTATTCAAGGTCTCTCTAGTAATATAAACGATGGGTCATCCTTAAGTGTAAAAAATAGTATTTATTTAACATTTGCACAGGTTTCTCGTTAAATGCAAGCGCAACAACTTCTGCAAGCACAGGATTTACTTTTGGTACGGGTACAACTGCTTCTAGCACAACAGGATTCTCTTTGAATCAAACTCCTGCGACAGCAAGTCTCACAAGTACGCAGGCGTCATTAGGAACAACTACAACGTTCGTCTACTGCTTTTTCTTTTATCGTTCTTAAAAGATATTAACTCTTCTGCTATTTATTAAATGAAACATTGTAGGGTTACTTCGTCCGCGGGCACTCTTCAGCCTGCTTCTATAAATTCGTTTGAAGAATCAATTAACAAATGGACATTGGAGCTAGAGAAACAAGAGAAAGCGTTTATGGACCAAGCTGCTCAAGTTAATGTGTGGGATAAATTGCTCATAAGCAACGGAGAAAAAATAGTAACGCTAAATCAGGAAGTTGAAAGAGTCAAAATCGAGCAACAACAATTAGAGCAGGAATTGGACTATGTTGTATGTTACTTATTTGTTGTATACAAAATTAACACGTTTGCTGCTGATTGAAAGTTATTACGCGTTATACGTAGTAGCCAAAAGTACGCGAAATATATCTCATCCGCAGCGAACGTATCAAGTATAAATAACAAATATTTTCTTAACGTATTTAATTATAAAAACATAGGTCAGCCAACAGAAGGAGTTACAGGATTGTTTAGTGCCACTGGAAAAAGAATTGGCTTCCATTTCAGTCTCCGATCCGGAAAGGGAATACACGTATCGTTTGGCAGAAGACCTTGACACTCAATTAAAACGAATGTCGGAGGATTTGAAAGAAATCATTGAACACTTAAATCAAGCTAATCGTACTCAAGATTCTAGCGATCCAATCGTCCAGATTGGTAAAATATTAAACGCCCATATGAACAGCTTGCAGTGGTTGGATCAGCAAACAAGTTTTCTAAATCAGAAGATACAACAGATCGATCTAATGCATCAGAACTTTAGGCAAGAAAATGAACGAAGCTTCAGTTTAGCGTACAATTAATGTTGGTTGCCGAATTTTTGTAATTATTTGATAGGAAATTTTTAAGCGGAGTATATATACTTTGTACCAATTATTTTTATGTCTCAAGAAAGGAAATTGTGTAAAAAAAAAAGATGCGCGTTAATTGAAAATCAATGTAATTCAAGTAGCCATGGAGGGAAGGAAATAATGTATTTTAAGATAATCCGCTATATGTAAAAACAAGTTAACCATCCTGTCTTGAAGAATATTACATTTCACACCGTCAGGATGCATTATATCCCATGCCATGAACATAAAGAATTTCTTAATATCAATGGTGGCCGACACTTTGTTTTCTCGATCCTGTTCGCTACAGCTCCAAACTTGTAGATCGCGGAAGTGCGTAGAAACAGTGGCGTTGTCCGTATCAATTTTCAGCACGAACGTTCCACTATTATCTGCGCTTAATATTAATTGCGGGCTCATATTTTTCATTCTCTCCACAATATGTCTTACGTACTTAAGTTGAGGCATATCGACTGAGATCTACAAATTAAATAACGTACCCGATAAAAGTGTTTAAAAGTAATAATTTTAAGAAAAAAATATTAATAACATGTATATATCGTTCGTACATCGAATTGTGGAATAACTGGCGCTCGATGTTCCGCCCATTCACGTCGAGGTATAACCCGGACGGGTACGTCGTGCAAGCATTGTCTCGATTCTATGCTCAGTGAAGCCAACTCGATTTCTAACGTCAGACACGGCTGCCGTTTATTCGTCAGTTTGATCTTAACGCTTTTCGCCGTCATCCGTAGAGAACCTAGGGATCTGGCGAGCATAGACGGATCAAATTCCAAGTAAATTTCGTTCTGCTCTTCGGTGACTCCGTTCATCGTATATTCGGTAAAGAAATGAGCTTGAGACAATTCCGCCCAGACCATCGATGCTCGATCGCCACCGACGCTAAAGCATAACTCGTTCGGAGTTATCCGTAAGGTACATTGTTTTGTTATTCGAGAGACAATGTTAACGATATCTGAAATAAAGTATCCTCCTTAATGTTATTCCATATCTCCACGATTTATCGCCGGCTTATTTCATTTGTAAATAAATTTCAAAATATACAACTCAAATATACAATTCAAATATACAACTATTATCGCTCTAGTTACGTTTTAATATTGCAATTAATTCAAAGACAGGTCAAAATAGGTTAAATTTATAAATTTTCTACTCACTGGTAAAGTCTCTCATTGTTGTTACATCGATCATTCTACACCTGAACTTCATCCTTTATAATGTGATTATAAACTTTTGCATATATGTACATCGACAGTTTTTCTTTTTGGCATGTATACCTGGTGTACTTTCGGAACGCAAGATTTCGCGTCTAATGCATCGATCGATCCGTTTCAATGACCTTTCTTGCGAAAGTGTCTTGTTATAGAGGAAGAGATTTCGCTTGAATGTATGGGAAAATGGCACATTTTACTCGACACCATATTTAATTCCCTTCACGTTTCCTTGTGTTACGCATGTGCACAACGATATTTAATAGATAGCAAGAACGATGGTAACATCACATTACGGGATGTATACAGCATCCTGTGCGCGATACAGTTCTGCTGTTACCTTATTCTAATTTGGGAAAATAATCGAGGAAATGGGATCGACGGTTATACTTTCGAATAAATAATCCTAGTTATTAAGAAAACAGTAGGTTAAATAGATGTAGAACAAATATATGCGAATCCTCTAGAAATATGATACTTATATAAGTTAGGTTTAGTTTTATTGTTTACTACTGGTTTTACATAAACCAGTAGATGGCGTTTGTAAAAAGCGTTACACTTTTATACGTCCCAACGGAAGACGGTCCAATATGTTTTTTCTTTATACTCTTTCATACTTTTTAATTGTTTTTTACATACATTATTCTTCCTTTCTCATTGCACACTCATTCTATATAATATCATTGCTCACATTGTTCTCCTTTTCTCTTTGCATTTTTTTTCTTTTTCCATATTACATCCTTAATTATCTTTATAATTGTTTGTACTGTGTGTGTTATGCGTCATGTGAGTTTCAGTGTTAATGTAAGTGTTTTGTGGTACGGACAGCTTTGTCCTGTACCACGCGAACATGAGTGCGCCCTCTTCGCCCCTGGAGTAAAGACAAGCTTTAAGATCATTTGCCTTATAATCACGCTATAGACGGTTTACTTATGAGTTAGTTTAGTTTAGTTCTTATTTTTTCTACAGGCTTAACAATACATATTTCTTATTCATTGCAGCCAGTAGATAGCGTTTACGTGGAGCGTTGCGCTCCTGTATTGCCTAACGGAAAACTTTGTCAATTTACATACTACAAATTACACTTGTTCTATAATGTCAATCTTACATTTCGCGTCATCAGTCTTACAGTTTTCGCATTCAATCTTAATTTGCGTCTAACCTTTAATTATACTATTATAAAAATATAAGCGTTTAGCGTTTTTTTTTATTGTTATGCACCAGCTTATTACTTATGAGTTAAGTACATTCGCTTATGAATTAGTTCGGCTGAAAGTGTCTAAAGAAAGAAAGAAAAGGGGATTATGTACTTGGTTATTGATGACAGTGTGCGACCAGTTTGAGCACATCTTTATGAGATGACGCTACTAGCAATCGCTACTCCGAGCCCGGTGAATTTAAGATAATCGAGATTAATGAAATATGTTATACGTAATATATTGCGTACGTATTAAAAAACCAGAAACGTTCCAAGTTAATTAATTATGATATTAAATCATAATACTGATTTTCATGGTTATTACATGCACGAGCAAACGTAAACAACATTTACAATGGCAATCAGTCGAATACAATAGTAGTAGGCTCAATTAAAGTGCGCAACAAGAATTAAACTCGTTCTGATTATCATATTGTTGGTGAGTCATCTTTTGCAAAGTATTAAATATGGTTTTCATTAATATTAGTGCGATATTCAATTATCTTCGGAAACCGTTTATAATATTATAGAACATTTTTAATTTCTGAAATTGTAATTAAATATAATAAGACCAAAATGGTACTAAAAAATATAATATTATATTAAAATTAATATACAATACAAATATTTGAAATAAATAGTGTACTACACTATTTGTTTCTCTCTTCTCTCTTCTTTTCTCTGTTTTCTTCTTTCTTCAAGTAGCACAATTATAAACTAATGTTAATGAACCGCAGAAGTTCCTTAATTTTCATTGAGTCGTCAAAATCCTTTTCCTGTTTTTTTCTGTAACATTTATAACAGGGAGAAGAAATGATTAGTTACACAGTATATATTAAAGTATTCATTGTATGAAGCATACTCTAGATCCAAATTGGATCTAGTATAATAATATCCCACAAAGTTCTACCAAAAAGTGACAAAACACAAGTTAAATCATTTTGTGCTGATTGCGATAGGACCATTTCTAACTTGAATGTAAACAATGTAACACTACTTTGAATATTCTTAAGAAAGCAGTCGTGGAATGTGACGCGGACGCCTCTGGAAATAAATAAAAACGAAATAAACGCGATCACAATATCCTATATTACCATAATTCACATAACATAGTTCGCAATTGCTTCAGTAGATGTCACTGAAATGCAGATTTTAGTAAATTTTCGCGCGAGAAATTACCCTGCGTGGTGTGAACATCGGAATCGAATGACCCGTAATCTTGCGAGGTCAGATACTTAACTCTCTTCTGTCAAGTTTTGTGTGTAAACAAAGCCAACACATTAGACACGTACATTCGACAGGTTGTATCCTTCCGTGTCACGTACAGAATTCGCGATAAGTGGTCGTACTTTGACACAGTCCTCGATACGTTCTCTCCCTTAAAGGTTGCGAGTTATTCAGTCGAGGGTGAGTTCGGCCATGTTGTCAATTTCGACGACCGATAGGGATTTATTCTAATACATTGTGCCGTGTATTTTAATCAGGTGGACATCGGTGAATGATGCAGCGCTGACCGATATGCGGTTTGCCAGAAAGAGGTGAGTCTCTTTATCTCTTTCTTGTAAAACGTGAACGTCCTTCTCTCTTTCTTTTTATTTCCTTTCCCTCTCATCGTTCCCGTAGCCAATATCAGACACGTTGTTCAAACAGAGGCTGCGATTGATTGATCGGAGCATCTGATCGATTATCGATTGATTTCCAAACGAAGCATTCGTCGAAATATTCTTGTTTCCCTCGTATTGTCTCGTGATAGTCTAATCTCGATCGAGAATTATATTAAAACCTTAAATAGCAGAATTTCATAGTCTTTTCAGAAATAGTGTCCCAGAATGTGTACTTCCGACAGTGTTTCTATTTTTGTGTAATTTTTCACGCATATATTATCTTCAATGGTATCGTATCAATTATATAGAATATTTATAATTTAAAAATAAAAAATTTAATCGAGAAATGAGATAGAAAATTCAATTAACTAATCAGCAAAGTCCATTGCTAGTAGGTCACGATGTCCTCTAATTGCTAATAGACGCACACAACGTTGCCTCAATTTACCAATGGATGATATTGGAGTTTATCCGTACTTGTGAAACCGCGAAATCGTTCGTGTTCCCGGAAAATGTGTCCGCGGTGGCCGAGTATTTAAATGATCCGCGTGTATATTTTTCCCATTATCGAGCGTCTAGTCGAGGCAGGTGGTGAAACACGTGGCATGCGTAGAGGAACACGCACCGGTCTCGTGTTTTTCTTTCCTTGTCTTTTTTTCATCTTTTAGTCTCCTAACTGTCGCGCTCGTCTCTTTCTGGCCCCGGCATTTCTTTCTCTTCCGTTTCTGTTCGTCGCACGAGAGCGTTGTACACGTTCGCCTTCCTATTGCACGACGCGCTGTACGAAGAGGCCGCGATGTATCCAAGGTTCTCACCCTGGGTCATAATATACATCGAAATACAAAGAACAGCCACATTTTTTCGCGTGTTATGGCTTTAACGAAAATATTCGAATACCAGTGTAATTTTAATTTGTTAGAAAAAGAGAGAGAGAGAGAGAGAGAGAGAGACATACAGACAGATATATGTTTAAAATAAATATAGTTAAAGATGATAATATCTACACGATAAATACAAAACTGGTCCCGTTTATATAATTATATTACATTAACAATTTAAATAATTGGATTGCATTGTTCACCATTCGGGGTATTAATCTTTTTCCATCTCTTAAATTTGTCGCGTCGATTAATCGCAACGAGAAAGCGTTGACCGGCTGAACGACAATTTCGAGGTTAGCCGCTATTTTGCGTTGTTAGGAGTTTTTGCATCGATATCGTCTTTCCCATTCACGGATCCGGTAACCCAGAAAGGTATAAGGTAGCGGCGCGAGGAACTCTTCTCGAAAGGGTCAGCTTTCTCTTTTCGAAAGAAAATATTCGAGAGAAACAATCGAGCGCATCAATGTACCCCATCATCGTGTTGGCGCCACGCATTGTACGAGCAAAGCGTAACAAAATACACATTGCGTTAAGGTGCCACTTTAAGGCTGTGGAGGTACTCAGACGGTCGCGTTGTTTTCCTTTTTTTTTTTCTTGGTTAAATAGAATACGTACAGTGCTGGACAAAAGTATTGGCACAGCATGATTGTTATGATAAAAATGCTTATAACTATGAAACAAATTGTTAAAAAGGAAAAATTTGTTTACACGTTTATTTATTTATTATTCTAGATTATTATTTAACAGAAACAGTAATATAAATAAAGTGATATGCGAAATAATAACAAAAACATATTTATTGAGCGTTTTAAGCATGGACAAAAGTATTGGCACAAATGATTGAAAGTACTTAGAAATTAAAAATTAATATTTGGTTGGCCCTCCATTCCTCATGATAACTTCCTTCAATCGTTTTGGCATTGAAGTTACCAATTTTTTTGTAAAATCCGGCTCTATATTGTTCCATTCTTGTAAAATAATAGCTTTTAATTGGTTTTTGTTTGTTATATTATATTTTCTAATTTTTTTTTCTAATTCATTCCAAACATGTTCGATGGGATTCATGTCTGGACTCTGGGGTGGGGTATTTAATGTATGTGCGGTATTGTAAACGATCCATTGTCGTACAATATAGGCAGTATGTTTTGGATCATGGTCTTGTTGAAAATAAAAATCACGCGGGAGATTTAATTTATTAGCACTTTTAAATAAATTTTCCTTTAATATATTTAAATATACATATTTGTCCATAATCTCATCTATGAATACTAATTCGCCAACCCCAGACGCTGCAATGGAACCCCATACCATGACTCCACCTCCTCCATGTTTCACAGTGGCTTGTAAATGTTGTGGATCCATTTCCGTATTTGGCTTTCTCCAAACTAATACTCTGCCATCTGATTTAAATATATTAAATTTAGTTTCATCTGAAAATAATACGTTATTCCAGAATGTGGGATCCTTTTTTATAAATTCTTTTGCAAATTCTTTTCTCATCTTCCGATTCTTCTTGGATATGTATGGTTTCCTTCTTGCGACACACGCAGAATATCCCGCATCTTTTAACACTCTCCGTATAGTTTTCGAACTTACTTCTTTTTTATTTTCTTCATTTAACTTTGCTCTAAGTTGTGATGAGTTTAATTTACAATTTATTTTCACTTCCTTTACAATTTTCCGTTTTTCTCTAACTGTTAACTTTGAGGGACGTCCACTTCGATTCCTACTTTTGAAATCTGATTGATTCTCAAATCGTTTTACGACACTTCTAATAGTGAATCGACTTCTATTAACACTTTTTGCTATTTCACTATAAGATTTTCGCATTTTGTGCAAATTTAATATTATTTTTCTCTCTTCACTTGTAGTTTCTTTCCCTCTTCTTGACATTGTTGCTTGTTATATTTCCTATGTTGCTAATCGACTGAACTTAAGGATGACTGTTAGAAAAAATGACTATCAGGGAATCCCCTACCTATACCATCAAGTGACAATCGGATTTTTTTCGGAGAGATACAACTACACTAAATTTTGTATAATGTGCCAATACTTTTGTCCATGCTTAAAACGCTCAATAAATATGTTTTTGTTATTATTTCGCATATCACTTTATTTATATTACTGTTTCTGTTAAATAATAATCTAGAATAATAAATAAATAAACGTGTAAACAAATTTTTCCTTTTTAACAATTTGTTTCATAGTTATAAGCATTTTTATCATAACAATCATGCTGTGCCAATACTTTTGTCCAGCACTGTATGTGTATACGGTATTTGTACTACCGTAACCTCGCTCAGAATTATTTAACTTCTCATTATCTCTAAAAATGCAAGTTTTAATTAATTTCCATTAACTTACTGATTAGATGCATTATACTCGGATCTATTATGTTGATATACCAATATAAAAATTGTTCTCGGAGAGCAATTAATTGTTAGATGAGAATCAATTTCGCTTGCTTATAAAAAAGAGCACTCGCGCGACGAATAATAAAACCGTATCATCTATTTGATGTTTAATAGGCGCCACCTATCTGACCTGGAAAGCTCTGGTTAACTAAAGACACGGTCCACGCGAACTGCATCTTCCCTTCCGTATCATCGGCAGTGGTTCCATTTCTTTGTATTTGCTTTCCAGTAAAGGTAAAGCAACCAAGAAGAACCGTAAAAACCTACCGATAAATTCTTTCTTTAACAAGTTGTTCCCGGAAACCCGGCCTCGGCTGGGACTTCACGCTTGGTCAAACGTTCACGTTATTAACCCTTTAGCGTCGAGGAGTCGAATAGCTTCGCTCTGGCAACACCTTCGACGCAATTCTCAGATTTTAGCGTACAATTATCCAAAGCTAGTAAAAAAAAAACGTTCTTTCTCGATGTTGTAACAGATGATTAAATGGAACTCTTTATTTATACTTTTCACTTGTACATGTAAGAAGTGTATTCCAATACATGAACATGAGTAAGGTAAACGGTATCTTATTCAGTCATAGTTTGCAAGTTATAGCGAATTCAGCTAAATGTTTGCGGTATACAAACTTTTCTCGTCGTAGAACGCTTCTGAAGTTTGAAAATTTTTTAGAAACACCAGAGTAAATTTGATGCTTTAATTATTATAAATGATAACGCAGATATGTTGGATAATGAAAACAAAAGTTCATTTCAATTTCTATGTTAAACCTACAAAAGAAACGTTTTTCAATGTTTAATAATAAAAGCAGACAGTGTTTCGTTATTCCCTACGTTGCTCTCAGAATTTTTCGTGGAACACTTAGTGACTGTTTGCGGATCACAGTTTGGGAAACTGTGACATAGACTATAGCATATTTGTTCGAGATATAATAGATGAAACTATACGTCCTTTTTCATCTGCTGTATACTCAATGATCATTTTCACTCTTGAATTTATCGTTATACAGTATTTATATAAAAAAAGGTTGCTTTATTGATCCAAGCTTTCGATTTCTCACAAATACAAAAGGTAATAACGAGAAGTTCTGTTTCCGTTCATTAAAAGTCTGACGACTTGGTTCTTAAAATTAAAGGTCCAGATGGTACGAATCCAACCCTAAATCGTTTTAAGCTTTCGAGTGTTGGAGGATCTACATGGCCCCCTCGCCAACTCCCTATTGCCAAGCTGATTTCGTCCATACTGCAGTCGATCGATTCGCAACGGTAACCTTTAATACGCGCTTGCACGCATTAGCACGATACCTAGCTTAGATACTGCGATATCACCGTTTGTCACGATATGCAGTCGTTTGAAAATCGAAACATTCTGAAGATTATAAAGCTCTACTTAAACAATTTTTCCCATAATAACAGTAAATAAGCCAATTTCGATATCTTTGTAAATGAAGATCGAACGATAGCCCATTATAATTGTCTTAGTGTCACTGACATTATCATTCCTGACATTGATCGTAGAAAGCAGTATGCAAAATAATATTTTTAATCCTTTGCTGCGACATTCATGTAAAAAGAAAATACCTTAGAAAGGTGACCAAAGCGACCTAACCATTTAGAAGAAAATAAAATCTCACCGACATTATCGATGACAGATGAGTATCGGTGTACACTGAGAAGAGATCAAGCAAATTATTCAAGTACTCGAGCCTCTTATACCAACTTTTGTATACGCCCCCTATTTATTATCTCGATCGTTTCGACGCGTCGAATATCGATCGGCCAGCGAGAGAAGAGGTGCTGTTACAGTTCAGTGATTCATGAAACACGCGCCAAGCCACGATTATTTGGCCCGCTGCAAATTCATCTCCCTTTATCCTGACTTCCAGAGCATGTATCGCTTCTACTTATCAATATTAACTCGGCTGTTGGGAGATAGAGTGACGTCAGCTCGCAGACCCCGCATGGCAACTGCCAAGACGTGTTGAGCCAGGACGCAAGGACAAACAGACGCCGCGCATAGCGCACGCGGTGCGTTCAGGAACACATCACGCACACAACGGTGTCGCGCCACGTTCGTGCGCCACAGCCCTTGGCGCTGTATTCCGTGCTGCTTCTTGCTCTGCACTGACGCTTCCCCTCCGCGCCGCCACCACCATTACCACCTCCCTCCTACTCATCCTCTTCGCCGCCCCCTCCTCTGTACCATTCTTTCTTTACACCTTTTGTAAACTCTTCCTCCTCTTTTTTTTCCCCCGAACGCGTTTTCTTTCAATCTCATTTCCGCCCGTTTATCCACCTTTTTCTTTTCTTCTTCGCTTCTTTTTCATGGGCTCGCATTTTTTCGCGCGCTGCTAATATCCCGATGTCTAATTGCTCTTCAATTTGGAACATCCTATCTGGGAATCTTTTCTTTTGACTTTATCTTGCTCCTTACGATTCTCGTACTACTTCTTCATTTTGTATTACTTTTTATCCTTTTAACTTTATATATATATATATATATATATATATATATATATATATATATATATATATATATATAAGGAGTATTCTATTTCTTCTTCTCCTTCGAATAGACTCGTGTCTCAATGTATTTGTCAATCCTTTCAGCATCCACAATTCTCATCTCGCTGCTTTTCTATTGCGCGTATGCACGTGTATCCCTTCTGTATCTCTCTCGATGTCTCGCAGGGTTTGCACTCGAGGGTACGTCGTTGAACAACGCGCATCATCGCCGGGTGAAAGAGATGGGAAGGGTTCGCCTCGTCTCGTTTCCATGAACGCGACGGCTGTCTTCTATTTGTCTCCTCGTGCACCGCAAATCATCACAGCAGACAGCGCCGTTGCGAATCGCTGCCACACAGAAACAGCGTATACCCGCGACAGGATGCTCTTTAATCTCACCCGAGGACTGATAAAAATGTCTACCAACGACTGATTTGCAGATGTCATCGCCAGGTTATATTACCGCGTTGTATTTGGCCCCCCGTTGTGTACGGGACTTTACTTAGTCTGGCTTTACTCAGATGCTGATATTTCAAAACGCGATAGGATTACCAAAACTAAATAAATTTATGTTAACCATAGGGTACAGTTAGTAGATTGTCTGGTTAAAAACATATCAAATTCTTTAATGCTTTTGGTATTTCAAAACTAAATTACTTTACTTTTTTTTCTCTCTGTTTCTCTATTTTCTTTTTTTCTCTGACCAATTTTTGAGCAATGTTGTAAGCAGTGCATTACGCGGCCCCCACCGGGTTCATATTTTTTGCCGTCAGCAGCTTCCGATAACGTCAATATTTATGATGTTATGCGGGTGACTCCAATTACACGGGGACCACCCTCCGTAACTTCGTTCGTAAACGCTTTCTGGCTTTACACGATTTATTCCAAATCAGTATGCGAGCCCGTTAACACGGGCACGTGTTTCTTAATTCGATAATTAACAGGCGTAACTAGAGTACATAAAGAGGGAAGAAAAAAAAATGAAAAAAACGCGGCACCAAGGGAAAACACGTCGGAAACTGACTTAATCGCTCGGTCTCGTCGATGCGCCTAAAACAACACACGATAGAGTATCGCGGTGTGACCCGTGTTATCTTGCGACTATCCCGCGGTCTCCTGTAATTTTCAATCGTTTCATTACGCTCTCGGAGGTCGATGGAATTCGGAGACCTGTAGAAAAATCCGATACAGGAAGAATGTAATTTATGCCCGGTTTTTGGCCAGTTACCGACCCACGGACACACGAATACGCCGCGTAAGTACCGCAATGCGGTCGGTAACTCGTGGTGTACAAAGTACAGCGCGTTAATACAGGCGAAATTACAGGATGCTCCGAGTGCCTTGTACCGAATACCAACAGCGCCACGATTGCAGGTTCTCAACCGCGTTAAGGCTGCTCTCCTGCGAATACGTATGCGGCGGATCGTACCTGGGATGAATGAGAACCCGGAAGGCGGATTCTCCGCGCACTTCAAAGGGAAAAACCTGTCCGCATCGTCGAAACAACGACCTGCATCCATTCTCAAACGTATCGCTCTACCCTCCAACGGCGTATATGGCGTCTGTTTTGCAGCGGGTCCCGTTCGAAGAATTTTCTGTCATACAGTCGTCTGATTTGTCCTATCAATAGTACGTCTAGCTTGTAACATTATTTGACAATAGCTTATCGTTTAATTTTCTGACATTCCTTGCGGGTCCAAAGAGGAGCGCTCCCAATCTTATGGACACAAAAATGCGGCTCCCCTCTTTTTCCCTTCGATTTTAAGCAAGCGTTGAATGCGGATGGACAGCTTCTGGATACGTGAGCATTGTCCACAATTGTTTAACACTTTTCATATATGCCCAGCTCATCTCTGTTTGCGTGAATAAATTTCTTCAGCTAGATATTTGCGTTAAGAATGTCCCGCGTTTTTGGAAAGAAATTCAAGACAATAAAAGATGCATTTCGGGCGCCACCATTCACGTACATCCCGGAACATTGAATAAGCGTACGAGAAAGTGGATTTTCACCCTTCGACGCGAGCATAAGCCTTCTGCGTGAAGAGAAATCATCCTTTCTCGCGTCATGCCGCTTATTATGATCCGAAGTCAACGGATATTACGCCATTTGGCGCGACTCGGGCGATACGAGTATGGAACTGTGTAATCTGTGCCGGACAATATCGCCGGTTCAGACGCGAAGAAGGGGAAAAAAAGATCGCAGGATAATTTTTCGCGCTTCCCAAGCTACGCGCATGAATGTATGGTGATTATTTCTTTTTTTTTCTTTTTTTATTCAGGATAAATCTTTATTCTACTCCTGGGTCTCAGGACCGGGCCAAAGAATTTCGTGACCTGTTCCACGAGCACTGCATTCATTACCATATTCTATGTATTTAGTGTTTACGTCTACTTCGTATCCGGTCGTCCCTCTGAATAGCTGACAAAGCCTGGCAAACTGGTAAATGAACTAGACGTTTGATAGCGAGCTCACCGTTAACTCCTTTTTTACTTTAATGCCGCACAATACACAGTTACGGCGCCGAATAATTGAACGAGCAGAAAAGTGGTATGGCCATTAAAAGCATGCGCATATCGTTTAATAATTCTAATATAGAATTCTTCTTTGAACGAGTTGAACTGAACAAAAAGATAAATAGTTCAATAACGCTTGAGCAACGCCGTGTGTTGCTTTACAGTTAGAGAGTATTGTCTAATTTAACGCTTAGAAAAGTGTCGAGAAAAATTCCAGACGATAGTGTCGCAGTGTGTACTATCGCTCAGAAACCAATATAACCAATGCGAAACTGGTCTAAATGTAGACCAGCGCTATCTGCGCGGAATATCCCGTCTTTTCTAGAACTGTAAAGGACGATTATATTTCTAATTAGAAAGAACGCATTTGCGGCTGCGGTACTGCAGCAAGAAGAAACAGAACACGATACCGTGGAAATGATAGCGGCAGCTAATCGACACGAGTATGATATGCAACAAGCGGTAAGAAAACGGACGCAAGAAAAACCGTTGCGCGCAGCCTAATTCTTTCGTGGTGTCACATTCGCGAATACGTCGTTTGTTTAGCAGAGTTGCGACGTGATCTTGTACATTCTAACAGTCCTAATTTCCCCTGAAAGTTTTCAGAAATGCGTCGTTGGTTCGCACTCATTATCACCGCGGAAGCGATTTCGAACTGTTTCGCTGGATTTAAATGTGGGGTGGGAAATAGATCGATATCATCGATCGACGTTCACACGAGTTGGTTTTTGCTGTTCTTTAGCGTTTCGAGGGCCGATCGGTTCTCAGAAGGCAATGGTGAAACCGCGAGGCCTTGCAAAGACTTATATTCCGGATCCCTACCTCTCGCCTCTTCGTCTTTCTTGCGTTCTCTCCTCTCTTCCGCGTCCTCGGCCACCTCCTCGATGCCTCCGTGCTTCTCCTCCTTGTTTTTCTCCTCCTGTTCATTTATTTTTCTTGCTACACCTTCTCTCTTTCTCTGTTCCGCTCTTTGGGGGACCTAACGAACGTAGGTTAAGGCCTGTCCATACCGATTTAAGACCGCTCGCGAGATAATCGACAAATTTCATATGCACGATCGCTAGGAATTCCGCATTTGAAACAATGTGTCCTTCTGAAGGGCAGTCCGTGGAAATGTTAACCGTGTGCTCCTCACTTTTTATAGGTTATTCAATGAAGTCGCCTTAAACAGTCCGAGAACAGCGCCATCTGCGTCGTTTTAATATGGAGGAATGTGTTAAAGTCTTCGTTGTTAGCGGTGCGGATGTAATTTTTCAGAACGATCATAAACCTTACGATTATTATATTTAACGTGTTTACACGATTAAATTGTTAGTATTGACAGAATAAGATTTTAAATACCCGTTAGTACCATACTTGACATTTTCTAACGGTATGGGTTATGCCTATTACTTTTGACCATAACATCGTGCGTAGGCCGCAACTAAGGGTAGTATTAAGTTATCCGCAAAGGTACCTATCACGATTCGATTTATCCCTTGGGAAAAGGTAGGAATGTAGATGTGGACAATTTGCAAATATCGCACTTGAGTCGCGTATGTCTTGCGTTTATTATTGTCTCGAGGCATTATAATTAGAATAATTAAGTTTACATTCCAACCTTCTGACATTTTACCCACCGCGCAACGTTCGCATACTTTTTTCAACATATTTTCAAGTAATTGGAAAAATGATCACCGATTACGTGAACGAGCAATTAAATAATTAAATTTTAGGAACGTGTCGTCTTAAGTATTAATTAACAGGCTACAAAATGATCTACCACGACTTGAGAGAGAAATCGAGGAGATTTGAATCTGATCGTGGGCGAAGGTATGCCACGGTGAACTGTACTCCCTGTTCAACGGCCCGAACATTTTTCTGCCGGCCCATCCACCCTTCTCTTGCATAATACGCAGGACACCCATGACGTTGGCACCACGTTGTTACGTATTTATGGCGTTCGGTATCGATGGCGATGTGATTACTGCGCGCGGTCCAAACTTGAAAATTAAATGATTCTTCGAACGATAAAAAACAGTAAATACATTAATCTTATTTGAATTTTTGCTTAATCTCTAACGATGACAGTAATACCATCATCGCCTTGTAATTAAATACACAACGCTTTGCATTCTATTCGTCGAGTTTCTAACTCGAACCACCATACTTAATTCAACCGAGTTTCTCTGAAAATCTATTGAAAAATTTAGTGCAAGTTAACTTTTCATCAAGGAAAATATTTCTTTTTCAACCGAGATAATATTACGAAGGAATTATGAAAATCAGTTCGTTCGTTAATCACGGAGGAGTTGCAAAGAAAATAGCTCGAGGCGCAGTTTGGGTGGCAAAGATTTAAAAGTGCCGCGGGTATGTTTACAAATATACATATGCGTATGGCTGGAGCTTATTCGAGATACAGACTCCACGGTGGGAAAGTATTCGCGGATCACAATGCAGACGCAGCCTGCCTGAAGCGTGCATCAAACAAGAAGCATTCATCAGGATTATGGTAGTACGTTTTTTCTTACAGGTAACACGTCTCCCTTTGTTTTGAAAACATCGTACCGCATTTCCCTTATATATGACAACGTAAAACCCCACCGTGTGATATGCACTGACACCCAATTCAAGATTACGACAAACTCCTAGAAATTTCGCTTATTTAGAAGCCAGAAGCTTTTTAAGCTCATTGGAAACTTTTACTCGTCGTGCTGTAAATTTTCGTCTTGTCGTGATTCTGCGATCACGTATCACATCTATTCTTCGTGACGTGAGTTTACACGCGTGTTCGTCTATACACGGTTCTCTTTATGTTTGACCACTTCCGCCGAGTCACAATAGTGTAGAGACGTAGTTTTATGGGTATTGAAAGATACATAGGCTGTTTCTTGCAGATAACACCTGTATTTGTACTGTAAGGACGGGCCGGATAGTAAGTGAAGCAACAGAATGCTTCAAATGATACTTTACGTTTATCTTACATTCTGGTAACAATCGTTAGATAGGGGATTGTATGATCATATTTAATTTGAGTATACATGGAAAGGCGGCTTAAGACAAATAATTAACAGCTGCATTGATGAATCTACAATTCATTTTACATATGGTATTATGTATTTTAACATCAGCCAAACATACTTTCACACAAAGAGTAATCGATGAAACTTAATTGACAGATAGACGAGGTGTATTTAACTTAAATATTTACGATAGATTAAATTATGAAATTACATAGATAGTTGTTCAAGTGTTTTCTCAAACTGATAGACCCGCTACACCATATACTAGGGATATTTTTCTACATCGTCCAACAATTACACGGATAACATTCCTTTCTTCTAAAAGACGATCATGACACGATGCAACAGGAAAAATCCCATGCATCGAAATGTATAATTGTCCTGTAGAAAACATTGTTTCACAAAATCGCCATTCATAGCACGCGATACGCCGAGTTCCATCTGTCCTCGATGCTTGTGGCGCCAAACTTAAAAACTCTCTACTCCTACGGTGTCTACTTTGAAGTAGTAGACACTGTTTGAATTTTCTGAATCGCTAACCGCTATAACTTTAGCAATGGCAAGCATCTACAGCACTTGGGCATATATCGATGCGTGGGTAAAACTGAAAATACTTCGCGAAAGAGCATTCGTTGCAGCAGCGTTGCCTAATTGAGTCCCTGACGGGGGCTCTGAATGAGTGCAGAGGCAGTTGGGAGCGTACGTGGCCACGAACTCACGCACGCAAAGCGTGTAGGGACGGGCAACGTTTGATCGCGCCCTCCGCGTACCATCTCCTCGCCCCGTGACTCACTCTCCTTTCCTTCTCCCCCTACCCTCGTCGAGCACAGACGCGATCGTACCTTTCCCCTCCACGTTCCCCGCCGACAGCCCAGCACGAGAGCACGTTAGGGACGACTGTCCAAGTACTTACGCGGGCCGCTGACAAACCAGGCGGCACCTTCAGTTCAAATCCAAACGGCGACGAGTCCGGGACGCTCGTACGGCTCTGCTCGATTTGGGCACGCGTCGCGACAAAGCAAAAAACCCCCCGTGACACGAGTTCTGCGCTCTCACGTTATGGACACCGAGATCAGTGCCGGTGACTCGAGGGTCGATCGACTAAAAGGACGCGTGTCAGTTAGACTGGCGACGATCGAGCACTAAGATCCCCGATCCATGTCATCTGTTTCATTTCCCTGGGATCTCGCCGCAATCTTCGCGACAACGCTTTTCCCCTGGTTACGTCCAAGCGAACGCCTCATCGAATGCCTCTGTCGCGACGCGTGCACCCAAACACTCTCTCCGCTCCGAAACGAACCGTGTCTCCTCGTATCGGCGAATATAAAGCTGGATCGTTGTCGTCCTCTCTAAGATTGTTCCCGATAAGTTGATAAGTTTGACATACGCGTGCCAGTGGTATTATCGCGAGGATGCGTGTCAAGGCGAGAAAAATGTTAACGAAGTGAGAGAAAGAGGAATTCGCCGTTCTTATGTTTCCGCGTGCCTCGTGGGACTCAACGGAGAGTTTTATACATTGTGTAAACAGCGACGCGTCGCGGAGGACCCGTAGAGGCAGACGTTGTTCTGTCGAACATTGAGACACGCGACGTGCTTACTGCGCCAGCAGACGAACGAATGAGATTCTCTAACGTGTGTCAAGAGGCTGAATATATTCGTCAGAGTTTCGCGAGGGAAGCGTTAACGGTATACCGCGGAGGGTTTCGACGATGATACGAAGTGTCGGTAGAACGTAGAGTAACGAAGGGGGAACAGAGAAGGAAGTTAGTGTCGGAAGGCTGTGGAGTTCGAGGGACCGGATCCGTCGAAAACCATTCAGGACCCCGTGACCGCGAGAGTTTTCTTGGAAGACTAGCCGTGAGAATGGATGTAGTGTCGAGTGGGATACTCATACCAGGGAAGGTCGTGGACATTGCTACCTACCACTCGTCATTTTATTCTCCGCCACCCACCGAGGCGTAAGTAACGCATGCGTATATTAATTCGCATTCGGTGATTAATCCTCATTAATGTCAATCTATGTTTCATATTTCCTTGACACCCTTGCGATTCGGTAGTGTGAATAGCTATTCGAATCCTGCGGCAAGATTATCGCCTATTTAAATTCTCCCCTGCCCTCGAGCTTTATCTCGCGCAAACTGTCAGCGCGACGAGGCTCAGCATTCGCACGTTTTATCAAAACAAACGAGCATACCCCGGCCGCATGGTTGTCGGAAGCGTGGAACGCGCAACAAGCATTCGAAACATCCTGTCGCGAACAACGGATATCTCCGTCTCAACGTCGATATCAAAGGATGCAGCCTTATCTCGAGATAGATTGTAACGTCGGTCCGTACACGTATAATATACTGCACGCCCTCGCAACAAGCGTTCGTATATACTTTACAATCGATACATCGTTTTGTTCTTATCGTTACTAAAAACAGTACGAATGTAAATTAACTAATCTCGTAGATCTTCATTAACGGAAATACTTTTGCGAACAAGATATCCAATTTTTATTTTTACGTAACGATTATTTAAACCCGAGAGGTTTAAGCGTGCCACAAGAATTCACGTCGATCGTGGCCGGTCTCGATCGCCACGATTACGAATGCGTTAGAGGAGAGACGGACGGTATTTTCGAAAAGTCACCTAGTCGGTCGTGGATGGAGAGAAGGGAGTGGAGGCAAACACAGAGGCAGGCAGAAAAGGAAAGCAGCAGGCATCTTGGAAGGAGCCTCCGACTATCCCTCGTGTTGTTGCCTAGCAGATATCCCACTTTAGGCTCGTTTACCGTCCGGAGCCGGAGGGAAAAAGACCTGGCCCTGTATAGGAGAGGCCCGTTTCTGGCTGCATACGCGCGTGCGCGCGCGCAGGTCTACAGCCGGACCGACTCGTTCTCTTCGGCTAAAGGAGATTTAAACCCGGTTCCAAATCGAACCCGTTGAGAATTCCTCGGTCGTTTATTTCGTTAGCCGGCGGACGAGTTTGCGTCTTCGTCCTTTAACCTGGAGCCCACGTATATACGAACTATTTTCTCCATTGGAACAGCACCAACGCCGACCGCCTTTCATCACATGCTCTTTTACCGTTCTTATGTTAAACGGACGTTCGCTAACACACCTGTTTTACCGGGAAAGTTATCTTATCCTGGTAAAAAAAATTAATATTTGCAAAACGATGAAAGAACGATCGTTTGATCCAAGGAATTCGATACCTGAGCCGCTGATGCACGGCACGAAACGCAAGCTGCCGCAAAAAGGAAAGTAAAAAAGCGAAATTGAAGAACTATATCTGGTGAATCAAGATTCCAGACTCGTTGAATGCGCGACATCGCCATTAAAAAAAAAAAAAAAAAAAAAAAACAACAAAGTAGAAGGAACAGAAGGAGATGGTCAAGGAGATCGATGGATCGCAGACAAAGGTTCGTTGAATTTTGAACAGTTCGCACTTTGGCGTGATCCTGGGAAGAGAGGAGTCGCGTTGTCGGCGTGAAACGCGGAAACCGTTGATCGCAACCATGGAGACACGGAGACGCACGTGTGAATAATATACTTGCCGAGTGAACCGCTGCGCGCGCTGCTTAACGTCGAAACGGAGGAGGGCTAAATAGCAAAGTATATACGAAAAGACGCGTGTGGAGATAGAGAAACTGAAATGAATTCACGTGTCAGCTCGGCGAGATAAACGGGACGCGTTTTTAGCCGGGTGACTTTTATTCGCGAACCATCCCGAGGACTTCATGGAAATCCGTCTTCTGATCTTGCGCGTCGTTTTATTCTCCTTCCGAGGGCAGGATGCTACTTGCACAGGTAGAATAGGACAGGAAACGCGTGATTGGATTTCTTAGCGATGTCTCGAGTTCATGGGAGATTGCCAACGGGAGACTCACTAGATTCGCTAGGCGGTAAAATTTGCAAAAGCGTTTGCAAATAGGGAAACACGTTTAACACGATCCCCAAGATCTTTTCACTGAAAATTGTACCGAATCCGTCGCGATTGTAATAACTGCCTTCATGATCGTTTTGTTATCGTAGCGTGTGGTCGAAAGAGAAAAAAAAACTTGTCAACGCGTGAGGTCTACTTTTAGAGAAAAGTATTTAAACGCAGAGCTCCCGCGACAGTGGATTGTTCGAATCGAGACAACTTTTCAGAGATGTATGTATCTGCGGATAGAATCTCCGCTGGATCGCGCTGTGACCACTTAAATTCGCAACGGAGGTATCTTCTTAACTGACAATTAAATAACCGTTTAAGCAGCTGCGCTATTTTTAAAGCCTTTGACGAACAATATCGTAAGGCAACGACACCAGACGTGTACCGAGGAGAAGATAGAGGAGATAACAAAAAAAAAAAACAGAAAGAAGGATTGAAACCTGAAAAGATGTCGAGTAACAAATTTCTCGAAGGGATTCCAGTTCTTCCGACGAGATTCGCGACTGGGCCCCTTGAGGGGAGAGGCCCCCTTCCGCGCGTCGAAGGAACGGCCTTTCTATGTTTCTCTCTCTCTCTCTCTCTCTCTCTCTCTCTCTCTCTCTCTTTCTGTCTCGTCTAGCTGCTTACAGCTCGTTCTCTTCTCCTTATTCGTATCATTATTTTCGATGTCGGGTTCGGTACACGCTCGTTCGAGGGTCGCCGTCGTCGTCGATCGTCAGAGTAGGGTATATATATATATATATATATATGTACAAGAGCGAGCCTGATTTCCAGCATCTGCTTCAGTCAAGAAAGACCGCAGTCTGGAACGACTTTGGCCTAGCGAACGCTTTTGCATGCACGCCTTCTCGTCTGCGACGCCTTCTTACATTCTATTCAATCTCGAATTGTTCTCGACCGGGGGACAGCCAGATGATAGACCGACGTCGTTCTCATTCGCTCGGTGACATAATGGTGGATTCTAATGATCTCTCTCCTCTAGCCCTCCTCGAATAGTCCTTTCAAATCGAACACTGCCATTTATTCCACATTTTTTTAATCCCTGCTTCTCCACATCGAACGACGTGTTTTTCTTGTTGACGTTTAGCTTGCCGATCATTCGATCGCGTGTTGCCTTGTGTGTACCAAATTTCAATTCATGATCGAGTTGCCAATTAATGGACTAGGTTCGTCTTTATATACAACTATATCATACAAGATAAAATACGTGGAGATACTTCAGCTTGTGATTAGAGCGAGATTTGGTTTTTATTCGCTTCTGGCAAAGTAGTTTCCTCCGTAAGCCGGTAATTTCCCCACAAACTTTCCAACCTTACCGTTCTCGTTTAAAAACATTGTTAAATAACAATAATTATATCGTAGTTTGAGATCATGAGGCGTCCTCTTTCACGCGCATCAGGCTGTTTGTTCGTCCCGACTTGAAGCAGCGTCGTAGGACCAGGTCAGGGTAGATCGAATCGAAATTCATGCTCGGGCCCTCTAATCAGCCGGCATTAGCAAGGTGCGCGTGGATCAGCACATCACGAGGTTGATTCTCCGCGATGTAGCCTCGATTCCCACGGTGGAATTAAAGATTCACGAGGAGAAAATACCCTTCGCACTTGTCATGGGAACGAGCGCCGGGTGGCTTGTCGCTCGATTTACAATTGGTTGGCTGTGCGGGGTGAGACGAGGTGTACAGCGCGCACCTCAACAGACGAGAAGGGGATTAAGCTCGCTTGCGTGAAACTTCCCCCTTCCCCCTGCTTTTCTCTTCTCTCCTTCTTTTTGTTTTTCTTTCTTTTTTTTTTTTATTATTTTTGTAACGCGTAGCCGTGCCTATCTTATTACTACTGTTCACACTTTTAAGCAAGAAACGACATATGCGGTTCTTCGAGGCTCTTACTCCATTGTATCTTGAAGAAGATGTCGGGAAGAAATTAACTTATGTCGCCAAAGTATCCTTCGATTTATAAGATATGTTTATAATGTAATTGCAATAGAAAAATTGATCTTTTTCTAACACTGAATGCCGGTGAATATAATGAAATTGTGAAGTTGGTAGTCGCAAATTTGTATCGTTAAGGGGAAAATAAAAATGATAATTGCAGGACGTAAATTCACGCTAGCGACAACCAGGAATAGAATTTAAAATTACGCGAATGCGTTAATACCGAAACTTGTCCAAGTACAACTTTTAATATTTGACACAAAAAGAATTAACGTTCTCTCCACTTCCTATTGTCACCCAGAAGAAACAGAAGTTCCCCATGTCACTGAAAAAAATTGCACAGGAAACAGGAAGTAAGAAAAAGCAAAAATCTCTGTACTCTATCGGCGATTTTCTTTCTGCAAGAACCGAACAACGCGCTCGGACACGTGCATCTTCGTACACACGTGCATGTCCACATGCATGTATCATAGAAGCGGGTGCGCATGCTCCTCGGGGAGCGTTCTACCGGGGGGGAAGTTTGGCAGTGCGCGCGAGGGCATCGGGGCAGGTGGTAGCCAGATGTCTCTCGTAAGGACTTCTACCCCGATGTCGTTGCTGCTCGCCGTTCGCTACCACGTATGTACACGCGCGTACGCGATTACTTGCACATGTATAGGTGGGATATATCTATCCGCGCACCCTATGTGCTCGGTACCGGGGAACGTGTTCGAATTGGCGCACTAATTTTTCTTTCGAACGTACGTATCTGGCACTATTTAGGGGGATGAGTTCCTTACCTCGTTTCAAGATCTATCTATGCCGCGAAAACTTGGTAAAACGGAGCATTGAAGTTTATGATGTAATAAAATAATCTTTAACTTTGGTTCTTCTTTCTGATACAAGCTGGCAGGCTGTTCGCGTTACGCCAGACGAGCTATCGTTAATCCCTACTTTCGAAACGTGATACACGCCAAGTAGTAGGGGTCGCTATTCGGGCCGACGTCACCAGTGGAACAGGTATAGGTATGCCCGTCCGATTTTTCGTTGGAACACTTTCTAATTCGATGTTACTACACGTTGATCCTCGAGTGTTTTCATTATCGTTTTTCCGATTCAGTTGGCCACGTAATCGACATTTCTCTACTTTTTTCATTTTCCATCAAACATTTTTGTCTCAATTTCTCCGACCAAGTCAGGAACGAACGAAGATTCCGAAACGCTGTTGACCTTGATCTTGACTCGTCTTCCACTTCTTTTATGCTCGCCTTCGTCCGACGCTTTTTTTTGTTTATCGTTTTATTTTTTCGTTTTATATTCATGAATCAACTGACCGCAAGTCCACCGACTAGACGTCAGAGTGCATCGTTCATTGAGTAATCCTCCTCGCAGGCGTATAATTCCGTTATGCGACGGAATTCTCGGTTGTCCACCGATTACACGGTATCTTACATTTGACTGACATTTACTGGTTTTCATGAATCATCGTGGAACTACGGTTTTGCGGTTGAAGTGGTGCGATAACCCAGATTCGCGTAACAATGTAACACGTAGCGTTGAGTGGTGTTGGAACTGAATGTAATAAACAAAATCAGAGTATCTATACGATTCGGATTAAACAAATTCCAAAGAGTACAAGTAGGATTATTATAATCATTGGCGACAACGCTCTTCTTATATTAACCTACTTCGTAGATTATGCGACTGGCCAAGAATGTGCTGAAAGGAGAAACGAAGAAACGTTGAAACGCTGGATGAGGAACGACGCGTCTAAAGGGCAATTTGTCATGGTCACCTGTCCCGTTGATGATATAGCAGCACGCTCATAGGATCATGTAAAAAAGGCGCACCGGTCCGCTTGAAAATTCCGCATATTTTACCAGGGCGTTCTCCCTTTCGTCGGTGGCTCGCTACGCGACGCGAGTGGCTTTTTAAACGCAGATATCGAGAAACGCGCATCGTGTGCTCTGCTAAGCCGCATTGCGAGGGTGTGCATCGTGGGGGTAGCAGCTGACGAGCAAGAGACCAATGGAGCTCTCGCACACCTGGTCTCTAGCTTTTGGAAATTGACGACAGAATCAATTGTGCCGAGCGGCGTAGCACGCGACCGAGCCTCGCATGATAACAGTTGCATCGACCCCTTATTCTTGACCTCTTATTCGTTACTCACGGTACTACGGTTCACCTCTTAGATAACAGTTTTTTTAATCCCTCTGTTCATTCAGTAAGTAGCTTCCAACGCTTTCTGACATCAAATTCATTTCCTTTACTTCCTCCACTACGACTATGAATATTTACCAATTTTTAATTGCGTTTTGCATTTTATTCCTGTGATGCAAGATGAAAAATATTTGCAATTACATGTAAAGGTACATGTGGAATCAATATCCTACATTGCATACGAACCTAGCATCCGGTTCAATATACATATTATTTATATATTAATAATTACCACAATACCACAATATGTTATATATATAATCTTGACTAGAAAAATGATCAGTGATTTCGAAGGGTATGTTAGGATAAAAAATTGTTTTCATAAATTTCGAAAAAGGAACGTCTTGTCTCGATTGTTAGGGTATCTCTAGCTAGATAATCATACGAACATTGACCTCGGTTAGTCGGGGTGCTCGTAACTCGCTGCGTATCTTTCACGCTGCTTTGGGCACGTCAGATGAAGCAGTTTCTTTATTTCGTCGAGCATCGATACGTTCGCTGGTCGCAACCGGGCCCTTTACCACGATACGATCTCGAAAGGATACATATATACATATATATACACGTATATACGTTAGGTGAAAAGGCGGCATGAGTCCGCCGTCTGGTTTTCCTTGCGAACCATGACCATGGGACATACAGACAGTGAACACTGTTCGAGGACGGACATCGGTTGGTACGCGAGGCGCGCAATGACCTTATTGTTGCGTGACGAGCCACAGGCGAACGGAAGGAAGAAAGGAAGGAAGGAAGGAGGAAAGAAAGAAAGAAAGAAGGAAGGAAGGACTGGTTGCCTTAGGGTCGTTCATTGTAAAGGGCAGGGGGGATAGAAGGGGGACGAAGCACGATGGCAGACAAGAAGCAAGGAAGTGGCCGAAAAGAGGGGAAAGTTTGGAACTTCGGCAGATGTCTATAGACAGACGCGGCATGCGTGGCCGCGATGGGTTCCTGTTTCCTCTGCCTTTCTCACGAGACGCTCCATTTTTGATGCGAAACGTGGTAGAACCGTGTGGCTAAAAAATAATATCGTTCGATGAATAGCTTCGTTAACCCTCTCTCTCTTCTTCGTCGCCAGGTCGTAACAATATTTATTACCCGAAATCACGGAGATTTACCTGGTTGCCTGGCAACACCGTCTGTTTGACGAATCGATCGATGTAACTACGCTCGACGTTGCCTGCTGAATCGATATTTGTCGTAGGACTGACTCAATGCCAATCAAATATTATTACACGTGGGTAGGCAACGTAACATGCGTCGCATTCTTGAAATTTCAAGTTTTTTATGTAAATCAAACGATATAATAAAAAGTAAAATTCGAGCTTTAAATAATTGGACTAAGAGGAAAGTCATTGATTTGACAACGCAAATCTTAAACCTGAAAATGAATACTAATCGTTAAGCGATGAGTGCAGACTCAGTTTTGGCGAAATAATCGTCATCGAAGTTATGCCTGTAGAAGTTACGATTGTGAATCGTGCAGCGTTCAAAGTCCTAGACAAAGGGGGCAGCTGTCGTACAGCACCTGTTTGTGTCGCCACCTTTTAAGAAAACGCTAAATGCCAAGGGCTTGTTTATTCATTTCGTCGCGCGATTGGCGGCAGCACTTTCTTCTTGGCGAGATTGTACTAAGCGAGGTTGGAAATTTCGACCGGACGTCCTCGACCTCTGACAGCAATTTCGCATGCTAATTCAGAGAGAAGAGGAAGCTTTGCAGCCGATACGTGTTCAATTTACGGGACGCTATAAGTTTGAACGAAACCCAAACTACGGGAGTAGAAGTAGATTCTGGACTTTCTTTTCTTGTGACACTTATCCTTATCTTTTAGTTGCACTCTCCTTTGCGTTCTACCCTTTAGAATGTTTTCAGTAATATCATTCTCTCTTCTTTATCATTTACATTTTGTACGAAATTGCCACCTTAAAATTAATAAAAAATAAATTAATTAATTAATGATCCATTCCCGGTCTAGTTATTTCGATTGTCCCTCCTTCCACCACGACTGTCACGCGCGTTGGTTATAATTCTAACGATTTTATCAGTTGTTCTACGCTTGTCCACGTGCCTTTCTTCGTCTTATCGTTTTCGTATCTCCCTTTAGCTTTCCCGCCTGCTTCCGTTTCCTTCGTTTACTAATCATCGTTTTACCAAGACTGTACAATCCAAATTACACAAGGAAGGCGAAACGAGGAGAGACAGTTCCACGATTAGAGAACGCTAATCACGGAAAAATATTATCATTAAATTTTCAATTATTTTTCCCTCTATATCAGGCATACTCTATGACCGATGCTTTACGACCCGAATTAATTTGATCGTATCTCGGAAGATGATTGATCTCGTCCCGTCTAACTTTTCGCAATCGTCGTCAATAAAACGTTAGATGTATGGACGCTATAAATATTCATGGGTCGGGTAACGGAAATTTCAATAATTTATTCGCGAGACGGGAGAAGAGAGACCACCCCACCGCGCCCAGGGTTAACAAATATCGCGGTACACAGCGCTGATTCTCTCAATCCGCACGCTCTCCCGGCTCTATCGTGCCACGGCACGTATGTGTACCATGTGTATACATACACGTACATCGTGCTCACATATTTTCGCGGATCGTGAGAATGCTGGAGGAAGTCCTGCGTTCGTCCACGTGCCTCGGGATTTAAATTCAAGGATGACCGCGACCGTTAGAACTTCCACGAAGGCAAAAGCCTTTACGTAACGCGTGAAAGAAGAAAAAAAAAACACGAATAGTCGTTGATCGTCTTCGAGGCATCTATTTGCGATTCCCAGGGCTATTTCTGTCTTCTTTTTTCACGTATCACGACTAAGTAGGTGAAGAGAAAGAAAGAGAGGGGAGAGAGATGGTCGCGCGAAAGCTGAATGGAGAAACATGTGATGAACCCTTTTCATAACAGCTTGTTATCTATTTCTTACCAATTTCATTTCCCCAGTTGTTCTCCATAACAGTCTGTTCTGCAACTAAATCAAGGCAATAGTGACAAATTATAAGTGCAGTTGTTAATTGCAAGTATTTTCATTGTTGTTATATAGAAACATTCCGTTTGTCCATGACGCGGTGAGTCACATGTGACGAAAAGCATCACGTGCGCGTGGCCCGCGTCGTCTCGTCCATTCTCACTTTCAAAATTTGAATGGAGCCGGTCAAATGTTGTACAGAGATCGAGGGTATTCCGCGCACGTTCTGCCTCCACTTTGGACTCTCGTCTGGTCATACAAATTAGAAAGTGAAAAGGGAGATGCGCAAAAATGCGACTCGTGCATTCCATTCTGGGCGCTATCAAGATTTTTACAATTTTTCTGCTGCACTCCAGAAAACAGCCGTCGTTTATTTGTTTCGTAAAATTTTTTTAGCGCACGAGCAGTAACGATATTAAATCATATTTTAAATGAACATAAAACGGCAAGTAGTTCTCATTCTATTTAAAAAAATTGAGCTATTCTTTTTCTATCCTATTTACAAGGATTGTGAATCTACTTTTATTGTAGATACAAGAAACGATATATATATAAATTTTTCTTAACCCATTTATAAATGGATTTTGTCCAGACATTTTTTAAACGAAAAACGTGCGCACGTTTAACGTGGTTAATCAATGAACCAGAGTTCATTGCACGGATTAGCCGGCAAATCACGCGTAGCTATTATTGATTTGCATGGTATCACGAATTTCGCGACGTTCACTTTCTTCCTTGTAGCCAGTGTACAGGAGGCGCATTCCATTTGAGCGGCACTCCCTTTTCGGTTCCTAGCATTCCCTTGCAACCCAGCACTTCATAACGCATGCCCGTCTTGTCCACAGCCGGGAACGTAAACACATGTGCACCTGCGGAAACTGAAATTTATTCGAGCGACGAAGTTTGCATTACCCGGCTTCTCACCAATTAGAAGCACGATTGCAGGACGTACCGATTCGCGTTTTATAGAAGTTTCTTCTCACCGATGTGAAACAGCTGCGAAGATGGGAACGCGTGTTTCCTGTGTGGCACGGTTGCCACGTGCGCGACTAAGTAAATACACGAATGTTCAGTGGCGTTAAGCCGCGAAAGGCGGAAAAAGAACTCGAGGCGATCAAGCTTAGAATTTCTAGTCGAGATTTCACCGGTCCTTGAATGTGTGTTTAATAGGCGAAAGGTGTTTTAGCTAATTAATGCAGCACTACATCTTCGTTGTCGTTTATAAATATAAACAACGGACCGAATTTGTAATGATAGTGCATAAATATTATTGGGATGTATCATGGAAATTGGTAATTCGAAAGAAAACACCAGCGCAATTTGTGATTCTCATTTCATATTATTTAAAGTCTTTTCACCCTCGGATTCTTCCCCCTCGCACGTTCTCTCTCTCTCTCTCTCTCTCTCTCGCGCGCGCGCGCGCGTCAGCTCAACAGCTGCATCCACAGGGAGAGGAAGGTGGCCCTATGATGCCTGTATATACTTATACACGGGACTGTGTGTCTCATAATGAAGTACAATGGGAGGTTATGGAACGATAGCGCTTATAGGATACCACGAGTACTTGTACAAGCGACGTACAAGCATATGCGAAACGCAGATGGCTGGTGAACCTTATCGTTACCATTATTTTCCGCCCCCGTCCTTACAGAGAAACTCTTAGCCGCCATGTTCTTTCTCGGTTGATCTAGAGCCGAATGAAATCGACGATAGAGCCATTACGGGTCTGGTTTCAATTAATCAGGCACAGTTGATCAAGGATTCAACGGTAACTACTAATTTCCGGTGTTCAAATCCTGTTTCGAGCGTATCCATGTTGTTCAACTTGGTTGTACGCCGTTTAACCGATAATTATTTAATGTCATGGAGTTTCCATTAATTAACATATTCGTTGTTTTAATCGAACTTTGAAAGACAGTTTTCAAGTTGCTCTTAATTTACTTCTTTCATTATTTCTTCTTTTATTACATCTTTTGCTTTACAGTAGACTGTCTTATAACATGATTAATACCCTATGCGTTCTACGGGTTTACGTTATAGAACTGTGCTGTGCAGCAGAGTTTCTTAAACTCTGGCAAACTTTTTCTTATGTCTTAAAATGAAAAATTAAAATTGATGGCCCAAAACTGGAAACGAATATGTGCTTGCAATGCTTATGGGGTCCCACAATAAATTTTCGTAAATATTTTAGGCTCTCCGCACTATAAAGTTCAAGAAACCCTGTTGTTATGTCAGAAAAAAAGTAGTCGCAATATTTTCGACGCGTTATGAAAATTCGTATTGTACGAACTCGCGTTATATGAGAGTTCATTGTACTTTCATTAGTATCACATTCACTATGGAAATATCAGATATGATCGTTTTCTCACACAGAAACGCGATAGTAGATATGCTCGCGTCATTTCAACAGTTTGATACAATGTAATTGTGTCAAAACGGTGTTCAACGTGAAATTGTACACGTTCGTACTCAGTTTTCGTACCGAGGCGCCATAGTGGCGTCTTTATGGCATGGTTTGCGGCAGGACTAAAGGGTTAAACGAGAGCGCGTTTAGCGTAGCCTCACACGATGTATGCAGCGGAAACGCGGCCGTAGCCTGACTGAATCAGTAAACATAAGAAGCTCCGACGACCGTTAAGTTTCATTTCTCAGTGTGACGAAATGTGTATGCATCGTCCGCGAGCATGCACGTATACGCTTCATCTCGAGCTGACTGGCTGTCGTCGCGAAATTACGTCATCTTGCGAACATAGACTCCACAGCGCTTGGAATGTAAATACGTTACGACGACATACGCGAGCCTTAGCCCGTTCGCTAATTGCACTTGACGATGGATTATTGTGTAACACGATCCACGCTCCCTTTTACGCGAATATGAAGCTTTTTTCGTTCACGTTTCTAACCATCCTCTAAAAGTTACTCCAACATTTCTACTCGTTTTCTTCTCGAAAGAGGCGGGTAAATTTTATGCATACTTGGGGGATTAATTTGAGATCAGAGAAAGTTTGAAACGTGGTTTTTCTTCTCGCGTTTCTTTTGTTTCTCGACATAAAAAATTCAAAAAATAAAATTGTCAACTAAAGGCATTTTTTAACTTTGAAACGAAATACTATTGGATTCAGGAGCTGAGGAACATCCTGTTGGAAGTAGAAGTTAGGACAGACTATTTTGATTGGCAGAATTACTACGGATGACCTTCTCTGAGAGGGCCTTTAAACGCTCTGTAAAGTGCTTATATTCGTTGTACAAGATACTTCCGGTCCAGAGCGATAAACTTGGAGAACCACGGGAGACAAACATAAAAAGGATACATTTTAAATATATAAAATGTACCAAAAAAAACCAAGAAGTAAGAAAATTATAAATATAAAACATTTCACGAGTACAGACATGTAAGGGAACAATTCTGCAGAATTTAAAATCTTGCAAAGTCTAGATATCGAATTTGCCACTAAAAGATCACTCAAGTTTAGATAAAAAGGATGCACCTTCCTTAAAATTGAACCGAGATCTTATTGCACAGAAAAGCGATCGAAAAAAAAGGACGGGTGGAGGTGGGGGTTGAAATGAATAACGATCGTTCGCAGAGGAAGTGGACAGGAAATCCTTGAAAACGAAGAAAGAACAAGCCACTTGTAACCGCAAAAACTGACATTGGCCAGACTGTGGTCAAGATTGCCTCTTAGCCGGCGTTTCGGGCAAGGGTGAAGGAACAAAGGGTGGTGGCGAGCGCGCGATAGTTCCTTCGACAAAGGAGAGGAAGGAACGCGCAGGACGGATGGTCAGCCATCCGTGATTTCCCGTCTTCGCCTTTGTACCGACAGAGAAAAAAAAATTAGCTATATCCGTTACACGTTCGCGCTTTTGATCCTCTCGCGAATTTTGGCAACCGTCTTGAAGCGCACTTTGATCCAGATTTAATGGTGTATCTTGTGTGAATATCTTGCGTTATTAACGTGAACGTTTTCGCAGATGCGAAATGCTTCCTTGATATTATTTTCCTATCAGAATATTTATAATTGTTTACGAACAACTTAACGTTTATAAGGTCGAATTAATTACGAATCGATTATTGCAATATGATTTGTCATTTTTATTCGATCTTTAACCAGTTAATTGTTTTAGACGAGTATACTCGTAATGAAGAAAAATGCAAAATTCTGTGCCATGACGAGTATATTCGTCGTGTGTAAAAAGCAATAATAATTTGCAGTTTAAATTGCAGTTTTAGTGAAAACTAAAAATATATCCGTAAAGTTCAAGGTGTTTGAGGTATTTTGCGGCAAAGTCGGAATAAAAGGAACAAATAGAAGTTTATAAATAGTTATTATAAAAAATTGATGTGCGCGAAGGTGTGTAGATTGTTTTAAAAATAATATTTAGAAGAAATCACGATATTGGTGTTCAACTTACTAAGTTCCATTATGCATTGTATTCACTAACAGCAAATTAAATTAAAAAATTAATTTTTCATATTTTTTTGTTCATATGCAAAATATTTATGTTAATTTAAGTAAATAAATAAATGTGAGTAATGAAATAAAAAAATAAAAGTCATCTCATTACAACCTGATTCCATGTTACACGTACTCTATGTTTGACGAGTATACTCGATGTCCCTTAATTTGTGCGACGCAAGTTACGTATACGTTGTCCAAAGAGTTAACTGATTAATATAGATCATTAAAGTATTAACATAAAATTGAAATATCGCTGATCTATACCCAATTGTATTCAAATCCGACGACTCGTTCGTTTAATGATTATTGGAACGAATTATTGGAAGACAATATTCTCTTTGTCTTTTATAGATCGCGGTCTGGGTACGATTCTAGTAGCGGCGGAGAATCTGACAACGAATACAGTGCCACCGTCTGTCGTGGGGCAACTAATCAATCCCAGAATCCGGCCACGACAAATGCAAACGCTCATGGGCAGGGAAAGCATATAAACAAAGGAAGGTGGACCAAAGAGGAGGTAATTGACCGGAAGCTTCACATCTGACATTCACTCTAAACCAATCAAACTTGAACGTTCAATATTCTACAAACTATTAAAACCCATGTATCGTCAAATTGTTTCTAAAATTTACCCATCACTTGGACACATCATTTTTCAACAGTAATATTATCCAAATTCTATTTATACAACATTAATATATTAATCGCTATATATCTCAATAACATATGTGCTTGATAGATATTAGCAACAAATTAATTAACGTTATCATTTAAACTTCCTTTTATATTTCCCAAAATTTGTTTCAAAAGATATACACGAATCGAGAGTTCACGGTCAGGATGATAAGAACAGTGTTACGACGACATCTCTCGTGGCCCTTTTCTTCTACGGCTCAGCTCGATATTGCAGAGGGAATGGCACACGTGATCGCGTCATCATACCGTGACTTTGATCGCATGTAACGCAAAAGGGGAAGGGCACAATGAGCGTAGACCTCGAAAAAAAGGTCCACCCTTCGTACCTTCTGCAACGAGTTACGGCGTCCGCGGGCAGATGCCCTCGACCACCCCATAGTCGTACGCGCGGCCATAGAATACGGGCCGCGCCGTATGGTTTCCCGTGGGAAACATCAGAGAAACCTATCGATCCTAAACATTCGCCGTGCGACCTTTTCCTCTTACTTCCCCCCTTCCTCCTCTTAGTTTATTCTAATGCGACGATCAAACAAATTTTCTTTTACCATTTGTTTGAAAATTACGACGCTTACGTCGCACCTCTAACATTGAGTCGCAATTCCTATTTTATTAATATTGGAAACAACTAGATTGCTGTGTCGTGTCTAAGTTGAATTGATTAGTAGTATAGAAGCGATCTCTATCTTTACGTATTATCTGTAATTTTATATCGTAAAGAAAAAAACGAAGAACAAAAATTAATTAGTAAAAGTATTAGGTTGATGCAAAGGTAATGTTGGTTTTTGTATGGTTGAACTTTATTTTTGAAATTTTAATAAATTTTCGAATAAATATTGTCAATATATATATGTCATTTTAAAGCTTAGAATTTGCTCTTTATTTTGATTACAAATATTATACGATCGAGCTTAATTATAGCTAGATTTTGATCATTATAAACGCGTTTCAATGACAACGCGACAAAAGCTGCACAACCTGGGCTATGAAACTCTGGACCATCCACCAAACTCACCCAACCTCTTGCCCACCGAATACCATTTTTTCCAAACATCTCGAGAACCTCTCGCGCGAGGAATGCTTGAAAAAACCAAGACGATACTAAAAAACGCATTCAACGCTTTCGTCGCCTCCAGAACCCCGAAATTTTACGCTATTCGCATAAATAAATTTGTATCTCGTTGGCAACGTTCTATTGATTTTAATGGTTCTTATTTTGATTAATAAAATCTATTGAAAAGAAAGTTACGGTCGTTTAAAATTGAAAGCTAAAAACCAACATTCCTTTTGCATCAATCTAGTAAATTAAAATATAAATTATTTCAATCCATATACATAACGTTTCACATCGTTGATGCAATTAATAAAAGTTCTCTCGAATACTTGAACCGGAAGCGAGCTCGTTGTTCACGTCAACCCGTGTCGAATGTTAACCCGAATTTCGCGCAGCATCTCTCTTGAAACCGATCGATCGATGCTCGTCGTTGGTCTCCTTCGAACGCACTTGTTTTCGAACGGGACCAGACTTTATCTGAGTTCTTGTTCTCTCACATTGCGCTCTCGATGCTACAAGACACATTATCGCGACAGCTTTCCCCTCCTGCGCCACGTTTCCGTGTAACACGCGTATATAATGTATTTTTTCGCTCCGACGAATTCCAGGACGCTCTGCTGAAGCAGCTAGTGAGCAGCGCCGAGCAACTCGGGACAGGGCTTCGATGGGACGCGATAGCTGGCCACTTCCCAGATAGAAGCGACGTCCAATGTCAACAGAGATGGGCGAAGGTCGTAAATCCGGAATTAGTCAAGGGACCATGGACGAAAGAGGTAATTAATCGAGTGAAACACTTTCAAATATGCGAGAACTTTCTTGAAGCTTCGAATTTTAATTAAACTTCTCAACTGAATGATCGTTTCGTTGCGACTTAAGTACGATAGAGTTACAGTATGCAATTAAAGAGAAACAATCCAATTTTCAATGTGGATAATGAATCGATCCGTGTCGAACGAAAGTTCGTAAAGTTCCGTTACACCCACTTCATCAACCTGACCAAAGCACGTCGCATTTTTGGCAAGGGACACTTGAAGGAAAGGTTGTATAACGGTTCTTCAACTTTCCCTGTGAACCAAGAACCGTCTCCACTTACTTAACTTATTCAAACGTACATCTAATACGTTATCCTAAATTTGATCGTGTATCAAGCACAAAAGTACAGATCTTGTATCCAGTTTAACCTACTTAAATACAATAGTTTCAGCTATTTAGATCGCTCACTTCAATCCTCAACAAAATCGTCGTCCGATTACCGTCTAGCTGAAAGAAATCAAGCGATAAAACAAGGAAAATAGAAACAATCGATTCTGTCAAACTTTGATGCTGAACAGGAAAGATAAAAGGAATACCCTTATTTAGTTCCTGTTACCGTCAGATGCCACCAGTGATCGCTGTACACGATTATTACAGTGCCATCCATAACAACACTCTAATCAAATTCAGTCTACCATCGCGATGCGATCTGCCGTAGCAATATATTCGACTCGAATACGATCTTTGTTAAGAACGATCCTTTCTGTAAAAAAGTAAGAGACGAGAGTTTCCGAAGGCTCGTCGAAAGCTCGAAGGCTCGAATTGATAACGGCACGGCCCTGCTGCACCGCGTACGCCTACACGTAGGCGCGCGACTCTCCTTCTCTCCCGTCTGTCCGCCAACGGTTGCCCCCACGGTGGTGTATGCAACAAGAAAAAGAGCCGCGAGAGGTCCGCGGAGATGTTGCGTCGTCGTCGTGCCAATGCACTTGGCAACAGCCAAGGGCAAGTAAAGCCTGCGAACACCGCGTACACGCGGTCATGGAGGACCACGTTCGTGTGCACCTGATTCTTGCTGGTATGCCTTGCCCCACCCTCTGCCCCTCTGTCCTTTCCTCTCCCTCTATGCACGGCGATCATCTCCGCGTGTGTCGTCCCTCGACTCCTTCCTCGAGACCTACCGCCACGTTCCCTGCCTCCCGTCGGCTCCTCTTCCTCGCCTTCGAGAAATGACTCGCTGGTCCCTCGACTTTCCTTCCGGTGAGAAATCTTGCCTTCGACTGAGCGAGAGTCGTACGAGAGGTTCATGAAGTAGAGGATCGACGTTTTTCCTCCTTAGAGATTAATTACCTGACGAGAGAATATTTAGTTGATCGGTACGAGTTCTTTTTTTTTTCTTTCGGAGGTTTGTTTTGGTTTCTTGCCTCATCGTGCTGGCTGATTGAATGTAGGTCGCGCAAACTTTGCTGCAAGGTCGTCAGCCCTATCTCCGTGTCGAGGAATCTGGATTGTTGACACGTAGATTTGGCGAAGCTTCGAGGCGATATCGAGGGAGATCGATAAGGGATTGAAGTGTGTTTAATTTGGTTAATTTAAGGCAGAGCAGACTATTTGAACGCGTATTAAATTAGAATGTCACCTATCGCTGACTTATCCATAATACAATTGTAGGAAATATATTGAAGTAATGAACTGAACGATGATTAAGTAGAATTAGTGAAATGTACGATATGTAGTAGAATAAGCATTAACGTTTCTCGAGTAGTTGAAATTATATGTACTTGAAACATTTCGAATACTAATTATTGGTAATAATTAACGTTCACAGGAGGACGAAAAAGTAGTGGAATTAGTGGAACGGTACGGGCCGAAGAAATGGACGTTAATCGCGCGGCATCTTAAGGGTCGTATTGGTAAACAGTGTCGGGAACGATGGCACAACCACCTGAACCCGGGGATCAAGAAAACCGCGTGGACAGAGGCGGAGGATAGGATCATCGTGGAAGCGCACCGCAGGGTGGGCAACCAGTGGGCGAAGATAGCAAAGTTACTGCCGGGTCGGACGGATAATGCGATCAAGAATCATTGGAACAGCACTATGAGGAGGAAGTACGAGCCTGAGGAGGGCAGATCATCCGTCACTGGCACAAGAGGTTCCCATCGATTCCGATCAGTTTCTTTCTTAATCCTTTGCGTTGATAGATTCTCTAAAATTGAACGTTAATTGTATACTTTGAAGAAATTTACTGAAATTAGGGTTGATCGCTTTCATTTTTGAATGATTGTTAGTGATCAAAAGTGAAAGTGTTATTGAAAGTCTGGACATTATAATATCACAAAGATTTTAATGTTATAGTAAAAGTAATTTTTTTTAATAGGACGAGGTAGACGAAAAGCTGCAGAATCGTCGGTGTTGTCTAAGGACAGTCTGTGTACGGAAGAAGATATGTCGGGTCAAAGTCGTCTAAAGTCAGCGTCGACGAGCAACGACAACGCTTCAACTGTGCAACAGAATAGTTCGAGCATCGATCAAGTAGACTGGGTTAGGGTATGGGACAATCAGCAGAATAGTCAGACTTATCAGGCCCTTCTGGATCTAAATGAACGCACGCACGGCAACGAATCTCGGTTAAACTCCCCATCGAAAAAGGACAGCTCCAGAGTGAAGACTGAGCAATTGTCACCCTTCACTAAGTACGTTATCGTAACATCAAGTAAGAAAAAAAAAGAAAGAGCAAGAAATGTTTCAGGGGGAAGCTGTAAACGAATACTCATGCGTGTATCCTCTGTCCTTTACAGATATTTCGATTTACAAATACAAGGTGAAGCTACCACTTCGAAAAACTCGGAGATTAGATTAATGCCCATGCCAGATCTGGAAGAGATATCAGGCGCCATAACGGAAAAAGAAAGGAGCAGTCCGCCGCCGATTTTGCGTCGACGTAAGAACAATCATGCCCTTCAACAGAGGACAGAAACCCCTGACAGCGGCAGTCAGTCTGATTACTTGACAATCAGCCAGCAACAGGAGCAGACTGACGACACCACCCCATCCACGCCTATTAAACAACTGCCATTCAGTCCGTCACAGTTCTTGAACAGTCTGAGCCCTGACACTTCTTCCTGGCCACGGGCGAGCACTCCCAATGGTAACAGCCCTGGTCCACTTACCACACCCCAGCCCACTGGTCTTCGTAGAAATCAGAATGGTACATTTACTTGTCTTTTCTTCTTTTTCCATTTTATGGTAAGTCGTGCAAAGTTTTTTTGCACTTTGCACTCGAACAGTTACTGTGAAATTTCTGTACGGATGACACTCGACTGTCTAGTCGTTCTGAAAATGAAATAATTACTAATGGACATTGGCATACATTGGCATTATCTCGGGTTAAATGGAATGCATTAATTGAAACGTAATACTATGCGATAATGATGTTGTTATGTTTGTACTATTACAGATGGCAATACGCCAAGGACGCCAACGCCGTTCAAAAACGCATTAGCAGAGTTAGAACGGCGTAGCGGCGGGACTACTCAGTTACCTGCTACCCCGAGTCGTCTGGACGCTCTAACCGAAATCATCAAACAGGAAACTGATCGTGAAAGTCTAGCAGGAACCAGTGCTATTCTTCAGGATTCCGGTTACGGTACGATCAGGCGGCGGGGTAAGGAGAACAGTGCTCCTGGTGGGAAGAGAGCACGGAAGGCTCTCTGTCAAGCATGGGCGAACTCTTCTCAGGACAATTCTGAAATGAGTTTCGTTGTGGAAACGCCCGTAAGTTGAACGTTAAGATTTCAGAATGACCTGGAAGCTAAACTCATCGATTCGTTAAAAATTGTTCGTTTCGTTTCTCTAGTTAATAATTACAAGCGTTAATAATTAACGATGATCAGTTTTGTATCAAAATTGATAGGAATTTGCAGAAATCAAGAATGGTCAGCTTGGCTTCTGAGTGATACTTTCATTTCTTTCGTTTTACACGCGATAAAATGAAAGAAACCTGTCATAATCGATTAATTTAATCTCGTTTATATTGCAGAGTAAAAGTTTGGACACGTCGGTGTTGTTTTCGCCGGCATCCATGGCACTGGAGGATAATTTCTTAACAGCAGGGACTAGTCCCGTGAAGGTAGAGAACCACGTCCATAATCAAACACAGATTCAAACTCAACCAGCCCTGTCCTGGTATTATTCCCGTACCAATCGCCTCTAGACACGCTAGCCGGCCTTTTTTTTCTTCTAGACTTTCTTCTTCTTTAACACATTTCGTCTCTTCTTCTCTTTTCTCGTTTAGTGTATTTTAATTAACGTTTTGCCTGTCTCTCTCGGTTAATGTTACACACGCCTTGTCGCTTCCTTTTTCTTCCTCTTCTCTCCTTTTTAATTTATGACTAAATGTTAAAACACCAAGGCGAGCGAATAATTATTTAACATCGTATTACGATCCGCCATCATCATCATCATCATCGTCATCATCATCATCATCATCATCATCATCATCATCATCATCGCCATCATCGTCATCATCATCATCACCACCTGCATCTTCAATATCCATTATCGATTTCTTTTCGTCGCCCTGGTATCGTCAAATCCAAAGATTATTAGCGTTTCTTGTTTCTATAGGTCTTAGGTATATATATAATTTACTAAGTAACATGACTAACATTAACAACGGCGTAAAGTATCGGTTTGTTTTATTTATATTAGTTAACTTATTTTTTTTCTTTTTAACGGCGCATACGTCTCTCCCTGTTAAATTATTTATGTGTACGTATTCACGTTCTATTATACGTTCGAGGAAGGGAAACTTTTTATAATAATGAACTAACGAACGAGACGTTTCGTACCTATTTTTTTTTATCGATTAAATCGTGGAGAAATGTGTATGGTTTCGTCAAATGAGCCAATACAGCGAGGTACTTAACTTATTATTTTATTGCGTGTATTACAATGTTTATTTTGGATCGGCGTTCGGTTGTTCGTCATTTTGTCTAGATCAGAAACATTCGTACTCCTCGATTACGAACGAAAACTAACGACAAAGCATTCCGTCTTGTTTCGTTTTTGTTTGCTTCATTTTCTTTGCTTACGATTTATTTTACATTGAGAATCATGCAGTAGATTCGTTACATTGTCTTTTTTTTTTTTTTTTTTTGTTGATCTTTATTCGTGTAAATTATTCGTGTATGTACATACGTGTGGTATTTCGTGGACGAAGTGAACTGGAAGCACTTATCCCGGTGAATATTTATTATTTATTGTTCTAAGACAAAAATATTAAGTAAAACGGATTAATAATTTATATATCGGTCAAGTTAATTTATTATTTATTACTATGAAAGAACAGAGATATCATGATATACGATAAGAGAAATATTAACGAGAGGAATTAATATAACAGTTATTTGTAACGCTATTCATACACTTTATCCGAAAATATCTGGTAGATAATCGTAAGAACGATCCTGTGCACAGCAGGTTAAACACGTGTACGTAAATTTCCAATAAAGTATTAATATTTACAAATATTCTAGGGATCGTTTAATTTAATATTTAATTAGAGAACAGCATGGAACTATACTGAAGTGTTTGCAGTTTCACTTTCGTCTCCATGTTCATTAACGTATTAATATTAAACCGAAGAAATAGATCACCGGTGATCTACGCGGGCATGAATCGCGTTATGTAGCAATTATTGTGTCTACGTTTTGAATTGTATATTTTCGTGACTTCGTCGTCCTTCAATCGATCCCCGAATCTTATTCCGGATAATTATATGTAATATATATATATATATATACATATAGATAGACAGATAGATAGATGGCGTCTATTTATTATTATATTAATATATATACATATTATATATATATATAGATTTTTTTTTATTTCTTTGGTAATAACGTCGAGTTGCCGCATGTTTACAACTAATTCGAACGTAATACGCCTTTATACAGGCCTGGCCTAGCGTACCAAAGTATCATCCCCCCCCCCGTCCTGCACTCTTCATCCCATCCCGAGTATTGACATGTCCAAAGAACCCAATTTTTGTGCGGCGGCTCTCAAGTGGTCGCGAGATGCATCACCTCGAAATCGATTCGCACAACGATGCAAAAAAGAAAAAAGGAAAATACGAAATGAAAACAGAATACAAAAGGCCTAGTCACTCTACGGTGGAACGTGGTGGTAGTTCACTTAAAGCGTGCGTGCGTGAAGTGTCCCAGTAAAGAAATGAAAGACCCGCGCGTAAAGAGGACGAGCTGACGTTCAGTTCCATGATCTATCGAGTAAGCTCCCCGTAACCTCTCTTTCTCTTTCTAATTACATCCTCTCTGACTCCCCTTCTCTTTCTTCATTTCGTGACTTTTTTTAAGCATTCGATATATACACGGTATATTGACGCTACTAATTTTATTATTGTTCTCGCTAGTCACGTACCTTCTCTTTCTGAAAAAAAAAAACACAAGAAAAAAAGGAATAGTGCCCCCAAAAACGGGCATTATTTAAAATGCGTTCTTTTTAATTGCCGGCTGTAGCTAGTGTGTCTATCCTTTCCAGACTTCCCACGACTTTGTGTCCGTACAACGGACGCCTAGCGCCAAGAGGGCGATCAAGTTCGACGCGTTCGACAGTCCCTGTTGTATCCTCAGCCCTCTACCGCTCAGGCCGCTCAAACGTGCCAAGGTGAGTTCTTCTTTTTCAGTTTAAAATCGTTTCGTTGTATTTATCCCTCCTTAGATCCCCCCTTTCACCCTGTCTACGATGCAGTTGTAGCGTTAGAGATCCGATATTCCCGTCTCGGATTTCCATTCGCCCCCACGGTGTTTTCCTTTCAGAGTCTCGAGAGGCATCTGTCGCGATAGTATTTCGCGGCAATCTAGACCTTTTCTTTTTCTAATATTAAATAACTCTTGCAACGTTAATTCTTCGATACAATTTTTTTAATTTTTCGGTGGATCATTTTAAAGATTCAACAAAAGTTCTGTCTACAATTTATGTTCAAAAGCACCGTCGCGAAAACTCGTAACGCGTTGTCGCAAATATAATCGCCCTGTATAAATACATGTAATAAGAAATAACGATATCAGCGGCTAGACCGAGGATTTCTATAGCTTGTTACTGTAAACTTGCGTTGATTTTTCAGCTACAGTTGGAGGCACAATGGATAACGGTGGCTTGCGGGCGCACGCGAGATCAGCTTGAAATGACGCGGGCCGCCCGACGATTTCTCAGCAGCCATGGATATCTCCCGTTGCGTCCTCGTTCTCTGAACTTTTGAGAAGCTCTCTCTACGTAGCCGTAGCCGGGGCTTGGTCGCACTTGGTGGTACAAAAAAAACGCGACGTTTAACTAGTCGTAATTAAATCTATGCGGCGCTTCCGTTTAAGGAATATGGCCTTTTCTTCTAACGAATCTATCGTACGCGATAAGGAAAAAAAGATGAACGAAATGGGAGGGTGAAAAAGAAGAAGAAGAGAGAAATAAATATATTAGGCAATTTTACAAGCCGAGTACGAATGTGTTTGTATACCTTGGATGATCTGTACGAGTAACGTGACCGCGGATATTGTGTCAGGGTGTTACAAATGGCAACCGGAGGAATTGCGTCTTGATAGGAGAAGAACTGTGCCGCGCTTTACGCGGATACACACTTCCTTCCTGGGTTTAGATTGTTATTCAGACACGATTAAGCCGCAGAAATGAGAAAAAGTTATTTTTTTATGGGTGATAACAGGTTACTACCATAGTCGCAAGTCTAATTAATGAATAGAAGGTGTAAAACATTGCTTGTTATCTGTTGTGGACACGTACAAATCGTAATACGTTTATTTTCCTTTTTTTTTTCTTTTGTTTCTTAAGGGACAGCAGAAGCAAGCTTTGTTTGTATCGCGAAGAAATTCTCGCATGTAGATCACGCGGTTACTCACAATTTACTTTGCATTTGAAGTATAAAAGAATGTCCTGTTGCACAAAGGTAATAGCCTGTTATCACGTCGCACGAAAAGATAAAAGAATAAAATAATAGCCGGTTTATTTGATACAATAATATATATATAAATACATATAGATGTATATATATATATATATATAAAACAGAAAGCATTTTATTGCGGCCGTTATGTACAAAGAGCCTTTGTAACTGGTATTTAATTTACAACTGAATAATAAAGACGTGACTGATAATCACACTAAAAAAATCATTGATTGGTAATGTTTGCTTTTAAATCCATTATATACCGCGCGTTGCGTTATCACGGGTCTGAAATATTTTACAGACTTCCCGCTTTATTATGTCCATCAGCCAAAATAAAACGTGCTAATACATTCTAAATAATGACGATAATTTAATACTTCGACGTACACACGCGTAATGTATCCTATTTTCACAAAACTTGGAATGCCATGGAATGAATAAGAGGTAAGTGCTTATCTGTCAGTCAGCCAGACACGCGTATTGCTCATCAAACGATTGCGTGGAAGTAGAGAAAGAAAAAAAAACATCTCACGATCGTAGCGATGTGTATCGAGTGTGGCCAACCAATTCAACTTCGTTTCATTTTGAGCTTCAAGTATGATACTCTAAGCCTAGTCTACACCTACATACATACTTTTGCCCGCAGCACAGAAACAAATGCGAAAGAATCCGTTTAAAACATTTTGAACAAACGTTCCTGCGTTATTTCGTTTCCATTGAATCGGTTTTCAAAGTACTTTTGCACCACCTTCAAAAATCTTGCGCACCCGCCGATAATTTTTCTTACTTAACTATTAAAATCTAAAGCGTAGACTCCCACAGCTGATTTACTTAGCGGAACTTAAAACATTAGACGAAGCGCGAGTAGCTGTCCACGTACATTTGTTTTTATATGCAGGCAAATGCAATTCGTTTTGTACACACGTTGAGAAATGTTCGACGGTGTTTGTATGTAGGCGAGGACGCGCGTCTCGTACTGTATATCGAGAATCAGATTACAGTTTATCTACAGACAAAACGATACATAAAGTTCATTTAGCAGTACAAATTGAATACGACGTGATAGTTATATTCGTGAGCGATACGATGAGCGTCGAATGTAATTATTCTAAGGCTCCTTCTATACACGCGTTTTCCATCGAATCTACCGAATATCATACAGAATTTAGAGTTCCCGATAGAAACGCGAGAACGAATCGAAAGATTACGTTACAGTATCTACATATTAAATGCGAAAGTGTCAGTTAGACTGTGTTCACTATGGTCTGACCTTCGTAACTAATTATACTACATTTTTTTATGGTCCAACCATATTCCTTCCACTTACTTTAACATTAATAATTAGTAATGTCTACTTTCTTAGCCGCTTAACTAGTTAATTAATTTCAAAATGAAATACTGCTTCCAGCTCGTTGAAAACTATGCTGGACGTTCGTTCTTTTAGATACAATAAACGGAATGAATTGAAATTAACACCAAATTTAGAAGGAAATGAAAATTCTGTTGCAGAGCAAACAAGGTGAATCGCTTCGCTGTATTCGCTCGAGATGAGTTAAACACATTGGTCTGACTTAATAAAATTAAATATCGATCTATGCGCGGCATCTTCTCGGAGGAAAAGAATTTCAAAATGCGAATCTTTCCGCTCTGACAAGTATATACATACATCGTGTCCCGATACTAAATAAACAAAATTTAAAGAACGACTCTTGACGTGATTTTAAACAATCTATCTTACGTAATTTTTGTTCACCAATTGTTAGCGATAAATTTTCATGAATAATTCGTTAATCGAGCTAAAAAGTCTCCACGAAGCAAGAAGTTGCTTAAAATTAACTCAAGAATCACCCTTTCGACTGGCTATCGAATATTGCGACCATCCTGTATGGTATCTACCTTCGCTATTGCGCATGAATTATGCCGGACACTTATTAATCGCCGATAAGACTATAAATCTACGTAACATGTACGTGTATCGTATCGAATCTTTAAAGTACAAATTCCTCCTTTATCGATCACGACGCCCATTAATCCGAAACGCGTGCACTAAAAGAGGCCTAATTATATCCGCGCGGAACATTACGAAGTATACAATTATACGTTGATACGCTTTCATTTTAGTTCACAGCAACACGGTGGTAATGCCCGATAAAAATTCGATAGGTGAATGTCGAAGCCTGGAAAATATCTCGCTGATCGTTTCGAAGACTTAACGATACGAATTTTGCTTTGCAAAGGTTTCAAAGAATCATCCATGTCAGGTACGGCCAGCTTACGTCACCCAACTATCCGAGATTCCCCCACGAATATTTTCTTTGTATACATACATACATATATATATATATATATATATATATATATATATATATATATATATATATATATATATACGCAAAACGTTCTCGTATCGATAAATGACTCGAGTGATCTTTGACTAGATGGCGATCTTTTCGAAAATTGCGCGCACGATAATTGATTAACGTATAGAATGCGTCTTATTTAATAATAATCTCATTGTTTTTCTATCTCTACATGTAGCTGCGTAATATAACATCGGGGGCGGGGACTACAATGTAATAGATATTATAGAGGAACTCTTAGCTGTCGGTTATAACAATAGCTAAAAAGGGTAGGAAGGGATGGGGATTAGATTTTTTTTTCATTCCTTTGACTAGCACTACCTGTATGCATTAATCGATTAGCATTTACGAAAAGATTGCATCGAAAGAAAGTCACGCATTACGAAATGTTTAAAGGTCTCTGGTATTTTAATTACAGCTGACAAGACCTGCACGGTTGTTGCTGTTCAAGACTTCCGGTAACTGTTAACCATTTTTATCCATTTCCTCGGAAAATTTCAATAGATAGGAAAAAACGAAATACGTACGATACGTCCATGGACAAACTACAAATAATGGAAGACAAATTATAAGTCAAATGATAATCCCTCGCGGTATTTCTAAATTCAAAATTGTATTCTAAGCTAAGGTTCTCAAAGTACATTAATAACTTTCGTTTAAAATTCTATCGTCTCTACAATCTTTTTTTATCATACGTAAATTGCAGTGAGTCGGCAAAATATCTGCCTTAAATGTATGAATTTTCATAAACATTTTTAATTTTACGAAAGCCTCGAACAGTAACAACTGTGTTCGAGAATTTTAGTTTGAAAACAGCGCGTGGAAAATTTTGAGACATAGATATCACCGTGTACACCATACCAACAATTAGAAATAAAGATAATAATAATAATAATAATAATAATAATAATAATAATAATAACAATAATAATAATAATAATAATATAATTGCCAAGAACGTATCGCGTCGTACTGCCTCACTTCGAATCACTATCGTTACGTAAACTGTATGATTCGCGATTAAAAAGAATCTATACCCCGTTTTTAACTCGAAACAGATTATTTCACTTTCTAGATTTCGAAACTATCGTTCATCTATGCTGGCGTCGAAACGCGACTATCCAATGATTTTTCGGTGCTTCGTATTTAACGGTATACGCGCTGATTAAAATCAGTCCCTACGTTCAGCCTCCTAATAAAATAACGTTTATAAAAAATCTGAAAATAATCAACAAAAATGTATAAATTCGCTAAAAACAAGTAAAGAGGTATAACGCCGAAGAGGCCATTTCCTAATGTCTTTTTTTTGTTAGAAACGCTTAAAAGTGACACCTTCTCGTGAACGATTACGTGTACCTTTTTCCGTTTTAATACTCAGAGTTCTGATGTCTCGAGCTCTCTTTGCCCATGGTTGCCCGTGGCATTGAACACGTTTAGTCTAACGTGTCTGGATCTGCTAAACATTTTGAAAAGGCGGTAAAAAATATTTGTTACGAGATAAAACTAAACTAATGATTCACACTAAAAACTGAATAAAGATTACTCTGTAATATTTACCTGGAGAAGGAGATCCTTTGACTCGACAAGTATTATAACTTCCACAATTCAAACATTTTAGACCTACAACATGGAATTTGACAGTTGACTCCTGGAAGGTAAACAAATTTCCCCATTAAAACTTATTATGCAACTAATAAACATACATCATTTGAATCACCTCTGACCACTATCGTACAATCTTTATACTTACCTCGTGGCAGTCTTTGCACAGTATATCAACTTTATAATCCTTATACTCTTCTGGCATCGGCGTTGATAATACTTCCATGTCCAAAAATCTCCACAAGTCTGTCATATCTAGCAGAGATACTTGACAAGTCGGACACGCGTAATGTCCCGAGTGTAACAGCTCTTCGAAGCATGTTCGATGAAGTAGATGGCCACAATTTGGAATGTGACAGGGTATACGACTGGTGTGGATATCTTCCAGGCAAACTGGGCAGTTGGCATGGGAAACATTTTCTACGCACTGAAAACATTATACAAATAACTAACATTGATAAGATGATAAAACTGAAATTGAAAACAGGTGCTCAAAAAGAAAATTTTGTCAGCATTATCTTGCTAACATATGTAACGTTTTACAGTCTCTTTAAAGCTATTTACGTATCAAAACTGAAACCTTTATCGACACAACATTTTATGTATATCCTTTTTAGTAGATATTCATATTTTTGAATAAAGCATTTTTTAATCAGAAACTTGCGCAGTGTCAAATTTTTATAGCTGAATAGAAGTACCATTGAAAGAGAAGAAATTTAATATACTTGGGCACGATTAATTAGGATGCGAACGCTAAAATAAATACAATGTTGTGCCAATATTTTTTGTAGCCGCGGCGTGCAGCGCTGCACGCCGAACGGAAAATTTTCACCGACGTTCAACAAAATTTAGTGACGCACTAGCACGGCGTCGCGACATACCGTGTGCCCGTTTTGCAATTGAACCGGCAGGCACATGTTGCACTTGGCACAGTGGAAAAATCGGTCACGTCCGCCAACCCTGCATATCCCGCAGCCGTCACAATGATATTGATTCTTGTCCTCGTCATCGAACAGATTGCATTCGAGGCACGTGTATTTGCCGAACCGACAGTGGCAGTTCTGGCAAGTGGCTTGTACCGGCTGACGGGTGTCGCACAGAACGCATATCAGTTCCGTGACTTCCTTTCTGTTTACCGTGTGGGTCTCCTCTTTGTCGTGACAGAATCGACACGTGTACACTTTGTTGCAACATGGTGTCTGAAAGAATTGTCAAAAAAAGAAAAAAATTTCAATCAAATTTTGCTCAACTTTTATCATTCGAAAAGTATTCATTCGCGATTGTTGTCATGTGCGAAATGTGATATGCGCGTTAAGTTTGTTGGTTTTTTTCAACGATCGACGTAAGCTATTTTAATTCATTTCTTAATCGCAATAAATTTCCCATTGAATCTATTAGTTACTAAAAGCTCCCGCTGGAGCTAAGAAACGACGTGTCTCGGACCAATCCTTGCGCGCTTTAGAAAACGAAGGCCTTATAGATAATAATCCAATTAGCTCCCATATGAATCCATCCTTGATCCTTAACCCTTTCGATAAAGCGGGCGGTTAGAAGCGTTCGGCAAATCCGTTCAACGACGAACGGTGAACGCGGATCGACGTGCGAAGGACATGGTTTCACGTGTTTCCATCGGCGAGCGCAATCAGGACGTCGGCGCTGCGTCCACCTCGAGGCGACGTTCAGTGGATCGCGAACCAGTTTCAGAAAACTTAAGCGATTTCAAAGTTGTCGACCTTCGAAATATTTCCATTATTCAGGCTCGGTTCTAACGGCGATGATTCATTGGAAATCTTTCCAGCGCGGTAATCGCGGCATTTATTAGCTATCTCAGGGGATTAACTGAATTTCTAATTTTGTTTGTTAAAACTGAAAGAGACAAGGTGTGCGATCGATCACGATCAGCGACTTTCGATTAGACGCGACCTAGTAGCCGAACAAATCCTCCATGTGTCGCTGTGGCACGTGTTGCGAACATTTGTATACGTCTAAAATAGACGTTTTTCATCGTCCAGCTTGTCAATATTACTCTTAATGATGCACGACACCGAATAAAATAGAATCACGAATTACTCTTCTAACGATCTTCTAACGTCTAACGATTTTTATCGTACATTTTAACAAAGGGATGAACTCGAAACTTACAGTCATCCACCAAATCGAAACATCGTAACATCGTTTACCTCAATTATCTCATATTTGTACAATACAATTATTTCAAAAGAATTGCTACTGGTTTACAAGAGCAAAGAGTTAGCTCTCTCGATCATAAACCTATCTACATATTACACATTGCTCGTGGTGCTACTCTTAGCCAATATTTGAGCAGTAAAAATTTCAACGTCTTATCTTTACGCGTTCAAGTAAACAAGATGCACCGAGTAAACAGGAAATCGAGTCGGATAGTCGATGCGTCTCTTACGACGGGCGAAACAAAGATATTTAAATTAGAAATGAGAGAAGAAAATTAGAAGAAATGTTTAATTTCGCGTTTGCTCGATCGAACAAAATACAGAAGCACGGGTGGGACGCTGGTAGCGGCACTCGACATTTAACTTATCGCGGCAATTGGTAAGCAACACTTTGAAAGAGGGCGTTTCGTTACACAACACCCGGCTGAACTTCATCGATTTGTTTGCTTGGTACACACACGTATATCCGGAAACCCGCATTCGTGTTCGCAGCCGAAGAGAACGGAAAAGGCTTGTACCACAGATTTTGGCGTCAGTCGTCAATTTTAAAACCGCTACGCGCGTTTCGATTTTTGAAGGAACGTTTCGATATCGTAGATTACCCCAAGTAAATTCAGGGATAGCTACCAAGCTATTTACTGACGATTCCCGATTATTTTCAGAACGTTTACCGTAAATTCAAATAAACCGCTCCATGGAGGCTCTTTCAATTTTCTTTGCGGTAATTTCGGCAGCGCTGAAACCATTCTTTCAGGAATACAAAGGTTTATTAATTGTTAACCGTTTGTTCGACTAAGATCTTGTTCGATATCTTAAGAAGCAATAGGACAGTCAAATTCATTAATCAAGTAATATTCATACGTGATATATATTTAAACGTTGTCTGACATTGTGTATACTTGTCACAACTTGGCCTTGTTACATGCAAGTTAAACTTGTTCCCTACAGATAATGTCAATAATCCGCCTTCAACTTTAGTCAACTCGAAATACATATCCAGCAGAGTAGTTACAGCGAATTAATATAATTAACCATCAACCCGTGACACACACGTGCGTTACTTGCGGCAATCTAGCCGATCAATTAATCGTAAACACAAAGAGCATCGACTAGCGCTCGTCGCGTTCTCGTTACCAATCACCGAGATCGGATTAAAAATTTCGCTAAACAGCACGTCAACACGTATAAATGGAAAGATGATCGAGAGTCAGGCAAGACCACCAGCTATGTATCTCGCGACAAGTTCGTAAAATGGTTCACGCGAGAGGGGACTGTCAGAGATTACAAGTACAACAGATACGAGGAGGTGCCGTCTCGCGATTGATACGCACAAGCAAATCGGTGATCGCATCTGCGTGATCGAGGTGGAAAAACTGTGGCAATCGCGCGGTACACGTACGCGGTACCACGAGATGAAAGGGAAGCGACTTCTCGTACGAGGACTCACCACGAACTTGGACTTTCGCTTGTAATGCTCGCATCCGTAATCGTCGTCGGCGGTCGGTTCCAGCGGTTCCTCCTTCGACGTCGACGCACGTTCGGTCACGGTGCGCGCTTCGTCGTTATTCTCCATATCTCGCGATGGTCCTAAATTCCTGCCTCTTTCTCCTCCGCCGCCTCCTTCTTCTCATCGACTCGCACGTCCTTTCCAGATTTCCTCGCGGCGCGTCCGATTAACACCCGCTCGGGCGCAGTTTGTTTGTTTAATTAACACGCTGGGCGGTGATACAAAAAAAAAAAAAAAGAAAAAAAAGGAGAAAAGAAGGCGGATAAAGAAGAGCACCGACGTCGAACGTTCGGATCACGCGGCGAATAACAGCGGGGTCTCTTCCTTGTTTGGGCGAGCGAACAGAGAACCGTCAACCGGAGTAGACGAGGAATCTCTCGAGCCTCGTGCGTTCGGTTCCAAGAAGAGAACCGAGTCGTGCCATCGTCGGCTGCGTCCGCGAACCAACACTGCCTCTCTATGTCGCCGAGACCTTATGAAAAGGAACCGCGCGACTTTTCACGGAGAATCGTGGAAATTCTGTTACACACGTCCGGTTCGAATAGCTGGCGACGATCGATTGCGCGATTACGACGCGGTGTATACGAGCAAATGGCCACCGATTCGCGGTTATTTCGTTGAAACGGGATCGACACTCGCCGCTTCTGACACTACTCCGCTTCGTTTCACTATCGCCACGGTGTAATGATTACAGCGGCAGACGACGTTCGGGGAAAAAAGATGCGAAAGTGTGGCCGGAAGTTGTGGCTACGCGATCAGCTACTACGTCGTTTCACCGCGTACACGGTTGCCCCGCGAAAATTCGAATATCGTTGGCCGTCGGACGGATCTCTTATCTAATTCTGCATGTGTGGGTTCAATATATATGTAATAATGTAATAATTTGCATTACAGGTATTATTATTATTATTATAATTTCAATCTAAAATGTACTCTCAAAAGCTCCTTAGCCAAAGTGAAAATTACAAGCCAAAGTATCAGAATTCGACTCGTTCGCTGCAAAGATTTAGATTATCAGATCGGCCACAGTTCGCGTTTTATATATTTTTTTCCTATCAACGATGATGACTCATATGGTATAATTCCGCTCTACATTTTGTTATTAGATCGCATCGTGTCCAATATATATATATGTACTTGTTTGTTTATCGTGCAGATAAATTTAGCTGGACGTATAAATCAATCCATAATGTAAGCGTTAACATTCTTTAATTATCATCAACTAATGATGCAGAATCGAATGCACGCGGAATCTCTAATAAACAAGTAGAACAACAACGCTACGTAGTTTATTATTAAGCTACGTAGAAAATAGTAAATACGAAATATAGAAATTTTGTGTCCATTATAGTGGTCACCTGTCGCTTGGTATCACTGTAAAAGTGTATCATCATAATAAAATGGTGAGAGACGATGGGTGTTGAAACCTGAGAAGGAAGAGGATTCTGGTGGAGTTTAATTCGTTCGTTCGTTCGTTCGTTCGTCGACGGGATACGAATATCGGTGCGGTTTCCTGGATGGCATTGAACTTGTTCTGATAAGCGTGCAACACGTCCGCCAATGCTGAAATGAGGCAGAAGATCATGCACGGCGACTCGCGGAAACTATGCGATAGACACACGCAGTTAGCCCCGCACGGGCTCTGTATTCCGTCGGATTAATGATCAATGGCTTTATTTGAGAAACGGTACACAAATAAAGTGCTGCTAGATGATACAGAAAAGCTGACGAGCGTCATTGAAAATGCAAGAACAATCGACGGACACACGGTACGGCGCACGCTTTAAATGTCTATATTTTGACATTTACTCGATAAAAGCTTCGAGTTCACCTCGGGTTCTCGCTTTAAATTTCAACGACGGGCATCATTTCTCGCTGCGTAGACGTTCTCAATTTTTTCTTTTACATCACGAGCCAGTCGAATGTGTTTAAGTACTTTTAATCCACGACAGATTAAATCGCGATTAAAGGATAATTTTATGCCTACAATGAATTGAAAGTAGTAATTTACAGGTAGAAAGAGATATTGAAAATGTATGGTTAACATTTTATTACGCAGTTATGCGTACGTTTGCGAATTCCTTTTCCGTATCTAACAAACTTTGTCGCTATATCGTTGTATCGTTGAATCCATTTAGGAATATGTGATCAAAACGCAAAGAGGTCCACTACCGGAGAAATCTTGGAGAGTTAGCAGACGCTACAATGATTTCGTACAGCTCAACGCAGCTTTATCAATATCAGGCATTGACCTGGCCCTTCCTCCAAAAAAGATTATTGGTAATATGGAACCAGACTTCATAGCTCATCGTCAAGTAGCCCTACAGGTTGGTTCGGAGAGATCGTGAAAAAATTTATGGAATTATCATCTATGGAAATTTTCTACTATTCTATTCGTTGTCGTGTTCACAGAATTATCTAAACAATATACTAATGAATCCTATATTAGCGTCGTCGCTTTCTACGAAAAAGTTCTTAGATCCGGAAAATTACACAGCGCCGTTACATGGTACGATCTAATTATAATAATGCATTTAACAATGTAATTAAAAGTGAGTTATTCGAATGTATCAATGTATGTATATCAGATATCGAGAGTATTGTCCGCAAGAGTATTAAAGTAATTTTAAATTATATATACTTCTCCATGTAAATTATGTTTAATATGGTCAGATTTTTAAGAGTAATTTCTGGTTTTAGAAATAGCTCTTCAACAGGTGTCGCTAGCTTTACGCAGCGATGCGAACTTCGAAGTCTGCAAGGCCATTCCTGACATGGGATGGCGGTTGAGAAAGCATTATTATACAGTGAAGAACCGCCAAAATCCCAAGCAAGAGTTGTTGCTCGCGTGGGTGGAATTTGGGCCTGATAAACACCTGCAGGACAAGGATATGCAAGGTGTCTTCAAAAGTTTGGGGACATTGAAGCATAACTATGTAGAGCCGATTGTTTATCAGCACGTAACCGAGAACGGTGCGTTAATGATAAGAAATTTTTATCCGACGGGCACATTACGTGATATATTGTGCGTAACTAAACCTAAGCAACCGTTTATAAAGAAATATGGAAATCCGAAACAAACGAAATCGTTAACAGTGCCTGAAATTGCTATGTATGGTTACCAGGTTAGCAGACTATCGCTTTTTGTCACCTTTAATTGTGTGATTAACGTTTAACCATATAATCCTTGGTTTCAGATTTTGGAAGCTTTAGGATTTCTTCATGAGAAGGGCCTACCATACGGACATTTACATACAGGGAACATTCTTCTGACTCAAAGATGTGCAAAATTATTAGATATAGAAAATGGTCTACTAGGTTTACCGGCATTTTATCGGCCTTATGTTGTACAAAGACGTAAACTTCACGCCACGGTATAGTAACGTTATTATTCCTATTATTATTTCATGTAAGTTTATCAAGTTAATGATTAACTGTGTAACTTGCAATGCACAGACTCAAGTGGACGTTTACTCATTTGGACATGTACTATACGAATTGGCATTTGGAAGACCATTACTAGAAGCGACATGTTCGGAATTACCATACTGCGAACCAGCTCTGAAAAGCTTGCTAGAGGTGATACTGTCGCCAGAAGCTCTGAAACAAGATCTGCCGACAGTGTCGCATTTATTGGAACACCCGTTCTTTGAATCAGCGAGACATGCTGTACTGGCAGCCGGATCCGTGGAAAAACCACACTTCAAATTGAGCAGCCACTTAAAGGAAGCTCTACAGCAAGCGGTAAACAAAGCTGAACAGCGACTGAAGGATGAACAAAAAGTGGCAAGACATCAGAAAAGGCTTGTCAAAGTTCAAGAAATGATGAGTTCGGAAGAGGAGATGAAGAAACGAAAACAAAAACTGGTAAACATCGTTATATCTCAACATCGTATTAGTAGCGCAATTAGTGTAATACACCGGAGAGTGTTCTTGGCTATTGAAACTGATCGGAATACATATTGCCTTAATTTGGAAATCTAAATGTTTTGATAATCGGTTATTTCATTCATCGACCCCTGATAATTAAAGTAGTATATAAATAGAATGGTATTTGCGTTAAAATAAACCAGTGTTTCCACTCCCTTAGAAGAAAGAACAAAAATTAGCCCAAGAACAACGTTCTGCAAATCAGTTAAGTGCGAACGGGATGAAACACGTAAATGGCAAGAGTCCGGAACGTTCAGACAGTCCTACCAGTACTTCCACGGCGACTAGTGTTGGGACCTTAACACCACCATCGCTACGTGAGTATTAGATTAATTTCTAAATATGGCCCATTAACAATTAACATTAATCGATCTTCCTGATTCTTACATTAGCTGGGCACAAAAGTTGATGGCGCATACTACGCTTATTTCTCTCACGTAGGTCATACGATCATTTTAACGCTAATCATAGACGTTCGTGCATCCTCTCGTTTAACCATCGCTTGGATACATCTCTAATGCAATGCATTTTACATTTCCCGTTGTAATGTAGGTGGTGGATAGAACGTTAATGTACATTTAGAGGTGTTAAGTAATGTTTTGTCATACCCGTGTCGTAGAAGAATGTAAATGAAATATTTACAACAGCTAGTATCGATAATTCAGTAAGAGAGATTAAACGTAGTGGTAATTTATATGTGCCCAAGCGATGTCGTAAAGGTGTAAGAAAAAATTACAGTTTATTTAACTGAAGGTTCTGCAGATGCGTCGCAAGGTGATGGAGTTCCTACGGTTACGGCTACTATACCACCGCCCCCATCTCGAATGCCACCACCTCCTGATGCGAGTATGACGAACAGCGTCCCGAAGTTAACCAACGAACGAACTGCACTGCTTGGAAGTATCTGTAACTTCAACAAAACTAGTCTTCGTAAAGTTGCCAATGGATATCAATAAAATGATACAATTAGATTATTGAGAAAGAAAGTGCTGAACAATCGCATCGACTGGCGAAGAAGAAGAAAAACTGATCGTGACCCCGCGATCTATACCAAATGGATGCTATTTTTTTTTCGAATCGAATCGTAATGGTGTTTATCATTTTTATTTCGATCGCGATACTTGAAAGGTCTATAATAGTACGTATGCGTATTTAAATTTTGTAGAATCTTAACATGTATATTGCGCGGAGATAGATAACCGTGGATCCGTATATTTACAATAGTAATCATGTATAAAATAATCATATTTATGTATGTTAGCGGCACGAATCATTGTTAGAATCGAGCAATATTTAAGTATTATTTGTTGTTATTCTTTATTCCGTGAATACCGTCCACAGATGGATTCGAAATTGCAAGAGTCTAATTAAAACGTCGGATGAACGTTTGAAACGGATAATGCTTTTTTTTCTATACTCGCGTTATGAGAAGCCTGTGTAACAAAGACAGAGTAATATTCTACTTTTTCGAATAATTAAGACGAAATTATTTTACTGATATAATTTGCAAAGAAATGCTTCGCGTTATTTCAGCTATGAATCAGTTCTATCACTTCGATCCAAGTTTCGCGATCGAACTTTTCTACGATTTTGCTTTATCATGTTTCGTACTTTGTTGCCTTATCCCGGCGGAATTAAGAACGATAAGTGATAGTATCTACACCGTACCTACCGCGTAAAGTTTACCCCTTTAGTGTTATATACATCATTCTGTCTATTTTAAAATTTATGGTATGTGTAATGTATTAACATACAAGTCCGAACCGTCTCTCAAGAAGTGAACAACATCGTGCGCGACTTTCATTGTGTGCACTGGTAGAATTGGACCCGTATCTATTTCTACAAAAAGAGAAAATGTGCCAATACATACCATGAACCCATTCAGATATATGAAATGTCACAAAAATTAGGGCGATATTATCTTATATGTTATAAAATAAAAAGAAAAAATATATATATATATATATATATAATATAATGTATAAGATCTATCTGTGAATAACGTATGAAAATGATGTAATATAATCAGATTTTTCAGATAAAATGCTATCTCTTCGTAGAGTAATATAAATATTTGTTTGTTGATAAATGTCGGAACCTGATCGAAACAAATTCTATATTTATTGAGAAGGTAATATAACATAATAATTTGGGATTCTCGTACGTATTAAGAAATATACCTACCACATTTAACTAACCATTGTTTTACGAAAAATATTAATTTGATTTTTAGTTGTTGCGTAAAAATTGTAACGATAATACGCATATTCCGTCGAACAGTATGTTATACCATGGAAAATAATTTATTGAACGAGACTTATATGATGTAAAACGAAGGTGTCACGTTACAATTTGAGTATTGAATCGTACCGAATATAACAGATTGTAGAAAGGTTTCCTTTTTGAAAGATATTTTACTACTCGCTAATGAAAATTTAATAAATACAAAATATGCATATCTTTGCAAGTATTTTTATCATTTAAAGTGTCTTTAATACTACTAAAGTAAATTCTTACAATATCAAAAATATATGTACGTGTATGCGTGTAAGCTGTCTAATTGTACGATGATTAATCATAAGCATTGGCAACTTCGTGTTGTTATGCTCGATGGTTAAGCGTTTTAAAGTTTATATATATACACATATAAATTGGGTCTGAAACAAATCCAACTTAGTCTCAGCTGTTCTATTCAAATCATTTTTCTATCCTCTTTTTTTTTTTCCTTTTACTATATTCATATATTCAAATTATGTAAAGTCATACAAAAGTTTCGATTGTAATATTTGTAGAGGTGTTCGATTATTCATACAAAGATTGCGTTAGGCTTGTCAGTAATGCAAAATCGCAAATTATAAAGCTCTATGTATGTAAAAAGTAGTCGACGCGTGGAAATAAACGGTGGCACGCAGTACAAGTGGCACAGAGTTTCATTCTTGCTTCTCGCGAGCTTTTGTAATTTGCGGTTATCTTAAAATTTCTTCTATAAACAATCGGTGCGTGTCGTAATATTCGTAACACGTTACAACGACGACATACGAGATATTCTGCGTGTGTTTAGTGGGCATGTATATATACATTGCTATGTACGCGATGGTGTAACCGTCAAACGCATATGGCATTCTTAGCACGATTTGGTTTCGAATTAAAATCCACCCTCAAAAAAGTGTCATGGGCATTGCATTTTAATCATCTTCCTATTTATATAGAAAGAAAAAAAGAAAACAAAAACAAAGGAATTGCCCGATACGTGCGTCAGATTACACAATTGCATTATATTTTACTAATACATTGTTCGTAGCTGAACATTCTTCGTTGAAAACTGAGCACGCGTATCACCTATTGTTACATTAAAATTAATATTTTATTTTTTTTGGTAAATTAAAGCTAATCGGGGCGGCAAGATGGATGCCCCCCGTTCGCGACCATCATGAGTATTTATGAAGCTCTTCCGTAACCGCCTTCAGTCTGGAAAAAGGCATAATTGAAGGCTCGTTAAAATATAGCTCTCTATATCATTTCTTAAGTAGAACTAGATAGAAATATTATTTTCTTTAACGATGCACTTTGTTAGACAATTTTACTATTACCGGGAACAATAATAATCTTGGAAAGATAAGTACATAATTGTTTGCGAATCTTAACATATATCACTCATTTGCTACAACAATTTCCAGAAAGAAAGTGAAAAGTTCTAAATCGTATTAATTATGGTAATTTAGTGGCGGAAATTTTTCAGAACTTAATAAATATAGGGATTTGAGATATCTCGTTGGTACAGCAAACGAATCTATGACCATGTGCGACCTATGTTACGACCTATGCCACATAAATGGAAGATTGATAGCCAATGTTGCCTATTGGTAGTCAGTGCGGTGAATGTATTAAGATTCGTAGAAAAAATATACGTCACCTAGGTTTACCTTAGAAGTTCTTCTTGAATACGATCCGTGATCACTTTCCTCGCCTCCATCTCGCTCGCATTCGATGCACGCAACTCTTGCACTGTTTCGCTAAAATCTATCGGCTCGCCATAGTTCATGGTGACCTTTTTGCAGAACCGTAACAAATACGGCGGCTCGTTCGGGAGAATTTGGTCCATGCCAAGGTGATAGATCGGAATCACTACAGGCGTGACGGGCGATTCCATTATTAATCTACCGACGCCCCACTTTAATCTGTAATAGACGGATAGGAGGGATAATTTGATGAAAAATTGCACTCGCATATCACAAGATAACCAAAAGGTACGAGTTAAGTAAAGATAACAAAAGAAAAATGTAATCGAACATGAAATAAACGTGAACCTTATATTCTCTTTAAACATGTTTACTTTCCCCTCGGGGAAGACGTGAACCCAGTCGCCGGCGGCCAGCTTTTCGATGCTGAAATCCATCGCCTCCTGATAAACGCCAGCGCCTCTGATCACGGGAATGCATTTGCCCAGCATAAAGAAGTACGAATGCCAGGAGTTCGTGAAACAAATATCTTGGGCGGCTAGCGACCATCTTCTCTTACGTCGTCTAAAGAGATGCCTCAGGTCCAGGGTCGCTAAATGAGTTCAGAGATTTTTCTGTCTTAAATTCTTTCATTCGGTCGCTTATTGACCGTCATTCTGAGGAAGAAAAGATTATATATATTTCAGGAAAAGGGGAATGCGCATGTAATGTTTATGCATAGATGAGTGTCTATGTTTTAAATATTAACGGTTAAACCGGAAGAAAGCGGAATAAATTAATTTTAATGGATGTGCATGAATATGGAATTGGAGTTTTTGCATGCATTGTTCGCATCCTGTATCTCATCTGAAAAAAAGGCAATAACGATCAAAGTTGTCGGGTGGTAAGCATTCCATTGTAATTATCATGTCCTTCGCCATAGTAATTTTATAATATATTCAAACGCTAGTGAGTGTTGAGTGACAAAGTAGTAGTTTAAATAAATTCAATAAATTCGATAAAAAATAATACAGAGAAAGAATTCGCGAATCCTGTCATTATCATCAACGAAATGCGATAATTCATCAAAGTATTCACATCTACATTTGCAACTTTTAACAAAAAGAATGTCTTCAAACTTTATCAGCAAATCATCGCCGACTATGATACTGTCGCCGACTTGAACTATATTCCAAGTGGAAATCATTATGTAAAACATATGTCTATTGAGCGTAAATCGATGACAAATGATTTGTACCATTGTGCCATTAGTTCCTAATTTTGCATACCGAATTCTGACGCTTCCGTCTCAACTTCCCTCTAACGTAAACAACCTTTTATTATACGGAATTCCGTTCGCACGTGAATTGATATTCGCTCGTTAAGAATTGCAAATGTAGCTGCTCGAGCGCGTTTAAAAAAATAAATTAAAAAATAAAGCAATTAAATTTAATAAAGGCAATTAAAAGATAAAGAATAATGTTTACGTCGAGCGTCCTCGCAATTTCCTGAACGATGCATTGTGAATTGATACGTGTGTACAAGAAAGAAATGTTTGTTAATAAAGCGAGAAACAATGGAAGCAACAGATCGGATTGATGGAGTAGTGTCATTTGTACAGCGATCGAAGAAACGTCCACAGATCAATCAGTTCGTGGAACCGTTAAAAACCAGATCAAAAGGAAACTTACCCCATATGCCGGGATCGTCGAAGCAACTGTGATGATTCGACACGGTGATGAGCGGGATATTTTTCGGCCGGTTGTCTAACGCTCGATTGATGATATGTTTGTTGTACACCGTCGCTCTGTTCAGCCATTCTTAAGCAACACGAACAGAAAAGAAAAAGATGAACAGTTTTACACTTCTCTCGAGAACAATATTTGTTTTGATATCATTACGATTGATAGGAGGACTGATTGAGCAATGAGACTGCGTGAAGTTGCAGAAAACGATTCTCGTGAAATAATTGATATGATCGTTTCGAAGATTTGATGAATCCGATGAATGAATATTTTTTTTTTATTTTTTTTTTTTTTGGAAGAGGGGATGGCGAATTAATATCCAGTGTTTAAGCGAGACTAAGCCAGACCTCTGTACAAGATTACTCGAGATGGTAAATATTTATTTCAAAGAAGGTATACTGCGTCGATACGGAAGACTTCGATCTCTATTGTGAGAAACGAACATTGAAGATACTGTTTTTCACAATGGTGCTTCTTAAGCTCACCGTTAGCCTTTGATACTAATATCCGTCTATTCTCCTAACCTTCGCTTCAATTATCTGCAACCAATCATTTTTTTTCACGTTTTTCTGCGTTAACAATTTTCGATTCATACTCTAACCTTAAAAACAATTATATCAATTATTTAACAAGAATCGCACCTACAGCATACAGACATTGAACAAAGAATATATATATAATAAAATAACGAATATGTGAATAGTAAAAATATAAAGTATATATAAAATAAAATAAAATTAAGCAAGCAAAGTCGAATGATATGATAAACAAATCAACGATTCCGAATGATATGATAAACAAATCAACAAAGATATTCGACTTCAAAGAATATAGTGAAATAAATAGCTCAATAAAAGAATAACAGTGAAAAAGATAAGGAGGAACTAATGACAATTGTATATACATTACACACGGTAAAGTAAACAAAACGAATAGAAATAGAAGGGCTGTGGAAAAACGAAGTGAATGGAATAGGATGCAGAGGGTAAAGGAAGGCGCGGTCGCGTATATCGCAGTGTTGGGCAAGAATTATATGTGAATAGTAAATATAATCTATTAAATCGATATCATGAATCAGCAATAAATTGATTTCATAACAGAAGTTATTTACTCTTTTGAATAACGAAGAAATTCGCCCTAACGCGACTTTGTCCTTTTTCACTCCCTACTAGTTTATACGATATGTTAATTAATTTATTATAACGAATGAAATATTAAAGGATAGTCGAATGAATTTCTATTCGAATAATGCCCAACACTGATACATACATGCCGCGCTGCGCGTCCAATCAATTGAGTGATGCACTTAATTTCCGAAGTTTATTATATCGTCGCTAAGTTAACACTGCACCGACTCCGTTGTAAATCAGTGGTACTCACTGAAAGGCCACCGAGGGCCAATGACTGATTTCCTGTGCCCTTCGTGGGGCGGTAACGCGAGCACGACCCTTCCTGAAATTAGAAACGCCAAGTCTCGCAAAAACAAAATAATAATCACGCGAGATCTAACTTCCGTTTCTGAGGCTCCACGCAATAATTCAGATTAATCAAGAGAGTTATCAAAAGTTTATAAAATCCACGAGGAACCAGATAGTACATGAATTATGTTAATGTAGTGACAGTTTAACACTTTTCTCACAGTGGATATTAATGGAAAAATAATGTACTGCATTCTTTTAACTAAATTGTATAATGATAGTGGCGGACATGGAAAAATGGCGAGCATATGTATGGGCACTTGAGCGCCATGCTTTTAATGGCGCCATGTGAAAATGAAATGTGCGTGGCCAGTGAAATGCGCAGAATAGAAATAAATGTATTACGTGCTAGGCGTTCTGCATCTGCTCTATTCAGTCCACTATGTTCATTTTTATGTAATAATTATTACATTTCCTAAATTATGTTAAAATATGTACATGCGTACGTGCACACGTATAGGGAGCGCGCCAAATTAAAAGATTGTCTCGCGAGCGTAGGAAAACGTGGTTAGGAGTGCCACAAGTACTAAAAACCAACAAAATTTAATAATCATCGCATCGCCGTGACACACGAAACGCATTCTCATACAAACAGTGGAAATTGAACGTTTCATATAAAAATTAATCGTAAGATGATATCGATGTTCAGTTTTAAACAACAACGTTTTTTGTCCACTAACGTATGACGATATTCATCTAATAACATTTGTACATCTAATTGATGGATCAAAGTAATATTCTCTATCTATTACGTCTTTTAACTAAGACAGTAAAACGATAATAGATTCATTCATAATCGTGAACTTGTTATTGCGCAAGAAAAGAAAAGGGAGAGGGAAATCATTTAATTGCACGTGCTAAGTATTCCGCAATTTGTTAATATACACTTTAAAATGCAATTAGTCTTGAACAATAAACAAATCGTCAATCTCTCTCAATTGTATTCCTATAAGTTAATTACGCAATTGTCAAGATATCATGGTAAATTACACACGAAGGTTATAAGTGATAACGTCGTTACATTACTTGTACGTTTATCACAGCGGTTATTTAAGATCGGTACGGTACATCTTGTTATTACATAAATCAGTAATGTTTTCTACGTCGCGTTACGACGTTTTCCCTGTTTAATTACAAACATCGATCTTACAATATACTTTACAATATACTTCATTATCCTTTCTGTTTTTTTTCTACGAATCACGAGGGTTAACTATAGAAGATACACGACGTATACCATGAGTCGGTATAATGCACTTAAAAATAATCTAATCCCGAATATACACGCAACAATTTTTACACATAGGCTCGAACGATCCTCAACGAACGAATGCATCGTCGCCGACGAATAAACAGTACTGACTTTATTTTAAAAAACCGCATCCTTTGCTCGCTTACCTATGATGATTTTTGAGAGAATCCCCACGGCTACGAAGGTTATACTACTCGCGATGTTCCAAAGTTTGCTCGGATTTCGAAGCTTCGGAAGGATCCATTTGATATCGTATACCATCGCGCTGCCTTCAGCTGCCTAGATCGAAGGAACGAATAACTGTGCGGCACTTTTTCCAGACGATTGGGAAGCGCCTTGCCCGCGAGAAATCGTCTACTCTTTCGTAACTCACGACAACCATCTTTTTGTGCCAACTTCACGCCATATTTCCCGATAACCGTCACGTGGTTAGCCGACCGCTGCCGAGTCGAGCCGGATATCGCCGACTATTCTATCATTTAATTTTAAATTATGCGCGGTTCGGACACTCGTTTACGATTTGACTAATAACGTGTAAACGTACCTTGTTATAGTTTTCAGTGATAACGCGCTATCCGTATATATATTCACGCATACGATTAGCATTTCCAATTACGGGCAGACATCGTTGTTCCGTATATTAAGTGTTAATTATAACCTACACTATGAATTTCAGTTTTAACATAAAACAATATTATTTTCAAATGATATTTAAACGGTATCGAGCAATTATTTCAAGTATAGCGGTACGCGATGTGTTCGTGAAATTTTTCTCGAGTCAAAAATAAAGCGAATGAACGTTAACCTTATAACGACAAGTAGAAGAACTGAAAAGGAAAAATTAAACTGCGAAACGTGGACTGTAAATGTACAATGTAACATTGTGTATACCTAACTGAAGTACGAATTTACGAAGAGCTTTGTTTCGCAGAATTCGAACGATGCGAATACCACAGTCTAACCAAGACACTTCGCCGTTCCGACGGTGCGAAGCAAATTTATGCGCACATTATTCTAAACGGTGGTAATGCGAGCTCGTTAGTAGAACTCGAAAATTGCGGGGGTCGCGTTATAATAATCACAGGCAAGCTCGTGGCCGGTGTAATAGTAAAATGCACGGGAGATCGCAGATAACCATTCCCGGAACGAATGGACGTACAATAAGACACAGATGTCCACGAAGTTGTGCCTCTGGCGGTGACGCTGCACTTGCGATGTCAGCCGAACACCTATCAGAAGCTGCTTCGAGAAAGAACGCCGAATGGTTATGAAGGGGAAGGGTGAAGAGGAGAAGGCGTACACAACGATCGAGTGTACATACATTAGTAGCTTCGGGTTAAGTTCGTGCCCAGAGAAAGAAAGGACGAAGGTACGGGAGCATCGAAGACGGTGAAAAAGAAGGGAAGAGATACAATGACGCGAGGCGAAGTTGTAGGCCGCCGAAGAGGGATGAGAGGAGAATGTCCGGTGGCATGTGGGAAGTGAGAGAGAGGGAGGGGGGGGGGGGGGGGGGGGGGGAGGTCTGACGCGAGCAAGGAAGCAACCAGTCGAAGACGTAAGAAGTGGGGGAAAAGGGCCTCATCTCAAGCCAGTCCGTTTCGAGTCTCTCGGCTGCGTGTTGCCGTGCCATCGTACATACGATATACCCTTTCGGTCTACAACTATAGAGAAGGTACCTCGAAGCATTATACCGAGGCGAATCGTGTACCATTCGAGAATCGACCGCAAAGTGTCCTCCTCGCGACGTACATAACTTCTTCTGTTCACTTGTTCTCAAGAGGAACGGACGTGATTCCTATGAACGGAACACGATCGGAACGGTCGTCATCGAACGGTGAACGCGCGATCCGTGAAAATGCGATCGATCCTATCGCTTGATAAGTTTACTTCGACGAGGTTTTCTTCTTTATCCTCGTCCACCTTCGTAACCTTGAGATGACAGTTCCAACAGCGGCGCATTAACGCTACTGTCGACAACGCGCTTGTCTTGCAGCGAACTTCCCGATCGTTGAACCGCGAAGTCGTGTGACGTCTGTTCGATGTGAGACAGGAGAAACTCGATAGTGATGGAGTAACAGAAGATAAAGAAAAGAAAAGATAAAAGAATGTATCGCAAGAAAATGCCAAGGATATCGGTGGGATCCAGGTAGAAAGAGATAGACAGACAGATAGATAGGTAGATAGATAGAAAGAGAAAAGGGAGCGAGCCGAGCGTTCAGCTTGACTCGAGTGCAGCGTACAGTGATGCCGTGAGGATGCCACCGTCGTTGGTCCTCTCGACACGATATAGGACGGCGCGACGTTACCCCGGTGATCTCCCGGGGCTCCATGACTCTGTGCGACGACGTTTCGCTGTTATTCGCGCGGTGCTGTGCAAGTGCAAGTGCAGGTGCAACTGTGAAGTGGTGCCAGTTCTACGACGGGAGAGTACGCGCGGGATATTACGCGGCGCGAGAAGAGATTCGCGTACGGCGATGCGGCAGCCCAGGAATCCTCGTATCCAGTGAATCGCGAGTAACGCATCCGAAGACAGATAGGTTGGCGTTCGCGTGTTCGCGCGTGTGCGTCGTTTGGTGTTTCGTGCTGAATATCGATATCCTTTCTTCGAGAACGGACAACGAAATATCCGCACGAGGAAAGGTGAATTCTTCCTACGACGAATCCTTGCCAGACGTCGAGCGTCCCGAGTTATTCCGAGCATCGTAGTTCTTAGCATCTCGGCAGCACCGGAGAGAAAGCAACAGGTACGTGTATAGAGTATATACGATCCGTAGAGTATCCGTACTCTCTCGGGTAGTTGCACGTTTATACGCATGCTCTTGATCGAAGATCTCGACGTGCATAAGGCGATCTACAGCGAGCGAGCAAACCGGTGACTCTGTGTGTACCGTGTCTTTCATCGCGGAAGAACTCCAGTTCAACCGAGTGAGGCGAGGTCGTCTTCCCGCATGCTGTATCCCCTGTGCGTACGAGTTATGTTACTCGATAATCTTTCTCTACCTTTGAATAATATCCTGTAAAATAATCGTGCCATTGTTTCCTGCAATAAATCTTACGTTTTCTGCGTGAGTGAGTTTGTTATGAATATAACGATCCGTATATCGTGTATCTATTTTATTCGTTAGCGATACAAGCTGATATTAATTGATTGAACAGCATATATCTGGTAAAGTGAACCAAATACGAAACAAAGTTACTTTGATCGTTCCGCGACTTTCGAGCCTGCACTCGTTAACGGATATTTACGTCCCCGTTCGCCTGCCTATCTCCTCGCATTTCGGAGGTTAATCGAATTCCTCTCGATATCCGTATCGAGTTAACGACAAACAAAGTCGTAAAAACCTTTGAAGAAGCGCCGTGTCGGTTCCGAATGCGACGAATTTCACCGAGATTCCATTTAAGATTGTGGATCCCATTGTCGGTCGCGTCGAAATTTTTCACGCAAAAACTAGGGCTCGTTCAGGGCCGCGATGGACCACCACCTCTTTCTGGAGAATGTTAATTGGTCGTTTCACGAATTATAAACCACCAAAGGGAGAGGATTCAACAACCAGTCGCTATCGCGTCCATTAACATACCTGTGTTCACCCTATAGTTGCACGCTAGCGACGCTTAACGCAAACGTCGCAAAAAGACACCAATTACAGCAACTTCCAGCCACTTCTTGTATACAGACAGTAAGCCAGATCATAGCCCACTTTCCTTATTTCTCGTGGTTCCGTTTAGGCCAGCTGTGTGGGGTAGCAATTACGGCAAGTTAAACTAATTATTGGAAGTTTACTTGGTCCTACTAATTCGTTAATGGAAATTGCTAATGTTCGCGAATACTGCCGACGCCACGAAATGGTTACTCGGAAGGTGGGCAGATACGTAATATCATATATAGGATGTAATCATAATGGTACCAACGAAATAAATCAGTACAAAGTGAATTGGATGTCGAAAGTGGTAAGATTCCGACTCGGAAGATCATCACGACGCGATGGTGTTCGAATATCGCGTAAAAAGATATTTATCTAAGTCTAAACAAGTGCAAATGAGTTTTTCGGAAGTATACACAGCAAAAAAGTTGTAAGATTTGCGAGGGGTATTGCTCCTAACGAAATGATGAAAATATAAATACATAGCCATATAAGAACTTTACCATAAAATCTATAATTTCTTAATTCTATTATGAAAGTTACCGGGCAAAGCTTAAAATATGCGTCAAACTAAATTGCTCGCTGTATGTGCAGTTTTCCCGTATACAGCTTCATTTAAAGTGCAACGCGTAGGTAATCACGCGGTTACGGTGATCAGACACGCACGATCGTGACATTTCCGTTTGCGGCTATGAAACGACTTGCTCTCACCCCTTAGAATATTTCGTCCTGCGAATTGCCTGAACTACTGTCGCTCAAAGCGGAATCTGTACTGTTCTAAAAGATTTTGGATTCCACGATTAAGGTTCGCAGGGCACACATAAAGATGGGAATATTAGTTGACGAAGAAGTATGGATCGTGCACCATTGAATCACTAATTGCGAGTAGCGATTTAGAATATTTACCGTGTGTTACTTAAATGTTATAAATATAGCGTGAAATATAGGTCACCCGTAAAGAAAATGATTCGCGAGATTGTGCGCGACGATACAAAACGGAGTCGTTTGAAGTAAACGAAAATAGGTATGATCTTATAGTTAGTCGTCCATCTAGTTCTTAGTGTATCGCGTTACGCGCAAGGTGGAATTGTATCGGTTAGCAAAGCACTGCTAAAGTACAGTGCACTCGGCTTAATCGTTTTACCGGCCTTCGCGACTTTACAGACTGTGGCACGTGACAGTCGCAAGACCAGGCGCGACCTTGTAGTTCCTGTCACGGTCCTTCATAAAAGTCTCCGCGCGGCTCAGCTTGCCTTATTGCCTTATTGCACGTTGGGGGTCATGTAATGACGCTGTGGTTAAATCTCCCGTTCTTTCTTTTCTCCCCGCCGACGCCAATTTCTGTATGCCTACCGTGCGCAGTTACGATCGACCTTCTACGTTATCCTCGTTCGGACACGATCGAATCTCTCTCAACGAATCGGTCCTTTTTTTATTTCGGAAGTTTCGTTTTCAGCTAATTTCATAATTCTGCTTCTCCTGTTTCCCTGGCAATTTTCAATATCATTTTACTGGCTGCGACCAAACGCTGAAAAGGAAAAAGGTGACGGACAATCGTGCTAAACGTTAGGATAACTTATCGACTTTCGTTTCTGGTGGTCTTGTTGCTTCCCCCTGCACACGCACAGCTGCGTCATTATTTTTGATCGCATCTCGCGGGGCGGAGTGGCGGATATTTATAATACCGATGGCGGAAAGGAAAAATTCGAGCAACATGACGATACCAGCGTTTAAGGATATACGGATAGGTTCGAAAAGGGGAACAGGATGATGAAACTGCCGGCGTCCTTCGCACGGTGCACAAAGATTTTCGTTGTAATAAAATTTCTCGATGTAAGGCGTATAATTACCTGGTGTCGGTTAATCGACGGGGATCGAACCGCGCTGGACGCATCGGTTATACGTTTAATTACCGGCTTCCATTATTAATTCGAGCAGGGTGTGATCGCTTGTGTTCTTCCTATTAGATGGCGCCTTTAATTAATTATTTTCGCGGTAGACCTTGTTACTTGCCGGCAGAAAATGGCGGGTTGGCGAGTCGTGTCGTGTCGTGGTCGGGCTAAAAACTGTACTGGCATAACGCGCGAAAGAGGGTTACGGGAAACAGGTACGACGAGATAAGATGGAGGGGAAACTGTTCTCAAATTTGACCAAGATTGATAACCAACGAGGTAACGAAAATTTCCCTGCGATCGTTTTAAACAGTATCGGTTAAGATAGAATGAAACTGGAGCCGCGCACGCGCATTTACGTGATATATATTTAAATAAATAAATAAATATATATATATACGTATTAATTTCACTGTTCGAACATATTAAACGAATCATTTGTCTGATTTAATAACGTATTGCCGGGTTCGATCACGGCAGAATGTTAATTTACGATTATTATTGTAATTTATGGTAATGGACGATATTAACTTTTTTCGGTGGTCACGGTACTCTGTAAATTAAGGGTCGCGAGAGCGATCCATTTGCATAAAGACGAAGAAAGCGGCAAGTCCTCATCAAGGATTAAATTTTGAGCAATAATGAAGCAGGAACTAGGTCCGATAAAAAGAAATTCATGATCGGCAAGCTCATCATTACACGATAAGAATCAGGACAATGAAAAATACCATAGGAGAGATGAACAATAAGACAAAATTGCGCGCGTACATACAAAACTGTTGACCCGTGTTACAGAATGCTGTCACCCGGTCAAGACGGCCACTCTAACAGTTACTCGCACGGTAATGTCGTCCTTCAAGGTGCACCCTGCAGTCAGTGTCGAGATTTGTGCCCCGCTGGATACGTGCCCCACTTTTGGCGGTGAGTAATCAGAAGCATTTTGCATACATTAACCGCTAGAGATCAGCGTTCCGCGGGAAGAACCGCTTTGCGATGTGCCGATCAGGAACAGACTTTAGTCGTTTCGGTTATTGCGTTCTCAACGAAAGCGCGTCTCGAGCCGTCTCCTTTTCTTTTATCCGCGGAAACGACGTAACGAGACGATCAATTTCCTACGATGTACTTTCAATGAAACTGAAAGCAACGACGCCCCGTTCGTTGTACCGTTTCTCAATGTTTTACCATCCGAGGTTGGGAGAGTTATCATTGCACGGCAACAAACCAAAACGATTATTGAAGAAATTACTGCTCACTGGTGTATACTTTTCTATCACCGGCTGAAGTAGATTGCAGTCGTAAAGGACGCACGCGATGCTTCTTTGATTTCCTCTAATCGGCGATACTTGTCAGAAAGGAAAAGTAGAATGCTACGAATGAGACCGGTGAAACCTGGCGAGCTTTGCCCTGATAAATAGTAGAAAAGGAGGCAGGCTATTTGGAGGAAGAAAATTATCTGAAGATGAAAGAACGAGAAGAGATGACGGAGATGCAAGATCTGCGCCGGTTTGGTCACGATCGAGCGATCGATAAAATGAAGAAACGCGTCGTTCCACCAGGATGACCAACCTTCGCACAGCCAATGTGTGAACTGGTCTGGTGACAATTCCGTTTGTGCTATTGACAACTTGTAATGTCGTTTCATTATAGGATGCCTTCTGATATAACTAAAACCTCTAACTAGGGATATCGCTGATAGAATGCCGTTCGAAGGAATACTTAATTGTCATGTTTGCTTCAATTACTTACAGATACTTAAAATTTTCGTACGCCGTCTTCTCAGAAAAGAGAGACTTTTAAACCCCCTTTGAGACTTGTACCAAAAATGTATACATATAATACTCTCGTTATCTAGATTTTCACATATGCGTCATACATGTATCTCATAAAATTATCGTGATAAAAGGTGCTGGAGGAAACTTAAGGAACTGGAAACGCAACGTGACTTTTCCACTCAAGAAACAGAATCACCAACAGCTCCCATAGCACGCATTTCATCTCAACCATCCGTAATCATTTCGTAGTGGAAAAAGTTTCCCACAATTTCACCCAATTATCTTTCGAAAACCTGCGTCCGTCCTCGTCTTCGTAGAATCGACAACGTAAGACGCATGAAACACGTTCAAATTGGTAGAACGTGTTGTGCAAATAACGTAGGGTCGACTCCCCTTGGGCGAATCAGTGACGGGGTGGCGCTAGTAGTATGTGGTGGTAAGTAGAAGGCGGTCGAGAGGCGGACGTCGGGGAAGCGTGTCCGTGGGCCCGTGGAGTTAGTAAGGGGAGATCGAAAGAGGGCAAAAGGAAGGTTTCTTCTCGGCTTCGGGTCGTAGGGTCGACTCGTCGGTCTCACGCGAGGCCTGCGTGCAACGAGACCGGCGGATGGGCCGTTCCAAGACGAATCGGCTGGCAACCGAGCTGACCGAACGGCGAAAGAACGAGAGAGTGTGTGCACCGCCAGTTCGCCAAACGATCAGACGCCGAGGGAAAGGGATGTATGTTGGTCTGTAATTAACATACCGAGGCCCCCTCGTGTAAAGTTGGTCCGACGGTTCGCAGGTTCACCGAGCACGATGATTCTTCTCTTGGAAACTTTCGTCCGGTCATTCGAATATACTCCAAGTGAATCGTTTCATCTGTAATGATGTTCATTCGAAGCCGTTCGATTTTTCAATACACTGGGATCGAAGTAGATAGTTATTGGGGTTGATTATGGTTAGGTTGCTGGTTGGTAGCGTCATTGAGGTTGGTGCACGCGACAAAAATGATTTCCTACTGAAGCGCGATAATTATTGTGACATCGATCAGACATTTTATTTCGCATCGTTATTGGAACCACCGTTTAACTGTGTTCAAACGCGTACGGTAATTCTGATGTTTATCACTTTAACAGTGATGCCGTCGAAGGTGTCGATTAATGCAGAATCGAGAGGTGTCGATTAATGCAGAATCGAAGAATTGAGAGAAAGTGCCGTCAGTATCTTCGTCCCTGCCAGTTAGAATGAATTCTAGAAGGTTGAAACACGATCGAGGCCGACTGGCTCTGAATAGTCGGGCATCGATCAAAGTCCAGTCGGAGCTGAAGGATTAAAGCTTTTCTCGCGCTCGATTCGTTCGCTGGAAAAGCTGTCAAAGTTACTTCTCCGCGACGTTTTTCATCGTGACACCCATTTCTCTCAACCTGTTCCCTCTCGTCTCGTATCTCGTTCTTATTCCGTGACACACGCTCTACAGACCGGAGATTTGGCAACAGCCTCTCCCCTGTGCCAAAGACGGATACCCTGGGATCCCCTTTTTTCGCGATGCTGCTTAACCGTTTCGCGGATTTTTAAGCTAGAGCCTTCAAGTCGAAGCTCGCGGTTAGTCATTAGCCGTGGATCATTAATCCCCTATCGAATTTATCAGGCAACTCGAGGCGCGCGGTGGTAAATCACGGCGTGGCGTTTTACGATGACCCCGAGCTAACGAGCAACCTCGTTCTGTCAATGGTTGTCTACGGAAAACGCGATCGATGTTTACAGGATGCGTAATCACGAAATCTCGTGTACCAGTCTCTGTACTGGTCAGATTATGTGTGCGTATATGTGTGTTCTAACATGTTGTAAAATTATACAACTATCACATCGCTTACATCTAATCTTTAACCCCTAGCCTGTAGTGGGTATGTAAGTTATACATGTTAAGAGATTACACCGTCATGCCTATATAAATTAAAGAAAAAATGTACTACAACACTACCATACAAGTAACTATACGCTATATATATAATATATAATTATAATTATATAAATATCTATCAAATCGTTTACATCTAATCTTTAATTCCCCAACCTGTAACCTGGGTACGTAAGTTATACACGTTAAGAAATTACACCGTCATACCTACAGAAATCGAAGAAAAAATATAGTACAACACTATTTATAATAACTGTAACTCGCATAGTAGCGGATAGCGTAATATTTTTCTTATGATGGATAAAACTAGCAACGTTATGCATATAACGTGGTTCTAACGTAGCTAAACGTTGGTTAGCATTAGCGATCCGCAACGGCGTCTCGATCATTAAAATCGTACCTACCGCAGGTTAAGTCGCGGCGCGAACAAGTGGTTTCTTATTGGTACTGACGGGGATCTCGGTCTAATCGAGAACCGTGTAGCCAATTTAACAGCCGAGCCGAACTTAACCTTTCAGCAGGAGCGCTAACGCGCTTCCAGCGTACGGAGAGTGTACCGCCGGGCACGTACAATGAAGATCCACGGCCGCGATATCCTGGCTGACTTTCTATTCCCATCTCGGTGTCCAATCGATACGTCCCGTGTATCCACCGGTTTCTACTTTATTAGAGCGTCGATTTAATTAACGTCCGGTTGGCGCGCGCTTGTAAATCATAAATAGACGGCGAGGCTGGGCGTCTCGTTAACTGTCCCCGCGCGCCGTTTATGGTTATTCTCGATGTAGCCGTAAAAAGAAGCGAACGACTTCACTTCGGGGTCAATCGATCCAACAGACTGGTTAAGAAGAGACAGTTCCACTCGTTCAAGTAGATCGAACAATTCCGTTAGACAGACGTTAGGTAGTAGCATTCGAAGCGTTACAGTTCTTACGATCAATTTCTCCAAAACTTAACGCCTGCAACGTAGCATCTGTAAACGCCATCGAAAACGATACTGTTGGGACAGCCGTCTTTGGCGTCACGGAGATCACCGTGTCTTATTGTTCGTCGCGAAAGACACTCGATCGTTCGCCGCCTCCGTTCGCGGCTATGATTAACATCATTCGCGGGCAGCCTCGGGAGGGGTGCTCGTTAGGATCGTTAAGGTTCTTACGTCCAGTACAAGGCAGCGCGTTGTCGCGTTTGACGGAACGTGTAATCAACAACGAGCACGATGGTTGGGTTATGGGTCCCTTCGTCAACGCGTCCCAATAGGTGTACACGGTATAACACGCGTGTACGCACAATACGTGCTATTCGTCGTCGTGGACAGGCGTCGCACTAAAATCCGATGAAATACGATTCATAGCTCGAAAAAGACGAGTAGACAGGAGAGAAGGAAATTACGCGGACCGCACCGCGGAGCTAAGGGTGTTTCGCTGTTCACCAGGTAGCCATTCTTGGTCGTCTCGAAATCGTAGAGCTTGATCATTCGTTTATCTGCCGTTTGGAGTTTTAATTTCGCTTCTCGGCTTATCGGTGCCGGTTCTCGGAACCTTGAAATTATATTCGATGGGACGATGTACCGTGTTGCCTCGGCGATTTATTTAAAAAAAGAGTAGCGACGCTTCTTGGTGGCCGGCGCCAACCGGAAGAGGGGGTGGGACGGTAGGTGGTTGCGATTAAGAGACGGAGAGTAGAACGTTCCGGTTCGTTCGTCAAAATGAAGGCTCTGTATCTCTCGCCCCTTGCTCGTTTGCTCGTTTTTCGTGTCCACCGTGTGCGAGCATCGAGCTAGCAGGGGAAGACGTACTCCGTGGAAGTCGCCCCGGCTTATCTGCGGTGAATCGGCTCGAGCATTTTTATCGGGCCCTTGAACGTTTTACTTCAAGAGATTACAGAGTCTCTTTGGATGTTGCTTTCCATGTTATGTTTATTGGAGAGAAGATTGCGGATGGGAAATAAAAAATTATCGAATATCCCCGTGTCCGCGTGTTTTTTGCTTCTGCTTTGGGGGAAGGATGATGGCGGTGATAGCGTGGTCGAGAGTGGGTTGAGCAAAAAATTCATGAGGCTATCGATTACGAGCGAGGAGCACAGAATTTCCAAAAATTCTTTATTATAACATTGAAATTTAAAGATCGCGTTAGATATACTTTCTTCAGGTATAAGAAAAAAGAAAGAAAGAAAAACAGCTCCAACGGTGAAAATCAATTTCAATTTTGGCCATAAAGACCATCGAACTGGTCTAACCCAAAACAGAATCGAGATAATTGTTCGTAAACGATTGTTGGTAAACGTCGCTGACGATGACAGACGCTTTTATGCGAGCTGGAAAAAGTATGCCCCTAAAAGTCCGACCGTGGGCAGAAAGGGGTTAGGAAGAGAAGAAGAATGTCGCCCCGCGTTGCAGGTTTCGTGCGCGTCCCAGCAAAAACTTGAAGACCTTTGGTTACTCTTGTCCAGGCCCCGTGGGCAACCCGTTCCTCCCGCTCGTCCAGGCCCAGCCTTTCTCTTTTCGGCGCATCTCCGAAAGCAGACCGTGTGGTTTCACTTGTCGTTGCATCGCTCTTCTCGCGGCTTCTTTCTCGGGTTTTATCCGTACGCGACCGCTGTCGCCGCTTCTTTCATCTGCCTTCCCGTTTTTTTCTCTTCCTTAAAGTCAAAAAGCGGTAGATCAAACGAGGTTGTTCGTACAAAACGATCGAATTTTATTCAGACGGTGGTGTTGAATTAAATTTATTCGCGTAATAGATTAGTTGGTAATTGAACTTTATCTAGGCAATAGATTAGGGTCATCGATGAAACTTTCGATCAAGCGTTTCGTCTACTGGGATAATCAGTTTTTCTTATCTTTATTTAATCTCGCAATCAATGCTTTGCAAATTAATGCAGATCAATTGAAGAATTTTATCAATTCAATTCAATTTTATTTTGCTCCATTTACAATGTTTTCCGTCCGATTTAACTCGATTACGATGATTTCGATTTAGTACGTTTCCATTTACAGTTCCCGTTCGATTCGATTTCCTTCTATTCTACCAAGAATAAATTCGGTTCGGGTACGCGCTCCTTCGATATTATTCAGTACGCTCGAATTCAGTTACGTTTTAGCGCACGTTTCCTCGTTAATTACCTCGGTTGCGATGTAAATCGGTATTATTAGAGATAATCAAGAAGAAACGCGATTTTCAACAGAGTTCGAGGCAAAGTTATGCAATTCTCGATGGTACGATGGGTACGGCATTTGCGCGGAATCATTTTTACGGCAAAGAATCCGTCCACTTTTTCTGATTCTTTCGGCCCACGTTTCTGTACTCCCCCCCCCCCCCCCCCCCCCCGCTCTGAGAGGCTGCGTCGTGTCCTGCCTTTTACGGTACACGTTACCCGGCTTCGAAACCCGCTAATTAGCCTTGCTCGCGTTCATCTCTGAACGTTTAATCGGTCCCGCTATATTCAGACTCCTGGCCGCTATTTTGGTGTACTTTAGATGAGGTTACAGTTCGAATTTGTGTCGTTGAAAAGTTCGCAGATAAGGCAAAAAGACCACTTATCGTTGCAACGCGAATATTAAAGGTAAAAACAGACAACGAGCAGGATTCTCGATCAACTGGTTTTTTAAATTTTCAAAAGTGTTGGAAAGGCTTTTCTAAATGACGAATACCGATTTATTTTCTACTATATTCTTTATTTCCACGCACTGGAAGTGACTATCACAAGTACTATCACATTTTATATGTATAAACAGACCTTAGAAATATATATGTGAAAAGAAATGCCATCTCTTCTCACTCGAGGATAAGAGATTAATTTCTGTGTTTGGTTTCCAATGAAAACCAACAAAATGTTTAAAGATTGCAAAAATTCGGCATTTTCTTACGGAGACATTTCATCTTTTGAAGTCCAAACTCGACAATAAAGACGAAGAAAAGATTCGACGCTTTAAATTTCTGAGATCTTTGCACAAAAGTTGTCAACAGTGACAAAGCGTTGAAAAATTCTCAACGAAAAACGATTATACTCTTCGACGCGATAATACTCAGAAGTATTACGTGAGACAGAGCAGGCTTAAAAGACACACTTTACAATGTGCAGGCGGTCCTCGATGTGGCCAATAAAATTCGGTATTATTAAATGTCAGACGCTTGTAAGGATGCCTGTAAACAGGATCGTAAAACCGAGTCTGGTAGCCTCCGTTGTGAAACGATCGCTCGCGTGTACGCGGTATATAATATTATAGTAAATATCCGAGATGAACGAGGTTTCATCATCGTCGCCCATTCAGAACTTTCTCGATCGGCCGACTTTTCGAAGCCGACGAAAAAGGAGGAGAGAGCGGTGGGACACTTGTGCTCGCGAGGTGTGAACGTGGGATCTACCAATGGTGGCGGTGTATACGGAGGGAACGCGTTGAATACGGCGAAGATTAACGGCACGTAACGTTCAACGCCTCCATTCGTCCCTTTTCCCTATGGAATCTTGATAGACACGCCGGTAGAATTAACCCTCCGAGCTGTTGCCTCGTATTCTCAGTCATCAGCCTGAGCGGCTGTTCCGCGTGTATGATTGGATACAGCCACTCAGGAGGACGTATTTGTTTTGCCGGTGTCGCTGGTGTCTGTCGAGGTAATTATACGAGGTGCATGTTTGTCTGCGACCAGCCGATCGATGATTTAACTGAATTTTAAAGCCAATTATCGTAGATTTGGATACGGTTTTCGGTTATGTGTTTGGGTTAGCCCTTTCTGGAGAATTGCAACGTAAGATTGAGTATATAATTCTTATACAAGTTCTGCTTGTATATCTAATAGGATATTGTTATTCTTCGAACTGTACGAATGATAATAATTACCTGAAGTTTCACAATGTTGAGTCTTAAAATCTTTTTCAACAGTCCATCATCATTATCATACAGATACCTAAAAGATAAATAAAACATGGGAAGGAACATCGAACCGTGGATGAAACTAGAACAAGATAGAGAAACGATACAGGTGAAACAGAGGGACGTATGGTTTTTCACGTGTAATCGTTAACGTAACGCCAAGCACGACAGTAACACGATGAAAATCCGGCTGTTGAGAAAAATCGTGCTATCCCCCGTGCTCTGACCAAGTTCGAGCGCGCTTGGAATGCGACAAAACCCGATTTCATGGCCTTTTTTCCGCGCCGTTACACGACCGATAATCGGCGAGAACGATTTCGTTGGAATCGCGGGCTTGTTGCCGGTCGGTCACGTACTGGCAACTCCTATAACCCTTTCTCTTGCCCCCCCTGACACTCTTGATTAGACGGTTTATTGAATACTTCGAGCGGTATTACTTTGGACGTGACCAGCCCTATGGTGTGGAAATTTGTCTATTTTTTTTTTAAATTGCGCACACTAGATGCGAAGAGTGAATTTACAGTTTGAGAAAATGTTGTACGGCTAGATTATACGTTGAATCAATTAAGTTTCTTTTCAAACAAAAAACCCTTCATCCTCCAGATGATCGAAATTTTAAGTAGGAACTTTCTCCCTGAGAAACAACGTTGACTTCAGTTGATTCAGTTCGGTGTAAGACATCGAATGATAAGCCATTCTGCGGCAGCACAAGACTCAATGAGTTTCATAAAGCTATTTTGTTAAATACATCACGTTTATCACGGTATCGTTTGATTTTCCCTTGTCCAATCGCGGAATACCACATTATACAACGTGGTTTAATGAAACGGAAGAGTCTCATCATTTATCAGATTTTACTTCACTGTCCCGTCATTTCTATCCCTGAAATTCTTTTTTCTACCCCAACGCGAAACATTTCTCGCGAGCGTTACCAACGTGACCGCAAAAAAGCGCTACCTCCGGGCCGCTTGACCACGTGATCATCGGGACGACGGTGGAGCCTTCCCAGAATCGTTAATCGCGTTTAATAGGCAGATTTACGGGTTTTTGTCCGACCATGGCGCGCGTTGTTTCGCACTCGACGCGTTGTTTACGCGACCACGTACCTACACGGTCGTTTGTCAACCGTTAAACACTGGTCACCCTCGCTCCTCTCCCATTTTCCACCCTCATAGGCCGCGGGCGATAGCAGGGCGCTCTTGATTAACGAGACACCTCGTATATATCCGATATACAACACCCCTCGTCCCTTCACCCCCCTCTTTGTCCATCGCCAGCGGGGGGTCGCATTGTTGCATTCGTGCTTTACTGCATATTGCACCAGTGCCACGATCGCTATGCTGCCCTCTGATGTATTCCCGTTACCGGTCGCTATATCTTGGAATACACCTGTCCTGTTTATTAAGAACAGTAGGGTGGATGGTACTGTTCCAATGACTGTCGGAGAGGCTAGAGCAATACCCGTTGATAAAGATTCTTTTGTTCGAGGAACTGAATCTTTCGAGGGATGGAAAATTATAAAAATAAACGTGGTATTTCAATTTTGACCTTAATTTATTTTGAAAAAAGTTCAGTGTTCTTATTTGTCTTGATTTGCTCTGATACGAATCACCCTGGCCTTGACCAGATGGCCTAGTATCATTTCCGGCTCGCTTCACTGTGCGTCGATTAATTGCGGTCCATTCTAGTCGCTTCAACGATCTGTTCCAACCGTGTGGGATCCACCTCAACCCTATGCGGTCCGCCTCAACACTCTGCGGTCCGTTCCAATCCTCTGCGATCAACTTCAACCCTCTGGGATCCTCTTTAGTCCGCTTCGATCCGCCTCAACCGACTCGAATTCGTTCCAATCAACTTCAATCCTCCTCCGTCCGCTCCAATCTGCTTTAGCTTTCCGCGATCCACTTCACTCTACTCGACTCTATTTCAGTCCCGCTTCGATCCGCTTCGATCCGCTTCGAACGTGGCGTCGTTCACTTTAGCCCTTTCCGATCTTTCTCTGCCCGTTTCGAACTCTCCTTCAACCAGATTCAAATCTGCTCTGTAATGCAACCTTTGTCGCGATTACACGATCGCAAAAAAATTCACGCTCTCATTGTGAACAGAGCCTTAAAATCTTCCTAACCTTTTGCGAGCTCTGCTAGTGATGCCTCAGGTTTGGAATTAACTCGAATCACCTCGAACGTAAATGCATACTGTCCCTGCGGACTCGTTGTTTTAATGCACCGTTTTAACCGGAAAATTGCCGATCGAATCAACAACGAACGATAAGCACGTTAAGTGCTCGTCCCAGAGAGGATATCGAAATTTCGATATTTTTCACATTTTCAGTCGACTTCGTTTTACATTCGTGTATACGATGGCTCGTATATATTATTCTACGTTGGTTTCGCTAATGTTATTGTCCAGTTTTAATTGGTAAAATACGTTTCGCAGCTAATTAAATTATGCGACCGATTCTGTTTTACGAAGATTAATAGTATTCTTTTCGGTCAGAATGCAAATTTCAAATATTATTGGTTCCCAACTATTTTTGGTTCGATTCGTTTCCTCTCGGTTCTCCACTAATCGATTCATTCCTTTTATTTCCGTTCAATTACACTTCTATTCGTTCTAAATCTGGTGCGTCCTGATCAGCTCACATTCAAATCTACTTAACTTCAACTGACAGTCGAGCAACAAAGCGGATACCCAAATTTGTACAAAACCCATTTATTATCTGCGCCTGAAGTTCTTTGAGCCAACCTATAAGAATGACTCTACGATAAACGCCGACCTCTTGACCTCTTTTGCCAATCTACCCAACATTTTCACTGCGCTCTTCTCACTCTTTCCTCGCGATCATCATCATTTCTGTGCGCTATACGTTATCCAGTACGCTAACCAGGCACGATGATTGCAATAGAGAAACAAGTCTGTGCACGTCCTAACGAAAGGAAGTCGAATTCACACGACGGATACGTGCACACACGCGGCCGAATGAACTCGCGTAAAAGCCTGAAGCGGGGTTATGGTATTGGTAGTGGGGAGAGGAGGTAATAAGGAGAACCCAGTGACGAGAGTCGACTCTTGGCCGCAGAGCAGTTAGAGTCCACGGCTAGAAGCGAGACAGCTAGGGTGGGAATCAAATGGGGCGAACCCTTGATTAGTTTGCTCGTCCACCCTGCTCGGAGCACCCCAGACCACTTCTACGCTTAATCCCGCATTATGAATATTTTCTCTTCGTCCCACAGATGGACATAACCGAGGGACTGTTCGACGAGGAAGAAGCGTAGTGCGTTTTTGACCAGTGGACGCGAAAGCTGAACAATATTCTTATTATATGTTGTGTCTTGGAACGAGTTTCATTACTGTTGCAGTCGATGGCGCTGGTGCGCCTTCTGCGCCCCAGAACCAACAGTTATGTTCGTTTGTACCGTATGCTTGATCGAAGTCGTAACTTGTTGAGGGTTCTGTATTAAAATATGTCGCACTGCTAAGATTTGGAGTGTGGTGAGTTGTCTTTCATCATACGACTGGATTGTTTTATGGACGCTGTAACTGGGAAATCTCGAAACACTTGCAATTGTCGGTGAAAATTCTAGTAAACCTCCTTGCCTCAGAATCTCTCGCCATTACGAATTCTATTCAATTTATAGGTATCATTGTGATTATAATAATTCTTGTTAAAACCATTCTAAACCATTTGTGTCAAAAATTGCTTTCGCTGCTTCAAATGTCCTTAAAGTCGATCAACTTTTACCGGCCTTAAGAGTTACGAACAAATCGAGGCTCTTTCGAGTCTTTCGCGTGTAGTCGGAAGGGTTTCCATTTAAAACCAGAGGAAGCCGCGGGCGTAAAGCGAGTTTGTCCGAGGAACGTGCCGCAGGAACGGGAGAGATCTGAGATCGTCTAAGATCCTCCGTTTCGGATGCCGGTGCGTCGCAAGAAAATCGCGCTGAAGAAAGATAGAGGAGAGAGTTGGTCCGGGTCGTTTTACGACTGAAAACCAACCTAACCCCACCTAGCCCCGGTATTGCTCCCTCTGTTCCTAGTGAGAATGAATCTCTTGCTGGGTAATTAGGCAGATTACTTTCCGGAGTTGTTCGGGTGCCGGTTTCTTACTCGGCTCTCGCCCACGGTGTATATTTCGACCGCTGGGGCGGAGGACAATTAAAGGAAGAAATTCTTTGGTCCACCGAACCTTTCGGTTGGGGTTGCGGAAGGGGAACCGCAGAAGAATAGGCTTCGAGCGTTGGTGTCGCGCGTTCCGCGTGCCCTCCGTGTCGAGTCGAGCGAAGGTGAAATTCACCGCAGGGCTAATCGAGCAAGAGGCGCGTTTCTAGCGGAAGTAATGCCGCACTTAAAGGGTCCTGGTTAGCGGGGGTGGGTATCCAGTTCGAGAAACGGTGTCATGATTACTGAAAATATCACGCGACGGTGGAAAGAGGACACCGTTTACGTCCTCGAAACGGAAGAACGCGACTGTACCCGAAGCGGTTGATAGTTAAGTGGTGGGGATAGCGTCTTATAGCGATGGGTGAGGGTAAGACGGTTGAAAAGAGGTGGAACATAGCGGACCAGTGAAGAACCTCGGGAGAATACGTAGTCGGTTGGGGCCAGGCAAGAATGTACCGTTTTTATTTACGAGCCGAGGAAGATCCAGGTCTCGACCGCGGCGGTCTCCTCCCGTTAATTAAATAATATTTTTCGGGAGAGAAGCCCACGGGAGCAGCGGCGTAAAGCTATGATAAGAGTCCGTGGCGGGGAAGAAACCGTACCGCGTTGAGGGGAAAAAAAAAACATGGCCCAGCTAAGAGCACTTATTGCAGTATTGAGATCGTAATTCAGAGTCGAGGCCCCGTCATAAACGTTCCCCATGGCCGGACTTCTGGCCACTTCGACCTTTCCTTTCCGCTCTTCCTTCCCCAGCCGCCGTTATTATATTTTTTCCTTCCCGTTTGTCCTCTCTCCCTTATTCGCCCCGTGTCTTTCGTCGAATGAAACATTGGTCATCCCTTGGCTTTAGGTGAGCGGAGGCGCAACGTCCCCGGAACGTTGTCGTTAACGGCTTCAGGCTGTGTGGACCGGTCATCTCATTTATGGATGACGCGAAAATTAAGACCGGCCGGTCGCGTTCTGATCAAGTCCCCGGGTGAGTCATAAGTGGGCTGGTTCGTTTAAAGAGAACAGGTTTATCACGATTGGGTAACCTGTGACTTTGGTCTCGTTAGAGGTTGAGGTTTCTACCGCTGACGCTTGTGAATGGACCGGAATTTTACTCCTACCTCTCTTACGTCAACGACATTTAGAACAGAAATTACAAAATCTCCTGAAAAACAGAGGTATATAATTTTTACTTTTCTAATCGGTACGAACTGCGCCGATTTCAAAATTTAAAATTAATCGGTGAGATGGAGGACAATTACGATAGATACTCATTGTTTGAATGAAATAAAAAAATTAGAGAAAGACGTGACCCGTTCTCAGTCTTAAGACACGTTATTTCGAACACTTTAAATCGTAGTCCGCGGAATTCCACAGAGCTTGTGGTCGTCCGGTGACCATTAAGCCTATAAGCATCGTCAGCTGAATCCGATCTGTTCGTTAGGTTATCTCAAGCCTACTTTAGGAGCGCGTGTAAGAACAGCGCCGAGTGCCGGGGGTAATCGAGAGCAGCGCGAGCAGACGGGGTATCTCCGACTGAGAACCAACCTTTATTGCTCGTGACTTTCGATAGCCTCCTCTTTCTTTCTCTTCTCCGGTGCGCTTAAGTTTCGTCCGGCCATAAACTGCAGCTTTCTGCGAGCGAGTAAATTTTATCTATATTGGTAGGCTGCGCGGGCACAGGTAGCCGGAACGGCGGAACGTTATCTTTCGGGTTTACCAGCAACCAAAAAATTACGAACCTCAGTTTTTTTAATGAATCTAAGGTTCGCTTGGTCCTTTTGCTGCAGGTTTCTAAATTGAAATTTTATCTGTCATAAATGATTCGTCGAACATGACTCATTGGATAGATAGCACCTCGTTGGGATTTATTTTGGGAGGACCTGTTTTGACAAGTATGAAACATTGTTCAATTTTCTTTAGATTTATTTGAACATTTGAAATTATACACGTAGACGAAATATTATATCGGAGGAATAGTATCGCTGTTACGCGTTATTTCTTTTTTGTAATATCTTTAAAAACCATTTGTCAATGTATGGCTTAACGATAGGAACAAAAACATGAAATATGTGCAGATTATAATATAACGTTCACGCTGATGTCTTGGATGTTGGGTGTTAAACATCTCACTGCGTCAGTAAGTATACGTGTAATAAATATATCATTACACGTCAACACTTTCAAAGTATTTCAAACGACCCAACGCATACCACTGTCCTACCCCAATCAAAATATCATTATACAAGAAACGTCACTGTTCCAAGCAACACTCTTCCTTTCACACGTACCTACTACTTGCTTACAACACCTCTGTTCATTTGCAATCCTGCGAATACTCTCAAAGAAGTAACTTATCCTAGCGTGATGCAAGACTAAGGTATTTTACATGATTTTATATTTCATTAGAAAATTCAATTTTCGCTAGTATATTCATGACTGTCTCTGTTTCTAATGTTTGTTTTTAAAGTGTAGGAAAATATGCCGGAACAAAATGGATATCCTTTATTTCATTCTGTAAGTCGAACTGTAAAGCCTGGAAATTACGGGCCAGGTAATATTGATTTAGAGTCAAAAGAGGATAATGTGAAAACATTCTTATTCTATTAGGTGCAGCTTATTGCATTCGATCAGCATATAATCCATACTTATGATTACTTGATGACAAATGAACAAAATAAAAAATGGTTATGTTGCAGAAAAGGATACACAATTTTTTAGTTTCGTCTTACGATCCTTACCTCGTTTTGTGTAATTATCACGTATCTACACTTCCGTTTCTATCTTTCATCGAACTTCGTGAGAAATGTAATTAACATTAAATAGCTGTCTTCTAAATATTCTCATGTATTTGAAATTTCCCGCTAAAATCAATAGCCTTAAGTCAACAGCTCAAGAATACATCGCAACGCACCTTGTCTATGTACCAATCACGAATTCGGATGAAGATGGTGTACTAATCTCGCTTATGACTGCTCATACTTCCTTTTTTACCTTTCTCCTCTGATTCTTCTCAACTACGCATTACTTACAGCTGCTATTTTCCCCTCCGTCTCTATTTTACTAGCGAGTTTTTCTTTTTCGAAGAGTTTCGTTGGGACGCGACGCCGCGTTCCTTTTTCTGGCATTTCGCTCGACAAATATCGCGGTCGTTGTCCCGTCGCGAGTCTAGGATACCCGGCGCCCGGCATCCGTCGGCGTCTGGCGTCTCGGCGCCTGCTATCCAGTGAACCCTCTCCTCCCACTGTGCTCGCCCTCTCTCTCTCTCTCTCTCTCTTTCTTCTGGTCCAATCAATGGAATAGACGAATTGGCAGGGATTCTATGCACACAAACGTACGATTCTTCATCCACGTAAATTCGAGGTAGTTGGACTGAATGGTGTAGTCGGTTTTTGTACCATTGAGTACCGTTTAGACGTTTCAGTGGATGGAGAAGTGAATACTTTTTTGTTAGCGTGGAATGGAGTGATTGATATTGCCACGATTTGATAACAGTAGGTTTGTTGATGGAATAAATTATTAGCGATAGATTTCGAACTGCGTGGCTAGGATGAATGGCCTGGTTTTTATGCCGTGTCACGAATGTTTTATTGATTCGGGCGTGGACTTTGGTTGGCTTCCTGCATGATATTTAATCTGTTTACGTTCTGCATTTGGTTTTCGTACTCGTGACTTTGACTTTTTTACACATGACCTCACCTGTTTACATAAAACTTGAGGTCTTCTTCGAGAAAATCAATTTCATTCACCATCCTACTCGTTCCTCGCTCATAACGTATCTGAAGGACATAGAACAAAACCACGCGTTTAACCAGCAAAACGGACACCCATTCACCACCACATCCTACCCTTCACATCAACTCCATTACACGTCTCAAATTCACGAAACCCTCACTCAGTCAGACTCTCAGAACGAAAACATTTAACCCCTTGAATTACCAGCGCGATAACAATGAAAGAGTGCTGTGCTAGTGGCTGAGCGGAGATGCACGCGATGCCAGGCTCTTCTCGTTCCCGTGAGAAAAGTTGCCTCTTATTACGATCGGGAGAAAAATCGCTACGCGACCGTCCGAGCCTCCACGCACGCCCACACTCTTGGTTACCTGTCGAAACAGATCGCTATTTAGATATTCCTCGCCCAGCCTACCCGTGAAGAAAAAAGCGGCGATCATCGACGCCGTGGCGTGCCTCATTCAGCCCCTGTAGTTCGATACGCGTCGCAAAGGGTGAACGGGACGGGACGGGACGGGACGAGATGGCCGATGCGTTTGTCTCCGTGGCCGTGCCGGCCATTCGGAATTTAAGGGCACACCGGCTGGCATCCGTAGGTAAGGGTTCGGCCAGTAAATTAATTACGGCTTAAAACATCGTTAGGATCCGCCGCAGCCGGTCTGGTGGGTTCGGTTATTAGCGCAGTACATCATACTCGTCGCTGTGGATCGACCCTCCCCCCGCTTGGTTACGCTTTGATTTTTCGCTGGTGGTTTCGCCGTCCGCTTTACTCGAATCTGTTGTTTTTACGACGTAACGTAGGCGAGATTGTGTACGTTGGATGGTGGATGCGAGTCGGTTAGGGGCCGTTTAGGGATGGATTGTTGGAATGGGCGGAAAGGAACTCTTAGGTGAGACGAAGCGAGAAAATGGATGGGAAATTTAAGTAACCGAGGGATTCTTGCGTGTACGTGCTACGGATGCTTTTGTAACGGTTCATTTCTTCTGTGTTGTGTCGAAGCTGTATTGAATGAACATTAGAAGTGATAATAATTTGGGAGATGTGTTCAAAGTTATTCGAAATTAGAGATATCGTTCTATAGTATAAATTAACGTGCATACGAGAACGGTGCAATGGATAAATGCATATTATAGTGAAAGTTGTCTCGTTTATTGAATCATGTTCAAGTATTATGAACAGATAAAATATTCCATAATGCAAAGAATGAGCTTTCAGACAAATTAATACAGGTATGAGAGGTTTGGTAGAACAGTTAACACTGTCCGGTTTCGGCAAATATTTCTATGAATTAGACTACAAGATTTACAGTTCTACGTTCCTTTTGTGGAATTACGTGATCCACGGTGAAGTATCTTGAGCGAGCACTACTTTTCCAGGATTTAGCAGGCTTTTTTCCTCCATCGAATGTGCCATTGCCAACTGTGTCTCCTCGTATAACCATGGATTACCTCTCTTTATCTCTTCTTCCCCTCTTCTGAATCCCATCCGTTTCTGCGTGTCGCGCATCCTACGAAATGTGCACACCCCGATGGTATTGTGCAATGGTCATTCCTTCTTGTATTGCATGCTTCCAAAATATGTATTTTTAGAAGTGTACTTTCGAAATTTTTATTATTTTGATCTTCCTCATTCGCGAAGAGTATTAACGTTTCACTGTTTCTGCATTAAAATGTGCTTCGAATTTTAAGGTATGTATATGAAAAAAGGTTTGAAATTAAAATAAAAGTCCCAAAGCTCCTCCTAATGTTTTAACTTTTCTATGATTTCTACATAATATCTTTTAGATATTTATCATGGTATATTGAAGAGCATTAATGTTTCACTGCTTTTATATTAAAAAATTCGAAGAATTTTAAGATGTGTATACCAATAGGATGTTAAAGAAAGGCTTGAAATTAAAATATCGTAATTCAAAGTCCCAAAATTCCTTCTATCGTCTTAATTTTTTTATGATTAGAATTCTATGATTAGATACATAATATCTTTAGTTATTTGTCATAGTATATTGTAGAATAGTGGAAACCACGGAGTATATAGAGAAAAATGGCGGCTCGGCGGTGATTAAGGTCCGCTTGATCGAGGATTAACGCAGGTCGGGCGATTTTTGATAGCCGCGTTCCATTCCCTCCCCGTGCTTGCTACACTATCTGAAATCCCACGAGTTTAAGCCGCCGCGGAATGAAAAAGATGAAACTCGAAACGCTCGGTAAGCTTGTTATAGGTTAGGGTTCCAACGAGTCCTTGTCGCCGTATTGGATCGACGTTTCCCGCGTCACTTGGAATACATCCTGATATTAAATTTAGGTTAGTGACACCATCTCTGGTGTCGCGATGTAACTGATATTTATCTTTTCTAACGGGTTTAGAATTCGAGATGTATGTGTATACGTAAGGAATAAATATATATATACTAATTAATCGTGTAAAATGACTTTTATATACGTAATATTTTAGATTACATATTATAGAAATTGTAGCATTTGTTAATCGATATGATAAAACTCGAGCATTGTCACGGTTACGAGTGGATAGAAAGCAAGAGTCGGCCGATCGATTTTACATTAAGATTCAGGGTCCACGCTTTTTGCTCGTTTCGTGGTTCGCGTTTCGGAATCCTTAATCGGGAAACGATGTCGTGGGTATGTAAAATCGGGACGTACATCGGGGAACAGGTCGTACGAGTAATCGCTGGGCAGAATGCATCGGTGTACCCGTGGTAAACGGGCCGGCTTTCACTTTAAGCTGGATTCACATTAAAACCCGTATGCCGCGTGAGAGCGCCGTATCTCTACGGCGTAGCTCACGTTTTATGGGAAACGCGAATCTCCGACGATTAATATCTAAAGAATCTCGTTTGCCCCCGGGGATTTTCGAGATTCGAAACATCCGATGTAATAAATCAACTAGCGCCGTATCTTACCCGTTATCGGTATTCGATCGTGTTCGAACGATTATTCACACGAGTAATGATATTCGAACAAAAATTTTATCGTTTCGAAACGAAGGATTGTAAGAATTTCAGAAATTTTTGTTGCTGTTGCGCTGTTACACATCGAAATACGAAATTTTGTTACATATTAAAGTATCGCGAATTAATCCTCGTTTTTTTTACGTTTCATTGTTATATATCTCTTTTCTTTTTCTTTCTTCTAACGCGAAGAAGTTGCACGGTGATTCAGTTAATATTTACAACAGCCCAAATATTCGTTGGACGATGCCTAAGAACTTGGTTGCACTCCTGCAGCCGAGAATCACGATAGCGATCGATCAGCGTTTCTCTCGTTCTGCTCCCGGCTACTCACCCTTCTATGCTTCCTCCCGTACGTGAAACCTATCGAATTTCATGTATATATGCCCTCCTAGGAATGTAGGCGGCGTAACATTATACGTCGGTCACGCACGAAGGATTCACGGGATGCTCGGTATTATATTCTGTGAAGGATTTCCACGATCGGTATTAGAAACGAAGTATGCTGGAAACGCGGCAATATACCCAATTGCCTAATTCGAAATTCGAAGACCGAGTGACTCCAGCGATTGCCACCAGATGTCTCTGAACTTCTAATTCTCGTTGGTGCTCGCTCCTGTCCTCTGTGCAACTTCTAAAGTCCTACATCCTAATTGTCTGGGGCAGGAATTGTTCACAGTGGTCTAGCTACGCTAATTGATCTAGAAAAGTGTTAAGATTCAAAGCTTGTGTAAGTTAATTTTCAGGCATCGATAAAAATTTGATGATTTTCTTATTGAACGCAGAGACGCAAAGTCCTCACGTAACGAGTATAAACATTTAGGATGTAAAATTATACATTTGGTTTTGTTACTTTGTTTATATTATGGGTCATCGATTTGTTATCTTGCAATTCTGTTTGCAGTTCTATCAAGTACTGTGCAATTATGTATCCCATTTATTCTCTTGTTCTCGTGCGTCTTTCCCTCTGTTCTCTAATCTCCTTACATATTAACAGAGCTGTATTCGGTGTGGTCTGCCCGTTCCGCAGAATTGCCTCGCGTCAAATGAGAAAACCCCGCACATTGCATTATCCTTCATCATCATTAAGAGTATGATTTTAATTTCGTACAAACGATCATATCAATAAAGCATTGTTATCTTTGTTCGAAATTCAACGAGCTATACTTTCCTTTTCCAAGACACGTTATCATCAAAGATCATATCGCGGTTATGATTTTTAAACAATTTCTCTCGAAAATATATGAGACAACAGACGTTGATATTACATTAACGAAGTAGAAAAATAGTTTTCCAAGGTATCGCGCGAGATGGTAGTCGTAGTAGGTGCAACATAGTGGCGCGAAATTATTGGGTGGCGCTGTAAGCGTTTATAGTGGCGGTCGTAAACCCCTGTGTACAATATTCTAAATAAAATTATCAGCCGATGTTAGGGAGGAAGAGTTCGCGGAACCGGTAGAGGCACGCCATATCAGTAAACAACTTGTATTACAAGTTTTATAATTTTATGAAACCGCTTCTACGTGCACCGCGTCGGCGATCAACCGTGCCCGCGACTATTCTGTAACAGCGAGGAACGCGTGCGATTCTCCTACAGGTAGATGTAGCCGATGTACCTGGACATCGAGTTTAATGTGGAAGTGGATTTTCATAATCTTATCTCAGCGCTACTCCAATCACGTCACTATCGTAATTCGCCACTTAAATTAATAACGCGAATGAGGTTGCCTGAAAATTCAACGAGGTGAAATAAAATGAGCGCTAGCGTGAGTTTGTTTCAACGAGGTACAATTTTTTTTAAACGCGTTCTCTCTTCTCTAAGCCCACTAGCTGATAGCTAGCTACCCCACTCTAAATTCCCACTTGTCACTCACCGTTCTCCCTTCAGAATTCACACCCCTCCGCGCGTAGCACGAGCTCGCATACATTCGCAGATGTTATTCGGTACCACCGGCGTACAGCCGCATTCCTGCGATCCTTATTTCTAAATAACACGGTCACATTTCGCCCTCGAAAAGCTTGTTCTCATAGTATCGTTATATTGCACAGGGTGAGGTTTGAATGGATGTCACGGAACTTATATAAAAGCTTATTCAGCCTTCCAGAAACGAAGAAAATGTTGCAATAAATACATATACACAATAATAATCGCTCCCTCTTTTGAACATATTTCTTTTTTTTTATCGAAACATTTTTTTCATTTGGCTAAATTATGGAAAACTGAAATCGATGTTAGTTTCTGGTTCTATGTGACTTTTAGATTTATTCGAATATCTAAAAATTGTTCGATTAAAATCTCGCTACCAAATTCAAGTTAAAAAATCGGATAAAATCTCTTTACTTCCACCCACCGTATTAAAAGAATACTGGGAAGCAAAGGGGGCCCCTGAAAGTAGTCGAATCACAAAGGACATTCGTTACAATGGCGAAAGTTTACGATCTGCCCCGTTCGTTTGAGATCTTTGAAGGAACGGGCCATGCCCTCCAATCGTCGCTGGTCCTCGAACTCGCGTTTCGATAGTCTACTACGGAACCCTCGCAGCTGCGAGCCCTGTCCCGTACGAGCCTCGTTTTTTACACAAAGTAATTTTTAGGGTGCCGACCGAACTGTGACCATCGGTAGAAGGGGCGCGAAGAGAGACGGGCGTGCCAAAGGAACTTTCCCCGAAGAAAGATCGGTACAGCTCCTCTCGCGTGGCCCACGAGCAGCCCTCGCGGCTACCTTGCCCTCTTCTCGTCCACCCCACGGGAGCGAAACTCGACCGGAATACCCTATTAGGAACGGTGCGCGATTTTTCGAGATAATGATCCTCGAACTTTTCCAATGGGTTCTCTGGTGAAGTATAGCCTTTTAAACCGCCGCGGATTACGGGAAAGTTTCATCGTCAAATATTTGAAGTCGCGGACCCGCGACGCTTTAATAAGCGTAGCGGTGTTTGATCGGCGGACGCTTACTTTTTACGCGAGCCACGGATTTAAGGCGACTCGGTAATGTAGGGTAACGAGATGGTGCGGATTAAGTAACGTGGGAACAGGGGGTGGTGTTGAGAAAATAGTTGGCTAATCGTTTGATCATTTGGAGTGAGACGAAGCGGACGAAGCGGTGTTCAAGGTCTGGAAACTTTTTGGGGTTGGTAGTTTCTGTGAACGATTCTTATTTGGAATTTTAAATAACTTTGCCAAGTTTCTTATCTTTAATACTTTAGTACTTACAATTTTTAAACTTGACTGTTTTAAATTTGACTGTTTTTTCAATACCGTTACTGAATCGAAAAAGGAATGACAAACCGCAGAATGTTTGAAAATCAATAAATAAATTAAGTGATATTGTCGATAGCATTTCTCGTCGCTTGAAGAACGAAAATGTAAATAAAGGATAGCGCGGACGATAATGATGATGAGCACAAATAATCTGCAACACGTGATCGCGGTAACGATAGAAGGAAAACGTTAGAAATGGAAAGTCGTTCATCCAGAAGAAATCCATCAGCCGCAATTATTTTATCGTTGACACATGCATCCTGCTGTATTAATCCTAGCTGCGCGATGGACATGACGTTTCTTGCGATCAGAAAGCGATTCATGACCGTAAAAGAAATACTTAATCCGTCCTGAACGGTTGTTATCATTTCTTCGCTTCTCGCGTCCCTGTTCGCTATACACCGACCGGTTTCCAGCAAGTTTTCTTTCACGCTGGAAAAATCACGCCGATCCACTTCTTGCTGTGCCTTCCAATTAAAATCAATTGGCCCACTGACGTGTCTTCCTATTCGACAATTTTTATTATCAAATCTTATTAGAAACTTTTACAAACTATCCAACTGCTATATTTATACACGATTGAAATTGTCGTAAAAATGTCGAAAGATAGTGTTTAATATTATATATTCTGTGTAACCGTTAACGACTCGTCAACAAACCGTTGACATCGTTGTCCTTAAGCGATCCGCTCGCGTCCAACCGAACTGTTTTTCAGTCGAAGAATAACAAAGGCAAACGCTCGCTTCGCTCACAGTCAGTAAGGGTCGAGTCGCCACGAAACAATCTAGAAACCTGTGAGTTCGTTAGGCTTGCACAACGAAGATCGCGAAAGGAGAGGATAAAGTTAGAGTTTTCCAAGGGACAAAGAAAAATCATTTAGTCGATTTATCCTCGTTTTTCTAATCAGATCGGTTCACCGCAATTAGACCGAGACGAAACGGATGGTAAATACCTTCTTCAAAGTTTTCAAATTGCTAGCAACATTTTTAGTATTCCCTTTAATTAATTACTAAATACTAATTTAAAATGATATACGCTAAACAAGCTTGAAAGAATAAATAAGCGATCGGGTGACGGTTTCATGGATACATATTTTCCGTGTTGCTCGCAGTAGCCATCGATTCTCAGAAATACTACGTCTTGTTTCCATATTCCTTCGGTATACTCCTGGGATCTGGTTTTTGTTCCGTTTCTTCCGTTTCGGTAACTTTCGGGCAAACGGGACTGGAAAGACCTCCGCGTAGCCGAAGGGTTGCTGTCCGATCCGTAGCGGCGAGTTTTCCACCGACCTTCCGGTTTTTCTTCTTTTTCCACGTGCCATGTCGTTTCCGCCCGTGAACACGTCCCGCAAATCTCATGTGAATACCATACATCATTCTGGGTAGAACAATAATTTATATTAGGAGTTCGGTAACTGGTGGTGCAACCAAAAAAAAAAAGTGATTCTACATGTCGAAAATATAGAATTTTTCATCTGAGACTTTGTTTTCGAGAAAATCAACTTTTAATTTTGATCACGTCTCATTAGAACGGATCTCATGGAACACGTAAATTATGAACATGTAATGAAATAGAATATTTGAAACAGAAATTGCTGAAAATGTTGGCTATCGTGTCGAAAACATAATTCTGCTCTTCTGTTTAATTATTTAATTAAATTTCTATCAACGCTTTCTAAGGTATTCGGTTGTTTTAATGTATGCAAGGCTACAATAATCTTTTCTTTCGATTGCTCGCAGCTTGTGATTTTTTCACAATTAATTTAATATGACTCCATAAGTAGAAATTAAGTGGAGTTAAGCTTAGGAGAGCGTGGTGGCCAAGTTATTGTTCCAGCACGGTCAATCCAACTTTGGTAAAGTTAGTTTAAAAAATCTCTCATAGCTAGGAAAATATTTCCATGATATTGGAAGTGTATATCGACATAACTTCAATCGAGATAATGATTTACAGTGAGATTAGCTATGTCGAGACGCGATCAAGTGCATCCGTACCTGGCGAAAATTCAAAGTCGATTTTCTCGAAAACAAAGCCTCAAATGAAAAATTGTTATTCTATATTTTCGACTTATTTTTTCATCTAGAATTCCCCCCCCCCCCCCCCCCAACCCACCCCTTCGATTGTACCACCAATTACCGAACACTCTGTATACCAACAAACATGTTTCTCTTCATTTCATCCTATTTTATTGTATCGTACTCATTACCGTATACACTGTGAGTTGAAGATAAAACGTACACAGTTCCTTTATTAAATACGGCAAGATTATTATTTAATTTTTAGAAAATTCGAATCAATCGTCAATTTTATATGCCCTTAAAAATGGATAACGTGCGATATACTATAATGATAAAATGAAATATAATTAATTGCCATGGATATTAAGTTAAACAAGCTGTAATCTTGTCCTGTTAACATCGTGGAAAAAATCGTTACGTCTCGGAGGCTGCTTTACATTGGCCAGCTCGGGTCCGGTTCGTGTTAGTTTCATTTAATCCGGTTTCGTTTTGTAAAAACCGTCGCACAAAGATGGAGGAGGCCAGATAAAAACTAGTTCCGGAGTTTATAAATATGCAAACGACAAGAAAGCCGTTCGACCGTCTGTTTTATGCCGTCGTAAGGAAGCGGAAAGTCGCTTGGCCCGTTGATAATTATTATTTCATTCAGAATAGTTGGGCCGCGCGCTGGAGAAAGGTGTTCCCTGTTCCTAGTCGCGTCTCGTATGGGTATATCATCGGGGGTAACGCGTCATCGGGAGATCCTTTATCGGCTTCGTCTCGCACGAGGACTATCTCGATCAGATTATTAACGAGTTACAAGTTTACGCATACGTGGAACTCGATCTGCATGTTATCGATACAAAGAAAAAGACGTTAGAAAACAAATGGAATTTTGCTTATAAATTAATTACAACAATATTACTGCCGTTCACGAGAAAAACTTTGCAAGTTTTTCCAACCGTTTTATTATTCGAAACAAAATTTGATTAACTGTTTCGCTATATTAATATTCATAACACTCATTAATCATTATGCAACCCTGATTTTTTTTTATTAGATATAGTATTTTTGACGGTCAAAGGAACAATTTTCATTGTATGGCTGTAATTATTTCTCCACCCTGTATAGCGGTCTGCAGAGCGAAGAGAAAATCTCGTATATCTTTGACTCGCCCGAGGCAGCACTCAGCCTTCGGGATAAGTTCGTTAGGCTGGCCCCGCTATCTTCTGCTCGAAGACACTCCCGGAGGACGGAGGGTCCTCCGGAACGTTCCAGTATTACCCTCACCTTGCCCTACGTGAGCTTCCTGCCCTCTCAGCTGTCTTCTAATTTCCACCGTTACGACGACCGTTCAATTTTCCCAATTTACGAGACCGTTTAACCGTTTTCCCTGAGTCGTTCCTCTTTTTATTTCCACGAAGAATGATGCACAATTAGCGATACCTATAGTGATAAATGATAGGCTTCCTTCAGAGTTTCCTCCATTGATAATTCCTCAAGGTTCTGTGTATTTGTGATTATTATTATTTTAGGCTGGTCCGTACATACATTCGCGTTATTTTATAAATAATATACCGCGTAGAATGTTATCAAATCATGAATATAAATTCAAATATATATAAATTTGAAAAATTCTTCAAACATCTGGGATGGTTTTTTTTTGTAAGTTGAATTTGCATGTAGCACGGAGTTCGCCATTTTGGTAGCGAATAAGAGGTAATAAAATATATCAAGTCACAATGCGAACTTGTTACTGATACTCCTAAGTAATAAGTACATACTATGTAAAAATGACGCTTTTGCAATTCTGCAAAAAGGGGCTCAATTATCTGAGTTAGTTTTCTAATTGGATTCTTTAAAGTGAACAGCAATGATAACGATAATGAATTCACAGGAGTTTCATACCGTGTAAGAAGTTTAAATACGTCAACCTGGACCTGTAAGACTCAATACTAATTGATTCGGAACTTACGAAATATGATACTGATATCTTCGAAGTCGTGAAACTCGATCCTAGTAATACAGGACTCGTGAAACTCGATATCGTGGATACCGGACGTTCAGAACCGATATTGAAGTCATGGAATTCAAGGTAGCCATTTTAGGACAGTGTGTGTTTGTATTAGCAATATTGGTCTTGTAACGTGTGATGTAGACATCGTTGAACTTAACGCGTGTAATTGTGGATTTATGCGAGTCTGGGTAATATTAGCGAGAGCTCCGCGTGAAATGTTCGATTTTCTCAATCTGCGTTACGCGGATAGTGTTCGATAGTGGTCTCAAGTGATTAACTGATACACTTTCACGTAGAATACTGAAGCATTTTTAAAGACAAATTTCGATTCAATACCACGTAACTGCATGATAGACACTTCATTAATCAGTTATCTCGTTCTTGATTTTCGTTTTATCCGACAGAGCAGTTAGAATTGCCCCGTAAAATATCTTTCGCTGATAATCGAACAGCCACTCTATACACATAAAATTACCCGACTACCTGGATCCTCGGTAGCCACCTAACCAGTTCCAGAATAAACCTATCCTCGTCGTCTAATTTCCCACCAATCTCGCCCACTTTATCAATCAGCCAAAATCAATCACCATTAAAGTAATCTACACTTTCCTCCTTTCACCCACCGGATCCAGCAGTTTCCTCGACAGCGAATGAAAAAACGTTAATCAGCGTTACTGGAAAAATTCCAGTCTCGCCTAAATTGACCGCACGTCAAATTGGTATCGCACGGCTGTCCCGGATGATAGGAACGAGCGGTTATTCGCGCGACGACGACGACGACGACGTCGACTACGACGATGATGATGATGATGATGATGATGATGATGATTGATGCGCCGCGCTCGATCCGTTTTCGGATTATTCGCGTTTTAGCAGCGCCGGGCTCTTTCTCTACGGACACGGTTGACCATCGCCGGCGCGCAGGGACGACGGGTAGAGCCGGATCGCAAAAAACACGCTCGCCGCGAAGACCGGACCCTGACGCGGTGAAACTCGCTCCTACAGGATCGCGGAACGGTCTCGAGAAACTCGGTTCCCGGGAAAACTCTCTCTCGCCGGAAAATTGTTTTCCTCGAACCTCGCGGCGACGCGCGACGCGTCCTTTGTTAAGGAGAGACATCTATGCAATCCGCGGATGACTAGGATAGTTGTTCGTTTATCTTTTTTTTTTTTGTTCTTCGTCTATATGCGTCGCGTACCGTGTGCGTTCGATGACTATTAGCAGTTGAGTTAATTGCATTGGTCTATTATATAAGAAATAAAGATAGAAATATTAACATCCTTCTAGGAGTAATTCGTATTGATCGCAGATTCTTTTTAGGATTATTAAGTTATGTTTCTTGGGGATCTTTCTCACGTTTAAATATTTTAAATAATTAGTCGAACGAGAAATGAAGACTGCGGGATTTTTTAATTTTTATTCATCCAGATGAGAGTACTAAGGGGAATTTATTGGTGAAAAGGACTGGTGGAATATTTATTGACTTCTTAAAATGAAATAAATATAAATTATATATCTGGGGTTGTTTACCAATTCAGAGTCTTTCATTTACACTTTATCGGGGTTCATTTATTATTCACGACGAGTAAGGCCGATATGACTTCGGCCAGATCACGTGCGTCATTAAGAATGCAAATAATTCAATGTCGAACTGCGTTTATAGTCGGTCGATTTTCATGTCCCATTATCGGGAATCAGGAATATTGAATCGTTCTTGGATTCGTTCGGGTTTATTGCAACCGAGCGCGTCCGAGGATCCATTAACGATCAGCGGTGTGTAATTTAGATGATTATAAATAATATGTAACGCATTTTATATCTTAATGCGTTTTCCTTTCAAATATAGTCCGTGATATCTTTGTAATTACGTTAATTCGTGTTGCTGTTTATTTTTAAGGAACGTTGCGTAAATAAATACTTTGATTTTTATAAATCTGTGAGACAAGAGGAAATTGCATTTCCTTTGAAAGGTTCGGAGATTACACGCTATATAAAATCGTTTCATCCTGATTACTAGCGAGACATTTGTCATTTGCCATCGTGGTAATAATTCTTTCGTGATCTTGTATCAAGCGGTGTGATATTCTACAGTCTCTAGTGGCGTTAGGTTACAGTTCGCCTGAATCAGGTGAACGATAGCGAAATTACTTAACACAGCGTAGGATCAGTTTTACTTTAAACGCTGGTGTTCCTTCGTGTATTTTAAAGGATTAGTGTAGCAGAATTGTACTTTCTGCAGCCAAGTAGCTGAACAGAAAACCGGTTCTAACTACATTTCATCCTCTATTCATAATCTTGATTAAGTTGTACTTGTGCGAATGTTGAACACTTTTCAGAAACTTTCTTTGCGTAGCCTAGGAGCGAAGAGAATTCATTTCTTTCTGTCAAATTCTCATTTTACCTCAAAGTACTCCTACTATCGGGGAGTAGTCGCGATTATGCACTACGATGTGCACTGGGACTAAGACTAAAGTTCTAGAACAAAGGACCACCTTCCTGTTCGCAAGAACAAATTAACATTTCGATTTTCACAGTTGCTTATATCGTGTTTCATTCGTTAGAGCTTCGAATCAGATCTGACCATCTAAAATCAAAATATTGCATATCTTATCTAGATCGTAGCGGAGGTTGCGACACGCGAATAGAATTAAACTAAACTACGAACCAGTGGTGAGGGAAACGACCGATTTACAAACGCGGCAACTAAGTGGCCGCCCCCCGAACCAAAGGTCACTGTTTAGGTACCGAGTTTACCCTCGAGTGATGCACGCGGGAAATTCCGTTGATCTCTTGACTACGACCGCAGTAGACGATAACATTACATTTTCGCGACCGCTGACGCGAATCACGTAATTTTATATTCTATTCCTGGTTCCTGTAGGCGTGAATTCACGTCCTGCAATTACCTGTTCTGCATTGTGGTAACATCATCAAACTTTTTTATCATTTTTATCTTCGTCTTAACGATATAAATTTCATTATTTTTTCTGGTACTCAGTATTAGAAACGTAAAAAGTTTGCCAGTCGTAAATGTGTTAACATTAGATTTACGGATTGAGTTAATTTGACTCGTTTTTAATTTTATTTCTACATATGAACCGTTTGTTTTTTAGTTAATGACAACAATGAACTTTTTATCCATAAATAATTCCCAAAAAGAATCCTTCAAAATTTTCATAATTTTGCCACTATGAATTTACATAGTTAACGAAATTTCAAATATGATTACTTTAAAGGTGATGTAATTCCACTTTCTACAAAGACAAGGCATTTAGTTAAAAAATTATACTACATAATTTCTCTACTTCGTTTTTCTATGCCTGGCAACACTGTTAATGATATAAAACTTTTCGTCCGTTCACTAGAATTTTAGTATTTTCCCTATTTATTGTAGGGTATAAAACAGAGCGTTTTCAACTCTAAAGAAAGGGTTTGAAACAAAAATTTGAAAATATAATACCTAGCACTTTTATATTGTCATGCCAGGCCCATCACATCCGATAAATTCAATGATACGATGAATCTATAACCTTATATTCCTCTAATACATTGTGACTATTTTCAAAAATTTTCTCATAACGATAAAAATTCAAAAATGGCATATATTAATATAAAGTTGTAATTAAAGTAATAAAATGGCATCACCTGAAGAAATTCCGAAATAAAGCTTCTTTATTTTCTTCTTTTGATATATTTAATAAAAATTTTTTCTTTATCGTTAAGTTAACTTGTCTTTGACGTTTTAAACAGCAATCAAACTCTACAATGTAAATCGTCATTGCTGGAATTTAAAATTGCTATTCTTGCAACCGAAACGATTGAAAAGCATAAAATTCGAAGCGTGAAGTTGTTAGTTGAACTTGAAGTTTATTCGACTAGAAAATTTTAAGATTTCTAGCTTCGATATTTGAAATGAAAACCACCCCTGCATGGACCACTGCAATTCGCCGGTCTTAGCGAACAGTATACCCGTCAACAATAGTCGACACGCGTCTCTGCTATATTTATCCTAATCGTTCTCTTCCTCTAGACTTGGTCCTCGTACTTTCCAACCTACAACGGAGAGCGTTTCTGTCTGTGTTCGGAAACCTCCTGTTTTCGGATCGATCGTTCGAGCCAATCGTCGAGAGGACCACGGACAAGCGCGATTTACGTGCAGTCGGCTTAAATCCCGAGATCCTCCTCTTTCGGATAGCTGCTTACTTACGCGGCAGCCCCAGACTACTATTCGCACGCCCCTCCACTCTTCTCTCTCTGTTCCTCTCGCTATTCTCTTTGTCTTCGAATCTCGGACGGTGACTACCGTGACGAGCGAGACCCCCTGACGGTAAACCCTCTCATCGACGACGAGCTTATCGCCTCGAATCATTCGAGCTTCACGATCAAGACGAGACGCGGGGCTGAACCGGAGGAAAGTCGTTCGTTCGAAAATTCGACAATCTTCTTGGTGAAATCGGATGGAGATTGGGGGGTGCTGCAAAGTTTCGTCTAAAGATTTTTCTGTCTTTTTCATCAACTGAGAGATGTATAGAGGGCTACTGTAGGAAATTTATTAATTAAAGAGAATTACAAGATTTGACAAAAATAGTTCTTTACAACTGAGATATTACTCTAAAGACGGATGATGAACAACTGACTCGTCGTTTGAAAACATTCACGCGAAAAACTCATTTATTCCGCACATTCGCTCTCGCTCGCATTCTAGAATATTTCACACATGTAACATTTGAAATCCTAATTGTTGATTAAGTTTTAATATAAATCATTTTTTCATTATCCTTCACTACTGGCATTGAACTTAAGGATTATACATTGTACGAGTATAAAGAAGAAATTAGAGAAAAAATACTTATCGTATTAAATGTTATCGATAACATCAAGTGGAAATAGAGAGTGCTGCAGTTCAACAGTGCTGATATTTGCCTATATTTTATGTGTGAAAAAATTTCTGGTACAATTAGTTGATATCATTGTTTGTTTCAAGTTAAACCAAATATAATTAGAATCGATTGGAAGGAGAAGAGGATATGAAATTGGCAGTGGTAAGAATTAGTCACTCGAATAATCGTCTGTATATTAAGTCAAGGAATGTAGGTTGACCATTATGCAGACGTAATTATCTCGCTAGGGGTTAAGGGTCTGAATTAGATCTCTATGGTTTCAGTAGAGGTACGAACCATTAGTCAGACTTCTACCAACTGTCAAAATTTTTAAAAAATTGTTAAAAAAAATACATAGGAATCTATATTATATACATTTCCTTTTTATGCCAAATATTAAATTACTCTTAACCATCAATTTCTGTTCCACATTATCAATCTCCACGCAACACGCATGGATATCCTCCATTGCGAACCCTTTATTTCGCTGCCTTCGTCGAAAAACAAAAAAAAATCAAAACCGAGCCGTATCATTAATTTTCCTACAATCACGTACGAATAATCGCCGGCGAATTCTTCGGCCAATAATAGCAGAGGGTACCTCGATTGAAGCTGCACGTAAACCCGTAAATCGAGTGCATCGCGTAAATCGAGGCAACGTGCACGCTTTCTCTCTCGAACTTTACACCCGGTACAGTGTTGGTCCCGCATAAGTGTAGGGCGAGGATAATTTATCGGCAATAATAACGCAGCCGGCAGTCGGTCGCTCGTCAAAACTTTCTTGCCCGATGGCCACGCACATATATATCATTCCCGCGTTCCTTTCACGGCCAACTTTTCCGTTTAATAAGTCTCAGCGATTTTTCACCCTTCCAACAGCCGCGCGCGCCCCCGAAAGACAGAGCGCGGGAGAATTGGGGCGGCTTTGACGATTTTTCGGAGGGTCGGAACGACTTTCGCTGTCAAACTCGCGTTAAACTGCTCCGCGGTGTTTAACGAAGACTTATTTTGAGTTACGATACGTGACGGACGTTTAGCTGGTGAGAGATTAAAAGTGTTGGACTCGATGCACCCTGTTCGTTCGTTTCGCGGTCCACTCGTGCTACGTTTTTAGCTTGGTCGAATACCGTTCCCTTGTTTCGCGTTCTACGCGTCGTATACGAAAGGATACGATGATATTTGATTGAACTAAGAATGAAGAATGAACCAACATTGGACAAACCAACATTGTATCTTCTGTTTTTTAATATGGATAGTTTTTAAATATGTATTTCAAGATTGAGTAACGTCAAGGTGTTCCATGCGTTTCATAGGTATTCAACCCGTGACCAGTTTAATTTTTATGTACAGCCAAAAACAGTGACACTTGTTATTATTCGATATATTCAATATATAACTCGTATAACTATAAGCAAGGATATATATGTGGACGTAGAAGAAAGCAAATTGAACGTGGCTGATTTATATTAAAAGTGCTGGGGTAACTTTTGATAAAACAGTACGCGTAGAGAAACACCTACATACTGTTATTCTTCTGTACTCACACGACCATATTTTATTTATCGAATCTATCCGTAGTAGTAATTAATTTTGTAAAAGGTAACATCGAAAAGTGAATTCTTGGAACCGAAATGTTTCATTCGAAGAGAACAGAAATTCCGTTTAAATGAAAAAAGCCTGGAACAAATGAGTCTACGGAAATCGTTCTCTGTCATCCCAAGCCTGCCGAAAGAAGATAAATAGCTCGCGTTCTTCACCTCCCTCGCACTAAACACGGCTAAAATATATGACACTAGATATTTCAACAATTTTCCAAGTTACAAGCGCGAATTATTAATGCGTCTCGAGGGAGAAATTGAAATCCGTCGATAAATGCAGCACGTTACTAAAAGAATTTTAATGCGCTATTAATCAGCGCGCAGATATTTTTCTTTAACCTGTACCCGCATCGAAGTTAATCGCACGGTTCACTTCAAAAGATAGCTACGTGGTTATCCATGTATATGAGCTTGGTTTACAGATTTATATCGTTGTAGCGATATCGAATTTCGTAGGAAATAAGCAGACATTAAAATTAAACGCAGGTGTTCCACGCTCGATTATTACTTTGCAATTGTTACTTGATAATTCATGGGGGATCGAACCTCGCGGTGAAAAATCGAGGTTGGGAAAAAGCGTATAAATAGTCATGGAGTGCTTCGGTAAGGAAGTTGAACAATGAGGAAAGTGTAAGACTATTGTTCGAGCTTAATTGCGTGATTAGAGAAACGGGGTTACGGTCTTGAATCGAACAAGACAGTGGTCCTTTGTTTAATTGTTCAACCGATTTACTTATCCGAATGTGGAACTTGTTCCAACGTAATTCAGTGGGACAGTAGATTTTAGAATCACCCATCAGAAATTTTATGTTTGTACAAATTTCATTAAACTTTGATCTTGGAGGACGATACGTATATATTTTATAAAAATTTCAAAATTTGATCTTCTATTCCTGTATTATGAATAAAGTAAAAGCTGAAACATGCAAGGTGGCTGAAATAAACGTAGTCGCATACTTAATCAAGTTCTACATTTTAAGCTACCTCTTATACTGTACATGATGATATTGTTAAAGAATGACAAAATTTAATAAATTCAAAAATAAAGTATATAATAAAATGAAAAAACTATCTGCAGCCACACGAGTTAAGTCGACTCAACCTTCAGATACGCATATAACGTAAATTTTTTCAAAAATGGTGCAGCTAAGGGACAAAAAATATATTAATTTTTAATTATTAGGCATTTAACTTCAAATTGATACCAACTCCACTATTTTTTAAATTATGTCTAATGAATTCCAATGAACAAAAAAAGTTAAAATATCCTTCTTTTGGAAACGATGTTTTTTACTAAATTAAAACCAAAAATTTGACTTAAACATTGAAAATTTATTTAATTTATTAAATTTCAATACTTGGTGTTGCCCCCTCCCCTCAGGCATTTCTTGATTGGAATTCAGATCACATAATTTAAAAAAATAGTGGACCAATTTTTATGACCTTGGTATCAATTTAAAGTTAAATACCTAACACTTAAAAACTAATATGTTTTTCGTCCATTGACTGCACCATTTTTGAACAAATTTACCTTATGTGCGTATCTGGAGGTCCACTCGATTTACGTGATCGTGAGTATATATATTATACTCCAATAGCCAGGTAAAACGGAAAAACAACAAGTGAAATAGCCGAACAAAAAAAGGGGTGAAACTAAACTAGGAACAGTGATTACCATCTATCAGAAGAACCGCGTAGAAATTAGAATCAGCAGACAGAAGACACGAAAGGGAAAGCAGAAAGAGCGAAACCGTTTCGGTGGTGCGGGAGTGAGGGTTGGCGGAAAAATACGGGAAGAAAGAGAGCGAGCTAAATTAAAGGGCGTCGCGTACAAAGGCGGATGTGCTTCGAGAGCAGAACAGCCGGCGTGTAGTGTAGGTGAGAGCTACATAGGTGGTCGTGGGGGGTGTCTACGTTTGCCTCTTCGTGTCGGATCAAAGCGCGTGGCTGCGCCGCTGTTGTTGGCTGACGGGAATAGAGATGGAAAACGAAGATTCGCGGTGAATTTCAATGCGTTCCGCGATTCGTGCCTGGAAAACCATTTTCCGGGACGTGGCCGAGCGAGAAGGAGAGCCGTAAAAGTAATAGACGGGAAGGGGATGGGTGTTGGGGGGTTGGCGAGGCGGCCTGCTGCAGGACAAGTTCGAAAAAGGGGGAATCGTGGATCAGGAAAATTCCGGGACAGGGACAGAATCGAAGAAACGAGCGTAACGATCGATCCACAGGGTTACGCTCCTGCCAGGACCAAGGATAATAGCGACACGTCATGACTTGGAAGCCAGGTGCGCGTAGAAAATACGGCAGCGCTCGTGCATGCTGATAAGAGAATTGAGACTATTGCAAATACTGTGAGGATACGCCGGCGGAATCTTTGCTTGTTGTTTCCCTGCGATGATTTTAGCTGTCGGGAATTTCGCGCACGAATATGCTCAACTTCTTTTCAGAGAAAACGTCGTATAAACGAGAATAGGTGTGCGAAGAAGTTAAATAATGAGTTGACAATAGACACGTGCATTACATAAGTAAGATTCGCGGTGGTTTTGACTTAATCAGGCATTGTTGTAAAAGTAATGATCAAAGGGTTTTTACTTTTGTTCGTTAATTGGCCCTATGCCAGGTGTACCCTGATTTCACCTGCATATATAACAGTTACCGCATTGGATTCCCTTTCGATTTCCGCGACATTCATCTGCGAAAGATCGTTAGAAATCGATCACGTGAACATGCTTCTTGAGAGTATCGCGTGACGCGAAACGATACGGTTAAACCGCAGGACGCGTTCTTCGAGAACCGAACGAGGCTAGAAAACTGGTAACCCCGTACAATTGCGGATGCACGCTGGAACGTGGATAATCAGGACGCATGCGTACGCGAAAATTGCAATCGGTGTCTAGAACGGTTCGCGTACTACGTTGTAGGAACACGTAGAGAGAGTGGTATAGGTTTAGCGAGAGAAGCGAAGACCGAATCAGAAGCAGAACCTCCTCCCCCCCCCCCCCCCCCCGTTTACCATAAGAATGGTCCCCATTATCCCGTAGATCCGCGCCGGGAGATATTCCAAGTCGAGAATGGCCGAAGCCGGCTAAGGGGCTGGTGACAGATGCTCTGTATGCAAATTCCCGAGCACCCGTGAAAACCCCATAACACGCCATCCTCCCGCTGATTCTCCTCTCAGCCCTCCCCCATCCTCCCTTCCACCTGCTCCCTTCTCTTTACTACTCCTTCAACATTGCCGTTCCCGAAGCCAAGACATTCACCGTGATAAAGACTTTTCTCTTTCCCCGTCTCTCTCTCTCTCGTTTCATCGTCCTCGGTCCGTTTCTCCCCCGGCTCGACGGGTGTACGGTGGTATTCTCTCTCCCTTGGACTCATCGTCCTTGCCCGACGGTAACGCAGTTAACTTGCACCGTCTCGTTCTTACCGTTACGAACCGGCTCTTTGTCGTAGTGGGTGCTCGGGAACAAAGGGAAAAGGAGAGACGTATCGTGAAGACGGGAAAGGCGTTAATTGAAAGGAGCCCAGCCACCAGCTCCAATAAGATTTCGTTCTTCCAGAACGGGGAGAACGTCCAGCGCCAATTTCCTCGATCCTCGCGTCGGGAAAGATGGCTTCTTAAGCTCTCCTCTGCGTCTGCCGCCGCCGCCGCCCCCCCCCCCCCCGGGTACAGTTTAGTGAAAAATTTATACGTACGTGAAATCCTTTCGGTCATTAGAACGAATTTTGGACGAGTTTTTATTTAACCCCTTGGCTGCTCTGGGCGCATATACGCGCTCAGAAATTTTACTTCTCTAATACGAAAAGCGCATATAAGCGCTTTAAATATTTTATCTATAATTATTCCGATAGATCTCATTTTAGTCAAGTTAATGCTAATTTCGCTGCTATACGTTTCATTAATTAAATGTTATTTACTGGTTCCAAAGTAATCAACAAATAAATTTTCCGTTTTTTTTTTTCGTTTTCCGCCGTAGTCGAAGGGTTAACCCTATTATGGCTGTGGAAGCATATTTTTCTTTACTTCGAATCGCATGGGTCGTGTCAGGTTTGGCAAGTGTGCTTTATTACAAGACAATGGGTCGAGCTACTGGTTACGCCCTCTCTATCGATCACGATCGTACACCCTGTAATTATCTTTTCAGACGCGCGAAGAAATCAATTAAATAATCGTATTAATAGCGTTGTTCGAGATCGAATTCCCCTAGTCATTTCTCGACCGACTTTTCTCCCCACTACTCGACGATCATTACTAAATTCGTGACTGGCAGTTTAAACGTGGGCGACAGCGGCACCGGCATATCTTGAAATTAATTTAATTAGCGGTCGGCTTATTGTTAGACCTGAACTTCAGTCAAACGCTCGTTAATCGCACCTGTCGTTCCCATCAACCAGCGCTGTGGCTCCTGGGCATAACTCTATGACTGCTTATCGCGCAGCCTATCCCAGACGGTTCCTAGTCCCGCAAGAAACCACGAGGGGATCGTGGATTTCAGTTTTATCGGCCTTAAATCTAGTATCTCGTTCAATTCCAACGTTACGTTCGCACGCGTACAACCCTGTGACGTCGGAAAGTATCTTTCAAATACATCTTCGCTCGTTAGAAAAGTAGCGGTGCCCCTTCCTAGGTGAACCATTATAACAGATGGCGCTCGGATACCGTTATGTAATCGGTACTAGGACCGAACGAGCAGGATGGAGAGCAGGTTGCTCGTCTGCTTCTCCAGACGAAAAGATCACCGTGCGAAGAATGGCGTGGCCCCTGTTCCCCGGTTATCGAGATTCAGGACACTTTCCACTTCATAACGGCTCACGTAATCGTACCACTTCGCCACGCGTTGGAAGTACCCGTTCGAGTAGATGCAAAATGCCTCGAAAATCAAGCGCACAAAGGAGAAAAGGAGTCGCGGAGAATTAGATTGGCGGCTGCTGGATGGTGAGAAGGACGTCCAAGGAATGGGAACGGGAATGGCAAGAGAGAGAGAGAGAGAGAGAGAGAGAGAGAGAGAGAGAGAGAGAGAAAGTACGCCTACGCTACGCTACGACAAGAGTGACAGAGAAGCAAAGTGACAAGGCACCGGACCCGTCGGATGAAATTTCATCGCGGGAATTCAATTAAAAGTAATATACGGAAGGGTCGAATTCCACGAAAAAAAGTAGTTGCCCGCTGATGGATAGATAAGTAAATACATCGGCAGATGAACGGATTTATTATCCGCTACCGCTTCTAACGCCTTCATTTAACCCCTAGGTGAGCTATCTTCGTTTTTGCAGAAAAAGAATAATTACAGGTTAAGTTTAGTTTACGATCTTTAACATTTACTCTGTATACAAATTGCTGGCCATGATTGAAGACCATCGATTAGCCAATTGAACGTAAAACAATGGCATAAAATCATCATAACTAAAATTGAACAGCGGTGACCGTTTAGGAAGCTCGTTAAGCTATCATAGCGCCACCTGGTCTCTCGACTTCTTAAGTTCACAGGCTTCTTTCGACGGTGCAATTATTCTCCGCGAGTTTCCTGGGATCAGGTTAAAGGATCGCGAAACGGATCTATAAAAAGGGGTTGGGTCCGAGTTGGGAATGAAAATATCCCTGTTATTCGACGGGAGGGGAAAGAATAGAAAGAAAGAACCGACGCCCGCCGTCAGCAGAAAATTGGAGGACGGGCTGAAAAAAGTTTTCATGGCTCCTTATTGTTTCGCGAACAATTAGAAGGCTGGAACGATCGGGGCGCGTTTTCTTCGGGAAAAAGACCGCCAACGGAGGGGAGAGGGTCGCTGTGAACTTGCTCGACGTGTACAGGCGCAAAATTCGTTCGAAATGGTTTGAATTCTTGTCTCGGAAGACGGACGATCGACGCGATTTCGGAATACTGATGCGTCACTTCGAAAGCCGAAGGGGATCGGTTGTTCCTCCGGTGGGGTGGAAAAGCGAGTGCGGTTCGAACGACATCGAATAACCCACGTAAGAAATATCGCTGAGATAATAGTATGCGTGAGAAGCAAGCGTGTGTAATACATTTTTATGATCCATTATGGCCAGGATTGTCTGCTTATGATGTTCCTACTACGTTAAGCATAGATTGTTCGTATCTTTCGAAAATCGAAACGGCAGAAACTATTGAGCGATTCTATGGGTAATACCGTTTTATAAATAATGGTTTCAGTAAAAATAATAATATTTTCACTGTTACTTGCTATCGATTTGCACTAAAAAAAAATATAAATTCATCGTTACAATTTCTTCGAGAAATTAGGTAAGGTTGCAAGTCTGAGCCTGTAAAGTTTATAAATTAATAGATCGGAACAATCTCCCATAATAATTGATAAAACGTTGTAATATTAGTTTATTATCTCAGCATAATGCTCGGTCCAAAAAAATGATGAACATTTTTTCGTTCAGCAATAAATTGTGTCCCGGATTTTAATGGCGAGAGTAGTAGCGATTGTTCATTCGCGATGCGGTGGATGTGTTAGTATCGCATAGCTGATGCACATTCCTGTCGGCCACAGGCACGCGCGGATTCCTCAGTTACAGCATCTGTTTGTCATTAACTTTTATTGCACGAACCATGCAATGTGACTATTTAGCGCTGTTCGCTTTATTGGAGCGGAGTCGCATTCCGTAGACACAGAGAAATGTCCGACCAGTTCCTCGTCTAACCTTTTTTCTTTCCCCGGGACCAAAAAGCTGACACAGACAGAATCGGTTCAAGTAAAACTGTCAAACGTCGCGAAAATCCAACGTGTGCATTTCAATTCGCATAAAGTGCATTTGCAATGTTATTGTTCGTACAAAGAGATACAAGTTTATCAAGACCTTCTGTAACAATTTCTTCTTTTATCTGTAAATCACAATTTTACTTTATTATCGATAATGTGAAGCAGCTAAACATGATTCAATTCTTCAGCTACTTCATATTTATATTATTTTCGCCGTGTTACATTACACGATAGAAATAGTTAAATTTTCTGCATAAATAAATGCAACACTTCAATGTAATGGCTCTTTTTCACTTGAGAATTACACAACAGCACAAGAACCACACCACCTACGGTCCCTTAGCAATAAATGTCAGCTCTGTCATCCTCAATCATCACCCGAAAATTGCATCTACGCTGTTCTTTTCGTAGGTAGGTATAAAAGGAAAAATTGCTACGGGTGACGTACGTACGATAGATTCCCCACACTTTCCAAATCGATTCGATAACGCATTCATGGCGTTATTCCAGCAACGCGGAGTTAGGGGGATCATCGTTTATTTAAATTTCCTCTATGACACTCGATTCTGTTTGTGCGGCGTCCACACCGGGATTCTCCGTTAAAATACGAGAACAGATAGCTGGAAAGAGCGAGAGGGGGCGAACGGGTCGGAACTGTGCCAGAAAAATAAAAAATAACGAGCGGACTGGATAAACGGCGGGAAATGAAACGTCCTCCTTTTTTCCTCCTATTTAACGTCCAGTCGCGGAAATGCGCCCTTGAAACTTCAACCTCTCTCGTCCACCCGGTTTATCACAGCAGCGAACATTGGTCGGGCGCCAAGATATTTGCCAACCACCCCAGATTATTCCCAGGTAAACGGTTCTCTCGCGAGCTACGTCCTCTTTGATGTAAGTCATGTTCAAGGCTGGCGAAATTGGAACGCTCGAAGAATTATTAATCGGGGGTGAAACGAAGAGTAAATAGAATTTTTGCTTCGGTTAAACGGCAAGATTGGAAAAACACATTGTATTTGATTGTCCAGTAATACAGTAGCAATTGGATGGCCAATAAACCTAAAATATGGTATATCAAATATGTACATCGATGTTATTGGATTATGAAGTCACGTGCCACCAGTAGGTCGTTTTCCCTCGACAATAGTCGCGTTTTGGCGCAGAAACGTGACTACACATCATCTTTCAGTATCCCAATTCCCATTCCAAGAATTCTCTACGTATTAACCCTGTTTCCTTAAAAGTAACGTTTCACAAAAATTGTGTACTCTATCGTACATGCTTCGTTTTCGTTGGAAATCAAATACGAAAATTAATCTCTTATCCTCCAGTGAGAATTCAATTCTCTAGAGAGAGTGCAAGGTAAATTATAGAATATAAATCGGTATTAGTTATATCGAAAACAAATTCTCTGTGAAAGAATCGTTGAATTATCGCAGCCGAATTTGAATCGAATCGAAGGTACAACGAGAAGGCAAACAATTCTCCCTCGAATCCAATCAGAATGCTTCCGAAAACACGCCCACGACGTCTTCGCCGCTCTGTTTACCGTCAACTTGGCAATAGCTGTTAGTTTCGGGAGTAGCTTCGACGGTAATCGATGCCACCGCGGGGGTGACTTCCCGGGGCCAGGATTTACGGGGCAGGGATCCATTAGAATCCGGCGAGTCGCGGGTAAGCAACGAAATAACGGAAGGTTGCAGGGTGGAAAGCGACGAGCTGCAACCCCTCGCGGCATACGGCGCGCGTTTTCCATCGGGCAAATAGAATTTGCGGTCACCAGCGCTGTTACAACCCCGCGGAACCTCTCCAAATGCTATGCCTCTCTCTTTCGTAGAAATTCCGCCTCCTCTGCTCAAGAAATCCTCGCCACTTGCCGAGGGAATTCTGCTTCTCTTGCGATATTCTGTTCCGTCGTACATGTTTTCCTCCTTTATGGAGATTTTATGATGCTCGTAAAAATTGTTGCTTTAGTTAATTCTCTGCTCCTCTCTTGGTCCTCTCACCATTTATTCCGCATTTTCCAAATATTTTTTTCTAAATATTCTAAATTTTTAATAAGCTGCGATTCGACTTCGCTAAAATTGAATCTACACATATTACCAATTCTTAATCACTCTTGAAGGTATTCAACGAATTAAGTAAACGTATTAGTAAAAACATTTCACTATAATAATAACATTCAATCCTCACCCCTTTCAGTCGCAACCTAATTACTGACGTGCCTTTACTCGTAGGAAAATCTTAGGAATGTCATTCCCCCCGCGAAAATCCATCGCTGTAACGGCTGTGGCTTCGAGAAATCTCGTTTCCGTCTCGAAAATCCAGCTCGCGTCCCCTGGTTCCGGTGGTGGTCCCGAAATTCTGCATCTGCCGCTGAGATTACGCGTATACATATGTACGCGACGATATACGTGTACATATGTCCGATGCGCAGAGATGATCGCTGCGCTCGGACGGAAGAAAGAGGGCGGTAGCAGGTGGCTCGCCCTCCGTTTTACGAGCGGTCGCCAAAGGGCAGTATACCGGATGTCGTTTACATGCGAATCGCTCATCGGGGAGAAACTCCGGCACGGATAAACTCTAGATTTGCGCTGGCCCGCAATTTATGCTAACTTACCGATTCGACGTCGTTCCGAGAAGAGCGGCTCGTTGAACGTCGATGACGAGAAACGAATCGAGCCACTCCACTCCACTGTGGCCTCCGATTGGATTTTCTCTGCCCCGTTGCACTCGTTTCGTTTGCTTTCCATTTAGATAAAGGCTACATTATTTCTCTTTATTCTATCACGGAGTTGGTATAGATTTTTCTCTTAATAGAAAATGAGCCAGCGTACAAGTAGTTATTTCCATTCGATTGGGTCCTTGAGAAAATGGTAAGGAAAGTAGAATCGATCTGTGATTCTTGAAAGCTTTAAAATTTGAATTTAAATTACTCGATAATATTAATTCAAATGTAAGTTGAACAATCGAAAACGAACGCTTCGTTTCGAATCTGCTCAATCGTTGAACTTTTCGATTAACCTCGAGCATACCACGAGAACATCCCCACGACAAAAGTGACGATTGTCCCACTGGAATTCCGAGAACATTCATCATCGATCATACGACGAGAGACTCTCCATACAAGACGGATCGTCGGTCGTAACGTCGATTCGATCTCGTTACCAGCGGGCATCCCCAATCCCCGAAGAATTTTTTCATGGGACGTTTGAATTTCAAAGTCTTCTCCGTAGTTAGGAACCCGTGGTGGTGTCGCGACGTTTCTCCAGAAAACAGGGGGACGATACGTCAGACGCGAGCTCATCAACGGGACGAGTATCCATCGTGAATACTAATGCATCGCGATTGCGAGGGGGTGGCTTCTGTTTCGTGGTAGAATCGTCCGACCTCCGTAATCCCGTGTCCGCTCACCATGAGCCTGCAAATCCACCGAGCTCTACGATAATTCTTTCTACTTTCTTCGATATCGCGTTTGTTTTCCTCGCACGACCACCCATCATCGTATTCCAGTGCCCAAAGCTACGCATTCTTACGATCATCCTCTGAAGTTCGAAGACGCGAGTAACGATGGCTTACCCAGGGGAAGTTTCCTTTGAGAAGTTTCAGCGATCGCCACCAGGCGATTACTGAAGATATGAAATGAAATAAAAGGTGAGCTAATAATTTTTTACATGAAATTTTATTAGAGTAGAATAGACAGACTTTTTGTCTCTCTAGTGCACAGCTTTTATAATTAATCATCGATAGAAAAACAAACAAAATTGAAACCAGAGCAAGAAACATATTCGTGCGACGAGAGAAAGTGCCGAAAAGCAACTGAAGTGGTGTACGCGAAGATCGGAAAACAACAGCGTAATCGCGCGGCTACGGCCACGTGCTCGAGCCGAGCGTCGCCGAATAGAACCGAACGTGGCCGAGCTTCGGATTCGTGTTCGAACCTGCTGTCGGAATGCTTTACTCTCAGTCGTAGGCGCGTGTCAGGTACCGCTGTGTCTCGGGTGTGGGTGTTTCGAAGTTTCCCTTCGTTTTGACATTTCTCTGTCGTGTCGTGTGGCATTTCACTTAAAGGATCACAAACGCGGTGTAACTCGTAACGAGCCTGAAAATTTATCGGTTCACTTAACCTAAATTGCTTTAGTTGTCATTAAGTTGTCGAACTATGGACAGATGGTCTTCACGTCACTTGTAAATATTTCTCGCGAACTTTTCGATCTGTGGAACAGTGAATAAGTGGTTAAATAGTATTATACAAAACCGATGACGAGCGTGTTAATCGAGTAATGAACTGTAAATTCGAATGAAGTAACCGTCAGAGAGAAATGAAGAACCGTTCGAGACAATTCCGGTGGCAACGATACGTCGGATAAAAGGTACGCGGAAATATAATTGTCATTCTGTTTGCGATATAGTGCAGTGTAAGCAATGAAAATGTTCTATATAAAGTATGTATATCAGAAATCGTGTTAACTTTAACGTTTAGTTAACTTTGTAACTTTGTGTTTGCAACGTTTAGTTAACTTTGTAACTTTGCGTTTGCAACGTTTGTGTTAACTGTCACGTTTAGTTTCTTATTACTATTTAACGCTCACCGGCACAAATGTGGACGTTATGCTTTCTATATACTTTTTCTATTTCTATCAATGCAAAATGAACAGATCATAATAAAATAGAAAGTTAAGGTATTTTTTTTCTTGATATAAAAAATTGTCCCTAAACATTTAGATTAAGATCGAGAAAGAGATAAATTCTGATATAAAAAATAAGAGCAAGAATATCGAAAAAATCTGTTCGTACAAGGCACCGTTCTCTAAACAATGGCATTTGTAAAATTCAATAATTATAGTCGACTATGTAACTAGTTAGCGAACGAATATAATACGGGTGATAGAATCGTCAGGATTTTAATCTAGCTACGTTATGAATATGCTTACTGTTTCATGCATCATATGTAATGTTTAAGATGAAATTATTGAAAACAATCAACTCGTTAATAAATTATTCGATTGTGCATATTATATTGCTGAAGAAATAGCGATATATAGCCTAACGTAATTATGTGAATAATGTTTAGTGTTGAGAAGTGTATGTGAATATTGTTTTGCATTGAAAAATACAAAAATCTACATTTTCATAATACATGTTCGCATAATAGTATTTATTACGTTGACTGCCGCAATAACAGGAAGTCAGACGACTCAATTCCGGTTATTAGTTATTAACCGGTTAACTGTACTTGACGAGTATGCTCGTTATGGAAAATGTGCACTTTTATGTTATAACGAGTATATTCGTCATAAGTAAAAAATAGCGACAATTTGCAATTTAAATTGCAATTTTAATGAAAACTAAAATATAATCGTAAACTTCAAGGTGTTTGAAATATTTTTAGACCAAACAACAAATAAAAGTTTATGAAAAGAACCGTATCCACTACAAATTATTTTTCACAAATATATCGTTGTCTTTTATTAGTTATCACTGAAGAAATTACGGATTCATATATTGTTTTAGACTATGCAAATAAGTGGTTGTAATTTCATTACAACCTAATTCCATATTAAATATACTCTGTGTTTGACGGGTATACTCGGCATCGCTAAATTTCTGCGACGTAAGTTAGATACGCATTTTCCAAAGAGGTTGAAACAGTTAACTGGTTGAACAATAAGATCTTAGAAAGAGAGATTATTTTCATAACCTAAACAGTGACTGCGTTAAAAAAGAAGTCGAACAAAATATTGATGGAATCGATTGTCATTTATATTTTATTTATCTTATGTAATGTATTAATTTTAAATCAATTATTTAAGTTATCTTCTCATTGCTATTAAATGTAAGAAATACCGACTAAAATACAGCGATATTTGGTTTAAAACTAAATCAGTACACACTGTATGCGATCACGTATTGTCTGCAGAAACTCGTCTCCACGTATCGTCGCGAGATCCTCTTTGATTCCGCTGGAGGGCACGCGTTGGTTATTTAACTTGGCCGCTGGAAGGAACACGGAAAGAAAATTGAAACTGGACTGGGGCAGAGAGGTCGACAGTCTTTGAAGACGCGCCAATTAGCGGGCCAGTCTCTGATCGTGAATCTGTTCGCGCGAAATGCTTGAACCAAGGGAAGTTAGCGGCGCGGCCCTTTTCAACGCATCCCGCGTTGCATTTTTTAATTAGCTCGCGATGAGAGACGAGGGAGACTGAACCGTTCTGGGTTCTGGTGTATTCGTGTTTGTCGTTAGGTTCCTGGTGTGTTTGTCGGTTGCCGGAAAACACGCCGGTGACTCGCATTGCCCGGTCTTTCGAGATTTTTAAGTGAAAGAAGATGCTTGTTCGTACGGGGAGGGTTAAAAGGCGAGGGATAAAAGGACAGACATCTCCTAAGTAACTTTGTATCATACCTTTTTGCGTTTACGAGCACATAGCGTAAATGTGTAGTTATTAATTTACTATATTACAATACTCGACTTTATATTATATCGAATTTAATATATTTGATTTAAAGTGTCGCGTTCACTGTCACCTTCAAATTGGTTTTTAAATCAGGGGTAATATTAATCCATAGTCGAAGCAATTTAAATCGATCGCTACAAAACAATTAACGATACATAAAGTGGCCCCCGAATCTCAGTTGCTGGTCTTAATCCCCTAGGAGCTGCCTCGGGAGACTCGAGAGATGTTCCAACCAGGTTGAACCGTGTCCGTCGAAGACAAATTCCGGGCGAGCTTTTCGAAAAGAGGGACCCCTTATCGGAGACCCGATCTCGACGAACCTCATCCAGGTTGCCGCGAGCATGCAATACGAATCTCGTTGGATCTCTTGCGTTAGCCTCTTTATCTCTCCCGGCGTTTACCCGAGAGGGATTACTTTCCCATTAGGATCTTGTCTTTCGAGGACAAATAGTCGAAACTCGAGAGCCGACGCTACCGTCCGAGCCGCCACGGTGATTTTTCCCCGAGGTAGAGAGATCCCCTTATCAGGGACCCGACAGAAGCCCGTCTTCCTTCTCTTCGATTTTTATTTTTACCGGCCAAGCGTTACTTTTAATGACTGAGAATGGCCCCCATTCCTCTTTCTCGAAAAATAAAATAGAGGATAAAGACAATCCCTCTATTTTATCTTTATTCTTTCACATAGTTTTCAAATTTTTGTGTTTAGAAAAGCAAGTGTGTACACTTACCTGTTGTTTATGTATGAACAGTGAAGCTGGCAATTTTAAAAAGGTAGCGGTTTATGAAAGTAATAATACATATGTAAAAATAATATGTACATACACATTTTGAGACATAAGAGGAAAATAATTTTATTCGACTTTAAATAGAAATAAAAGTATGAGCTGTACTGTTTAATGTTTATTCACTATTGGAAGTGTCAAAAAATACCAATAATAATAGTATTAATAATAGTAACTCTTTGCATTCGGTTGTCCTCTCTGAGGGAACATAGGCATTGATTAGCGATTACAGAGGTTAAACTTGATAGCTTTTTTAGAACTTTGGAATTAGAAATGCACATTAGCTATATTTTAGCAATAGTTTCTATTGTTAATGCCTGAAAAGGAGTCGAGTGCAAACTGTTAGTAATATGTTAAACTGAATCATATCATTAGCAATATGCGATAACCGTTACAATTTACAGAAATGTTTGAATTTGCATAAATTGATTCGATAATGTATTAATCCCATATAACGCGATTTCCTATTACACAGAACGTATCTCCCGCGTTCTACAAGAGTCTACTATAAAGGTTTGAAATCAATTGATAAGTTTAATGGCGAATATACCGATAGAATTAATTTTATTTAAAATTAAATAACAGAATACGCTGCGATTCTTCACTTATCCAGAGAAGTGTCGTTCCCCGCATCATCTTCTTCATCAGCTAGTATTTTTCATCCAGTCGGCTGCGACAATTGCCACTTTTTCGTTTCATACTACTGCCCCCGAAGTGAAATTGCAAGCCCACCACCCTCTCTCTGCTCGTCATCTCATTTCGTTTCCCACTCTGCCCCAACGGCTACAACGTCGTCGGAAATAATAGTCATCTCATCAGTCGGAAATGAATGCTTTAGATTACCACGATAAGCTGGTAAGCGTGAACCGTGCCTTTAGACGTATTGCCAACCTCCCAGCGGCAGGGCCCTCTGTGCGGTTGACGACTCCGTAACCTAGAGATTCGTCAACGTCAGACCCCATTAGCAACGGCCCTTCGTCTACCGTCGACCCGCTAATTCCCTCTTACGACAAATACAGCTTAACCCATGGAATATATTCTATGACGTTGTAATTAATAACACGTGAAAGAAGCGACAACGCCACGGGATACTGCCACTGAATGTAAACAATGAGGGTCAAACATTGCTAAATTTTTCTGATTTTCAGAAATATATTACCAAATAAAGTCAAGAAAGTTTAGTCACAATTTTCTAGATTTTCAAACGTTCTTGACACCAGATTTGATACTTGCGTTTTAATCGAAAGCCAGATTCTAGTAGAACAACTAAAAAATATATAATATTATCAAATAGTTATTTCGCTAAGATCTAGCTTTCGATTAAAATAGGTATCGGACCTAGTGAAAAAAATTTTTGAAACTTTGTAAAATTACGTATATATAACCAATAGTGTCACCGTGTAAGTTATAAATGTGTGCCCGTGTAAGCCTACTGGGAAAACATTTTGCATACCAAACGCGTGAATGCATATTCACATTTACGCTGTCAAAACACGTTGCTGCGTGTCATGGAACGTACGAAACCAGATACAGATCTCTCTGTAACAGCGACGTAATAGCACTTGCCGAATCCCAGTATTTTGCGGCAGCTGTAATCTTGTTCGACGTCGAAACGCCAGCAACAATGTAGCGACAAATTATCAACGCGTAACCGTCGCGTATGCACGTATACGGTCAAGTGTTTTCGGTTAATGCTCATAGGGTGGAAGAACGGCAAGCAGCGTCCGTTGGTTGTCGCACGGACACCAGATAAAGGCTAATTTAACGCCGCAACGGTGTTAGAGCCGTATCGTACAACGGCGCGAACGTTAAACACGCATCGTAAGTCCGTTTTCACGCGAAATCGTAAAGCCTCGGCTGGAGGCACCGTCGGTGTTGCATTTTCGACCGTTTTTCACGACCGCTTTACAATGTATCACGGAGATAAGGGGGACCTTCGCGATTAAGCCTGAATTCTGAGGTATCGCGCTTCGACGATTCCCGCGCCGCTCGGAGATTTACGCGGCACGCCGGATAGTCGGCATTCTTATCGCGTTAAGTAAATCGTTTTGTAGTTGCCTTTCGATTTACGGTTACTTCGCTCACCTCCGCGTATCATTGATAGGCGTCAACGAATCGAAATACGTGGAATTGTCGGAGAATCTTAGTCAGATTTGATTACACCAATTATAATTCTTTTTTCTTTTTTGTTACAATTTCAAGCTAAACGATCGATGGGATATTGACAGCTTTTATATTAGGATCGTAATCGATGGAATTTATTTTAATGAATTACGCGAAATTCGCCGCGTATTTAAGACCAATTTTATTAGTCATAAATTTAGCAAGACATTACCGTGCGCAGATATTGGTTGTAGAATTCAGAACGTCGATAAGGAAGGAATGTTCGCGGCGTAGTAATTTCATATCCGCGAGTATTCACCGTGATGAGGTTTATAGTTCGTTATGACACCCGTTGATTTACGATAAACGTAAACCGTTTCTTCCTTGCTCTATCCTTTTAATCGCCACTTTTAACGCTAGGTCGCATCTTAGAACTTCCTCGATGGACGTAAACGTTAAGCAAGTTGTAGCAGTTAAAAAGTTGTTTGCTCCTGAATCCTGCCAAAACTAAACAAATCCCCTTTAATCTTGCTTTTAATTAAAACTTCTCGCGCGAATCGCACTGCTAATATTTCATATCCCAAAGTTGTCACCGAACACCGATCCGTATTGTCAGAGAAGCCGCGTAAATCTTACAGATTTATATTTCCCTCGTACTTCGACAAACGGACATCAAACAGCGTTTACGCGAAACGAATGGACGAAGTTTCCACAAGTTCATGCAGGAGAGGGAGGACGATGGCCGTGAGGGAAAGAAAAGTCGAATTAAGAACGGACTCGTTATTGGAACGGGAAAGGTAGCGGGGACACGTCTGGTGCTCGGGAGAGACCAGATTAGACGTAACTCAGCGGAGACGGGAAGGAAAAGAAATATATGGCGTCAAATATTTAACTTAGAGGGCGGTGTCCTCGAAATAGGCTGGGAGGATAGAATCGTAAAGAAGAATTGCGTGGAGCAGGGATTCGTTCACGATGTTCGTTAGCGATCGGCAAATAGAAGAGATCCTATTACTAATGACCAAGTGGTTAAACAAAATTTCTGTTCTCATGTGCCGACTGTAATAATGACTCGTGTCGTTTCGAGTCTTTAATATTGTTTGCAGAGGATTAGAAGCGTATGGCGTGTCTGATTTGTTGACCAGCTTGGATATGGGGTGATCGTTAGAAATTTTTCATGTTGTTCGACGATACGTTCGACTGTCAGAGGAGCCTGATTAATTGTATTTACTGAATTTAAGGAACTTCGTTCTACGTTGTTCTTAAGTGTACTTCACTTCGTTTTTTTCTCATAAAAGACAATTTGTCATTTAAATTGATCGTCATGCAAAAATTTTTACTGAGACTGTTGACTAAAACCAAAAGTAAACTCACCTGTGTCCACAAAATGAAAGCGAACAATTAAACTTTATTCAAATAAAACAAGATTTAACAATCCAAGAAATACGTTTAAAGTCGCCAGACTAGTTTGAAAAGAGCTACAGCTTCGTCTTAAGAAGTCCCTCCTTCCGTCATAACTTCCATCACAAGTGAACGTCTAAAAAGAACCAACGGTTCTTTCGACACGATGGCGTTGAAAATATGCAGTCGTCGTGGTACCAAATGCGTATTCCAAAGCTGTTAGAATATGATTCTAATAAAGCTCCGAGTTTCTCGTTTCTTTTAAATCAAATTTGTAACAACATTTCTAACTATATCGCTTAATGAACCTTATGATCTAATTCTATTTCATCCGTTGACTGTACATGGTATATTGGATGGTACCAGAAGAACAGATTGAAAGTAAAAATAACTGAATTTATATTGTAAATAGCGTAAATAATATAGTGAAATAAGAAAGGGTTTTTATATCATTTCCTGCAGTAGGGCTGCGACTGGCCAAGGGGGAGAGAACTACCGCGAGATCACACGGTTCGACTTTCTATTTTGGTCGTCTCGCTGTGCTGCCATTCGTTTCGACTGTTGGATATTTTTAAAAGGTTCTAAACCAGCAAGCAACCCCCTTCGTAGCTTGAAATCTCCTTGTGTGGTATATGACGCGATCCCGTAATATTTTCGAGCTACCGTCGTCACTCCTGCGAACTCGCCTTTAATTCTAATAATGCACCGTTCGCGATACGACGTCCATAGCGGGTGGAGGGTCGCGGACCAGTCGAGGCAGGGTGAGGAATTATGATTTTATATGGATTAGTTTTGTTTCTCAGCAAATAAATATGTCTTGATCTATCAGTGTAGCGATTCTTGGAATAAGACTATGGAGTTTAGGTTCTGTTCTGCGGATCTATTGACTTCTGTTGATTCCCTGTTGAGTTATATAAATTTTTTTGTTTTTGTAGGTTTGTTTTAATTAAGTTGAAGCGAATAATGTAATATAATGAAATTCAATTGATTGCGAATATCGTAGTAACTGAGATGTCCAGATAATTTACTCGATATTATTAACTTAAAGGGGAAAATGGTGGGTGATATAGCAATAATATGCAGTCTACGTTTTACTCTACATATATATCATACAGACTTGTAGATTATATTTAAAAGAAAGTAACACTTTTTAACATTGTCTTTTAATGAAATACTCGAAAGGAAAAATGGCCCTAGATAATAGATCCATCACACTTGTACCAAACTGTCTTTTCTCTCCTGTGGCAGGAAAATGTGTTTACTAGGCATAAAGAAAAACGAGCATCCGGAGGCTGTGATTCCCCGTCGGATTCCGTTGTCACCAGTCCAGGTTTCTCTTGATTTCTCGATTTTTCCTCCACGACACACCCGCGCACCAGAGTAAATATTTGATGCGATTTTTCTTCCTCCTAACCCACCCTCATGACGCGTTCATCCGCGGCCATCAGATTCGCACCCTCGTTACTTCCCTCCTTCTTTCTCTACTATCTTACCTCCTTTCTTCTTTCTTCTCCCCCTTCGAGTTACCGCGTTTTCAATGATAATCCTCCACTACTGTCCCGGATTTGTTAAACTTTCACAACCGATGCCTTGTTATCGTCGTCCCTGTTTTCCACCGAGAAATAATCTTTCCCCCTTTTCTGTTTCGCTTTCTTTTACGTGGTACGCAGGCACGTGTGATTGTTTCATTGTTTCGTTCGACGATTCATTCACACCCGTATTTTCACATTTTCCCACATGTCTTACTTTATGCTTGATTTATTATCGTTACTCATTAACTGATTTTTTTTCATTCGTTCATACTGTCTTTATTCTCACACTCAGTCATTTGTAGATTCACACTCGTCCCTTGATTTATATACTCAGTTTAGCACTGATTTATTAATCCATTCACCCATCCATTCGGTTACTTACTTGTTCGTTCATTCAGTCATGCGTTAATTCCACTTTATACTCATTATCATCTACGTATCCATGATGCATTTCCTTATTTCTACTTTACCATTGATTCACTTGCTTATAAATCCATCTGCACGCATTCGATTCGTTCACCCATTCCTCCTATTCTCTTATTCCTTCAAGTGCTCGCTAACTCACTCAGTCAATCTCCTCCCGTTCTCCTCCCTTTTCACGTTTTTTTTTCTGCGCGAGGACTCGATGTTCCCGAATGGGAAGAGGGCGAGCTTCGCATCTGTGCCTGGTGCAGACGGTGAAAATACGACATCTTAACCGTTTCGAGGGTTGCAAAAGCGCGCGAGGAGAGGACATCGTGCGTTGCGTACGCGTGTGGTACATGTATAATTGCGTTGGGAAGCGAGTTCTCCTCTGCGTTTATCTATCCTCTCGACTACTTTACAACTGCGTGATAAGAACAACGATGCTCGCGCACAACGCGCAACTAACACCTTTTTTCCTTTGCCGAGGAAAAAGCTTTAAAATTCTCATACAATTATTCCGGTGGTGGAAATGCACAGAGGCCACTTGATCATTTAGTCAAGGATTTTTCCTTCGCTCAATCGCGGAAACTGTGTTGATTTATGACTCAAAAGCATTCGACGTAAAACTGTTTATGTATAATTAAAGTGCCACGACTGTGTAGAGTGATTTGTGTGGAATGACAGTATTTGAATTGATATCCTGCTCGTTCTCAATGGTAGAAGTAGTTTCATTAGATAGCAACAGATTTTCAAAAGATATGCCGCACGATGGAGGAATGCGTAAGTTATGGACGTTGGAATGTGGCTCCTTGATGCAAACCAATTAGGGAATGTTATTCTCTTGTTGTAATTGATCATGAATGCGGTTAAATGTATAAAACAAAACGTTAATTACTAATTTATATTAATTCAATTCCCAATTTAATTATTTCATTACTAAATAGGTACCATATGTGTGAGTAGAACAATTTTTAGATTTAAAATCGTTTTTTCTCTTCTTATAATAGAATAATTTTTTAAAAACCATTAATTACAAAAAATAACTCAATTTAAATGTTCTAACAAACCACTTGCAATAACTCACCTATAAACAACGTCCAACAATTCCTTCTTCTCTTTCTTCAACTAAATAGATTTCAATTCTCTAACAACAACTTTTCTCTCCTTAACACATTGTTAACTAGTCAGTTAATTCGTTTTCACTTTCTTCTTATAATAAGACTTTGGAGTTTCAATGGACATACATTATCTATTTCAGTTTATAAAACCCACAGCAATATAGAATATCGCAAAAGATTTGTTTCCACTCTATTACAAAGAAGATACTCCTTTTTGATATTTAGGTTTTTATCAGTTTTAGTAACTAAAAAATGTTAACCATGAAGGAACGTGGCGATGCTTTATCTGACCGTCCGAGTAACTTAGAAATAAATCGCAGTGATTCGGAAAGCGATAGTTTATCGGGAGACGGTTATGAATCTGATAGTGAAAGTGATTTTGAAAAAGAGTCGATTGAAAATGATATTATGCCAACGATTTATCATACAAAGAGAAAGACTATTAAAAGTTACATAAAAAATATGTTCACTTCAGTTCATTATATATAAAGAAAGTTCATCGGAAGTTTTTTTATGAATTGTTTTATTTCTACATTCAACTAAAAAAATAATATCCGGTGACCTAAAATAGCTTCTGCGTAAACTACCCAGGTAAAAACGGAGAACGTCGCGTTAGAATTTCCCTCCTACCCTCGACATTGCCTGTTCATTCTTCATCGACGCGAAATCACAGCCCGTAACCTTCATCCGCGACGCCGAACCCGCCAGCCTCGCCAGAGACGGGAGAGACAATCTCCGCGCGAAATCGAACCGCGAGCCCATCGTTCGCCGTTCTTCTCTCCCGAGTGTCGTTCTCGTCCCGAGGACGCACCGCGAATTTCGATTCCCGTTTTGCATACGCCGATCCCCGCGCGCGCACATGGCCTCCTCTCCTCGAGGAGAAAATTTGATGTAGCCAAACCCCTTACGAGGGGACCCCCCCTCTCCTCTCGTTTCCGTACGGTGCGACGCGTCTCGCATCTGGTGCACGGTTTTGATAAAAACGCGACCGTACGTACGCCACTTCGGGGGGTGTAAATCACGCGGATCGCATAAAAGCGATCGTAGAACCGACACGAGCGGCTTGCTCGTTTTTTTTCAGATTGTCTTCTCGTGATTCATGGCAGTTTTAGGTTGTAATATGTACTAGATGATTTAGTGCGCTTCAATGGGTATTGGTTGTAAGCTGGGTGAGCTATGGATGGTATTTGGTGCTCCGTGAGTTGTTTAAGATTCTGCTTCGTTAGATAAACGAATACTTACGTACTTGGGTCTTGCGCTTTTATTTGGGTAGAGTATTGGATATGGGTGATAGAAATAAATTTAAAGTCCAATATTCTATTTAACTAATTTATTACTAGGCTTTAGAGACCATCTTTACACTTCGAGAACTATATGAATTGCGAAAACACCCCAGAGAAAATCTGGGGTCCTCCTGACTAAGAAAAAATTGCGACGCAAAGTCTGCAAGTGTTTTTCTTTCAAGCCCTTCGATTTAAACTGATTAGGGACTTCTCGAACGGATGACATTCTTTTTGTGTTTATAATATACAGAATTCTATTTCTTAACGCAAGATCCATTTTTGTTTCTACGTTGACATGTTGAAATAATCCAACATAGAGGTGTAACAATTTGGATAAGGAACGATGCAGGTGGGAAATTCGGTTGATTAAGCACGCCTTTAGATGAATCAGTAATAATAAGAATAATAACAATAATAATAACAACGATAATTTTTTCAAAAGCGTTTGATTCCACAAAAATTGATCTACCATAAAACAACCCTCCTCGCGTTGATATCAAAATACAGGCGATCGTATCAAGGAGAACAAACGAGTGTTTTGGTGGCAGTAGACAGATAACGTTTACATATATCTAGCGGGGCAAAAACCGTGACGTTAAATCCACTACCTGCTTTCACTCGGACTAAAAACTTTCATTGTCTCCTTCACGCACAAGTGTTTTAATAATCACGCTTTAAGAATCACTAAAAGTCCTTAAAACGAAAAAAATATTTTTAACTATAATCTCGACTTTCGTATTATATACTGGAATATAATACATCATACAATGACTTCGATCATAAGCAGTAGTTGTTAGTTACAGCGTAACAATAACCATACAGCAATAAAACTATCAAATGTTTTAATCGAAGAAGGTTAATTAACAGAACCAACCAAGCCTATTGTCATTCTACATTTGTCAAACATATGGTGACAGTACGCTTACCCTAAGCAGCATCAATGCCCGAAGAGCTGTTACCTTTACCTTTCTTTAGAATCAATTTCCTATGGTGTTTTACAACCATATAGAGACTACTTCTCATTTTTAGTAAATTAAGATTACTAATTTACATGTGCACGTACAATATCCATATTTTCCATGAACATTCACTGGCCGTTAAGTCATCCAGTGAAGCAGAGCATACTAGAAAGATCCCTATCAACTAAAAAAACTCTTGTTCTCACCGTAACGATAGTCGATCAATTAATCAAACGCCAAGTGGTACACGCAGAAAACCAGCAACCATCGCAACGATTGAACTTTTTACTGTTTCGTTAACCAATCGAATTCAGTTGCATCGAAACGCAATTAGTGGCGCGAAAAATCGATGAACGTGTCCGATGGACGCTTAGAAGGCGATAGCGTTTTATTAGGGTGATCCAAAAGAAATGTCGGCTTTTAACCTTCACTATTAAACGTCCACAACTTTTTGTCTAATAAATTTTATCAACTAAAATAAGAACCATTAGAATCAGTAGAATGTCCCCAACGAGATACAAGTTTATTTATGCTGATAGCGTAAAATTCCGGGGTTGGCGACAAAAACGTTCAAAGCGTTTTTTGACATCGTCTTAGTTTTTCAAACATTTCTCGTGCGAGAAGTTGTCGAGATGCTTGAAAAAGTGGTAGTCAATGGGCGAGAGATCGAGTGAATATGGTGGATGGTCCAGAGTTTCGTAACTCAACTCGTACAGCTTTTGTCGCGTCGTCATTGAAACGTATGGTCGAGCGTTGTCATTGTTCTTAATTGCTTTTTGTCTTGCATTGCTAAAATGATCAAAATCTAGCTATAATTAAAATCGATCGTATAATATTTGTAATGAAAATAAAGAGCAGATTCTAAGCTTTAAAATGACATATATATATAATAAAATTTATAGAAATTTCAAAGATAAAGTTCAACCATATAAGAACCGACATTCCTTTTGTATCAACCCAATATCTTCTCTGGTGTCGGTCGACCTGCAGAAGCCTCAAAGCTCCGCGTCGTTTAACCTGGTCGCGGTCCGATTCGTGTGACGGCGGCTTCGTTGGGCTTCTTATTAGTCATAGGCCGCGATGGGTCGTCGGGGGGAACCCCTCTTGGACAACGTATCGAATGTACGATGTTGCACGTCGTGCGAGGGGGTCCTCTGCGCGAAGGGGCGCGCCCCTATACCCAGGCACCCCGATATATGATGTCCCTTGGCTAGTGTTTCGCACGACGTTCACCCGTTCGCCCGAAACCTCGTGCTCGCGCTAACGAAATAACGCGAATCATCGTGTTGTTCGTCGTTTTCCTGCCAGTGCTTGTAGTTTTCGTGTTCGAACAAAGATATCGGGGCTGTTTCGGGGAACGAATACGAGGCAGACGACTGTAGTCCAAAAGTGGAGTTGGAACTGCCATCTGGTGGGCCTCTGGAATGGAAATGCGGGAACGATTATGTGTTTATGGGGGTTCGATTAACTAATGGCGAGGAATGTGTTCCGTTTTTTTTGCATGTTTCTTCGGCAAGGGTTGATGGATACCTCTTGGAGAGCGTTAAACGATGTCGTCATTATCGTATTTTAGATAAGGAATATCTGACGAACAAGTATTTCGAATTGCACAGTGTTTTAATTTGATTTGATTCGATATCGTCGCAAATGTACATATAAATGTATTAAAAACTGTTGAAATACCAAACCTTTTCTTATATGAATTATAGGGGATATTTTATGTCTAACAAGTATTTATTATCCTTTCAATTAGTCTGAAATTCTTCGCATAAAAAGATATTTTTATACTATCCCTTAGTTTTTCCTTTTTAAGTGATTATTTTAAAAGTATCCGAAATTACTAAAGATTGCGCGAAGCTGAACATTTTGCAAGAAAATGTAATCTGCAATTGTTATCTGATCGAAGAACAAAATCGTTAAGAGACGCCAAGGACACGTAGAAAGATGGCAAACAACACGGCTGGGCTCGATATTGGGATTTATGTGTTGAGGGGTGGTTGTGAACGATAATTCGCCGCATGGCGGCGATCATGGAGGCGGTAACGCTTAGAGTGTTCCCTTTTATCGTATTATATAGACTGGACTTGGATTCCCGTAAACGTTCGGAGTGTTTTCGACGGGGAAAAAATGAGGCGTCTGTCGCACACGAAATTTTACACTGCCGAACGCGTCAGATGGCAGATGATCAATGTGCAACACTATCGAATAGGATTTGCGAACATCAGGTAATTTTTCATCCGCATGCGGGATAGACTCGTTTCGAAGAAATAAATGATGATACTGTTTGATACGATCCACTCCCTTTAGATTTTGATTCACGTGTCTTGAAAGGGAATTGAATGCATGTGTAACCACGTATGTTCGTAGCAAACCTAGAGTTATGTATTTTATGTATTCTTTTAGTATAATTATTATAATATTAATCTGTGCACTTGTGTGAAGCTGTTAGGATTAATATATTTTTTTGTTTTTTTTAAGTTCGGATAACTGGCTAATTTGTTTAGGTTTACACTGTGAAGTTGTAGTTAAAACATTACATAGATATTGAAGTATTTCTCTAATATTTTTGAAGATTTTCTACGAGTAATCGCAGCTACGTAGTTTCTCCGAAGATTCGTTAAATATGCTCGCTGTAAGCGCTTTGGCCACCCTTAAGAATTCACCCTCCTATTCGCATAGAGGTTGTCGCACTTGGACGCCATTAGCACTTGTTAGACACACAGACATCCTTGCGCGTTCTAAAAAAAATCATTACATTTCCACTTCCAATATATATTTACCTCGAATCAACTTAAATCGATAATTAAATAAAATTCGATCAATGTTTTGACCAGCTTAAGCTGATCAACGCTTGTAGTCTTCAACAGCCACAAAGGTCCCCAATAAGAAACTTTGTCTGCAAAATCAACGACACAGCATGGAGATTGTAAATGACGGTCAGGACCCGGTGAAACGAGCATATTAATATAATCCTATAATTCCGCGCGAATGTTTTGCTTGTTCTTGCATCTCGGTCAGCCGTTCCGGCGTCAGTATCAATTACTTTACCCTTCTCAACCTGGTTAACCCTCCGCTGGGTCTGCCGAGCGGCCTTTCGACCGTTTCGTGTCAACATCTTCGCCCATACCCGTGCGTATCCCCACGAAATGCTTAAGGTCCGCCGGAGCTTCCTCCTCCCGGAAGGGAGAGTCGAGAAAGTTAAGGAATTGAATTTGAAACAAGCCGAAGTAAATTAAAGGTGCATATTATTCATGAACGGCTAGAGTTTGCCGGTAAGGAGTTTAGTTAAAGATTTTAGGTTTAATTCGAAGATTAGTTGCGTTTACAATGGGGACACTGCTCTGTTTAAACTTCGAGAGGAGAAGTAATTTTGAGAAGCTTAAAAGAGTAATTGTACGTTGCAAGCATTAAAAGATAAGCTAGAATTATCTACCTTAGATGTATCCTATGCATATTCTGAAAATTGTAAATGGAAGAATTGCGCTGAACTATAACCACAACTATCATCTCTTCCCTTAATTCATAACTATATCTTCACCCTATTTCGAAACCCCGTCCTTTACCCTTTTGTTACCTCCACGAAGGTAATCAATTGTCGCTCTCAAACTCAACAAAGGCCTACGAACGCAAAAAAGGAAACCCTCTTCGTAACCATTCGGATTTCACGGGGAAATAATCCGAGCCATTCAAGAACCTTTCATCCTAACGTTCATTCTTACTGCAAATAACAATAACACGCGTTATTACGTCTAGTCTTGGTGTCTTTTTCACCGTCAGCCATCAGCTGCCAGCAGATGAACGGCGCATAAAGGGACGCTCGAAAGTTAATCCGTAAGTTCGACTTGGACTGCGTTTTAACGACGCAACGGCAGCACAATCCTCCTCCTTCCCCTCTTGGTGTCTTAATTCGCGACGAATAGGTTAGGTGGCGCGCGCACGCCGGATTTCCTAAATCAGGATTAACGGAGAGACAGAGCGTGGCCGTAATCCTTCGCACGGCAAACTAATGCCTCGTTCACGCGCATTGGACGTGTTTTGGGCCCCTCCGGATGACGATATAATGCGTTTTAGTCGAGTCTTACGAGCGCGTTTAGTCATCCTCTCGCAGTTACGCTTAATATTAATTTCGTCTTGGGCTGACAGTTTACGGGCGGGCCAGTAAAAGCGAAGGGAATACGGAAACGAGGATCTCTCCCATTGTTGGACTGTATTCCGTGTCGTCTGATTCGATGGGAGTGTTACGTTGATCTGTTGCAATGGGTAGATTTAGGTTGGGTTGGATTTACGCATAAGTGGATTGATATCTAATGACGATCGGCCTCACTTTCTCGCGAAGGGAAATCAGATTTAATTTAGTGATTTGAGATTCGCTAAATGTTTCTGGGTCAACACACTATGGCAGGGATGGGTGTTAATACCTTTTATGCTGGACGATTCTTAATGTTAGCAACGCACTTGACAATCCGTGCTTTTTTTTCATTTAATGAATATTTTGTTTCGCATAACTTTTTGTAAGTAACAAAGAGGAAAGTTTGACTGTTTGGTTGTTTCAGCGTTTCGAAAAATATCATATCGTTAAAATAATGTTAGAGTAAATAAAATTGCAACATAAAAAACTGAATAATAGAATATTCCTAAACATTATTACTTGTATTTATTATTATTATTATTATTATTATTACAACGCTTTAATAAAATTAATAATTATCTTTTGCTACGTGTTAATTTAAAAATTTCATATTGTTTTAAATTTAATCCACACTTTTGAAATATTAAATACTACCTATTTGCCAAATTTTATTGAAATCCTATTATTAGTTATGAAGATATATTTCTCATTTTTTAAAGAGTTCACATTCTTCATATTCCACTCTCGCTATTACCCGTCCATAGTGTCCTAACACAAATTATGTCTATCATTGAAAATCCACTTGGATAAAGTATTTGTTCCAATTTAACAAACTAAATTTTAAAAATAATTACTCGAATTTTAAAAAACAAAAGAGGAAAGTTCCATTCTACACCGCCTAGGAGAAAAAAAAGACAGCTAAAGAGACGAGTACACAACGAAAGAATCGATTTTGTTCTCACCGCGCAATCCCATTCTTTTTCTCATCCTTTTCACTCGCTGTTACCATTCCACGTGCACAAAGAGAACTAAAAAGACGATGTCAAAGATGCTGCGTCCCGTATAAGACGAACAGTTTTCCTCGGTGGCGTGGAAGTTTCGCTCTTCAGACAACAGGCTGAATACCAAGTATCCCACCAATGAAACGAAGGGACGATCGTGAGCACTGCTTCCGCGGGGACGTCTGCTCGAGAAAAATGATCGGACCAGACGATTCTAGTCTGAGACACGCCGTGTTCCGGCAATAAAACGATCCTTCGGGGACGAGTTGGGTCTAGTTACTTTTCGGGGCCTGCGGCGGTATTCGATGTTTTTATGGCCGGACGATGGAATTTTGATGGGAAAGTTTCGATCGTTTAGGAGGAAATCATTTCAGGAAATCTGTATGGAATCCCACATTTTTATTCGTTTACTCACAAAACATAGTAGAGGCGATCGCTGCATAACACATTATTTCTATGACATGGTTACGGAATTAGCATCATTTCTCTGTATAATCCACGCAAAATGAATCGCTTATAACAGTGGTGGCGAACCTATGACCCACAGGTCAGACACTGACCCGCGAAGGCTTTTTAAATGACCCACGCGTTGATTTTATCGGAGAAAATGGACAATGAAAGATATGAAGAAATTAAAATATAAATATCTAATGTTGAATTTACAAAGAAAAATTTTTCCAAGTGGACAAGAAGTTGGTTAATATGGTGTCACCTGGTGCGATAATTAATACTGTTGTACCATTGATATCAATCTTATCATGTCGACTTTTATCCCTTGCTCTTTCATTTTTAGAAGTAAAAGTTGTAAAGTGAGAAGAGAATGTAAACCTTTTTAGGGGAATTTAAAAGTGAAAACCAAAGAAAAGCGTCAATTGTCAAATTTTTCTGTTAACAAATTTTCACTGTTTCTAAATTATTATTATACCCTTTTTACCCCCCTTCCAAGAATTGCCACTGACGTAATGACCCACGTGCTAGTATTAAAAAAAATAATGAACAAAATTTGACCCACTTTCTAAAAAAATTCGCCATCCCTGGCCTAGATTTAATATACTTCTTGGTATATTTTTGGTAATTGTGAAAGTAAAATAGTACAGTTTATTAGAGAGGTTTTTTCCTCAAAGAATTATTTGGTGGATTAATTAGTGATTATTAATTTTATAATTTAACCCTTCGTGTTTGGCGACTTTTTCAATCGGGCGAAGTAGCAAGTCGAGATAATTTTGCGCATATACGACAAGTATCATACAAGTAACATTAAATCATTTAATATTCAAATTAGTTTACAAATATTGATATGGATATTTTGTGTCATAGGCAAAAGAAGAGAAAACGTTCGTTTTGATCTTTTTTCTTTATGACTGTAAATGCTGTCAACGTCTAGCGACGTGCACCGATTGTTTTTCAACTAAACCAAAAATTTGAATTTAATACTGAAAATTTATTTAATTTATTATATTTCAACACTTGCTGTTATCTAAAAAATACGCATTTTTGAGCACCGTTAATTGCGAGTCGCCGGAGCGGCGGGGGGAGGGGGGGGGGCAACACCAAGTATTGAAATGTAATAAATTAAATATATTTTCAATGTTAAATTCAAATTTTTGCTTTTAATGTAATGAAAACATCGTTTCCAACAAGAAAAAAAGAATATTTTAGCATTTTCTGTTCATTGGAATTGAAGTCACATAATTTAAAAAGTAGTAGACCAATTTTTATGATATTGGTATCAATTTAAAGCTACATGTCTAATAATTAAAAACCAATATTTTTTGTCCATTGACTGCACCATTTATGAAAAAATTTACCTTATGTGCGTATTTGAAAGTTCAGTCGATTTACTTGCTCGTGAGTGTATAATAATCAATCGAATGTATGTTAAAGCGATAAATTTGTAAAATTAAGTTCAGTCTTTTAAGTAGACACTCATTTCGGAGGCTCCTGTATACGCTGCAACGTTGAATAGCGCCTCACGATATATCCTACGTCTCTACTCGGGGCTTAATACCGGCAACCCATTGTGCCAGCCGACAGTGATGCACATCGGGTTGCCGTGTTGTAGGCGCAGATTGCACCGCGGGTGGCTGGCTTTCGAAGCTTTCGAAAACAATGATCCGCTTTCTGCTTGTCCAATGTATTTGTCTACCGTGGAAGATACAGATTGCGATCAACGTTGGATACAGAAATTGAAGCTTGCCTCTAGGACGATAGTCGCGTCAAACGTCCGTTTCAAGACGAGAGAAAACTTGAGTTTTAACGAAGGGCAGGGGCAAGATCGGACGGAGTTTAATTACAAACGTGGCTTGATCGAAGATTCGAATTTCTAAACTCTTCATATTATCATAATCGAGGTAGTTCGTTAGAACTAATGAAACGGATTGTTTATTGTATATATTACTTTGCAAGTTTCTTAATTCTCGTAACATTAGAAAACTTTAAAAAGATTCCATCGTACGCTAAAGAAAAATAATGAATTAACAAATATGCGGACATAATTTACAACCCTTCATCAGTTTAACACTTTTTACTCTTTCCAATGTTCATGTTTCCCATTGGTCGAAACGCTGGGCAACTTTCTCTGTCGCCACGGTAGCAGATCAAACAACAACCTGAAACCGCTGGGATGAAGTTCCGGGTAAACAATCCTAAAATACAGTTGGATCGAGACCACGGTAAAATCGTTAATCCCGAAAGGTCGGTCGTAACTTAATTTTACGTCCTGAATAAGCTCTCTCTCTCTCTCTCTTTCTTCCACCTGCTCTTTACGACCATCCTGCTATCGTTCCTCGTAGCTTGTTGACGTCCAGGATGGCGTCTATTGTCGGGCCAGTGTCTCGTTCGCGTCGAAATTTTCCCTCAACAACATTTCCATCCTTACCTATCTCCAACATGTACTACTGTAAATAAAAATACCGTAGTAATTTACTTATTCATATTAACACATTCGCGACCAGCAGAAGTTAATTTTTTACATTTCTGATATTGAGTACTAACGAAAATAATGAAATTTTTAAGGTGATTACCATGAACTTATATAGTTAAGGCGAAGATAAGAATGATAAAATTTTGAATTCACGTCAGTGGTCGCAAATGTGTTAAGAATAACGACACTTACGAGCAATTAAATGGGCTCAACCATCTAGGTACGCACATAAATTGAATTTTTTCAGAAATGTTGCAGCCAATGGACATAAAAAACATATTAGCATTTAGCTTTAAAATGATACCAAAATCATAAAAATTCGTTCATTATTTTTTAAATTACGTGACTTAAATTCTAATGAACAAGAAAAAACTAAAATATCCTTTTTTTGGAATATAAAATATCTTTTTTTTGTTTTCATTGAATTTAACATTGAAAATTTATTTAATTTATTAAATTTAAATACTTGGCGTTGCCCCTCTAGCTTAAGCATATTTCACCTTTTTTTGTTCATTGGAATTCAAGTGACATAATTTAAAAAACAGCGGTCCAATTTTTACGATGTTGGTATCAATTTAAAGCTGAATACTTAATAATTAAAAACTAATATGTTCTTTGTCCATTGGCTGCGACAGTTTTTGAAAAAAATTTACTTCACGGGCGTACCTTGGAGGGTTAAGTTGATTTAGTTGCTCGTAAGTGTAGATGAAGTGGAATGTATAAAAAATTAGCAAATAACAATAACCTTTTAAGTAAGTAAACTTTAAAAAGTTAGTAAAACCTGCAAATACTTGGACGACAAATATTGTTGAAACTCGTAAGTTAAATAATTAATATTGTTAAACTGATTGTCAATGCCGTTTATAGCCCGCGAGTTAGAAGCAAACTTCTTGCGAGTACGTACCGGGTGTAGAACCGAGAAAAGGTGAATTCTGCCGCGGATTCACGTCACGATCAAAGACGGTGGGACGGTCTAATACCATGGACGGAAGGTCTGCTTGGTATGCGAGCCGCGAGGCCGTTCGGTATAGAAAGGGTCGTGATTGAATCTACGGGACCGGCCACGGTCCAAAGAAACACCCTGCCGGCATTTATATCCCGTGGGATACGCCCCCTTCCATCCCCTCTACCAGCTACGCTTCTACTCGTCCCGTGCGCCACGACAGGCATAGTTTTATTATACCAAGCGCGTTGACCATAACGCGAGAGAACTAACCCCTGGACGAACCCTCCTAGCATTTTCTCTCGTTTCTGACAGGGAGAGGACGTCTTTGCGGAAAGAACTTTTCGGGGTCTTTTCTATTTGGGTAATGATTGGACGCGAAGATGTGCCGCCCTTTTCTTGGTCGCTTCTTGGTGGGAGTTGACTGAAGAGGATATTGTTTGTTGTTTGATTTTGTGATTGGACTGTGGGATGTTAGGGTGGATAGATCATTCGTGTTAATGTCTATTAGAATCGTATGAATTCCTTTAGTTATTATTATTTTCAATTACTGTTTTTAACGAGAGTAAGTTCTATGGACATAATTCTCTAGAAAATCCTAAGCTCCTACTATACGAACTTGGATTATTCTTAACTTATATAGTCTCTAAGATTGTTCTTTCGACTATCGAATTTTACCCTCTGCACTCGAATGTACCCTCTAAAGGGACATCAGAATTGATTAGAGATTGCAGTGGTTAAATTTAAACCACCGTCACCTTTTTTCAGAAATACACGTTTCCCTGAACTTTTCTATTGAAATGAAAATTATCTATCGCTGGGAGACGTTGGCAGTAGCAATTATTGCTTCCAAAGTATTTTCAAGCAGTTCCAAACTAACATAACCAAAATTTCCATTTCACCAGAAATCTTCAGAGAAACTAAAAGAATAATAGAAACTATCAGCAACAGAAAATTTCCATTTCAACAGAAAACTTCAAAAATATAAAGAATATCGTATAACAGAGTGCATGAACCGATCAAATGTATCGTCCTTCTCTGAGACCTTACCTAAGCATTCGGCAATGCCAGAGATAGAGGGTATCCTGGAAGCTAATATGAACAACCTAAAAAGCCATTATTGTGTTAGATTTCGGGTTGTACAGCGTAGAAAGAATCAAATACAACACTTTATAATTCCAGAGAAATGTTTATTCGCAAGGTATGTGGTTTAGTTAGGTGAAGAAGTGATGAATCCGGAATCCTAAATTTGAAAAGTTTATTTTTGTTTTTCGAGTTTGATATTTAAGGAATTTGTAAGGAAGCTTGAAAAGGTATAGTTTCAAAGGTTGAAGGCGGTAGCCAAGAGTCAAGAAGGAGATATAGGTTAGAGGTGATGCAAGGATTGAGTAATATTTAGGGTACATCACTGTTTGAGATGAATCCATATTTACAAAAGACAGTAATTATGGCTATGAAATAATGTGTTGGCATTCAACAATTGTACTAATCTTTGGGTTGAATACAAGACAAATAAAGCACTTTATTTTTACCGATTTCTTACAAAAAACTACCAGAATAGTTTCTATTGCTAACGTCCGGGAAGGCATCAAGTGCAAAGGGTTAATTTTTTACTGTATTAATAAAATCCTTTCAAATATCGTTCATATCGCTTAGTTAAATGATTACTGGGATATTATTAATGAATACTGCTTTGTTCAGTGACGAAAGCGTTGGCGGTTGATACATATTCGAATAACAAAGAGCGATGAGAATGGTGATTTCGAAGGTGGTACCAATTCTATGGATCAGGGATTCGCGTTTTACCCGGAAAATTGTATAATTGCAGGGATTGGTGACCGAATTGTGCCTCTAACTTTCGACAAATAAATTTCAACGCTATTATTCGAAACTCAACAGTACCGCTTGTCCCTCTTTCTAAATCGTCTTTCATACGAGCCTAACCCCTTTCCATTCCTCGCGTTGCACGCCATCTTGCATGATACACGGCTCCGCAGCGTCACCCCGGTTGGACTATCTCCGCATTTTGAAATACGCTTCGCTCGCGATTCTTCTGGCCTCTTTCTCGGCCCGCGCCAGCATCGTATTCAATATGGGATCCCATAAGTCGAGCGATAATGCAATATGCCGACGTCAGGTCCCGGGGTTACCGGTCTGCGAACGATATGGAAGGAAGTTCACGCGAGGAACTCTCTATTAAATCCGGATTTACTGTCACCTCTACTCTGTTCTCCCCGTTTCCGTCTCACGGATCCCCTCTCCGTTCGTTTTCCATCGACGGATTTTGAATAACGACTGCGACCAAGAAATGATGGAAGGGATCCGGTGGATCAGTTGGGAGATCGCTGCTTTTCACGTGGAGAACGTACGATTGGTGTTTCGGGTTAAACGATGCAAAACTTAGATTCACTTCGAAAGCGATCAGAACGCTCGTTTCTCGCGACATTTTCTAAACGCATCCGAGTTGTCAATTTATGCAATGTTATTGGATATGGGTGATAGAAATAAATTTAAAGTCGGGTATTTTATTTAACCAAATACCTTTATTACTAGGCTTTAGAGACCGTCTTTACGCTTCGAGGGTTATACGAATTGTAAGAGCACTCCACGGAAAATCTGCGATCCTCCCGATTAAGAAAAAATGACGACGCAAAGTCTGTACGTGTTCTTCTTTCAGGTCCTTCAGTCTAAATTGCAAGTGTTTTTCTTTCAAGCCCTTCGGTTTAAACTGATTATGGACCTCTCGAACCGATAAATTTCTTCTCCTATTTATATACAGGTTTCTATTTCTTAACACAAGATTCATATTTGTTTCTACGTTGACATGTTGAAGTAATTCAACAAAATGGATTGCCATTGTTATATGTCTTAACATAAAATAACGGTGGATCGGAGAAAGTTTTCTCAAGTGCTACCACGTCGAAATATTTTTCCATTGTCCCAGATATACGCGTGCACTCTCATTTCGAATTCGTAGCATTAATCGAGGGAAGATCAGAGATCGGTAAACGGGCCGGCGGCATCGAGAGCAAGCATCATGGATGATTTACGATTCGCCTCGGTTGCGCCTCTTTTCTCATCGTAAATCGAACCTGACCGCCGTCTTTATGGGTTCACAGGTTCCATCTGCACGCCACGCTATAAAACTAGCTACGCCTTTTTCTTTCTCTCCCTCCCCTACTTCGCGATCGATCGAGTCGTCGAACCGCTCGCGTTCTACACGTATATATAGCGTACGCAGGCTCGTATTTTAGGCATCCACTCGTAAGCAGCTGTTTTTCGATGACCGAAAAAAGGGGCCTGCAATGAGAAGGATACAAGGCTGGTATTTTCGTGCGACATGGGTGAATTTTACGCGTCACGAGAACGTTCTACCAGAAAAGGTTACTTAATCGCGAGTAGACTCGACGACAGACCATAAACCCTGGGTATCCATTGATTACGATGCGGTTTGTTTCCTGGGATACTCTAATGAATGCGACATACATTTTCTTATATCCGTTTCATTAAAATTGCGTCTAGAACGATGAAATATTAAAACTGTTTAAATCTCCATTTATATTTAAATCTCTAATGTCGCGCTATCGAAACGCGATGCACACTCTTCAATGCATAATTTATACGAACCGTTAATTCTTGTAGAGCATAATACCCCACTCATCATCACGCTGCTTAAAGTGTATAACGTTTCGACCCTTCCCTTCTTAACTACAGGTGCTAACTGTTTTATTACGAGCGCCTTCCCAGAGCACGCTGAACATTAACTTAGACATAATTGAAGAGCTCGTTCCTCTTTTCCTTGAGAATTTCGTTACGTAGCCCCTCTTATCAAAGGTATCTCTCTCGTTCCTCGGTATTTCAACCCAGCCCATAGACTCTTGAAGCAATTTCATACAGTTCCCCGTTCGTAAGGCTCCTGTAAAAAGATTCTTTTAAAAATCATCTTCGTTATTCCGTTCCCGTCTCCCTAAACATTTCAAAGTCCCTTAGCCGCATAAAACGGCCAATAGACCGTAGATTATATCCTCCCACGTTCTCCTAAAACCATGAAATCACCCCCGCAATTGGTCGCAACCTCTAATTTTGCCGCAGGTTTTTCGAAATATCCCTTCCACGTAAAACTTCCCTCCTTCCATCTTGTTTCCCGTCCCCCACTTCCCCATTTCGACGATGATCCACGCGTCGCACGACGCGTTTCCCCCACTCAGACGCGCTGCTAATTCGTCGTGTACGAGGCTTATCTACGGTCCAGTCTCACCTTCGGGTCCGCGATAACGCTTCAGCTTAAATTCAGTCGCCGGAGGCAGGCCACCGGCTGATTTAAGGGCCCAGACATCTCCGCGCGTCCCATCCGTGTGCACGCTTGTACGGACTCGCTGCTGGAGGGGGTGAGGAGCCCTAACCGAGGCGTATGCCAACGGTAGATAGTCGACCGTGATAAGCTAAATGCTCGACGTCCCCCCCTATTATAGCTTAGGTAGGCCCTAGAGCCGCCCGGAGCGTAAATCGAACTGTAACGCCACCGGTGAAACGGGTCGTGGCGAACAACGGGGTTTTAGGTAGCTTTAGCCTTCACGTTCGCGGAATTCTACTCGGATAAACGACCAGTACCGACTGTGGCGATCCTTCTTTAACCGTGCCTTCCGTCGCCGTGGGACAGCGGACTGACTGACCACGCGACGACGCGGGTTGCCATCATACAGGCGCTTCTGCTGAGATTATTTGTAAGAAGGATAGATCATTTCACTTTCGGACGTTAGGATTTCGGAATACACTTTTTAGATTAGATAGACTTATTTTTCTGATGATATTATGCATTCTTTTCTTTATGTGTTTCTTCTATCGTTTAAATTCTCACGTTTACTTTGAAACAAGAATTCGTTTTGCTCGTTAATAATTAATGAATGGTTTATTAATGTACGTAAAGTATGTGAATATAGTTAAAGGTAGATTGAAATAGAATCCTAAACTGTTGTATATCTATAAGGAATAGAATATTTTAGGAAAACTCGTTTTGTTAGTAATTAATGAGTGGTTTACTAAAATGTATAGAGTACGAAAATATATTTAAAGGTACATTGAAGTAAAATTCTAAACTGCTGTATATCTATAAAGAAAAGAAGGAAAATTCATTTTGTTAATAAATAATGAGTGGTTTATTAAAATACACAAAGTACGAAAATATATTTAAAGGTAGATTAATGTAGATTGCTAAACCGCGTATATCTATTCTGGTATCTATTGTTGTTCTGTTCCGCGGTGGTGTTGGAGAAAAAAAAATTTCACAGAGTGTAGAGCCTCCCACAGGCAGGATACGCGGGGGACAAGTTGTGGCGTTATCTGAAATTTAGGGTGCAGCTTCTGCGGAAATTGAGCCAAGGCCGTGCCGGAAATTCCCTGCGCCCCCGTGGGAAAGGACAACGCGCCATAAATTGAAGAGGTTGCGTTTGAATCGAACCGTGCCCTTTCGACGCGAGAATTGAGTTAAGCACACCCCTTCGCGTGGAAATTCGGTGCGTGTGTACGCGTGCCTCTATAGGAAGCTGTAAATTTATGCACTTATGCCTACGCCACGTTCTAACGCGCGCCAACATTTCGCTTGAATTTAGTATCTAAAGAAGTAATTTAACAATACTTTATTTAACTTTCTTGTTATTTATTATTCAAAGCTATTAACATCAACTAAAATTGAATGTGACAAAAGTCTTGCATATTAACCCATTTGCATCATAAGCGCATATATGTGCGCATTTTGCCAGACAACTATCACCAGAGCGCATTTTACTTAGGCACTTATCACTAAACCGTTCATTATTACTATGAAGATTTATCGATGAACATTTTCCAACCCTTATAGAAACGATTTTATTCGAAGAAAGCTGGCGAACATTGTGTAGTTTGTTTATCAGAAAAAAAAGAAAAGATACATTTTATCAATGTGATAAGTGCCATGTGACACTATGCATTGACCATCTCAAGTTTTATCATGTTGTGCAAAATAATTAGATTCCATTTCTTTTATTATTATTAATCTACAATGACATAAAAATTCTTTAAAATTCTTTACTTGTGCAATATTACTTTTATTTTTCATGTTTTGAACCATTCCCATTTAAATATAATGAAAAAAAATTTTTCTGATAAAAACGAATTTTCCACCTTTCCGTGTGATGCAAATGAGTTAAAGTGGAATTAAAATCATATGGGTAGAACGAAAGAGTCGCTGGGGTACCCGAAAAGTATACCCCTTTGAGAATGCAACCCACTTGGCTGCCGGACTTGATGCGTAGTATTATTCGCAGGAGATCGAGAAGAGTGTATTATCCACGTATTGTGGTATTTAGATGTGTAATAGAATTATACTCTTTATTTGATGAATACGAGTTCCAAATAAATTCAATATTCTTATAATTACGCAATAACTACCAACAAAGTTTTTAATTATAAAATACACGTTAATAATCCTGTATATAAGTATTTCATTATAACACCACGGGAAAGTCGACTTTTAAATTGGAGTGTGCGACTTCGAGAAGCTTTACTTTCATCTTATTCAGCAAAGTTCTCTTCATCGTCTACTCATACCGTATGCATAAGTAACGGCGTGGCTAAAGCTGGTCTTCGCTTTTATGAATAAAGTTACGCCAGTTATGCATAACTTTTCGTGGTAGCTTTCCACAAAGTCTTCTCGATTTAGTCGTATACATTCCACCTCGCGTTTCAGAATAAAACGCTTCATAAGTTATTGAAATGAAGTTATCATCGGATTTCTGAGATCCAAGCGAACAATGTTATCGATCGATTCACGGCTCGCACTTGCGCGTGTTTATCGATCGAAATATCGAGTTCTCTCGTTCAAGCTTCCCCAATCTCACCGCTGTATGTCGTAAACCGCGTAACAAAATCTAATTCTCTTATGGAATCGATTATTCTATTCGCGTGATACCAAATTCTACAATATCTCGTTTACGACTTGGTTATTTTTGCGTCGAATAATGTAACGGACAAACAGTTTAATTTTTAAGCTTTCCGCGTTTCGAACTGCTTCGATAAAAAGTAAAAAAGCCTCTGTAATGCTCAGAACCCTTCAAGGTGAAACAGAGGAGAGACGAGAAAGCGTTAACGCGGCGTGACTTGTCCAAACTCTTAATTAATTTCAGGAAGTGTACTACACCAAGAACTCGACAATATTTGCGAGCACGAAAGCGCGGACTCAGCGGGAAAGAAGCGCATTCTGCTCGCACATGCACTCTCTTGAGGGTTGTACACAAGTGCATCTCAAGTATCCAGTCAACAGTCAACAGCCGAGAGTCTTCCTTAAACACTCTGTTCACGTTTCGACGAGTCTCATTCAGTCTCATCCCTTCCGTTTCACAGCCCTTTTATTCCTCTCTCTTCTAACTTCTTATCTTCATCTCTCTCCTTAGTACAGTTTCAGTTTATCCTTTCGTCCATTTCCTTAAATTTTCTCATCTTACCTTTCACAACCATCCACTCTCCTTTCTTTATTTTACTTGATATATATTTCTGTTCATTTTTTACAATTTCTCTTTCTTTTAATTTTTGTTGCTTTTGAGTCCTTCGTTTCTTTCACTTCTCTCATCTTTATTTCCACAACCATCCACTCTCCTTCCTTTATTTTACTCGACACATATTTCTGTTCATTTTTCACAGTTTCTCTCTATCTTTTAATTTTCGTGGTTTTTAAGTTCTTACATTTCCCACGATTTCGCGCATAGCATCCACCACCATTCTGCTCGTTTCTCTCAACCACCATCGGAGTGGTCCTGCCCAACGAACACCATTTATATCGACACGGAATCGAGGGTGCGAACTCGCTCTATGACACTCCTTTGTATGCAAACAAGGTGCTTGTTTCTAAATTGGGTTGCAAGTCGAGCCATCGTTAATTAATATATCTGGTGGTACGAGCGAATTAAGCCCGCTAAGCGAGACGGCCTCCCGCCCTGACTTCCGTACACCGGCAGAACCTGTACACGCACCGCTCGAGGGAATTCCCCCATTGGTGCGTTCGTTAAACGACCACCCTGGGAGCCGTACCAATCGTAAACGGACGGACCTACGCTTCAACGCCGCGTTTTGGAATACCAGCTTTTCATGATCCGCGCGTGACCGGCTTACGAAGCCTTCGTTCTAACTGTTAGTAATGAATTTTTATTATAGCTTATCGTCGTTTCGACCGTTGCTTGCAGCCCACCAGAACGATACGATTTCCATAGGTGTTGATCGAGACAGGGACATTCCGTTCAAACACGGAACCTCGAGTCGAGCGTCGTTTTGATTGGCAATTCAATTAAACAGATTATAAACAGGATTCGTGCGTGGAACGCGATACCTAGACTAAACGATATTTATAGCTTTCAGTGAGCGTAATGTATGGCCACTGAAAGCGTGGCTTCTCTCGCTAACTTGATAAATCTTCCGCGTGCCTTTATAGAACAGCTGTAATTACACCTGTTTAGAGCGAATGAGAATTAAACACCGCTGCACGTGCACGCTCCTCCGACGCGTCTGAAATTGATACACGTGCTTGAACCCCGTCTAACCTTCCTGTTTCGCCGCTTCTCTGATCAACGTACCCGGCGTATTTTCACGTTCGATTCCAGTCAGAGGTTTAGACGAGGGAACGGCGCCACGTTCAATTACTTGGCCGAAAAATGTCACGCGTCGCGTACGCGTAAATTTGTGACGCGCGCTACCGTCGAGGGGGGAGAGGTTGAAAAATGTAATTTCTGCGTAACGAAAAATACACGTGTGGTCTCGTAAAGGCGCCCAGTCCGGTCGGTTGAGGAATCTCGTTGAGCGGAGAGATGGACGACGGGAGAGGACGGGTAGCAGAGCGTGGCCGTGTTTTGAAATTCCATTACCGAACGAGATGAGGTCAGTGCACGAGGCGATTCATTAAGAGCTGTATTCTCTCCGTGCGGCGCTACCCACGTCCACATCCGAATGGGTAACGTTCACCGCAGGGCTGTATTTTTTCCTTGAACGGGAAAAGAATTTGAATTTTTCAAACGAATCTCACGCGGTGTCCCCCGCCGCTGGATATCGTGGATGAATAGAAAAGGGGAACGGACCGATTAAAAGGGGACGCGATGACTACGAAACGGACGGGAAGAGAATGAGATATGCCCGCTCGACTGTTCTTATCTAGCCCCGATGTATAATAACGACGACGGTATTCAAGATTCTACGCCCCGAGCACTGGTGGGCGTAACTATAAGAGTGGATTTGATTTTTAATCGAGCCAGATTGTGAAATATGTAATTTTCGTTTCGTTTCGATGCAAAGTGGCCGATTCATGCGAGTAGGTAGATTAAATCGGTTCCACCGATGCAACCGGTAGCCGTATTGGTTTTTGTGGTGGATCATTCCGTTTAATTTTATAACGCTGGATTCTGTGCTTTATTACGTGAGACGTACATCTCTTATTTTCTTTTTTTTTTTTTTTTTTAGTATTTTATTACTGCCTATATATATATATTTTTTTTTCTTTACATTTCATTTATTAATCTCAATTTAAATAACTTCAAAGTCATTAAAAAGTATCAGCCTGCCCAGTGAAATGCGAGGACATTCATTTTCTCCCGGACAGACCCATTTCCAAGAGAATCGTTCATTAATTAATACCAGCGATTATTTAAAGTGGCGATTTATTAAGCCCAGCTTGAAACCGTTGGTTGACTTCCATTACCTGAAACGAAATACAAAGTCGCTGCGAGAGATTTCCGTAACTCGTATACCGTCTTCTTCTTCGTCCGAGAGTAGCTGCATTTAACTAAAACAGCAGGCTACAGATTTATCTATAAGCTATTCATTAATTCAGTTAGATTCCAACGTTCTAACGTTCGTCCCTATCCTGCTTAATATTTAAACAATGGTGCGGACCTTTCTCTGGTAGGATTTTTTAATCGTGACAACGCCAGCCCAGCTTTTATCCAAAGAAAAGAAAGACGGAAAACCGAAGAGGACAAGCGTAGACGCGTTGAAATATGAACATTTTCGATTTCTTCCCGCGCCCCCGGGGGAGAGAAGCCTTTCAGCCGCAGATGCTACCAGAGTTCGCGGCGGCAACCAGTTTCTGCGAGTCATAAATACCTGGCGCGATCTTCAGGGAAGGGTTTCTGCGACCCTAAATCAAGGTCAGCAGCGACGCGCGTACTCTTCACTTTCACCTCCTTTACCCACCTCTATCTCTCTAGTCACAGTCTGCGCGCGAAACCGGGGAGTATGATTTAGTACTTTTGACGGGATTAATAATTTCCAAGCGGCGGGCAGCAGGGAGGTAGCAGATGTCTCGACACTTTCGCACCCCATTCCCGTGTCTTCCGCGCAGTCTTCGTCTTAGCCCGCTGACGTCCCCGAGCGTCGCTCCCGTCGTCTCTCTTTTACCCGTCGAATGGAACAAGGCGAATCTGTCACAGTCGCTATGACGAATTTCAAGCTCCTCACGGCTCCGCCCTTCCGTGCCAGCGCCTCTCTTTCTCGTGGTTTTTCATCCGCCTCGTTTCTTTACGGTGCACCTGAAAATTTCGGCCCCCAGGTAGCTTTCGAGCGGAATGCGTGTATCGTGTAAGGATACACGTGTTTTAAGGTTGGGTTAAAATTGGATCTTTTTTCGTGGGATTGGTTTGAAGAATGGGACGTGTTTTTTTACGACGATGAAACAATTCGATTATTTCTCGTGTGTAATGTGAGTGTGAATCTCGTGTGTAGTAATAAAATCGACTAGATACAGAGGTGTTTGGTATTGTATTCAGTTTTCATTCTTCGAGTTTAAATGTTAAAATGGCTTTCGTACGAATTTTTTCAAAAGACCAGTTTCGACGCAATCTACAGAGAGCACCAGGTATTTCCAGGTACCTAATAATTACGGAGATGAAGAACGGGGAGGTAAAAAAGCAGCTTCTTTTGTCGGCTTATGATTCACTCGCATCTTTTTCTTTACCTGTTCATTTCGAGGAAATCATCGTCCAGGTAGGGCGGCTGGTTAACATTATCGGTAGCACCGCTCCAAACTTGGACCCGACGAATACCATTGACAATAACGGCTTACACCGATCTGGGCAGTAGGCGTGGGTAACAATACCGGTGACAAGCGTGTTACGTTGCTGCGAACAGGATTTAACGCTGTCAGCCCATCTGTTTCGGTCCTTTTCTCCTTTTATTCTCGGCAACGGATTCGTGCTTGTCCAATTTAGATAGATTTACATCTATTTACATCTGTTGGACGCGTTATCGGTGTTGTTTACAATACCTCGAAGTAGTACATTTTATAATAAAAGAGATGAACATCTTCTTTTTGTATGAAACGTATTGAAGAAGTAATTTATGTTAAAAATCGAATTTTATTCAAATTTAACATTAAAGATTCCCTCGTGGACAAAACATTCATAATTGGTGTTTTTTTTCTGCAATCATACCGAATTTGAAATTTTTTAAACGAAAGAAATTGAACTGTTCGATGTACGCAAGACCACACGAAGAACCAAGGGATACAATTATTAGAATAACTGTAATTCTTTACACACGATCGAGAATCATTTATTAATTTTTCGGTCCGAGAGATAATTTCTGAAGTTGATCATGCCGATCGGCCTCGGTCTCTGTAATTTCAACTATACACACACGCAATCACCGTCCGTGCATCGAATCGACTGGCTTTTTCATTTTTCGTATTTTTCAATGAAAGAGAGAAAAAAGGACGAATGAAATGAGTATATTCCTTCAAGGACAGGTGTAAACACGTCTGGATGTTATCGCTACGATCCAATTCGTTCGACTTACTGTTTGCGAGGTAAGGAACTACAAGGATAACGTTCCTGTGACGAAAAAATGGTAAAATCGAACATCGCGAACAACGTAAGCTATTTTCGTGCGAGGAGAGCGATATCTAAACGAGAAAGTAACGAAGATGCGTAATGTGTCGATATCATGGCGCTCCTTCTCTGGTTTCCGTACCAGCCTCAAAAAAAAGAAAAAAAAAGAAACAATTCCCCGAAGTCACGCCGGTTGATTGCCCGTAATTCCAACGTAGCGACCGTAATCGTGTTCCCGAATAAAGACCTTTCTAAGAAGAAAGTCCCAAGGACAGTCGTGAGCGCGATCCGAAGATTATTGCCAGGATGAATCCGCGTGCGCGAAACACATCGAGCCACAAATCTTAAGAGTTTACTCGAGGAAATGACGTACAATAAATAAGGGCAGAGTATTACACGAGAGTTTGGGAAGGAACAACTATATAGAGATTAATGCCGATTTGCTAACCAAAAATATGGTTGCACATGTATTTAACCCTGTTCCATTTAAGTAAAAATTTCCATATAATAATTGTAGAATTTTTACAATAAAAATCGCAAATCTTTCGAGGATCGACCATCTTCGAAATTCCAGTGACCATTGAGAGAGCTGAAAAATCCCTCGCGGTAGATCTGAACGCGTAGAATTCGAATACGCTTTGAGCCCATCGCTATCTCGAGCGAACGCGGTAATAGAGGGCAGGTAGGCGGGTCGGTGCGCACGAAAAGTAGGGCCCCGCGGCTCCGGGGGAACGTTTTTCTCTAAATTACACAGCTCCGCACGGCTCGCTCGTTCTCCGGTAAGCCTTTCCCGCGAGCGACCGCGCCACACTCGTGTCTTCTCGTCCGGCCACTACCTGAATTTCCGATTTCTCCACCAGCGCAAGGCTCACGGCCGCAATTTCTCGAACGCGTCAAAAGACAGCCGGGCGATCGAATAGTCGTTGTTATTGTCGTTTATCGAACCCATCGTAGCGCGCGACCCGCGACTCGGTCCACTCGATTCACCAGTGAAACTACACGATTCAAGCAGCTTACGAATCATTACTCGTAATGGTAACTTATGATCGCTTCCAAAGCAATTTAGGTTAGATACTCGTTCAATAATTAGTTTTGTTATCTCGGTGATATTTAGATAGCAATATCGACTTTTCGATGATCAAATGTTCTTTAGCATGATGTTTACCAAACTTTTTAAGTTCGAATGTTCTTTAGGAACGCTAAAATAAATTTGAGATTTAGTTATAATAAATGATAGCACAGGTATATTGGATAAATAGAATAAAAATTTGTTTTAATTTTTAATAACAAAGCAGACAGTTTTTCGTTATTCTTTACGTCGCTTTCAGAATTGTTCGTGCGAATGCACAGTGATCGTTCGCGGAACACAAATGTTCGGAAACCGTGCCTGAACATATACATGTAGGTAATATAAGATCTCGCTGTACGTACGCCCCCGTACTATTCAATCATGCGAGACTATCGAATCGTTAGTAGTTGTCGGTGGAAGAAGTAACAGTATTTCGAAAAATAAAAGTCTCAACAGTTTAGTAAACAGGTATTCGTTGGAAAATAATTGGCCGTAGGTGAACAGTAGAGCGTACGTTTTCAGTGTGCTCGTGCATAAGTTTTCGCGAGATGCCCAGATATTTATTGGACGAGATAGGTAAACCGGATTGCGAGCAGGCCAGAACCATTTTCCAAGAATGAAAATAAAGAAATAATCGAGACGAGGTTCACCGAGCGCGAATTTCCAGCGTCCTACTGCCACCACGGGAACCTTGCCCCACCGTTCGCGTGCAATCCCGCCCGCCTCTTTCTCTGCACCTTCGCCACAGTCGAACAGAAGCACCGCGGTATCCATCGATCTTTCTCGATCTAAATTCAGATGATTTAACCGCACCGTTCATATTTAACGCTTCCTGGAAAGTCTTCGAGCAGCAATTAACTGTAATTCGACGATACAGAGGAATTCAATCCGCCCGTCGATTTCACTGAGTTATGGAAAGCAATTTGCGAACAATTTATTCTTGCAATTTTAATGAAGTTATGTAGTTTTAAATGCCTTGTACGCAACGGTACAAATACTATAACTACGATATAGAATGATAGAAATTTGATTTTTCATTAGATCTTCCATTGGTAAGAGGTAACTGTAAGTGGCGTAAAAGATTGTTTATTAACGATGTAACGAGTTAAGCATAGATGCTGCTTTCTTTAACAACCCATCTAACAGTACCAAATTCCCTACTGAATGTTATGGAACATTACTCGCATAACTAATCGCGAAAGAACTCGACGCAATCCTTCCATCTGAAACTTCTCCGGCGAGACATCGTCTTTCCTAGCGTAAAGGATAGGTTCAAAGTTCAACCGTAAAACCAGAATCGTGAGCCAGGAACAATTTGAACGTTCCAGACTAATAGCCGAGGCCTCGCGATTTCATTAACTCTTCGTCTAACTCTACTCTTCTTCTCCTTCTTGCGTAACTTTGTACACAGCGCTGTAATTTCGCGGAAATAATCGAGCTTCTTTTAGTAACGTCTCGATTGCCCCGTCCCGTTTCGTATACACACGTATAAGGAAGAAGAAGCGGGTACGAGGAGAGACGTAAGCGCGATCGGAAGAAAGACGAAACGTTCCACTGGCGGAGGCAACGAAACCGACAGACAAGAGTGATGGGGCCAGTCGGTCCTGCGCCGCACGAATGAACTCACGTAGCGAGTTCGAGTGCGCCCTGTCCAACCCATCAACAGATGGATTCCAACCTACAATCTGCATAATTCCACAGGCTGGATTTCCTTATACCCCCCCTGGCCGGCACTCTCGCGCCCGTTGGAACCCGGCTTCCATTAACGACTCCTTTTTTTCATTCCCGTGGATGGCGGCCAAGGGGACCTTGAGGCTCGCGCAGCGCGCTCCGTTCAACCGCGAAACGTATTGTTCACCGCGCCTGCCCGCATCGGCTCCCATATCCCATGCTCGCTCCGGCTTAATTCTCGGTTTGAGGTTAGATTGCTCTACGGTTTTCCTCCATTGTGGTAACTCGAATCAGTTCTTATCGAACGCAACAATTTTGGTCGTTCTTGCGTTCGTTCTTTAGTACCGTTCGGTTCGCATGGATTATTTTTAATGACAAATATACGACGAAGCAACAGTGTTACATCGATAATGGCTGTTTTGAAGGAAACGTTAAGGTATATAAATGTTGTACGATGCGTTATAAGTGAAAGTGTGCTTCTAAAAGAGTATCCAGACTGGTTCACGAGGGCCGTAGCCTCATTGAAATTCTGATGCGCTGACAAAACGAATGTTAGATTTAAAGATGATAGACGGTATCGCCTGTGAAAATCTAGATTATGAAAGACGTTCGAGGTACAATCTCATTGAATTAACAGGGTTAAATATTCATGTGGTTATTTCTGAGGTAATTAATGAATTAACAATATTAATATTAATATCCGAATGTTTTACGGTACCGCGAATTTACGCGAAAAGTGAATATATTGGTTATTATATCCGATGGAGAAAATTGAAAAGCGTGTTTCGTTTGCGTATGATGGCTCGATAACAGGACGGTAATAAATTCTCGAACGTTCGATATCCGCGTGAATTTATTGCATATACATATTTAATACGAAGTTTCATGGCAATTACGTCGGAGAATAGGAGTGGTGTGAGGTAATTATGGTGATCATGATAGATATCCGCGGCATCCTTCCTCGTATGGGGTCTTCGGATAACTGAAACGCCACGTTAAGTGGTCGCTATCGTGCATAAAATGTTTGCAACGTCGCGTTACAGTTCGAAGGGAATATTTTTTTTTTTTTTTATGGAAGGAACCTGCAAATGCAGACTAATCGCTGCATTTTTTATATTTGTAAAAAAATTACCGTATAATTTCTTCCATCGATATGTAACTAAAGTTTTTTCACACCCATATCGATTTTTATTAAACAGTTATCGCGTCTCTCGCATTTTATTTCTATCTAAAAAAAGTTAAACAAATAAAAAATGTTCAACGGTAGTTGAATAGAATCAAACTCATTTTATGTACAGTTCATAACACGTGCCATAAACTAAGCATTTTAAAAGATATACTGGTTAATGAAGTGTTAGCTGCCAACTCACTATTTCATAAGCCACAGTTATCAATCATCGCTATCTTTTGTAAATACCGATTCATCTGAAACTTCAAACCTACGTCTCATCCTTGACCCTTGGCAGCTCCTTCCAACTTGTGAAACTATCTCTTCCGAAGCTCCTTACACATTTCTTAAATACCAAGGCTGAAAAATTAGACCAGCTTTAAAAACCACATACCTCCCGAATAAATTTAATTACTTCGACACTGTGTTCAACCCGGAATCCAACGAAACGATAAAAGACTCGTTTAATAGAGAGAACGCTTGTACATAGTTAGAGTTGTAGTCTTTATCGTTATTCCATGTTCTTTCAGTTAAGAAATCGGTGCGCCCTGTTTGCGCCCTGAACAGCCAAGAATTGTCCGTTGTGTTGACGCAATGGAAGGGCAGCAGGATTTACAAATATTGAAACAGGCCAAGTTTGAGCGGCTACTATTGACGAAGCAGTCGAGCGTCGAGTTGGTGGTATTCCTTTTGAGAAACTGTTCCGCGCACGACTCTGCCGCGGGAAGTCGTAACGAGCGATAGAATGCACGTGGGAAACGGGGGAGGGCAGCCTGTATAATATAAGCGCTGGCAACGTTTTATTTTTAAGCATTTGCTTCTGTGACTTAGATATTTCATAGAAACATATAGCTAACATCAGAAATTTAGTAAATATTTAAAGTCCTTCCAATTCATAACTTTCTGATTGATACGAGATATTAAAATCGCGTAATTAAAATATGGAAGTTCAACCCAACTAACTTTAATAAGTGCTTTTGCAATGTTTCGTGTTATTCATTACCTTATAAACACGGAATAATTCACGGATCTGTATCAGCCAATGTAGTAAGTAGCCAATAACAATCGTAGCACAATGTACAACAGGTTAGAAACACGAGCTCTCGCATGCTGTAGAACGGTAACTGCGAAACGGTTAACGAGCAGAAAAATCATAATTTCGAGGGAGATTAATCCCCGACTGTTTTATACCGTCAATTTGCTCGGGCTCGATATACGATGTTAAAAACCGGACGTTCGAACAGAAAATGATCTCGAAATAGCGTAAGAACCATCTTCCACGGACTTCTCTTTTTCGTAAACAGAGACGAACGGTTTGATGATCGCGCGTTTCCGGCATGCGAGAGCGTTTCGACCCATTATCGCAGCCTTTTCTAGGGCAAGAACTAGCCGCGAAGGAAAATTTCTCGCCACCTCACTGACAAGAAAGGATTTTCAATGCGGAAATCTTTAAAAAGTCTATGTAAAATAAAAGCGCCTGTAATTTCCTATCGACCACGTCCGGATAAACAACCATGCCATTGTTATGCTGGCCATTATTATTTATCGCTACTTGAGCCATAAAACACCATCGAAATTTCAAAATCACGAAATCACATTCACGTGACGAAGTACGCATCGATTTCGTCACAGCTAGTTCGATCAATTAATTACGATTAGTCGATCTTAATTACCAGCACCCTTACCCTATTCATCGCGCGGCCGTAATTCACAGCTGCTCGACGATTACGTTTCAAATCACGCGCCATTTAATTGCCAACCTATCGGCGTGACCAATCGCAACGCGAGCCATCAGCCATCAGCCATCAGCGCAGCGAGTGACAAGATCGCAGAAACACCCTGGAACGGATACGCGACGGCGGATAGAGGTCCCCGCGCTGGGAAACCAGTTCTACGGGACCGAAAGATTCCGCGCGTATCGTAAACTGACGGTGGCTGTGCTATATATAAACACGGGAAACGGAGGAAAATACAGCCGGTCGGTTCGCAGCGCGGTCAGCCGACGCACCTGCGGACGTACCGACGTGTGCACCAGCTGTTTCGCGTGATCAACAGGTGTCACGGTGAAAGATCGACGGACTGTTGAAACTGGCACGTAAAAACGGGTCATCTACGTTGGAAAGCACTTGAAGTACCGGAAGAATTTTGAAGTGGATGCTTATGCGAAAATGGTAACGACGAAGGCTGTGGTTGAAAAAGAATTGATGGAATTATTGTCATTTTTGCATCGTAAAGGAAATGAACTTCTAGTTTTAATGTTTAGTTGGTCAGAGTCTTATTTTAATTTGCGGACTGTTCGCTAGCTTTCTGATTTTTTGGGTCAAAACATGTTTCTATTTGATTCCTAGCATAAACGTTGGAACCTTTTTTTTTGCGCCGCGCCAGGAATCGGGTAGCAAACACGCACCAGTTAGGTAAACGGACGCCTATAATTGGTGTCTGGTTGTTATTCGTTTTTGTACCGTACGTTCGCTACAATTGCGTTATCGGAATTGAACAAACGTTGTACACAAGTACGATAGCTGACTAGGGGAGAATCTCGAACGTAACAGAAATTAGAGTTGAGTGCGAAGAGAAATGATTGCCGAGGCGTCAGTTGAAACTGTGATTTATAAACTAGTCAACCTCTGACGATTAATATGCAGTGCGTCGAAATTAATGATCGCGAGCCCCGATATCTGCTACGATACCTGTAAAATTGAAAGTGAATATCTATGGTGAATATCTAATTAAAATTTCATTCAAGCAAGCCAAAATCAGCTTTAAAAGAATTCCGTGTCTTCTAAACTTAATAAGAAGATTGGTCCTCAGATAGTACAAAACATCTACCTGGAGACTAGAACCATAGATGAAATCAGCGGCAAACGCGCATTAGCCCGATTAGAATAACCAAAAGGAGAAAAAGCTTGGAGGATCGCGATTGCTCTCCTCTCAGGGCCTGACACGCGCGCATTCGCAGCTCGTTAACACAGAAACCAACCGCGGCTACCGTATGAAGCGAGTCGAGTACGACGGTGGCACTCTGATCAGCGGCGTCGGTGATGGAGGACCTCAAGCGAGAGCAGAATCGAGCACGGGTTGAAAAGTTCGAGTCTATCTCTGTTACACGCGAAAGAACCACATCTGCATAACAGTTAACGTTAATTCCAGTGCACCGTGTCCCTTCTACCGCTTACTACGAGCGCTAGCATGCGCGCATGCGTCTTTTCAACCGGGTGCATCACGGACAATTATGAACCACCTGTTTTACCAGCCTCTAATGGGCGACGATGGCCTCTCTGCTCGCAAAAACCGAGTTCTCCTATTACGCTGCCAAAGTGTCCGCCATTTTGTCTGACTAGAATTACGGACAATGAATTTTTTTAGAGAGCTGAGGGCGCGGTGAATGGACGGGAAATTGTATCGAGCAATTTTAGATTTGTTGACTTAACGATGCTAAACAATTGTCGAAGGATTTTGAAGTCATTCTGGTTTAGATTCTACTTGTGGAATGTAAAAAAAACTTTTACATCTCTGCTCTCGAAGTACGAATGTTAAGGTGTTCCAGATTTACTTATACCTTTAAAATAGGAACATTATTTAAACCAGTTTTCACGATGACAGTGATTCTGTACTTCTCAGTTGGAGATCGGATCGCATTCCTCGGTAAATGAAACAGCGTGCAGAAATACCTTTAAAAGAGTACCCGACTATGGTCTTGCTCGCACTTTTTGACGCTTTCACTCAGCAGGAAAAGCTAATCCACCTTACAAAAAATTGATCGAGGAAACTTAGAAATACACAGAGAAGGAATGTCTGATATAATCCAGGGAAGGCAAACCGGAACTTCGGTTGAAACCATAATGGCGATGAGGCAATACATTTTATCGACTCTCTTGAAATGTAAAATAAAATACTGTTGAATATCATCGACTGCATTCTATTCGACGATCGAGCAAAATAACTCTTTGAGGTATGGTGGGATTAAAAATGCTCCACCTTTTCGATGCATAGTAGAGTAATGCATGGTGGGACATTTTTAGACCCATCCTATAGCAACAAATTCAATTGAATTATTATTAGTTTATGTTTTTATATTATCTAATTCGTTTATTAAGAAAAATATACGAATTTTCTTTAGTTTGAAACGCAATCAAATTTCTGTGAAACTCATGGGTCTGCTTTATTTTCTACTCTCTAATCTCTTAAATCCCGTGCCTGAAAGAGATAAGCAACGAAACGTCACCTCTTTTATAATAGATTCGAACCGTTGATTCGCGAGTTCCTCGAGGGATCAAAAGCTTCTCAGGGAACAAGAATAAAACCTGTGACGCAGCGGTTACCATTATTCTCGATGAAGTCATTTCTACAGGAGACTCCCGGGGGCAAGCCAAAAGGAGAGGTTGCAACGTTGTACGATTGCCCTCTGAATTAAATTAAGCAGCCAATTTCGATGAAGCATCCTCCACCCTTTTAATCGGCTGGTCGACGAACCGGAATCGAGTTAGTATTTGCGCAGCAATTTCCAAGCGAGCAATCAGGTTTACCTACCTCTATCGATATTTCTGAATCTTCGGTTCGACAGAGATTATTTCAACCAGTACACAGTCTTGCAACTTGCTTTGTGCTGGCAATAATCACAGTATATCACGATCAACCGCTACAGTCTGCACAGAAGACGAGAAACAAAATAAGATTCGCACGCTATGGCTGCGTTTTCTTTGGTCCAGTGAAGTTATAATGCCTTGGGCGATGCTAGACTTCGCATTCTTATATCAGACATGTGTAGCGACCATCTCTTTGTACGCGAGAAAGATTAAAATTCCTTGAAAGTTGAAGAACTGGAAACGGAGTGTCTATCGAGGAACGAAATCAGGCTTTGAGGACTTACCAATGAACATTAGGATCATGGTATTAATGAAAACTAAGTGAGAGGAGTGAAAAATATATTTGCAATTAAACAATTTATTCAACCCTTTAACGGTTACTTTTTTTCTAAAGAAATGAATTCTTTCTCCATTTAATATCCTTGTAAAATAATGCAAGTCGCGCGCTAAACGTACGCTAGAAATAAACGGGAACCTGCTGCGTCTTAATGGAGCCAAGAATGATTCATGACTGCTCTCTGGTGTTGTTATCGATACTCTAGGAATTCTTAAAAAAAAACAAAAAAAAAGTATTCCATACGGGTGTCTTGTTAAAAAACATCGAACAGAAGGAATAGGTAAGGGTCTTCGCTAATCTCTGGTTCGCAATCGGGCGAGACGAAAGATGGTGGAATGTCGAAGAGTACGGTAACGATGATTAAGCGATTTAAGTCTCATTGGCGGCGGAGAGTCTCTATCATTAGAGACGACACAGAGATCGATTCCGGAAAAGGACTCGTTCCACATGGATTACGTAAGAGTTTCCTGGTCACTGGCCCCAGTGAAGCGTTTAGAAATGTATCTGGATTTCGTGCGGATCCTCGAACGTATTTCGCCTCGAGACGATCGCATCCTTCGAATCGATTAATTAACTTTTAATTAGGGAACGCAATTTTGGTTAATTATCTACGGTACGTAAGGTATCGATATGCGATATTGGGATGAACGTTCTTTAGGAAAATGAAATTCCGTTGGATCCGTTTACTGTTTGGTAACTTTGTTAATTAGTTGTTAATTAAGGACTGCGTTTCTTTAAGCGTCTCGCTTTGGTATTGAAAGTATGCGTTTCCACATCGTCCTACTGGCATTAACTCCAGACTTTTTTTTGTGGCAACTCTGCTCGACGCTAATTGAATATAATTGATAATTAGGATTCCAATTTGGTATTCGCGGTACTAGTACGGTTAGTATGGCTCCTGTTAATTACAATACTTCTCTGTGCTTATTCAAATGCAGTCAAAGATCCAACAAAAAACATCCTTCTATATACGAATCGGAATATTCAACTATTAATAAACCATTCCGTAATTAATGATCGGTTAATAACCAATTAACATCGACATTCCCGACCGAGCCAATTGGTTAACGACCAGACAAGAACCATTACCGAGTTCCGCGAGCAACACGCGCTCGCGTCAACTGGATGTACGCCAGAAAAACGGCAACGTCGTTACGATGAACATTTGCAACCACTTGCGACGAGCCCGCGGGATATGCCCAACGATGGGATTGCGTTACCTTCGACAGCTCGGCTTAAGTGATGCCCTGAATATTCGACGCGGTATAAAATTTCGTTATCCTTTGTTCAAAAATTAGTTGCAAACTAAGCAGCCCCACGCGAGAAACTGAACGCTTAGAAAAGGCGCGGTCACTGGTATCTCCTTAAGTTAACGGTGAAAATCCATTACGAAACACAGAAAAGTGGCGACACGGCTCTAAAAAGCTGAAAACGCGCGAATTTAAACGTTGACGTAGCGAAGCGATTGCAAGCGTCCAGTTTCGAAAAAAGCTTGCTCCCCTTGGAAATTCGACTTTTCTATTCTCGCAGAGCGATCGATCGAGGACGAGCGCATCGCGGCAAAAGGTGGCCCGAGGGTGCGGCACGCACGCACAGACTCGACGTAACGACTCTGGACTGACACGACTGTAGCGAAGGCTTGCGCGCGCACGCTCGCTCGTACGGGGCCCCACGGCGAGGCGTCGGGCCCCTGACACGCCACACATATTAGAAACGAATATAAATATATCGGGAAGCTCAGCGGGACCCCTTTGCCGCAGTGGTGGGAACAGGCGAGCGCGTATTGGCGGCGTGGAAGTTATACGCAGCGGCGTAGCAGGCCGAGTTCGAGAACGAGCCCCCGTTTCCCCACCCCTCGGCCGGCTTTCCAACCGTGTAGCCCTTGCCCCGCGCTTCTCCGGCTGCCGAGCGGTCCCAGAGCACTCTCAGTGTCCGCTCGGCCTCAGCACGCCCGAGTAGGAACGACGGGACGCCGCTTCTAGAACCTTTTTAACGCGTCCGTGGACCGGCCGCGATCCTACCTCCGATCGGTCGATCGTATGACCACCCGTCCTTCTTCCCACTTATCCCCATAACATTTCAGTGAATTATCGTGTGCTCTCTCCAATAAAGATTAGGTTCGATTGTCCACGCCTGTGACGACTGGTATCACAATGAATATCGTGTCTGACAGTTGATCGCCATCGATCGTCTGTTTCTCAGTGGTAACCACACGATAGAAGTGACGACGATACCGTGCGCGCGGTTCGAAAGTGTCATGGGTGATTTTGCCGAGCGATGATTGACAGGATGAAAGTGTTCGTCGGTTCGTTCCACCAGACCGGTCCCGGAATCGAGTGACACGTCGCGTGTCAAGGCTTCTCGACGTGAATCGAATCTGATCCGGTCGACTGGAAGATCGCAACGAGCGGCGAACGGATATCGACGCGTATAGTAGAGTAAGGAGGCGGCAGCGAGGGCTGCGCGAGGTTCACCCGACGACGGGGGATAAATCGATCCGTATCACGATCGATCGGATGATCCGCGTGAAACGCAATCGTCCACCCGGTTCCCTTTGTACGTTGGCCCACGGTGCCGCGTATTAAAACGTTAATCTCCGACTGTACTACCGGTTATACGTACAGATTGCCTCTCCCTCTCTGTCTCTCTGCCCTCTCTCCTGGCTTTGGCTTCGTCGCTTGCTGCCTCTCTGTCTGTCCTTCACCGCTACGCGTCTTTGTCCCTCGTCCACCTCTGCCGCGGCCGCTACCTTTCTTCTCTCCTTCCATCCTCGCGGCGATCGCTTTCTCTGGCTGTCCCTGTCCCACCGGCTCGTCCTTGTCGCCGCTCGGAGAGTCGTCCCCGGTGCTCCAGCAGCGCGTGCCAACCGAGCGAGCCGAAAAAAACATGGTACGCCATCGGTTCGATGCTGATAATGCCACGCTGTCTTCATCCTGCGTGAAATCGCCAAGGGAGAGGATCGACGCCGGTCTTCGAAGAGCGTGGACGTGGGTGCGCGTCATTTGACGTTTAACGGAGGTTTCGGATGGTGCCAGGCGTGCACGCGCGGAGTCGGTGGACTTTGAACGCCCTCGCCAACGAAGAATGAGCGTCCCGTCTGTTTACTCGGGCCACTCCGTCGGGAATCGCTTCTTACGCGTCAATCGATTCGTTAAATTCGATAATGCGACACAAACGTTACGAAGATGAGTCCGTCCGTCGATCTCGACAAAAGGTTCCAGTCTCGGATTATGGAAGAACGCGTACAGTGCTCTAACAGCTCTCAAAAGCCACCGAACGAACATACCCCGAGAACAATAGCGAATCCAATGACACGCTTACCTAGTCGAATGTCCGTTTCTTAGAGGACCATGTCGAGCCTAGCGAGGAGACGGAAGACCTCGGTCCTAGGGTCGAAAAGATGGTGGCAGGGTGGATGCTGGGCCACCAGGAGCCACCAGGAAGCTTATCTTCGCAAACTCTATGCGCGGAAGAACGATCACGTCAACAAGATCGATGACGAGTCCGTGAATCGCCGGGATTTGCCCTCCAATTGGACGACTGGCACTCTCTACGAGTTACCTTCCACCGATGAACACTATTTGGACGCGTTTCTGAGGAATCGGGAGGACGCGAACGAGGAAGACGACGCGGTTGACGTGGTGGTCGGGTGCCCAGCTTTGGCCACGGCGAGGGCCAGTCCCACGGAGAAGTGCGTCGAGTATCTGAACGGTGCCCGTGACGTCGCGGCGTTCGAGAACGAGCGCAGGATCGCAGGGGAGCCGATGCTTGCCGATTGCGGCTCCCTGCATTCGGGTTACGATGTCGCCACCTCGCCAGAGTGAGTTGATCCCGTTTACGCTGATCGATCTCTGTCCCAGGGAAAGTTTTTCGGCCACTGGCCTACTTGTTGGATACGGGTGTCACGGAGATCCTGTTTTTTTCGACAGGTGCTCATCGGGGGGAGAGGTTGGGATTCTGCGTCACGTTCTGGTTGACGTTCTGCGTGTGTCGTTGGTGATTCTAGTGTTTCGATTAACCGGATTCTACTTCTTTCGCACGTAATCACGGAGTGAATTTAAGGGAGGACGTTCCTAGGAATCTAAGGATAGTTCTGTGTAGTGGGAATCGAAGAGTATTTGTTACATCGAGATTTATGGAAATTTTATCCGTGTTTGGTTGATCGTGCCGCTTGATTTATATAAAAGATAGATGTAAACAGATGGTACATGCGTACCAAGCCTATGCGTGCAGTTGATTATTCGGTTTAGAAATTGCAGAATGAACGTGGACTTAAAGTCAGTTAAAGCTCAGTGGTGGTAAAAAGTCCAAAGTTAGATTAAAGTTAAGAACGGTCAATTTCGCGGTTTTCAATTTCACGTCACCACCAAGAAATATAATAGCGTGCAACGCAGCTGCACATTAACGGATCGAGTCCAGTAAAATGTACTCGAAGGAGAATTAAAAGTAGACCTTGTCGTACGTTGAAAAAGTGCCACGGGAAAGTAGTGAAATTAGTATGTTCCACATTTCATTACCCAGCCAGCAAGCTACCATTTTCCTTGCACATAATCGAACCAACCGTACGCAGAACTAAATTCGCACTTGCTCGTTGGAAATTGAATTTTTCCGTTCCCCTGCATCGAGCACTGCCGCCGTTACCACCGTCGAATCGGTTTTCAAATTACGATAAACTGGCCCGCTCTCAGATCTTACAGGCTGAAAACTGTAGGGGGTTACAATCGGAACAGATGCTTCACCGCCTGGTTACCGTGTAATCAGGCCTACCACTCGCTTCCAATTCATCGTTTCTCATGCAAATAGGCTTTCTTGTCGCGCCGTGGGTCTCGGCCCGTAAACCTTAATGATAAACCGCCATCTAAATTGTAACATGCTCGCTCTTTATCTTGAAAACGAAGCTATGCAATTTCTCCGCGATATCTTTTTCTTTTTTTGTGGATAATATCGCGACAAAATTATAAAATCTTTATACTTGGACATTGTCAATTTCGTACGGTATACCGTAATTGCAGCATATTGGATTTAAGGTGTTTCTTGTTATCTGCAGTTGTTAATTTTATTTCATCGCATTCCTCTTTTACAAAAGGAACTACATCGTGTTTTTTATCGCGTCTTTTACTTTCATTTTTCTCGGCTGAAATAATATAGACAGTTTCCGGGTGTGTTATTTTGTTCTCGCGTTTTCTTTCTTAATCAAAATTGAGGGGCTCGCGGCGAAAGGCAAGTTCTTCCGTTCTTCGAATTCGAGAATCGTGATGCGAAGCGAATTTATCATTTCCTGTGGGAAAAGAATTTCTTCTCGGAAACGCTGTTACACCTTCTTTTTTTATACGTACCCTCTCGTGCACCATCGTGAATTCTTTATCGCCTTACTACCTAGTAAAAGAATAATTAATACTTTTCTTAAGAGTGAAATAAATTTTACTTAATTTATTTCAAAAATTTATTACATCCGAGATTAATACCTTTTTTTAAGTATCGTTTACATGTCGGGGGAATTTATAATTATGACTTTTATGGACTGTATCGTCCCGATTTTCGAACTCGAGGATTTTACGTAACCGTAGAAATGAAGAATCGATGAAGTTGAATTTATGATCTGCCATAGAATTTCCTCAGCTTTCACAATCCAAATCCCTTCCATTCTCATTTATAGTCTCTCATTGTAAATTTGAAAATTGAATTAATTTTCTTGTCTTATACAAATAAACTTTATGCAAATTTTAACATTAACAATTTAAGTAAATATATGTGGTTAACGAATTTAGAATAAAAATGCGGTTTCACAATCGCGTTCACCATAAAACGGAATGAAAGCAGAAAGGATCGAGACTTTACAATTGAAATTGATGAAGGAAGGCCCATTTTCCGCGTAACAGAAAAGAGGCGATTGGCCTCGTTATTTCCGTACCGAGTTACTCTAACCCAGAGCTCTCGATTCTGATTTCAGGAAGGTGTGCAGAAGCTGCAGGTGTCCCAGGGAGGAGCATCAGCGGACCTCGACGGAGGCGGGCGGTCCCTCGGGACTCGGCCTCGGTCCTGGTCCGCCGATGGCCATGGCCATGGCTTTCCAGAGCGGGGCCGCCGGTTCTTCTCATCAGGAGCCTTTCAAGAGTCCCGTGCAACCGGCTCCGCCGGGCCTCGCCCTTCAGGAGGCTCTGATGCATCATCAGAGGCACTCGCAAAGCGACGATGACAGCGGATGCGCGCTCGAGGAGTACACGTGGGTGCCGCCCGGTCTCAGGCCGGATCAAGTAAGAGGATCGCATCTTTGATCCATCCATTCCATCGTATCGATAACAGCTGTAATTCGAGACCGATTAGTCGTATCGAGCGTTGCGCGTTTACAACAATTCCTTCTCTTTTTATTCCTATGGGATTTCGAAACTTTTGTTACGTCACGCTAGTATCATTTCGATTGTCTTTGTTATTCGACACCGAAATGTAACCGTTATTCAGTTGTACGAGGTGTTTGGGTCTCTTATAGTAAATTTGGGGATACGTTCCACAACTTTAAAAAATCGTGTGAGATGAAAAAACTGTAAATATTTTCCTCAAAAAGTTGGGAAGAAAACTAATAATAAAATCCATATTACGTATTTATAAAATAATAACAATTCACTTTTATTAGAAAAAAAGATTAAAATTAATGTACAGTAACAATTCAGTCCATAAGTACAAGATATAAAAATTTCAATTGAAATTAGGAATAATAATCAATTTCGTAACTATTCATCGGTATTTGATAATAAGCGTGCACGTTTATTGCGGACTGAAGCAAAAATAGTATCATCCATCAGATATGTCCAGCACAACTGTCGGGTTTGATTCAAATAAAGAATACAAAAAGAATTACAAAAATATTGAATAACGAAATGCTGTGTTCAAGTTGAAGTAGAACGAGATGACGAAAACAGTGATAATAAAATTCGAGTATTTCCCGCAGTAGACCAACTCACCAACACATGTGTAAGCGTAAACCGACAGACTTCTGATCACTGTTTTCCATGAATTGTGTTTTTTTGCGGTATACATAAATTTCTGTAAGACGGTGTTACTTCAAAATCGGATAAAAAAGGACTGCGTAAAAAAAGAGTTGGGTGCATTTTTCATTCAAATCCAGAACACGAGTCCAAGATTATCGAACGGCCAGAACTTTATTCATATTAATCGGACGAATGCAAAAATCGTCAGACTTGAGCGTTACAAAAGTTTCGAGAGTTCCAAGACTGGCGTAGACAGGCCCTGCTACGCTATGCGGCATGCGCACGGCGTCTTTGGTTTTGCATAAAAGTTGGCTTTCCCCCGGGAAGATTTATCGAGACAGTTACGAAGAGGATACTCGAAACGGCTAGAATTTTTAGCGTTTTTAGCTTCAACAATATATTTCAAATATTATCAAAATTTTGAAAACTTAAATCGTATTAGTTGCGCATTAAGATTAAAGTTAAATTTATAAGAATAAGTTCTCCAACAATTTAAAAAATTAGTTCAATCTCTGTATTACACACCGTGCTATCCTTGTTTTTCTAGTTTCTGTTTTTCTTTTCGTTTTGCAATTTTATATTTTTACGCGATAGAGAAATACGAGGGAACGGTGCGTACGCGTGTATACAAATCGGAACATAACGATCGAAAGGTGATTCCGATTGAACGTGTTGATCCCGTAAGCGAAATAAAACACTCAGGTCCCGTTCTCAGTGTTTTGTCCAGGGGAGAAGTCCGTCATGTGTCTCGCGCGTGTAACTGTAAGCATTTCATTTCTGAATAATTCATGATTGATGAATATCGAGCATCGTGATCACCGGCTAAGTAAAGCTTAGAGCCCTCGGCCGTTACCAAACATATTTTACGTATAATTTTAGAGTATTATTTATTTCCAGTCGTTATTGAGAATAACCATCACGATATTATGGTGTATGTACGTGTATTGTTTCTTTTGCCGTCTTTTTGCGCGTGACGAACGCTATGGCCGGTTTCTAAAGCAACCGCAAGTGTTTATCAGATTCACCGTCAGAATAATCGGTTGAACGCTCGATATCCCGTCGGATAAGACGACGGGTGCATCGGGCCCAATTCAATCGAATAACGTTCCCGAAAGTAGTTCTCAAAAGACGCCGATCGGATAATCCATCCCCTCCTTCGATCACGTCATCGGCAGGAAAGTGAACCTGGTCGATGTAGCGGTGCACCAATCCATCGATCAATCGATCAGGTGGATCCCTCGTCGTTCCCCGTAACAAGAGAGGAACTATCATCGAGTCCGTAGTAGAACTTCTCTTTGACAACAGATTTCGTCGAGGTCCCTTTGGCGTAAAATTCAGAAAAAGATGAGTTAACCTGCCCTTTGAAAAGTCCTCGAGTGAATTTCCACGAGGGTATAGCTACTCAGCGAATGGGTTTTAATTAGCATACTGTTGCACGGTGTGTCGCAGGTACACCTGTACTTCAGCGCGCTACCGGAAGACAAGATCCCGTACGCGGGCAGCGCCGGCGAGCGGGAGCGAGTTAAGCAGCTGCTGCAACAGCTCCCGCCGCACGACAACGAGGCACGGTACTGCAGCGGGCTGACCGAGGAAGAGAAGCGGGAGCTGAGGGTGTTCGCGGCGCAGCGGAAACGCGAGGCGCTCGGACGGGGACACGCGAGCCAGCTGGAGAGGCCTCACGGCGCCGGATGCCGCGAGTGTACCAGGCCGATCGCGGCTGGCGAGATGGCGGTCGCCGCGAGCCGCGCCGGCCCGTCCGCCCTCTGGCATCCGGCCTGCTTCGTCTGCTGCGTTTGCAGGCAGCTCCTCGTCGACCTGATATACTTTTGGCGGGACGGCAGGATCTACTGCGGCAGGCATCACGCGGAAACGCTCAAGCCTAGGTGTTGCGCCTGCGACGAGATCATACTCGCCGACGAGTGCACCGAAGCGGAGGGGAGGGCGTGGCATATGAGGCACTTCGCGTGCCTTGAATGCGACCGACAGGTAAACAGAGATCCGAGAGAGAATATGTTTGAGATTCGGAAAAATTCGGAAATTCGAGTTGGTGAATTTGTTTAATATTTAATAGCAGTGTATAGTGCGCGTATGCGTTAGTATCAACGTAGACGCAGTCAACCATTTGTTATTGGAAACGATGCTAATCGATTAGATGGAACCACTTCCTACTGGACGCGCGTTATCCTTTGGTTTTTTTCCGATTTCACTTGTCATCTTATCGATGTGCTTCGACGAGAAGCATATGGGAATATATTAAGACTCGTTGAAGATTTTTCGATGTTCAAGGTCGCTCGTCTGATTTTCTCTCGATTCGAAGCGTGAAAGTCATTGAAAACAATGTTACAGCCTGTCCATGAATACCAAGCAAGCTATTTACAAGGGTCATGAATTATGTATTGTATTTGTAAGCCTAAAAATGGACACCTGCGCTTCATCATCAGCGTTCGAACACCGTTGAGCATGTGCTCGAGGTGGTCAATTTATTTCTATTCTCATTCCTTTAATTAGCATTACGCTAAATTTCATTAGAACTACAATTTCAGCGGTTAAATTATAGAAAGCAGACAGACGTACAAAAAAGTGGTCGAAATAGATTTACAATCCTGGAATAAGGCTAACCTTGCATTAATAAAATATAAGCATATCTCAATCGAAGTTTCAATTTATCGTTGATCTACATATTCTCTCGCGTACTTCAACGACTAAGCCTACTTAATTCCTCCCCATCGAATCGAATCAGTCTTAATAACCTTGGTATACACCAAGACCCTATCGCGGAGAACGCATTAATTGCAATAACTCTCGCATTTTTCTACCAACAACCAACAAAAAATAAACCCAAACGCTATCTCGACGGATAATTCCAGGAAAAAGGACCAGTAGAGATATTTATAGTCGCGTCGAGCGACACGGAGGGCAGCAGCGTCGTTCGTTGACGCTTCTTGCTGCGTGACAATTATTTACGCCCGACGAGCACGTCCGTCGAGAGTCATTTAGCCTCGAGCGCCCGCGCCGGGACGATTTAGCTGTCAGCCTCGGACTCGTCCCTTTTATATCCCCCTGACGGCTGTCCAGGGCATACAACATCGATAATTCATTGAATCTAGGTGTCGATAAATGTCACGGACAGTCGGCTGCGCGCTGGACAAAGCTTCTTATCGGCCGAGTCTGCTCGATAATGAACGATGGAATCTGGATTACTGTTGAACGCGTGTCGTCCTTTCCGTCCATTCGGGATCAGCGATAATCCGAGACAAAGTGTACGTTTGTAACAATGTGTTGGACATAGAGTGGATTAATGGATCGGGCGTAATCCGCGTAATGATAAAAGGGCACTTTGCAGGACAACGCGAACGATGAATGGGATTACTTATCGTTAGGATGACGTTGAATTGATCATGATTCGAAAAATAAATTTCTGATTCTGTTCGGAATCTCTTTAGTTCCTTAGGAGATATTTCTATACTTTGAAGTTATTTTGTATGAACGATGTTAGATACACGAGTTATTCTCTATTATACGTTCTACAAGTATTTCGTAACAATATGAACAACGTTTACTAGAATTGTTACTTTATTTCATTTAAGAATTTTATTTCGACGATACTTACGACCACACCACCTCCCCTCGATGACATCCTCAAATAATCACCTCTTTCACATTTCTAATAATTTCTATTCCAGTAGAGTAATCAGTTCTGTCAGTTTCATCTTATTAAAATTGTTATGACCTATTATAGTATTTTATAAAAACACTTTCAAGCTCTGTGCCGTGACTTGACGATCTTTTACGCAGCTTCCCCTGAATTCGCATCCTGATTTCAGCTCGGCGGTCAGAGGTACGTGATGAGGGAGGGCAGACCTTACTGCCTTCGATGTTTCGACGCTTCGTTCGCCGAGTACTGCGACAGCTGCGGCGAGCCGATCGGCGTCGATCAGGGGCAAATGTCGCACGAAGGTCAACACTGGCACGCGACCGAGGCATGCTTCTGCTGCGCCACTTGCCGCACATCCCTCCTTGGACGTCCGTTCCTGCCACGGAGAGGTGCCATTTACTGCAGCATAGCCTGCAGCAAGGGTGAACCACCGACGACGCCCAGCGACTCTTCCGCTGGACCGCCTCCACCGCCTTCCTTCCTCAGGTACCCTTACTTCTCACTCTTGTCTAACCAGACAGGACGGTTGCCTTCATAAAGTGGGGCCGAAACGAAATACGTTTTCGAAAAACTGATGCCTTCAGTTACCAATAAATTGAAGAGTAAAATAACTTTTCGTCGAAAATTTTAGCATCCGTTGATACTCTTGAGCAAGAAAATATTAATCGCTCGATTTGCAGAACTGGTCGGAGACCACCGCCGCCCAGTGAAGGTTCCTCGAGTCCTCCGCCACCACCGCCGCCTCCACCACCGCCTGGTTCCAGACACACCCTGGGCTCGCCGCGTAATTCGCCTCGGATGAATAGAAAACATCATCAAACGTCTGCTTCTTTGGCTACGACACCTACGCAGAGCACATTGAGTCCCGAGTTTCCGACCGAAGGATTTCCTTCGAGCGGTTCCAGACCAAGTGGCCTTGACCGAGTGTTGCTGGAGAGGAATCTCGAGAGATTGCTTCAGGAACGCAGTACCCACCCCGAGGAAGGCCGCAATGAGCTGGGAAGGTAAACTCCAAATGTTTTCCTGAGATCCGATCGAGAAACGTTTTGCATTACTTTGAGAAATATTATTAGTAGGAGAGATTGCATAATTTCCACGTCCACGCTGGGCTACATATTTAAGTACTTTATTGAACTATGGTCGCTTAAGTCTCATCGCTGCTCGCTTGCAAATGAACTCGTTCGCTTCGAAGATTAACTTTATTCTCCATATATTCCTCGTATGCTTAATTCCTCAAATACTCGCGGTCAGGTTCACGCTACCATTATCATTCTTAGTCACATGATCCTGTCTTGCTGCTAGAGGTTGCAAATCACTCCGTTAAGTGTTTGTAAAACGACCACTAGGCATTGTATACAATGCCCGTAACACGTTTCAATCAGTCTATAAAATATTCGGTAATTATACAGAATGCTTAGAGGGTGGTCAATGAAAATTAAAAAATTTGTTTTTATAGAGACGATATATTCCTTGATCAAAATCAACATATAGTCATTATAATAACCTATCTTAAGTTATTTCTGCGCAAGATTTATCAACGCAATAAACTCAAAAGTCCTATAGATTTGGTTTTACATATATTCTATTTTATATATAAAAAGTCCACTGAGGTTTCCTTTTAGCTTGGGAGACATATATTTTCCTTTAACTAGCAGCTAAATTTGTTGCAAACTTCAAACTTTGTTTCAAACATTTTATTTCATGACCTGTTCGTAATTTACGTATCTCATCGAGACAGCGATTTGTTTTTCTATATTTTCGACTTATTTTTTCATCTAGAATCATCCCCCAAACCGCAATGTTCTTTCAACCTTTCGTTCATCTATACGCTTCCGCTCTTCTTTCATAACATCCACTTCTCTTTAGCTTCAATCTTCTCAGATGACAGCATGTTACATGCATGCACGCATACATAAGAAAGGTAGGAGAGAAAAGTATTACTCTAACAGCAGAAAAAATTTAAATTCAATAATGAAAAGATTAAGTATAGCGTCAGACGTGCAAGATATAAAGGAATTATTTTAGACTATATCCGTTGGCTTTATTGAGGATACCAGGTTTAGGTCATAATAGGCAGAATGCAAGCGATAATAAATAAAGTTAGAAGAGTGTCAACTATGGATTCGATGCACTACCTAACGAACTGTAAGCATTGTATAAAATGACCGGGTGATTTGTGACATACCTGTCCCTTATATACATTATTTAAAAAATTACACCTATGAAGTAACTCTAACAGAGTAACGACTCTGTTTCTTTTCAAACAACCTATCATCCTAAATTTCCGTGCATATCGCACAGCATAAAACCATTCATACTATTATATTACGGATGGCTGTTAGGTGTGTTGTTACGTGTGTTAAGAAGTTTTCAAATTCACTTAAAGCTAGGTTTACCAAGGGGTCATTTTGACTTCAGAAAATTATTGCCGTATTTTATGAGAATATTTTAATTAATTTTTACTTACATTTATAAGACATATAATCGCAAATCTAATCTCTGATCTAATAAAAATTAACCAAAAGTTTTCTCAAACGGATCAAAATGGCCCCTTGGTAAACCTAATGTTAAACGTTATGAGATACAATTTTAATTTATCGCGTTCATTCTATGTTACATAAATCATTGAGATATATCTTAAGAAACTTAACAAGATGGCGGACTGCTTCTAGACAGGCAATAATCTGTTCAAGTTATTAGAACGTTTTTATTAATACATTCGCGACCGCTGATATGAATTCACGCAATCATAGTCCTGCAATTTCTGTTCTGCAATGTGGTAACATCATCAAACTTTATCATTTTTATTTTCGCCTTCAGAATTTAATTATTTTCGCCAGCGTTCAATATTAGAAATGTAAAAAGCTGGTCGCGAATGTATTAATTCGCTTTTTTGTCTGCTCAAGTTGTACAATTGATTTTAAATTAATTTCCCGATGAGCTTGAGGCTTGAACAATGCAACATTAATTCGCTTTCTTGTTTGTATGTTCGTTAGGGTTCCATCGGAACTATGGATTCAACAAACTATGGAACCCTATTACTAAGCATGCGTTATCTGTCCCTCCATCTCTCTGTCTTAAGCGTCTATTAAAAGTCTATCTAACTCCTTTAAAAGGCTGCATCTTTCGAACCGCAACGTTCAATCCGAACTAGGAGTTCTCGATTAGGAACCTGCGTTAGTAATCTCGATTATAAGTCTGGATAGAAATAATAAAGAAATAATGATAAAATTTTTGCTAACACGTGGAAAAAGTGATGAAGTGATTTTCGAGGTATCACATCGGACACTAAAAGACAAATGTATCCCTGAAAATTTGTGATTGTAAATTTTTAATAGCTATGAAAATACTTGTAATATTTGAAAGGAAAAAACGCGCATGCAATAGATAATTATTAACTAACAATTTTCTTGCATGCGCTTGTTTTGTTTTAAATCTGACAAGTATTTTTATAACTATCACAAATTCACAATCACAAATTTTCAGAACTGTATGGGAGTAGGAGAGATTATTTTTTTGTACTTTTTTTTATTTAAATAATTATCTTTATTGAGCAAGGAAATAGCCTGAATTTAAATTCTATTGATTTATAGAGTCGCGAGACATCTCCTGTTCCTTAACACGCTATGGATAGGTAATAGCGCGAGCTGAATTCATCGTCTGTTTAACGGGAGTTAGTGAAATATGAAAAACATGCACATGTATGAATTAAGTTTATAAACCAATGAAATTTATTACTTCATTTAATGTATCGCATGGAGCAAAAAGTAGTTATCAATTTTTAAAAGTTTTGAGAGTTCACCTAGTAGTAAGAGCAAAACGCAAATATCTTTAGGAAAATTTCATTATCCAATTTTTTATATAGTAATTTTGTTTACTCTAATATTTTTGGAAACAGTCGAACTTCCCTTTTTATTACTACAAAGAGTTACGCAAAATGAAATACTCGTTAAACAAGAAAAAAAAGCATTGATAAGTACTAATTAAATACCTCGAAAACCACTTTGTCACTGATTAAAACAATCATTAAAACTGATTAAAGCAAAGCGCCCCGTATAAAAGCTATTAATATCCAACCCGCTCATAGTACGTTCACATTCTTAGAACTATTATGATCGTGACGAATCTTTTGCTTACAGGTTAATGCAAGCGAGGGATCGCGAACCTTTAAGGTGCGTTCAGAATTGTGCACCTTCCCACGCGTCGAGCATGCCGGAGCTTCCACCGCCGCCGCCACGACCTCCGTCAGGGGCCTCGGCGTCGGCGTCGGCATCGGCGTCGACGTCCACATCGACCGGGGTCGTCGCTGCTCTGTCTGGAACCGCGCTAGAGGCAGCGACGTCGCCGACCACCCTTGCCACCAGCCAAACGGATCCTCCGACGCCGACGTCACGACGCGTACGGTTCCAGGGTGACCTGGACTTGAACGATCACGCCGCGACGTCGTCTCGCATCCACCTACCGCCCAGTAACGACAGGAACTCGTCCTCCTCGCCCTCACCCCCACCAGCGTCGATGCTCAGGACAAATGTGTCTCGGTCGAGAAGCCTACAGCCGGAGGAAGTCGCTGGCACGTCCGCCTGGGGTGCGCATACTTTCCTACTTTGCATATGATATGCGCGACCCAATTGTGGAAACGCGTTCCTTTCTGAGAACCCCTGTTCCCCTGAATTTCAGAGCTGTGATATAGGAAATAGATGTGAACGATTGAAGATAGTTGTAGTATTATAGTAGGGGATTCCGGAGGGGTTCGGTTAGGTATATTGTAGTGTCAACCATTAAACGGTGAACGAGCGACAATTCACGTACAGTACATATCTCGTTTTTCGTGTATAAATTGTAACGTATCGTCTAATCGTAATCCGTAATGGTCCGTAACTGTAATATGAAGCAGATGAAGAGAATGCCTCTTTTACGCTCTCAAACTGTTATCTGCTAACTGTTGACCGTAAAACTCTTTTTCCTTCCCGAAGCCATATCCTTGTACAGCTGTGGGGGGGGTTTCGGGTTGAACAGAGTCGAAGGAATCAAGTACAACATGTTTTAAATTCCGCAGAAAGGTTTTGTTCACAAGATACGTTGGTTAGTAGTGTAACATAAAGTTCTGAATTTTGAATGGTGCATATTCTGGTTTTCTGAATCTGGTATTTAAGGAATTTGAAAGAAGTGTTGGTATGTCAACTCACTATCCTTTTGAAATATCAATTCATCTCAAACTGTCGTATACCCTAAATATTTTACTCATCCCTTATACCACTTCGAACCTATGTCTCATCGTTGACCTTTAGCAACAGCCTCCAACCTATGAAACTATCCCTTCCCAAACTCGTTACAAAACTCCTTAAATACCAGGTCTGAAAAGCCAGAACAGCTTTCATATTCATCACTCAAAATTCAATACTTCACGTTAGACCACACACCACATACCTTGTAAATAAAACCTTTCTTCGACTCTGCTCAACCCGGAACCCACCAGGAGCTTAGAAAGAAATAGTTTCAAAGAATGGAGACATAGTTTAGAAGTGACACAAAGGATGAGTAATATTTAAAATAAGATAATGATGATAACTATGACTCGTAAAATAGTGAGTTGGCATCCAACATAAGCAAACGTAAACACCAGATTTTTCCTAAACGTGCAGGAATTACTACAAAATCGTCCACGCGTCCTTCATCAAAGGAACCTTCATTTCGTTAGATCTATTTAATGTCCGTCATTACTATTATAACTATTGTATTTCATGCATTTGCTAAATTTTCTGCATCTGATATACGTATTTGCGATATAACCTTTATACTGCCTACTGTAGTTAGATCTGTAGGTGTACTTTATATGCTGTACCATCATATGTTATATCTGTTATATTTATTAGACGTCGCTCAACTATTTCGAGACTGCTCCCTAATAACTACGCCTACAATTATATCTTTCGTACTCGTTACTATACCCGGTTAATTACGCGTTACAGGTGTGGCTGGCAGTTCGAAATCTAGAATCGACGGCGACGAAGATGACGTCCAATCCTGTTGTTCCACCTGCAGCTCGTCGAGTAGCTCCGACGAGGCTGCTGCATACGCCCTCCCGCCAAGAAGAGCGTATGGTGGTGTTAGGATCTCTTACGTGCCCAACGATGCCATGGCGTGCGCCAGAAAACGCACGCCAACATCTACCATGCCGAATCAAACGCACAGGGACACGGACAAGTGCGTTGTATCTTGATATCTCCCTCGAAACCCTGTGATTATATCTACATGGATGTTGATTCGCTTCCTAACAAGTGGAATGCTCGCGGTCGGGGGTTAAAGTAGCCGAAGAAAGGGATCGAAGAGAGGTGTTGTTTCCGGGCGAACCTTGGAAAAGATGGGCGAACGCGAGACAAAACACTAAGAGTTCCTACAACCGACGTACGAGTAAACTGGATTCGGATCATCTTTTCGCGGTTCGATTTCCGTGCGAACCTCCACACCCCAGAGAGAATTCACTAATTCGTGTACATAGTGAACGTACTTCCGTGCCGATCGGCGACGATCGCGCTTCTTCTATTTTTCTTACCCCGTTGGATGTATTTGATAATAACAACGATAATAATAACGTTATATTTTATTACCATTGCCATTCCCGCTGCGTGAGCGACAAAACACAGAGACGGCTGGGTATTCGTGCCCGAAGAATCCAAGCTGAGACGAGTCCAATCCCGTCCTGATAAACACTTTCAGACGACAGTCTGAAATTTGATTATCGCTAAGACGGACATTGCTCCACACGCGGTAGACAGTATTTTATCGTGATGCGTCCTTGCATCGCGTTACGCTGTAAGTACAAATGACGTGCGTTCGGACCGAGATGTAGACAATCTGCGAAGTATTCGAGAAATAAATTCAGATAATGTCGATCGAAACAATAAGTGTCATTTATTTCTTATCCAAAGAGTCATTTACCGTTAAGCGAATTATAATATATTTAACACATTTCTTAGCTTCTCCAAATGTCGATACATGAAAGCTATGACAAAAAGAAATCATCGAAACGCATAGAAAAGTGAAGATATTCTCTTACTAAGTTTGAAACGAAGTCAAACAAGTTCTCTCGCCACGATGCTTTTCCTTGGCTTTATCTTGTTTCATCAGACTCAGTTCCTATAGTCAGTGACCAATTGGAACAAAAAAAACCTGCTTTGCATCTCAACTTGTCAAAGTAAAATTCACGTTGAGCGTGCGAACATTTAGGAAGCTTGTAAAATCTCGGTTCAATCTGATTATTCTTATATCTGACAATAAAAGTCGTGCAAAAATTCAATAGGACGGTTCAAATTAACACCAAGATTGAAGCCAAGGTTTGGCAAAAATAGACAAAGATACGCGAGGCTTGTTCTATCGGACAGAAGAAGAATGAAAATGCACGGTCCACTAGCGAAAGGAACGAAAGTGATTTCTCTCCATCAAGCCAGACAATCGTTATGCCACTGTCTTGGCTACCTGTTACGATCGTAAATCCCCTCTTTCTTTTCTCCAGCTTTCTCTTGTTTTACGCGAAAGAGAAAGAGAGAGAGAGAGAGAGAGAGAGAGAGAGAGAGAGAGAGAGAGAGAGATTCGTGTCCCGCATATCGACTAATTGAATGTTTCCGACAGATGCATAGCCGACTGAAATTATACAATTATGTCACGATAACCCGAAAGAACAACAGGTACGTGGAATTGCGCAAGTCCTTGGGAGATCTCCTGACCTGTTGGGAATTCGTAGAGAATTGCGTGGTGAGCTGTTAAGTGAGCGTTTAAGAATGTTGCGCGGAACTGCCTCGACTGACTTCAAGCAGTATTGTCTGAACAACTGTAACGTTGTTTTTTCTTTCAGTGGTATTTCGAAGTATTCAAAGGTAACAAAGAGATGTTGTAATAAATTTTTCAAATTTTTCAGAAGTGTCGAGAACATTTGACATTTATATTAAGTTTGTTTCTAAGGACTAAGATTAAAAATGCAGATCTATACAATTTTTAAGCAGTATCCATTTCTTTTGTTTAATGCACCCCTAGATATACGTTTTGTGTCATTATACACACACCTCTCGTCGCACAATGCGTGGTTGAAACAGCGTTACCGAATAATTAAGCAAATCGATGTACGAACGTTTTTGCGCAAGCATTTCTCTCGTTTCAATATTTTGTCACTTACTAATATTAAGAACAGACCTGCACAGACTTGCTTGACTATTATTTTTCAGTAAAAGGAGTGAACCATTTAATTTATTTATGATAATTATTGGTTGCATTTTCCAAACCGTAAGTCCTACAAGAAAATGACAAAGAATATTGATACAGGGCAATAAATTTGCTATTATAATAGTCCCTATATTACCCTGAAACTCGAAAACAGATGGAGTAATAAAAGTTTAAAGTTATCTCAGGAGGCAAATTTCATAGAAACTTCTTTATTCACTAAGCTTTCTGATGATATAATTAATTTTTATACCGCAGTACGGGAGCAAATAAATTCTGCGCAAAATGGTGAAAAGTGCAGGTGAACTGTATATGGGTTCATAGCACTCAAATATTAAAAAAAAAATGTTTTTTAATGCTCGTGACGCCATCTCTGTGAAAATTGCTCAATTGGTTGTACTGCATTATCCATAGCAAAGTAAAGTACCGTATGGGATCCTTGATAAGATAATTTCTTCTTAATTAAATTTTACGTTGCTTGATTTTATATAACAATTTTTATTATCAAATAACAACTCTTCAACAATTTGAATAAACTTAAAGAGAAACTTGGAAATGAAAAAATCTAGATTTAATAAAGAAAGATTCTGATGTGTTATCTTGAATGGCGAAGAAAAAAGTGAAGAATTAAATTAAATTAATTTTAAAACAATTTCCTCTTGAAAATGTACCTTCCGGGGAGCGGAAATAGATAGCAATAAATGTGTTTGCTGGGAAGCAGAAATTGATAACGCCACAACCAAGAGATTGGTGGTGCCATCTCTGGGAAAAGTGCTCAAGAACTACTATAGCGCGGAAACTACTGGCGAGCTATTATCTTTGCGGAAAGTAATGAAACTAATGCCCGACTAGTTTCGGCACTTCTCCGAGAGATGCGTTAGTAGTTCTTCAGTAGTTTACTTCGCTGTCGATAATTATGTACAACCAGTTGGGAGCACTTTTCACATAGATGCAGCACCACGAGTATCAACAAAAATTTTTTTAAATGCTTTAGTACTATGAACGCACCTACAGTATCCACCATTTTACACAGAATTTCTTTGCTTCCGTGTTACGGCATAAAAACTGATTATATCATCAGAAAGCTTAGTGAATAAAGAAGTTTCTGTGAAATTTGCTTCCTGAGATAACTTTAAACTTTTATCACTCCATCTGTTTCCGAGTTTCAGGATAAAGTAGGGACTATTATAATAGCAAATTTATTGCTCTGCATCAATGTTTTTTTTGTCATTTTCTTATAGGACTTACGGTTTGGAAGATGCAATCAATAATCTGATTGAAACTGCTGTTTCTCTGAGGAAAACGAAAATCCCAATTTTCTCTGTCATTTTTGCATGCCCGACCTAGGTTTATATAAACTTTCCTCTTATTTTTAAGGTGTAGTGCCAGCTGTAAAAACTTCTCACTACATTGTTCTACTAGAAGTGTACCGTCAAACTTGTGTTTCTGGGTACTCGATAGCCGCCAATTAAGAACAACTATCTGTTTCAATTTTTGTAACGTATATTTAACTTCTAAATTACAACTATGTACAAGTATCTCGTGGTAAAATTGATGTGTGTGCTGATGCGTCGTGGAATGAATGATTTTGTAGAACTCCCTGAGGGCGAAGATCTGTCTGGTTATATAGAGTCGTCGAGGGTGGTTGGACTGGTGGAAATGGAAGTTGTGGATCAGTGATTGGTGAGGTCCTTGGTGTGAGGGTGTGTCGAGGTAAAGGAAAAGTAAAGAGTGGGAAAAGGCGGAAAAATGCTAAAAAACATGCGGGTAGGTATAGAAACAAGAGGTAAAGGTAAGTGCAGGTCTGTCGAATCTGTTGGAGCTGTCCATGTGGTCACAGTCTGTTTGGGTGATTTCGAGGGTTGTGGAAGGTGAGGAGATTTACGACACGGTGCATGCTATTGAGATAAGTTAGGGCCAGGAATTGCAAAATGTGTGTAAAGTCACGTACCATCTGAATTTGGCACCCAGATGGCGAAGGAAAACTAAAGACCCTTCTCAAAAATAGCAGCCATTCCGACCGTGGCATAAATCTCGTAATGAATTATGGGATGAGTTTTGAAGTATATGGTTTTCGGGAACCGAACATGCCGGCCCCCGTTGAACTATTGGTTCAACTAGAAGTATGAATGTGAGTATGGAGATGAATGAATCAATCAAGAGGTAGCGGTGCTAAACTTCTGGCGTTGCGCACGATGGTTGTCGTAGAGGTCTTCACTGTGACGGTTCTAACGATGCCATCACGTCCGGGGTGGATCTGGATGATTCTTCCCAGCCTCCATTGTAGTGGTGGTAAGTTGTCTTCTCGAATAACCACGAGCATGCCGTTTTGTAGCTTCTGGTCGTCACGGGTCCATTTGGTTCTTGTGTGAAGTCCGTTTAAGTATTCCTTATGCCACCTCACCCAGAAATCTCGTCGTACCTTTTGGATGAGCTGCCACCTTGATAATCGGTTGGCTGGGGTGTTGCTGAAGTTGGTATCAGGTAGATCAGTAAGGGGTTGACCGATTAGGAAGTGACCTGGAGTCAATGCGGATAGGTCATTTGGATCGCTTGATAGTGGTGTCAAGGGTCGTGAGTTCAATACGGCCTCTATCTGCACCACGAATGTGGAAAATTCTTCGAGGGTGAACAATGTCTCTCCTACTACCCTTCTCAGATGGTGTTTCATTGATTTGACGGCCGCCTCCCACAGACCTCCGAAATTTGGTGACCGAGGTGGGATGAATGACCACGCGATGCCCTCTTGTGCTGTCATTGCGTTGACCTTGGCTTGGTGAACGTCTGATTGTAATAGCTCGAACAACTCCTTCAACTGGTTGTTTGCGCCGATGAAGTTTGTGCCGTTGTCACTGTAGATTTGGCTACACTTTCCTCGTCGGGCGATGAATCGTCGGAGCGCGGCTATGAATGTGTCAGTAGTCATGTCGGTGACTACTTCTAAGTGGACCGCCTTGACTGCCAGGCAAACGAAAACCGCTACGTACACCTTTACGCTGTTCCGGTTGCGATATTTCTTCTCCTTGATGAAGAACGGTCCACAGTAGTCCACTCCCACGACGTTGAATGGGCGAGTTTCTGTCACTCGGGCAGCGGGCAGATCTCCCATGCGGATGTTGGAATGCGGAGGGCAGAGGCGGTAACATCGGACGCATCGACGAACGATTTTTCGTACCTGATTTCGGCCGTCTAGCGGCCAGTATCTCTGGCGGATGTTGTGTAGCGTGGACAGAATGCCTGAATGGAGGTTGCGGATGTGTGCCTGTTCAATTATCAATGATGTGATGTGGTGTGATTGTGGAAGAATTATCGGATGTTTGCGATCGTAAGTGAGGTTTGAATTTTTGAGGCGCCCTCCGACGCGTATCAGACCATCTGGATCCAGAAAAGGACTGAGAGCATTTAGTTTGCTTTCCGGTCTCACCCTTCCTTCCTTTAAGTCTTGCATTTCTGATGGGAAACATTCGGCCTGGACCAAATAGAGAATGCGATTGTGTGCGGCCGCCAATTCTTCAGGCAACAGGTCGGATGAGTGGTTGTGTGTTCGTCGAAATCTCAGGCAATAGGCTATAACCCTGGTCAATTTTGCGAAGCAGGAATAGCGGTCCCAGATTTCGTTGGATTGTAATTTGGTGGTCAGACATACTTGCCTTTTGACTTCTGGAAGAGTTTCAGGTTCACTGAGTGGTGAGTTCGGCCACTGATTCTCATCCAGGGTCAACCAAGTAGGCCCGGAATACCATGACGTAAGATGCGTAAAGTCCTCGGGGGACACTCCTCTGGATAATAGATCCGCTGGGTTGTGCTCCGATGGGATATGTCGCCACTCCGCGGTGTTTGTTTTGTCCTGTATCTCTGAGACCCGATTGGCTACGAAGATTTTCAAAAGGGATGGTTGGGTATGTATCCAGTGTAGCGTGATGGTCGAGTCGCTCCAAAAAATTGTTCTCGTCGGTTTGATGTTGGTTGCTTGTTGGACGGAGTGATATAGCCTTGCTAGCGTCAGAGCGGCGCATAGCTCTAATCGAGGTAAAGAAATTACCTTGAGCGGTGCAACTCGTGTGCGACTACACAGCAAGGTACACTGCACTTGGCCTCTCTTGAACGTCCGCAGATAGATGCATGCTCCGAATGCCTTCTCACTGGCGTCGCAAAAGCCGTGCAATTGGATGTCGTCTGCCTCGTCCAGTGTTGTTTTCCGCGGGAAGGCGATGTTGTTTAGCTGACTTAGCTGCGTACGGTATTCCTGCCAGGCCGTGTGAATTGTAGATGGAACTGATTCGTCCCAATGTAGTTTCAGCAGCCACAGTTGTTGTAAGAGAATTTTTGCCTTGACGACCACCGGACCGAGCAGACCGAGTGGGTCGAAGATTTTGGCGATGTCGGATAGGATTGATCGTTTGGAAATGTGGTTGCCGATGGAAGCTGGACTTACCGAATAATTGATGGTGTCTGTTTGTGAGTTCCAGTAGATGCCGAGTGTTTTTATTGTCGCCTCTTGTTCTGATTGGAGAGGGAGCCGTATAGCCGCTTCTGGTAGGCCTTCCAGTAGTGTGCGGTCGTTGGATGCCCACTGTCGTATGTTTATACCGCCTTGCTTTAGTAGTCCAATAACCTGATCTCGGAGTTGTATGGCTTGGTTTCGGGTTTGTGTTCCGGTGATGAGATCGTCTACGTAGAGGTCTTGTTTTAATATATTGGCTGCCAGTGGATATTGCTCTGCTTCATCGTCGGCTAATTGGTGGATGCATCGCGTCGCTAGATATGGAGCAGCGGAGAGTCCGAACGTCACTGTGTTGAGGTGATATGGTTGAATGTTGCCGCTGGAGTTCCTCCATAGGATCTTCTGGAAACGGCGATCCTCTTCTCGCACAAGGAACTGCCGATACATCTTCTCGATGTCGCCAGTCAGCACGTATTTGTATAATCGAAATCGTAGGATGAGTGAGAATAGGTCGTCTTGGATGGTTGGTCCGATCAGTAGCGTGTCGTTCAGTGACAAGCCGGACGAGGTTTTTGCCGACCCATCGAAGACAACACGTACCTTGGTCGTTTGACTAGATTCCTTTATGACGGCATGGTGCGGCAGGTAGTATCCTGGTTGGTCGTCGGTAGCGGGTGATAAGTGACCGAGGTCAAGGTATTCTTGAATTACGGCTGTGTATTCTTCCCTTAGCGACGTGTCTCGTTTCAGTTTGCTTTCCAATGAGTGCAAACGCTTCATAGCGGTCTGCCGCGAGTCGCCCAATTGATTGTGATTGTCCTTGAATGGCAGGGCTACTACGTACCTGCCGTTTTCTAGCCGTTGTATGTGCTGTTTGAAATGGTTTTCTGCTGCTGCTTCGTCGAGTGAGAGATGTGTTTGCGTTGCGCCTTCTTCTATTTTCCAGAACCTTTCGAGATCAAATTGTAGTTCGGCACTGTGGTATGTTTGAGATGCGGGTTTTGCCTTGTTGCCATGTTCGAGAATGCTGCCGCCGATTATCCAACCTAGCTGCGTCTTTTGCAGTATTAAATCTGTGTTTTGTGTGTTTGATAACTGGATTTGACCTACGCTGAGAAACGATAAGGTTGGTCCAGCTCCGATCAGCATTTGAACCGGTGCTGGCTTATCGAAGTTGGGGTCAGCTAGTTTAATGTTCGCTGGTATTGGAATGTGTTCTCGATTGATTGACTGGCTAGGAATGAGTGTTGATATGGTTTTGATTATATAGAAGGTGAGTGTCTTGCGAATGTTTGAGTGTTTTGATTGAATGGTGGTTGTTGTGTAGTGATTGCATGTGGTATGTAATGAATTTAGTGCTCCTACCGGGACCGAGCAGCGCTTCCTTTGCAGGTTGAGCTTGGTTGCCAGGGCTTCAGTGATGAAGTTGGCTGTGGAACAGGTGTCTAGTAGTGTCCTGCAGTCTAGAAGCGTACCTGTCCTGCCACGCACCTTTATGACTGCGGTGGTCATGACCTCGGCCGTGGTCAGGTTGGCGCTTAGTGACAGGTGCTGAGGGGTCCCGGGTTCCTTGAGTCACACTGTTGGCTCCGTGTCTGTTGAAGGCTCTTCAGTTTCTTGGTGTAATAGAGTGTGGTGCAAGCCATCGCATATCCGGCATTTCATGGATCTGCATTGACTTGATGAGTGACCCTTGCGTAAGCAGTTTGAGCACAAGTTTGCCTGTGCGATTACTCTTGCTCGTTCTGGTACTGATTTGCTTCGCAATGATTCGCAGTCGTATATCCGGTGTGTGCTACTCTTGCATAACGGGCAGGCCATGATGGAAGTGTTGAATGTATGTTGAGGCCTGGAACGGCTTCTTGTCGCTTCCGTGGTATAAGGTTTTGAGGCTATTTTTGCGAAGGAGGTGGCTTGCCTTGCGTTGTGTTCTCCTGCGTCAAGGTGTCTGGCCTTGTCCATGAGGAAGTGGAGAAGACAGTCCAGTGTTGGGATTTGGTCGGCGACGAGTGTTTTCTCGAAGTCCATTCTTGTCTCCCGATCTAACTTGGGAAGCAGGTTCAAAATGATCACAGTATCCCATGTGTCGACCGGTTCCCCGAGAGATTTTAGGGATTTTAAGTGTTGTCGAACATTGTTGGTGAGGCGACGTATCGACGATGACGAGTTTCGCTCGATGGGTGGAGTTTCTAGTATCAGCTCGCCGTGGCGCCATACCATAACTCTTTTGTTCGCGTAGGTCCGGTTTAGTAACTCCCATGCATGTGCATAATTATCTCCCGTGGAGTCCACTGCGTTGATTGTTTCGGCTGCCTCGCCGGATAGTGCGGATTTGAGGTAGTGAAACTTTTGGGTGTCTGTGAGACATACCTGATTGTCAATGAGGGAGATGAATTGTGCCTTGAAGTTTAACCAGTGCTCAGTTTTTCCTTCGAATCGGGGAAGATCAATTTTCGGAAGCTTCACCCCGTTGGGTCCGCTAGATGTCATCGATGGGGAGATGCATGATGATTGGTTCCCCGTAGTAGTTGGATGCTGTAGTTTTTCGGCTGCTGTAATGAGGTCGTCGTACTGCTCCTCTATGGTCTCTCGTTCTGCTGCTTGATTGCTTGCCGTATCCAGCAATTCTATCGCTTGTTGCACTTCTTCGAACGACTCGAAGCTTTTTGCAAGTCGTTTCACCTTCACCGAAAGTTTGACTGGATCTGGTTGATTTGCGTAGTCGGACAGGTAGTTCTTGAATTGGGTCAAGTGACCCTTGATGATGGCACGCCGTGCGACGAGTTGTTTCATCTCACTATTTGCCATTTTGATGAATTCACTGTTTTATTATATCACTGTACAATTACACTGTGTATCCGGCTCGAAGGACCATAAAATGTACCGTCAAACTTGTGTTTCTGGGTACTCGATAGCCGCCAATTAAGAACAACTATCTGTTTCAATTTTTGTAACGTATATTTAACTTCTAAATTACAACTATGTACAAGTATCTCGTGGTAAAATTGATGTGTGTGCTGATGCGTCGTGGAATGAATGATTTTGTAGAACTCCCTGAGGGCGAAGATCTGTCTGGTTATATAGAGTCGTCGAGGGTGGTTGGACTGGTGGAAATGGAAGTTGTGGATCAGTGATTGGTGAGGTCCTTGGTGTGAGGGTGTGTCGAGGTAAAGGAAAAGTAAAGAGTGGGAAAAGGCGGAAAAATGCTAAAAAACATGCGGGTAGGTATAGAAACAAGAGGTAAAGGTAAGTGCAGGTCTGTCGAATCTGTTGGAGCTGTCCATGTGGTCACAGTCTGTTTGGGTGATTTCGAGGGTTGTGGAAGGTGAGGAGATTTACGACACGGTGCATGCTATTGAGATAAGTTAGGGCCAGGAATTGCAAAATGTGTGTAAAGTCACGTACCATCTGAATTTGGCACCCAGATGGCGAAGGAAAACTAAAGACCCTTCTCAAAAATAGCAGCCATTCCGACCGTGGCATAAATCTCGTAATGAATTATGGGATGAGTTTTGAAGTATATGGTTTTCGGGAACCGAACAAGAAGGGTGAGTAGTGTCATGAAAAAAATAATTATACAGAGCGTAAATTACATTGTGATTACGAAACTGTATACAGTTTAACGAGCAATGAGTCTCTGTTTCTTTAATTCCTTCTTCAAACCAGCGTAATGCGGATTATATTACCGTCTCATTAGATTATTACATTTATACAAAAATAATTCTTGAACCTTTATAGTGTTTTAGTCGTTATTTTTGATCGTTTAATATTAAATTTTTACCAATTTTTTCATAACTATTGATTTTTTACAGTATCTTAGATCGGGTAAATCCCGTCACCGTCCCGATCGACGCAACTGCCAAGCATGTGGGCCCTAAAACCTCCTCATTTATCTTCTTTGCCTACATGTACAAAAATAAAGAAATAATTAAAGAAATAAGAGATACTCATCATGTTATATTAAACGTTATTAATAATATGAAGTGGAAGTAGGGGACGCTACAGTTTCACAGTGCCTATACGTGAGCCACCACTATCAATCCAATCACTGAAACAAAAAATTCAATTGACCGTAAAGAGATTCTTTTATTTCTGCTATTTAATATTACATAAATTGTTTACTCTTTCAATCACTTGTATAAGTTGTTAACAACGTAAAAGGTAAGATTCACAGTTCGTCGCACGTTCTAAAGCACTATGTAGCATATTGTAAATGCTGTACTTCGCGAACTATCGCGTTGCTTGACCGTGTATTTGAGAGCAGAAATCTACGCTTCTTTCGTACAACAGCCTTTATTCTTTATACAGCATTAGCACTTTAAATTCGCCCTTTTGCAAATGAAGTAATTCGGCTTAAATATTTTATTTCAAATAACTAATGTAAACTAAATCGAATGATTACTAGGTAGTAAGACGTAAAAAATCTCATTCGAAAAGAGACACACAATACAGTTATTTATTGAAAAGTAATCAACGAATTAATTAAAATACAAAAATTAAAATAGCTTGTTTAATTAGTTAGATAACTTAAAATAATTATAATAATTTGTGGGTGTAACAGTAGTAGTAACCGAGTTGTTAGTTATATCTAACAGATCTTCGCGATTTAAAGTTTCAGCTAGCATATTTCTTGCATAAAATTTTATTTTGAAAAATACATCGATGAATATAGTAATAGAAAAAATTGGAGAAGTAAGTAGTAAGTAGTAATAGAGTAATAATAGAAGTAGTAATAGAAAAGTGTGTCTTGCCTGACCCATAAGATCACGCATTTCCTGAGTCTTGTGAAAGAAAAAAGGAAAAAAAAAGTTCTTTTTGATTATTTGTAATAATCCAACAATAATGTTGTCATATCAACAAGAACACATACATCTGGTGTTCTTTTAAATAAAATGTTTAAGTGGAAGTACTCGATCAATAAAAACGTAAATATCATTTGGAAAAGGGTAAATTTGATTTGCAAAGGGGAGAGTAAGGTACGTGGAAGATGTAAGGTACGTTATATAAAAATATAAAAAGCTGAATTAAGATTAACGCTAGATATATGATTTAGGAATAATTACGAAATAGTTACACTTGGAGGTTAATTGACCGTTCTGCTCGAGTTAATACTCGTAGACAAACCGATTTAACCATCGCTTCAAAGAGTCCTGAACTTGATGTTCTACCGTATTATTAGGACTTCTTGTACAGATGACGCCACTAGTCGACTAGTAGTTTACTTCATTATCAGCATTAATATGCGATCGGTTTCAGAGTTTTCCTGATGAGAATGCGTCACTAACGCATTGTACATCATGTATTGCATACATTAGAAAAACGAAAATAACACTATATTAACGATTAAATACTAAATTGTAATACTAGCTTTCACTATCCGTAGATACTGTTACATGTGAACAAACGAGAACAATATACGTTGTTAATGCTGTTCTCGTTTTTTTTTTTTGCCAAAAGTAATTGCGGATTACTTAGAGCTTAAGGCTGTATAAGTTAAACTCGATTTGATTTTCATATTGTCGATCAGTTCTTCTTTCTGAAACGTTAAATGCAGTTTCCAATAATATTAATAGGATCTTTAATTACCCTGAGAAATTGTTTGTTTTCTAAAGCTGTAATTAAATATAATAAAGCCCAAGTGGAGTCGAAAAATATGATTATTTATTTAAAATTAGCATATAATACAATGATATGAAATATACAGTATAATAAACGTTCCTTTTCTTCGTGTAATACAAAAATTGGAAGGAACTAAGGTTAATAAATTTCAGGGATTCCTTAAATAATACTGATTCAACAAAGTTCTCTTTTTATTTCTCCTCCTGTGACATGTCTAACAGAAAAAGAGAAACTATTAGCTAAAAAGTATATAATTTAAAATATTCATTATTCGAAGCATCCTCTAACAAATTTTAGTAAACAGTACCACACGGAATTGTGCGAAGTGATAAAGCATTCGTTCAAATAGTATGCGCTGAATCGATAACATCACAAGTGAGATTAAGATCTTAGATAGGCTCTAGAAGTCCGAATTTTAGAAATATAAAAGTGCCATCTGATGACTGCTCCATTTCGTACAGAATGGATGATTACATCAATGTAATAACAATTATATTAAGTATAATTAATAATAATAATAATAATAATAATAATAATAATAATAATAAGTTTTTAATTTATTTCCTTAAGAAATACCTTGACTATTATTGAAACATTCGCCACTTGCGAATAATTAATGTATAAAATTGGAAAAGTGTTAGAAACTTTCTTTTAACATAATATATTTATCAACAAACAAAGTTTCTGGTTGCATGCTTTATTTATTCACCAACAGCTAATAGTAAGCGAAAACGACCACCCGTGCTTAATACAACCTTACCATTCTGCTTATCTTCTAACCTATACTGGCCAAAAAAGGCGCACAACGAGTATACGCGAGGGGGCAAGGTGTTCATACGCCGTGGAATGTAGGAAAGAATGGCCGTGGAAGGAACGGTAGACCCACTGGCTATAATATTGAGCCACGCACACGCAACTGCTTGCCATTCCATATACACTTACCGCTTTAGCCGATTCCTAATGACAACACTCTCGTGGAAATGTATTCCGTAGGTAGAGGAATTGTGGAACTCTCCAACCTCCCTTCTACTCCTTGCTAACTCTCGAGGGCATTCTTTCCAGCCCCGTACAACACGTTACCACACCAATTTATGTAACGTTAAGAACCGCGGTATCTCTGATCAAGGATTCTTACTTCGAGTAACTCGAGGTGATCGAAACGAGTGTTGGCTATTACGAATTCGTTCTATTATCCAATGAGAGAGGATGTAGGAAAGAAGGAACTAGTGAAACACGAGATGCATTAAGATTTTAGGAACACGAATTGCGTATCGTTACGTTCTTGAGGAATACACTGGTAATCGTGAAATTGTTGAACGTTCAAACTTATTTTATTTATTAGAAATTACAAGAACTGCAAATATATTATATTGCTGTCATGTACGTATGCAATTTTCTAAGAGGGACAAAGAGAGAGAATTTAAAATACAATATACATGAATTCCTCGCAAATAATTAATTTTATTTTGGATTGATTTGGTCTCTTGCCAATAATAACGAAGAAAGTTTACATTGCAGAGTAAACGAAAGTTATATTATAAATATCTACGTTAACTGCTGTACCTTTTTTTTCTGAACCATCAAGAACTTTTGAAACATTTCAGGCAATTTCAAAAGAACAATACGAAAAATATTCATGGTGTCAGATGTCGAAGACTCGGCACGCCATACCATCCCATTTCCACGAATTTTCAATATCTAGAATCCTGGTCGTTTCTCATACACGTCGTATCACTCAAACAGCAGGCTTGAATGAAGTCTCGGTTTCCCGTTACACGGAGTCTGATTCACACATGCCGACCATCGTAAAAAGAGAACGTATTCTGCTTATCCACCATTATCCATCTGATCACCGATAATTCCACGGATGCTGACCACCTTATGTATACGCCCAAATAGCGTTTCAACGAGCATTCCAACCCAGACTAGGCATCGGTAACAAGAAACCCGCTTATTCGATCACGAGGGACGCGAACGCGAAGAATTTTGTCGCACCTCGTGGTAGTTGCTTCGTATTTTCTCGTTGACCACACGAGCTTTTGCGAGCAAAATTTCTGCGGAATGCCACTGGATAATAGTTGAGTATGCAAGGTTACGTTGAATTATGTGTACGAGACTTCCTTGTCGGTGGCCGTTGGTATTTGTAAATGTTAAATTAAATTCATATTTGTGAATTATTGTATTATGTAACTGGTTTTAATGGAAAGCGATTGATAGTTTTAACAGTTGTAATAGGGGAAAAAAGTAGTATGAACATTAGTAGAAAACTGGAAGAAAGGAGAGCAAGAACGTCCACTAAACAATGCAACAGTAACCGTTGGATGGTCATTAAAAAAACATAACGAATGTAGAAAGTGACGAACATAATGGCAGCGCGACATGAAAATTCATAGAGCACTTAATTTCTTAGAAAAAAAGTAATCAACAACTACAGTAGCAATAATCAACGACAAAACGATCGAAAAGACATGAATAAGACGAATATCATCACGCCAACCTACTCGTACACGAGGAACAGGAGCGAGTACAGCGAAAAAGAGAAACGGCGGGACTTGCTTCGTTGCACGAAGACGCGTCGAAAATTTCACCTGGTCAACAATGGCCGATATCACGGATAGGAAGAGCGTGTAAGTGACTGAGCTGCGCGAGTTAATCATACGCGACGCAAGTAGGCCGAACCGTGCAAAAACAAACGATCGAGTAGCGCCGTAGCGAGATACATATAATTGCCTGGTGCACTGGCTATCGGCACGTGAAGTATTCCAGCAAATCCGACATACATTCCACCGCGGATCCCAGCTCCTTACGTTTCACCTCGCCGAGGAATGCAGTCACCTTGCGGCAGGTGTACCGAACGTCCTCAAACGTCGTATGTCGCGCATCGTACAGCCACGTACTTTCCCCGATTTGGATTCGGACGAGTATCATCGTTGGGTCGAGCTGAGCCATCGATAGGACCCGGTTAAAGCACCCCAGATTTTAGTCGTCAACGAATCTTTCGCTTCACGCGTCGTTAAAAGAAACTACTTGGCACGTGTTTGTCAATACTTCATATTACCTTTTGTTTTTTTTCTAGAGAAGGACAACATTGGTTTCCACCACAGAAGCTATTTTCTAGCTTTGTATTATTACTGCTAAATAATGAATATGGTAGGAAATTGCAGAGAAGGAGGTTTGACTATAAGAAGATCATTTTTACGAGATAAAGATTGGCACTCTGGGATAATCAGTGAGGGTGGCTGACTTTAACCAGTCGAATATTTAGCTTTAGCTAGACTTCCCCATTAAACGCAGCACTGTATAATAATGCGGTGTACCGTTTGTTACAGGAATGTATAATCTGTCAGCCTGAATATTTAAACCGAATACTTGAACCTGCAAGACCCCCGTTCAAGAAAGCAGCCAATCGGGTTGGATAATTTTGGGTTAGATATGCACGAATACGAGTCGAAGTAACGGGTTCATGGAGCTCGTTTACGCGACCTCTGGACGGTCATCCCGTGGCTAAATGCGGGAGAGGCTTTCTCCGTGGCTTGGAATGCGGCCTCTCCCTGTGATCGGCTCTTGGACTCGCACCGAGTACTGCTGCGGAGATATACGTCAGCCTCTAGATCCGCTGCCTTAAGATTTTACTTCCTCCGTGACAGCTTAGTACTGGAAAATCAAGCTTCCCCGACTATGTCTAACAAACCAGTTGGTAGCTGGAGTTCAAGTTTCTGGATACAGTTGTCTTTTCGTGCCATGCTGCTGTTTGACAATAAAGTCCAGTTATCATTGTCTGTAAGTTTTGCATTTTGACATTTTATGTTTGTTCCTGAATTGTGGAAAGCTTAATGTTTTAAAGAGTATTAAAAACACTTCGTATGTAGATAAATCTACATCTACGTATATATTATCGTCTCTTGAGCAGAAATAGGACAGATTTTTGTAGTTGAGATCACACGTCTTATGTATGAGGCACTGTGGAACTGTAGCGTCCCCTATTTCCACTCGATATATAATATAACGAGTCTTTCTTTTTTTTCATTCTTTCTTTATACTTGTGCAATATACAATCCTTCAGCTTAATGCCAGTAGCCAGGAGGAATGAATAGTTCGCAACCAAAAAACTTCCGAAACTGTTTACCCATGCTGTTGGTACTCTAATAATCTTAGATTGCAAAATGTTCTCTTGTTAGTAACTTAGTAATTAACTATTTCAATCGCTAAAAATCATACACATGTAGAGACATTTGGACTAGAGATCGACTATTTATGGTAGGGTATTAACGTATAACACATACAACTCAGCTTGATTACTATTAGTTAACAGGATATTCTATTGACGTATCTTTTTATATAGATCTGCACGTGCTCATAATCCCATGTACTCAAAAACCTTGTACTCTAAGATTTGTTTGGACTCTTGTTAGCATTCTGTGATTTTCAAAATAATTTAAATTATTTCGTGCATGTCTTATGTTCTACGATTCGTTGTGTTGACTCTTTAAACCTAGAATCCTATTATCCCTAATTTCTTGAACGATAGACTTTTTTAAACTTTTAAGTTTTCTGGTCCTAAGGTATGCAAGCGTTTGAATTTTAGACATATTTTCGATATCAATTTTTGTAAACGTTGACAATATATGGAAAGAAATTTTTATTAGACGGGCAAAACCTGTTTACCCGTTTGTATACAGCCTAAGGCGCGAATGAGCGCTATTCGATCAAGCTATGCCCGAGCAGCTCGCTTTCCATTCCGATCGAGAGGTTTTTCTCTTACCGTTCGAAGTTAAAATGTACAGGCTCTGGTATAAACGTCGGCTCTAATACGCGTTCGACTGGCACGCTTACTACGCGAGTAAAACCAGCTGAATGAAATTTAGTTTCCGTTCGAAGGATACCTCTCCCGATGGATCGACGATATCAGAATACTGATTCACCGCGAAGGCTAAATTGCATCAATTTTATCGCGACCAGAAACGCAAACCCGTTAAACAAGTAGAATTTCACGAATGGTTATATTTTTTCCTTCTTTTCGTCCTGAAATTTTAATGTAGTTTTCTTGTAATATTCGTAATCACGAATATATATAATTGTTCTCGAAGACAATTTTGACAATTGGCAACATAATTCTGATAACTTGCGAAGAAAATTTAACGTCAACTTTAGCGGCAGTAGAATTTTGAAATTTGAATGTACGATAAGTCAGTCAAAGTCGTTCGAATGTTAATATTCGTACAGCATGCGATTCGTTTGAATTACTGCCAATTAAATAATAAAATGTTAAGTACACGAATCTCAATTAAACAAAACATTCTCGCTTCATGCCCACGTGTACTACAAATTCAGTATGCAACATTCCCTTCTAACACTAATTACCGGCACAAATGCTTACCGTGAACACATTATATTAATCAAACACAATTAACGTAACTCCACCTACACCACGTACATTACCTTCCACTGGGAGTAAAAGAAACGCTAGCAATAGCATTTCTTCTAACGTTAATTCACACTCCCACTTATACTCGCGCATAGACCATAAGCTTCTATTAAAAACGAATAAAAAATTCGTATTTTCATCGTACATTCCATCGAACGCATTCTCACTCGAAATTGCATCGGCACAGAAGCCGGCGGTTTCTTTTCTTTCAAACAATTTCGAGACCGTGTTACAATAAACTCATTACTACTACGTTGACAAAATTCGAGACAAATCGGTGACCTGGATGTCGTGCGGTCTGGCTATCCCAGAGGGAGCCAGAGATCGCAAGAAGAGACGTTAGGCACCGGGACACGAGGAGAGAGGGTACAGAGAGCAGAGGCAGAGGCAGGTATTGAGGCAGGCGAGCAAGGCAGCCTTAAGAAAGCAGGCGAACAGCCAGCCGGTAATATGGCGGGGGGTAAACGTAAGGGGCCGTGCGGGAGCGTAAAGTGAGTTTTCGCTCGCGGCTGCTTTGCAATGCCAGGCAGTCGAGGTGAGTCGAGCCGAGTCGAGTCGAGTCGAGCAGAACCGAGGCTCCTCAAGTCAATCCGAGACGTGGCCCCGTCGCATCCTTCGCGGTTGCTGTGGTAATCCTTGTGCACGACTGCTACCTGTCGAAATCGAACAATCTTATCGTATATCCTCGCCGTAGTTGATCGCTTGATATAATGAAGTAACGACGTTCGGATCGCGTCAATCCAGTGGATCATCGTAGTTTACCGATCGGGTGAATCGGGCGTTCCACGGCGATTTGCCGATCGGAACCAGTCAGACTTGAATCGTTCGAGAAATTGTTCTCTTTTCGTTGAATCGACGATGACGTCGTCTCTGGGATGCGTCGACTGAGATCCGCGTACTTTTTGGTGCTGTGATTTTGTGTGTGCGTGACAGGAGGATCAGCTGGATCGGGCCAACGGATATTCAACAGGTAGATAATCATCTCTCTTTCGCAGAATTTTTATTCTCCGGTGTTGGTTAAACGAGTGTATGGACCTTTTGTGTCTTCTCACTTGGTACTAGGAATCTTTGCACCGTAGTTTCACACCGTCGTCCTTAAGCGCAAGGAAAATCAGAAATTGGCGTGGGAAGGCGAATCGAAAGTTAGTCAAGGCTAATAGTTGCGATCGTTGAAAAACTGAAAAAGTGAATACAATGACGTATTTGTTATCGACTAAAATAAAACAATGTTGAACGAAGGGATACCCTCCAGCCAATTTAATCGATCGCTAACGGTTGATTTAAAGAGCCATCGGTGACTGCTCGATCGATCCACGAAGGACACCTCGTTCCCTTCCTTTTTTAACGAACGCGTGCTTCCTGTATCATCCACCGTACCGTATTTATTATTCCTCCCCGTGTATTCTGCGGTAATATCGCGTGTATGGCGTAACAGCTCATTATACGTAGAATGCTGGTGAGAGGAAGTTTAATGGTCGGACCAGCGTCATCGGCGTTCCTCGCCTCCTCGTTTTTCTTAATTATGCCTGAAGAAATTGCGTCCCTCGTATTTGCATTATTCCACACGACGAACACATCTGTTCGTCCTCCTACGTTCTGTTTATGTGTTTATGTTTGTCCGCTCCTTTCTCGAACTACATCTTTTCCTGACATTCTTTCGCGCCACCTGCATTTCTTTCTCGGTGTTCGGTATTCCGCGTCGTCGCATCGTTTCCATCGCAGGGCATAATGCTACCGGATCGCGTAATATCCTCCCCGGTGAAAACGCAACAAGGCAGTGAGAACGAAACGCAAACCTGAATGGAACGAGCGCCCCGATAGAAGCGTAGCTCGTTTTCTATGACACGTCGAGGAGAGTGGCAGCCGGTGCGTGTAGTACTTCTGGCACGTACTCGCCAGAACGCCGTAGTTTCGTTTATAATCTCATGGTTGTGCCGCGAATTTCTTTTCTCGCTCTCCCGCGAGAAATCTTGCATCAATGAGAACAATCAGCCACCGCGACATCCTTAGAAACGCTATCTTTTTTCACCCGAGCAATCGGAGAAACATTTCTTCCTCCGTTGCACTCTTGCCATTGTTCCACGGTCCCGCTTCGTTCGTTTTGGTATTTCATATGTTTGTATTAACACCGCAGCGCGCAACGAGTCTGCTGGATGATAAAGTCTGATTACCTTTAAGTCTTTGTTATATTTTCAAATTATTCCATTACGTTTTATCTGATTATACTTTCGTTCTTTCGAGATATTTTTATTACTTTGTATTTCTATCTCCTTATTTTGGCATACTTTCGGACGTATTTTGATTTATTTTAATTTCGTTATTGCATTTTTTCTGTAATAAGTAGAAATTAATAAATTCTTAATAACATTCGTTACGGGCACGATTGGAAACAGCGTTGGTGTTGGAATGTTGTTGGTTATTAATTTAAATTGAAAAACTAAATTTATACTTACTCGCGTAGAGGTGTAAATTGGTTTCAGTACTCTCGTATTATTTATAGCGTACGTGTCATCGCGTAGGTTTTTTGTAGTGTTGGGAAGATCACAGTGAAACAATGTGCGGTCGCGAAATCGTGTAGGAACGTAGAATGTAAATGGAGGAATCCGAGAAAGTTTAGCCGTGCAGCTTGTTTAACTGCGTAGTTATCTCGCTAGAAAAAGTTCTGCTTACGATTCTTCTTAATGAAAAAAGTAACCACATCTGACGTTTCAGATCTCCTGTATACATCCTGAAAATACCAAACACTTAAACAAAAAATAAATATTCACTATCATTCGTCTAAATTAATTCACTGTACATGTAAAAAAGAATACACTCCAATTATTTTTGTTAAGTATTTCAATTGCCGTTTATCAATCAAGATATATATATCTCGTGGTTATTTGTCGATTTTACGAAAGAGAGAGAAACAACGATTTTCTCAAGATCACGCACGAGATCAATCACAGCGGGCATTTAGAGCGCGAGTAAGTAAACGAGCCAGTTGTGGCTACGTTGTTTAAGGACGACAATATCGATGTTCGCTGGAATGTCAACACGTTTTTCACGAGCCGTCGAAGGTGGATCATTTTCTCTGCGTATATAGCTAGCCACCTTCTCGCCTCTCCTCTTCTAGCTTGATGGTTCGGCTCCTGCCTCGCATTCTTCTAGTCCGTGGTTCTCGCTACATGAGCCAGAACTCCACGAGCGGTTCTACCGTTCATTGACACTGATCGAAACGTTGGGCTATCGTTTGGAATGTCAATCAACTCCCCCTTACTCTTGTACAAATTACGTTCCCGATAGCACAATTCGTTGCGTAAAAAAGAAACCGATACTCCACGCGTTCCAAGCGAATATTTCACTTTTGTCATCCCGAGACCCAATATCTTTAATTAGTCCCGTTTTCTGGATTTTCCAAGATCAAATTTCGACTAAATTTCTAAAGCATCCGTGATACACTTTGTAAGATATTTCGAAAGTCGCAAAGATCAGTCACATTTCTGAATAGCTGATCGAGAAGTGCGGCGAACAACCTGTCCAATGAGATAACCTCTATTCCTGCGAGTCTCAGATCCGAGATAGAAAACAGAGGTTGGATTTCACCGAACGCATACGCGTGTACCATGTGAGATTCTCAGTTTCGTAACGATGAAAATTCGACGGCTGGTCGTTAAAAAGCACAAGTGGAAGGAGCGTGTCGTATCGGAGATTGCTTGCTGGATCGGGATTCCATAGAATGTCAGGTTTCCACGACAGTAGAAAAAAAAAAAGAATACTTCGTATACTCTCTTCCCGCCCCTTCTTCCCCAGTATTGTATCCTCCCACTACCACTCACCGCTGCGAGTGAATTGCGCCTTCTAGAGTAAAGGCTGCGTACTTCATCGATGAGGACGAGCTTAGGCCACTTCGAGTCCGCGTTTAGACTACGTTCCTCAGAAGGAGATCCGCTCCTGGGTGTCGCAACGTGCGTAGCAACGGTTGTCGCAACCGTCCAGCAATATATTAATATTCATCAGCTTACACGCGCCCAATAGCTCGTCCCTCTATCGTTCTTCGTAAACACCACGATAATCACGTTTCGGCGGTCTTTCTTTTCGTAATCAATTTATATACTCGAGATCTTCGAATAATTGACACTGTTCCAACAACGATAACCTGTTTATTTCTCTAGAATAATTCGTGTATATTCTCTAATGCAAAAAAGGATATAGTTATTGGAGATGATATTGTAACCGCGATTATTATTTATTGTCGCAACTGGTGAAAAACGTTCCGCGTACAAAAACTTCTCATCGTTTTTTTTTTTTTTTTTTTTTTTTTTTATTACTTTTCTGTGTAATTAGTCGGCGGAGGAAACAATTTTTCTCGAATTTCATCAATCGATTCGTAATCGATCTCCCGAGCCATAAACGAGAATAGCTATCTCATTCGCTGGCAGCGCAACATTCTTTGATCGCATTAATATTGCCATTTCCGTTTGAAGTTTTTGCGTTTATATAAGCTCTGTTATTTCCATAGTTTCTTGCTTTCCAATGGGAAAAAAGTTAACATTAAAAGGCACTTAAAATATGGCGAGTAAACTCTTGCTGGCGATCGGTAAGAGCCTGGTATCCATAAGTATAATATATACTCGTTGTTGGCAGCGAATGGATTAATACCGCGGCGTCGTCTAGTTTCGTGCACCACGCTCGACGGCCCGCTATAATTATTCCTCTCCAGTTATCTCACGATGTACACACGTCCTTCGACATTGTCTTTTTCTCATGGCTGACTGTCCAACTTCGCGCTTCCTCCCTCGTTCCTCGCGATTCCCGTCTCCTTTTTTGTTTGCTCGGCTTACTCGAGCTTCAGCGGCCATTTTTTCACGCCTGCGCTTCTATACTCATCGTCTACGACCTTCTTTCTTTATTCCACATGCTTCTCCCTTTTCTCAACTGGGAGAAGTGAAGAAAAACAGCACACACTTGTCGCATGCACACTTTCGATTTGTCCTTCCACGGATCAGTTATTCATTTCTTAATAATTAATGGGGTTATTTGCGATTTTCACAGTTACGATTATGATGATTTCAGAGAAGAAAAATAGGAATCGGAAGATCGATACGTTCCGTTCGCACGATGCAATTCAATGTACAAAAACAAATATTCTGTAACGAGATTCATGTTCCCGGTATATGATATCTTAATTTGTAGATGTAAAGTAATAGATTGTTGTTGTGTTGAGATTTACAAATTAAATTGAACCACGTATCGAGTAGCAATGTACGCGTTGCATAGTAATTCACTTGATATTAACTGATCAGGTTGTGAAAGAACAAGTTTACACGAACCTCAAAAACTGGCCTTGACTTCGCACGTAGCTGCACAGAACTGTGTTCCCATAACAGGCATTAACTTTCAACGGTGTCTACGCGTTATAGAGCGAAACAGCCGATAAAAAAATCCGCCTGTGAAATGTCCTTTCTCGTTAGTAAAAGTGAAACGTCTCAGACCTGATAAACGAGCCAAGAAATGCCTCCTCTTACAGATAGTCTGCCTCATCGAGGCGGAAGGAGTGATCAACGAGAGGTGCCCATGCCGAGCGTTAGGAAAAATCAGCTGGAGGGTCTTAGGAGCGCGAGAGGAACATTCACAGAGGGAGAAGCCCCGTGGAATTCAACAAAACCGTAAAAGCTGCGGTGCGTAACGTCACGTTCCAGCCTGAAAATGTCATCGAAAACGTGTTCCGCGATTATGTTGAGACTGGTCCTGTTGGTATTAACAGTGGTATCATTCAGAGAAGTACAAGGACACGTTGCCTTGACTTTTCCGCGCGCGAGGAAGTATGACTTGGACTTTCTGGACAACGCCAGGACGCCTGGTCCATGTGGAATGCCTCGTGGTGAGTAGATTTTTATAGTTGGAAAACACCTAGAAATGAACGAACAGGTAATTATTGCCTGACGAGTATAGTACAAACGTACAAATTGACGTAGAACATAGAAGTTCACATCGTTGCAGAAAGCCATGACCTCCTTAAGGATAAGCTATTGCGAGGATAAACAAATATATTATGATAACTGTACGCCGGAAGTTAATATTTTTGTTAACTATGAAAAAGTATATAAAGATACCCATTAATAATAACCATTTCGAAGTAAAAATTATACTTAGTTCGCTTACTATGGGATTTAGATAGTCGTCACATCTGATAAAACAGTTATTATGTTAATAATCTCTAGTTCATGACAAAAATTAGTTAAAAATCTCATATTAGATAATCGCGATCCTTGGTATCCTTTCTCAAACTAATCCTACTTCCCTGTAACGGACGTATTTTCTCTGCGCATAGAGGAGACGAATTTGTGAAACTTGAAACGGCGTATCATAGAAACGTAGAGACGTATAGAAATACAACTACGAATCTCGTTTGACGGTATTACCGACGGAGCGGATTGTTCAGACACTGTAGCCTGTTATGTGGTGTACGATGTACGATCCGGAAATTATCGTGCGTGGAATTTTCGCGGTCGCAGAGATGACATTATTGGGTCTCATAATATTGTCCCGGGAATGGAAGGAAGGGGCGAGTGGATTCTATGGGAAAACGACTTTAACACCAAGATATGTCCCGGTGGGGATAACTCGCTAATCCGATTCGAAGCGACTTTCACCGACTTGCACGAAGGGAACTCGAACCCCGATGCCTGGCCATTACCTTCCATGTTTTGCCTCCGCTTTGCAGCCACACGTATGAGTACTTTTTTTTCTCACGGAGTCTCGCGTAGCAGAAATGGGGATTATATGAACTTTGGAAATGCGCAAGTACATGTTCGTCATGAGAAAAGAATTTCTAATAGTTTTTCGTATTTTAGTTAGAAGTATTATATATTACATGCTTAGCCTGAAATGAAAACAATTTTCATAATTCGACTTTATACCATATACTCCCCTATTTGGCATTCAAATTAATTATTAATCGCTTTAGTTTATTGTAAAAAGTGGAAAGTATATCGATCATAACCATTATGGTCTGATTTTGATTAGAAACGTTTTGTCAGAAACTGGTCCATGAACCATTCACGCGGCATCTTTGAATTTTACCATGCGTCGCTTATTTTACGAGTCCAAATACCATAGTCAATATGCTCTTGTTATCCTCCTATAATTTAATCGATAACTTGGTCATTTATTTCGAGAAAGAGTAATGACGAGCTTCCTTTTTAGAGCAGGGCGAATAGAAAAGGAGGGTAATACTTCATAAAAGGCTGGAATGGTCACGGAACGTGAGTCACAAGCCGTTTACTTCCGGAAATTAATTGTACACTGCGCGCTACTCTGAATTATTTCCGGAATTCCAAGCTGCATACGATCTACTCTGTCGTAGATCTTGATCTTGGCCCTCGGATGAATCGAAGATGCGAAATTGCTGATTTATATATTCGCGATACACGATTGACACGATTTGCGGTAGCACTGGGATATTTCTGTGATCGATTGCCATTCGATGAAAATGATTAGAACCGTGAAAAGAACTCAACGAACGAGAAAGATAATTAAATGCGTAATAGGTATCAGCGTTTACTTGCGTGTAGAAAACGAGAGAATAAAACGAAGGTTCTGCGCATTCGACATTATAATGCAACATATAAAATTCTTCCTTGTATGGGAATATAATTCCACACCTTTTTCCCGATAGATCCGATTCTCATTCCTCAGACAGGTATAGATGGGGATATCCCCCCAACTAAGACATCGCTGAACTTGCATTTATGTATGGTTTCCTGTGTTTCCTCGTTATGAATAACCGCGTCTCGGTTATTGTAATGAACATTTTTTTCATTGTTCCTGTACTTCCTCGCTTTAATCGACGAGCCTGAGAAATTACAGGTTTCCGTTTCTCGGCGCAATTTAACACACGCCAAGTTATCGTGAAATTTGTATAGAATGCGCGCAATATTGCATAATACACGCGTCTTATGTTCCAGGCGATGTTAAAACTACTTTACTGTCTGGGAGTAATTTCAACGTCACGTGGCATCTGGCGTATCCTCATCGAGTAAGTAAACGTTCATCTTCGCGATTCCCAACCCAGTTAATTGCATATACGAGAGAATTAATAGATTGTAACGCAATCATTGTTTCGCGTCCAGTTAATTCGCTCGTTCACTTTTTCGTGTTCAAAAACGACTTTTACTTCCATGATAATTGAATTCCGTTGGGTTTCGTTAGTCGGTGGTAGAAGAAGAAAAAAGGGAAAAAAAAAGAAAGCTGCGAAATCACCGCAGCGAGACCGGTCGGTAATATCTGTGCGCACGTGCTTTTTAGCTGAGCGCACGTAAACATCTTGAAATTTTCACTACGCACGCGCAGCTATGTGGAAAAAGGCTAGGAAATACGTGCAGCTGCTTACAGAAAAAGAAACATACGAACGCGTACATACGTGCATTAAGAGTTGAATAAAATCATACCGAGATTTTATTATACTCGAACGTTACTTGGACTTTCTCCGATACCGTACTTTCTGCATGCATTTTCTTATGTGTTTTACCACACTCTTCGTCTCACAAGTGTGATGGCTGAAAAATTTGCGCGCACGTAACAATTTCATTATCTATTACTTAACAAACTATATAGTTCTTCATCGTTAGTGACTCATTAATGGCATTATTTCAATTAGCATTCGAAACTTGCGGTTACTTAGAAAAACAGTCTCTATCTTCTTTCCTCTCCGTTGCAACCTTAGGATACGGCAATTACGAAAGGTAAATTAGATTAGTATGCATTACGAGGATAGGTTGAACCAGTGTGTAGTTTTCCGAACGATGACACGCTTGACATCGTCAAACGTCGACATCTCCATCCACCGCTACTTTTCACGCGTGTCAAACTTTCTCCTTCTTCCCCGACGTCTATCTAAAAGATGAAACCAAATTGAAGTTGAATCCGTGTGCAATCGATTTTTCTCAATTTCAACTAAGAAAGATTCCAAGTAATAAACGAAGGTTAAGACACGACCGTACGGTGTGCACAATAGGCGAACATAGCACGGTCTCGGATGTATTCATATTCTCCGCGACGCGTCAGTATAGACTACCCGAAGTCATCGTGAAAGACATCACGAATTTGTCCGCACGTGGTCTATACGAAAGGGAAAGAAAAGGCAGAGGCTGAAGCCAGCCTACGCTTACACACGTCGTCGCTCAAGGTGACGTTCGTTGAATAATTCAGGAGCGAAGCTCGGCATGCGTTCGTGGTGCTTCGCGTACCTTACGTATAGATAGGTAGGTCGGAAAGGAAGGTGGCAAGGGATACAAGTCGCTTTGCATGTGAACGCGTACAGAGGAGGGCAGCTTATGCTTGGTGAAACACATCGGTATGCCGGGTACCGTAATTCCGTTGTCTCCAATCGCTTCGAAGCCAAAGTTTTCGAATCCGTTGCTGAGGACGCAGTTAATTCTTTAATTTCGAATTAACTAGCTGAAATTCTCGTTGTTACACCTTTGCTTTCTATTTGTAGAGTAATATTTCCCACTCCACTGGAATGTAAACATCCGAGTTTCACGTTTCAATGAATCTGTCGGATCGAACGTAATGCAAATGTTGGATTAATTTAAATTAACTTTCATATGGAATTCATGATACGAGTATAGCTTTAAACTTATATCGAATATATGTACGCGTATTTAAAATTCATTTCACGCGATACCATTTCCTTTGTTATGGACTTGTATTCGACTCTGCATCGATCGACGCAATTTTTGTATAGGATCGTAGCTATCGTTTTTTCCCCACTCCAGACGACGGCGGCCGTAATGTTAGACGGCTCGCGAATTTTACGCGCGAAAATATCCCTGGTACGAGAAAAATTCAACGATAACACTAGACCGCTGCAGGTGTGTGTGTGTACCGTGCGAGGCAGTACCATTTCGCAAGACCGCCTCTTCCCTTTCTCCTTCCCCTTTCGAGTAGTAGCGTAACCGTGCACTGTTGGAAAATATTTACTGACTTTCTCGCGTGGATTTTCAAACGAACTGTCGCGTCAACACTGCCACCTACATTGTTTAAATTTCCTTAAATATTAGTTAAAAAGAGCTTAAAAAGTGAACACAAAACTCGAGACTTGACAGGTTATGACGATCCAAGAAATTCGGTTAACAATTAAGAAACGCGACATGTAAAAGAAAACGCAATGTTATTCTTGTAGAAGGATTGACTAATAACGGTTTTTCACCTCGGATCTTTGCAGAGAGGTGTCATTGAATTAACGTTCGTGTCATTATGTCGTTACCCGTTGCGAGACATTGATCTCCGGCGGCGACATCACTTTCTTGCTATTTCCAATTCGCTGAACGTTTCATAAAGCTAGCAGTTTCGTAACGTTAGAATTGCGAGTCAGTCTAGAGAAAGCGTTAACCAAAGCTACGGTCTACGATATTCTTTTTTTTTTTTTTCTTAGCATAACCGATGAAATGAAAGGCCTGTTTCTATGTCATGGATTCGCGATAAGCACGCTCGATACCGCTATCCACGCGCGATCGATGTCTCAACGTCCTCTTGACCGTTTCTCGCTTCCGATGCGAACACTGCGGGAGAAACTGTACGAAGGGAAGCTTACTCGTACAAACTGAGACGTTTACACTTGTCATTTAGTCGTATTCCCAAACGTAGATTAAATAGAATTTGTTATTCCGTTCCGTTCACCAATTTCGAAGCGTTACCACTGCTCGAGTTGAAACTTTTAAAGATTATTTATGATTTCTTTACTTTATCGATCTTGTATATTTTTAGGGAGGATTTCGTTTGCAAATTTTAGATGCTCTTGACAGACCATTGGTTGATCTAACTCCTGTCACTAAGAATAGCGAATTTGTAGAAGACGATGCCACGTAAGTAAAGAATTGCGTAACATTCTATTTTATATTTTACGACTTTTTCTTTTTTAATGCTAACGTGATCGTTGGTTTTCAGGGCACAGAATTATGCCGTGCAGTTACCACAAAATTTCACGTGCACAGATTGCACGATTCGACTTCTTCGGGAAGCTGAAGAATGGGGCGCAAGTTATAGATTTTGGTCTTGTGCCGATATTGACGTGAGTATTCAATAACGCCAGTGGTATTCCATATATATACATATATATGGTACACTTATATGAAGTAAATTTTTTCAAAAATTGTCGCAGTCAATGAAGGAAAAATATAATGGTTTTTAATTATTAGGTATACCAACATCATAAAAATTGATCGACTATTTTTTAAATTATGTGACCTGAATTCTACTAAACAAAAAACCTAAAATATCCTTTTTTTGTTGGAAACCATGTTTTTATTAAATTAAAACGAAAAATAAAAATTTAACATTAAAAATTTATTTAATTTATTACATTTCAATACTTGGCGTTGCCGCCCCCCTCCCCCTCCCCTCCTCCCTAAGTTTTTCGTCCATTGACTGCACCATTTTTGAAAAAATTTACTTTATATGCGTACCTGGAGGTTGAATCGATTTAGTTGCTCGTAAGTGTAGTATTCAGTATGATATTTCCTAATACCTTATAATCTATGTCCGTTAGATCATCGACAGAAAGGCATACAGGGAGGATTGCAGCGGTCACGGCCGATATCTGTTAGGTCGGTGTAGGTGCGATCGACTATATCATGGTACAAGGTGTGAATTTAAGCAGGAATGTCTGGACGACTCTGATTGTGGTATTCAGGGCACGTGCATTGACAATGGTGGCACGACCGTGCCCACCAAGCACTGCTATTGCAATATCGGCTGGTTCGGGCCGGGTTGTGCGAAGCGTTAGTGTTATCAAAACATAATTTCATCAGTTTTCCAAACCATTCATGTGCAAAATAAAAGGGTTATATTGTACAATATCGTTCCTTCAAATGTACAGCTTAAACAGAGAGCAAATATTAATACAATTTGTGGTAGGAAAAACAATGTTTCAATGTTATTTATATTATTAATCTTTAGGATCTCCGATTAAAACTGTCGATCTGGAACTGGGCGTTTACACCATGAAGAAGTTCTCGGACAATTTCACATTCTATTGGCGAATACTGAAGGATAGTAAAGAATTGGAAGGCGTTATGGTAGTAAACAGCACAAGCTGGGTTGGCATTGGCTGGCGTCCAAGTGATCTGACTCCGATCTGTCGTTCATTCCCCAATATACAAGAACGTCCAACGGGCGAACCGCTTCCGCAACCGGAACCAAAAGCAGAGCCAGAGCCACAACCAGAGTTTGAATCCAAACCTATACCACAAGCGGAGCCTAAATCTGAACCCGAACCCGAACCCGAACCCGAACCCGAGTCTGAAACTGAAAAGTCTGGTACTAAGAGAAGATCTGCTAAAACACACGATGTTGCTTCGACTCCTCGCTCTGATCTCGATGTAACCGTGCAAACTAGCGTAACTTATCGTGTCAGCGCGAAACAAGGTAACAATATGCACTTGCAAATTGAAATTTCTTAATATTATATATAGTCATTGTTAATTGGTATTTTATATTTCAATACGTAGGCCGTAAAAGAAGATCACCAGAGTCTACAGGAACGTCTGAAAATGGTATGTAACGAGATTTCTCGCAACCAGAGTACAAAAGACCACACGCTTCCTGTATTTACATAGCAGCAACGTGTAGTATGCTTCCCAATAAGTAGTAGAACACTTGGTGTCCCTCCGTTTTATTTCAATCACTACGCACATAAGGTGGTGGTCTGTAAAAAATAAACAGTAGGTAGTTGGCACGACGATCGATGCTTTGTTGCACAGGGGAACCCGTGGCTGAGCCGAGCATTGCCGACAACACGAACACCACGCCCGAATCCATACCGGAACCGGTACCCAATTCCGAGCCCGAACCCAAGTCTAAACCGGAACCTAAACCTTTAGAACTGATACCAAAGCCTCACCCCGAACCAAAACCTAAAACAGAAGTACCACTCGAACCGCAGTCCGAGCCGGAACCAAAATCTCTACCAGAATCAATTTCGCAAACAGAATCTAGATTCAAAGCAGACCCAATTTCGACGCCTGAACCTAAGTCTGAACCAGAACCCACCTCTGAACCTGAACCTGAACCTGAACCAAAATCCGAACCAGAACCAAATTCAGAGCCAGAACCCAAATCCAAGTTAGAACCTAGTCCAGTACCGAAAGCAGAACCAGAACCAAAGTCCGAGCCGGAACCTAGTTCCGAACCGGAGCCAAAGTCTGAACCGGAGCCGAAATCAGAACCGGAACCGAAATCAAAAACGACCACGGAGCCAGAGACTATTTCGGGTCCCAAGTCGAGTGCAACGAAAGGTAAAAAGCTGAAGAGGTGATTCGAATGCTTCTTTTTCCTCGTATATACGGCACGGGCTTTACGTTGACGTTGCCGTTGATTTACACCTCAGGCTCTGCATCGACTGACAAGCTATGCTTTTTGACCCACGGAAGCGCGTGATTCACTTTTTCTGAAGAACAAGCTTCGAAATTGAAAATAAACGTTCGTTTTCTAAAAAGAATGAAGTGGATAAAAGCGTACGATAAAAAGCTGCTTGTTCGCGCCGAGTCTTATAGAAGAACGCTTAACTTCGCAATCAGCTAATGTTCAAACTTGCCTCTTGGACATTGTAATAAGTAGCACCGGACAGGCTACTCAAAATTAGATTCTTCTTGTACTTTTGAAAAATCATAACGCGACTGCCACCAATGTATTGTATCTGAGCGTTTCATAAGATACAAATGTACGATAAATGCAGTGGCAAAATATTTTATTTTTTGTACTAGCGCTTGATAATTAAGTGATTCATAACGTTTTGCCTACTTCTACAAGAGTGTGAAGTCTCCGGCAACTAATAGATTAAAGTTAAACATGCTAATTAAACCTAAAAATATAGATAAAAAATATTTAGTGTGACAGTAGTTGTTGTAGCATATGGAAAAATAATTTAAATTAAAGTTGATATAACGCCTTCACGAAATTAGTAACATTATTAATACTAACATATTTCATATATATATATATATATATATATACATATATAATGTTAATATTTGTATTCTTGATTTCTATTTATCTTAGTACTAGCTACTCTTATTGCTTCCACATAATGTCCCAACAATTAGCGTGTAAATAATAAGGGTGCAACTGCACTTGCACTTTAAAGAACATTGTAAAATGGAACTCCGCCTAATTTTTACACATATTCTATCTATCAATATGTTATTATCATAGATTTAAACGTTACGTAATGGACTTTTTCTATCATAATCATAGTGATTTAATTTCGGATATCGACCTTGTCATAGATTTTAAAGAACACCAGCGACAAAACCTATAGACCATTTTAATCTAATCTCGTGTTTCATCATCGAAGCTGTCTTACCTGGAGCGCACAAATATACACCAAAACACGACTTCAACCCCATGGATTGTACCGACATCATAATCGGGTCAGCGCGAGGCAATAACCACAGGATTGGCGATTATTACACCAGAGACAGGTCTACACCAAGAAAAGACGAATATTGGGGTGGAAGAGACACCTTAACCGCCGCCTTCGGCTACGAACGCGATGGCGTCACAACGATAGTTTTCAGAAGAAAGTTAGCAGCGAACGAACCAACTGATCACGAAATTATTGATGCTAATATGCAGGTGATATGGGCTAAAGGACAAGAACCAGGAAATTATATTCACCATCCACCGAGTGGTATTGAAAAGGCTAAGGTCAGTGTCAAAGATTTCTACAAGGCTGACGAACTCAAGTATCATGGGCATAAGGAACAAAGGGGAACTGTTATTCTTAATTTCTTTGGTAAGTCAATACAAATATTTGTCTTTTATCATCAGTGATGACTCTGCATAAGTAGTTTTGAGTTCATTATTGATTTAAATTTAATTTTTATTTTCAGATGAAAAGAATAGGCAAGAGGTGGTAGGAAGCGAAGGCGATGTGACGATGCCAGCTGCAAATTGTAAAGGTGAATGGCATTATCCAAGGCACTGTTCGCTTGAAAATGGTACCTGCGAATATTCTATTCAGTGGAACTACAAGGAACGAAAGGTAATTTCTCATAAATGCTAAACGTTTTTCTTATTTGTTATTCCACTTTTTCTGTAAACTGTAAATTCTTGCGTATATTCTTACAGGATCAGTTATCCTTTGTTATTTCCACTACCAACATCAATACTTGGACTGGAGTTGGATTTTCCAATGATGGCAAAATGGTACGCCGTAATATAAAGTTTATTTTATAAACTTTAATTAATTCAGTGAAAGCATATTATATGCTCACTATAATTTACGTAATGTTACTGAATCACTGAAGGTTATCGAACATATCGTATTATGATACTTCTTTCAGTTGACGACAAAATGTTTGATGAAAAACAGTGTAAGATCGATTCTCTTCTTTTTGTTATCAGACACAAACAGACGCAATATTGGGTTGGGTCGACGATAAGTCGGGTCGAGCTTTTCTCATGGACACTTGGATTAGCGGATACAATGCCCCATTGCTCGATCCATCTCAAGATATCTACAATACTGGTGGTAGTAAAGTAGACGGTGTAACGACGCTTAAGTTCTCGAGAAAACGAGTAACAAAGGACAATAGAGATCTCTCTTTCACGGACGACCATTGCTTGTATATGATGTATCCAGTCAAGGGAGGCATTTTCAATGCTGTCAACAAGAAAATACGTAAACACGATACTGTTCCAGCAGTCTCCGCTGAGAGGATATGCATAAAGTCTTGCGGACTTGAAGGTTGTTTCTTTGTTGCGATACATTATAATCAGAAATAGTATATTATCTTGCTTGGCACACAGCTTTTTTTTTATCATATGCAAAGTGATTCTAAATAACTGAAATTGAAATATTATATTCTAAATTTCTATGTTTATATTTTATATTCCGGAATAAAAATGCAAGATGCGATACATTTGCGTTGCAGTATTTCACGGATTTGTTACAAACAAATTTTTGTTCATCTTGTTTATTTTGTTTGCATTTCAGAACTTGAAGATATTACAACAGCAGCTCCCCCAAGATTACATTATGACGTTGAGGTGAAACTTATAAATCTGGGTGATGGTTTTACAGCGCCTGCTCCCGGTAGTCCTGACTTTGAGACTGTTTCAAACAGTATATCCGATAGCTTTGGTCCAGTTTTTGATAAACTGCCAGGCTATTATCAGATCCGCCTCAATGAATTACAAAAGTACATATCTAATTATAGGTAATGCTTACTTGATTACTCTCAAATGTATTAATCAACATTTAAATTATTGCATTTAGGGATGACGAACAGAATGGTGTTATTGTACGTATGGATTTGATCTTAGATAAAAATGAAATCAAAGGTAGATCGTTGAAACCGCTAGACACCAGCGCAGCCGTGGAAAAAGCGTTAAAGGAAGTTCTGGTTAGCGGAAAAGTTGGTGCATTAAGCGTGGACCCGCAGTACTTGGTTATTAGAGCTCCTCGAGGTATATAAATAGTTTTTATCCAGTACCAGCTAACAAATTGATTTGAATCAACTTAACTATTTAATTTATACACAGTATATACTTAAATGTTTCATTTTTAAGGATATCAATCCCAATTTTAACAAATAATTCACAACTTTTTATTTTTTTATAATGTTATGTTTAATTGCATACCATATGATTCCCCACAAGAATCGAGAGGAATAGTATCGTTACAACAAACTTAACAAAGCGAGGTTATTATTAGTGACGAGCTAACAGCCTGTTCATGTATACAGTTACTGATCCTAATATTCGTGCACCAGTATAAATTTTATTTCTAAGCTTTATATTTTGAGTAAAAATACGAAGAATAATTAATTTATGAATACGAAAAATAAAGGAACCGTTGGTTTGTATTACGGATCATTGTTACAATATTAGAAAAAAGAAGCTGAGGAAAGGAAAAGTATGATGTCAGAACATTTACTCGGGTACATTGCATATTTACCTCGTACCTTTATCGTTTGTTGGTTTCACCTATTTCATTTGGCAGAAATGATCATACTTTACTAAGAAATTGTATTTTTAGTTCAATAATTTAATGTTATTACTAATCGTGCGATATCAAATTTTTCTTCCAATATTTAAACAACGATACTTAGCGAACAACGATGCTTAGTGAATTGTCGGCTTCCTTTTCGTTCTCGTTTCTCTTTATATTCTATACTGTATTACCCTGTAATACATTTTTGCAGTTTGCGTTGTACATTTACTCAAAATAAAAGCCTAAATTATATTTGTTGCCGAATATTAATGGGTGCAACTATATATATTTTCAATTCTATATCGTATGTATATTCATAATATTACGTCATACGTGTAAGGCATTCATCCAAATTGGATATATTTTTTGTTTTGGTCGCCAGTAAATGATTTGGGTGGAGGAGAAACGGATGATGAACCGTCATTTACGTCGGACCTGTTCCTCGATGCAACAAAGTTATATATCGTTGTCGGGTGCGTAGCTGCATTGCTTGCTCTTGCTTTACTACAAGCAAGTTGTACCCTCTACAGATCATCAAGAAGGCGAGCAACAAAGGTATTACCGTCTACATTTATCACATTTTATATATTTCAACTAGTTTTTCTTCTCTTTGTTTTTTTACATAACTTCTTTGTTTTGCTATTTTCTATTCACATCCTAATTGCTTCTCTCTTTGTATTGTCTGTGCATCTAACTCTGTTTGAAAACGTCTTAGCATTATGGTATAGTCTAAAGCCGTACCGTGCTAGTTCTTATCCTGCGTGTAGTTATGTCTGTAAAGAGTAAACTTGCTCATTACCCATTCAATGGAGTCTTCGCAAGCTTTGAAGCTCTTTATGTGACTTGTACCGAAGTCATATGTTCTTTACCGATGAAATTTTGTTTACGAATTCAGAAAGAGCAGTGTTGCGCATCTGTTATAAATAATCGAAGGAAAAAGATACCTTTATTCGAGCAACTTCCTCTTTAATGTTTACACATTGGAACATGGATTAGTGATTGGAAGTTGCGAGCGACTAGAAACGCATGAATACTTGACTAAAAGTATTTGTCCTTTTTCCCTTTAACTGCAGTTGAAAAATGTTGATACTAGATACTAGCGCCACCTAAGATCTCATCTTTCACTATTGCTCCTCTCTTATGAACTCGAAACGATCTTCTGCTTCGCTTGTGTTGCATGACCCGCGCTCTTCGCGACCATCACGGTGTAAAGAGGGTGTACTCGCTGCCTCTGGTTTCTTGCGACGCGCCCAACCCAATTCATCGCACGAACGCGACGCGGTATCATCGACAAAACGGCGATCACCATCATCACCATCATCATCATCATCATCACCACCATCTTCGGCATCATCAACAGCACGCTCCGTATGAAATGCATCGTCCTAATCCCAGCTGGTAGAACTTCACATTCAATACACGATTGGCGCGCTAATTGTTACTCGTCGTACGTTTGTTTGCTCACTAATCCAGGTATTTCATACTGGTAGTCATTTCTTGCCTTCTCTTTCCTCTTCTTCTATCACAAAATTATTCGCAAGACTGGTAGCTATAAAAGGTGCAACACCCAATAAAATTCTATCGTAAACCAAGACATAACTTCTCAAAAAATGTTCTTCGTCTTGAGTTCGTGAAGATGCTTCACGAACAAATGCATAGAAAACGAATGTATCCGATCTTTATTTAACAGATTGATACAAAACGATTAGCGTTTTAATAATAACGATAACAATTTATTATCACTTATTGTTGCAGGATCGACTGATCGCCAGTAATGCGTGGAAAGATTACGCCTCGGGTGCGAACACCAATTTCGCTTTCGATGCGTTTGAAACAGAAGAAAAAGCTCCACCTCCACCAGTCTCTAGTTTACCACGTCCTAGAGAGGTGACCGGAAACGGATTGGGTACGGATACTGTAGAGGGACCCAATAGGGTGATGGGGCCGCGAGCAACGTATAGTTTACCACGTGCGCCGGGCACAAGACACACCGCACCTATTCAACCTGGATATTACACACAGGATCGCAGGGATCTTTACCAACGATCGAAGAACAATATGCACAATCCGACAAGCGGAGGGGTGTCAACCCAGCCGAACCAACCTGACTTCTATTTCATGCCTAGCCAACGTAAATACAGTGGTGAGGTTGTGCGTGTGTACGTGGATTATGGAAGTCAGGCGCCAAAATAATCGAGAAAACCATGTTAACACCAGTATTGCCGGAATAAATCTCTACCGTAGGGACTGCGCGATCAGGAAGGCCCCTATACATTATAGAAGAGGCTTAGGAAGATTATATAATACTGTTATACTTGTTTTAAAACTTGTCTTCCTGCTACCCCCTACATCTGTACGCCTGATATTGATCCTGTCTCTACATCGAAACGCGCCGATCTCTACAGGGACACTTTGCCTATACAACATCTGGCATCACTGATTGGGACTCTGTATAAGTGAACAATAAGAAAACATATCAGTGACAGTGCTGCCCACTTCTCTACTTTCTTCCTTCGATCGCGAATTCCAAGTGGACGATTAATATACCTCGCTTCAGTGAAGCGACACTGTACATAAAACACGTTTAGTGGATCTGGAGAAAACGAGACCTTGAAACGAGTCCTCCCTCCGGTGCTTATCTCACGATTATATTCTGCTTTTGTCCCATGGATTGTTATTCTATTATTTCTCTCTTTTGTTAACGTTTTTGCTCGACCGCTCACAAGCGCGTCGAACGTGGGGGCAACACGTACGGTTTCGTTTAATGGAAGTACGCAGAAGTGGCGCTTACGACCAAAGAAATTATCGATAAGACGCGCTCGATGCGTGGTTCTGTACAATAGCGGGTGGAGAGAAAAAAATAACGCAGCACAATATCACTGTAACCCTCGATATCAGTGTCCAGACCGTACCTGTGCGCTGTTACAGTAACATTTTACACATTGTACTTACAAGCAAGCATAGACGTTTGAGCAATAAAAACGTTTGTACATTTTTCTATTCCAACACTCGCTTTTCCTTTCGAAATGAAATAATACTTTGTAGATATCGTGTTACCTTTGATAAAACAAATGGAGATATAGTTTTATGTTGTTTCGTATAATTCTAAAGTCACAATATTCTCGAGTCATCTGAAGTTTTCTGTTTGCAAGGAGAAAATATTTTAAATGAAATCAAACGTGTTCTTGAATAAAATATATATATACAGAGAGTCTGACGAATAAAGAGTTAAACTGTAGCATACTATTTTGATTTATAACTGTCGCAACTCGCTGATAATAAACCATATCTGTTTCTATTCAAGTCAAGGAATCAATTATCATGTCAAGAAATATCAAATGAAACAAAAACAAATAAAAAATGCGAATTCACGATTGTAATAATTGTCCTAGTAATGTCAATAATAATGTTGCTTCTGCTCAGATGATGATGATAATGATGACGACGATGGTGATGATAAGACAGCAATATTAGAAATACCGATGAAAGTTTATGTACAGCAAACAACACCTGCAAAAAAAAAAAGGTTTTCGATCAAGTACCTAAATTTCTTTTTTTACGCTTGTCATTAAGTGGATTATTGTAGAAATTATAATACTTACAATGATGATACTATCGATAAAAGAATAATCGTGTTGGTATGGATTGTAAATTATTCCAATAGTGATAAAATTAACGATAATACTTGTAATAATCATAATAACGATAGTAGTAGCAATAGTAACGATGGCAATAATGTTACAGTATTAATATTACATTAACGTCGTTAATAACGGCGTCGCGAGCAAAACAATGACTTCCGTCATGTTCTCCTCATGAACGATGGAATATTTAAGGTCAATATAATTATTTGATCGATTAAAAATAATAATACAATTATGATAAGGCGACGTCACCAGGTAAGCTTCTTTCTAAATATACCTCTGATGGTCTGATGTATTCGGAAGTCAATTATAACACGCATTGCCTCCTCTTGATCCTGTTATTATATATAACTAGCGACTATCGAGCACATATTTTCGATCCTACTGTAAAATTTTGTTCGTCTCTTCACACGGTGCGAAGTATGAGAAACAGGGGCCTACACGCTCTGAATCACGTACGAGACATACCCACCAAGAAGCATGGACGTAGAACAATGAATTTATATTCTATAGTACGAGAAATAGTATTAATAAATGCGCCTTGTACGAAATATATATGTACATGTATATATCTATTCGTGCAAGCAATAAATATAGTAGAAACGAATTTTCGATTCGTCCCCGTCCAAATTTGCTCTTAGCGGGTATGTACCGTTCCATCTAAATCCTCCTTTATTATTATTATTATTATTATTTTTTATTTTTCTTTCTTTTCGTCACTATCGCATTCTTTCACACAAGCACATGCAAATACGTACGAACGCATATTTAGATTTAGATTTTACTCTCTCGCCCTTTCCATTCTGTCTCCTTCCCCTTCTTACTTTGCTTTTTCTGCACCCTATCTTTTCTATGCTCTCTTACATGCTCTCAACATTTTATACATACACACAACGCGTAAGATCAGCAGCACAAATTTTCCTTTCATTTTTTTTCTTTTTTTTTCTATTTTCTTTATTTTCGACTGTCGATCAGAAGCAGTGTTGTAAGAGAGTACGGATAGGCGAACATCTGATAAATGGAGTGAACACGATAGTAAGGCTTAATTTAAGTTTGTTAGTAAATTGTAATTTCGCGCGCGCGCGCTAACATTTTCTGTGCACAGACATATGCATGGTTTTGCGCGCAGATATTGCACTCGAACAAATGGGGGCTCGTGGCTGGTCGCACTTTTTTATGAGCGTATCCTGCGTTCACTTATAACATTATATCGTTTCTTTCTTTCTACTATTTCTTTTATCCCTATATGCTCGTGTTTTCCCTTTAAACAAACAGTGTCTTTCTCTTTTTTCTTTGCGGAATTGTTTTTTTTGTTCTATTTTATCCCGCTATCTCTTTCCTTCGTAACAGCTATCTATATTGTCATTCCGGCAGATGCCACACGCGATTATTCCCCCACATACGTTCCGCTATCCTGCATCGCTCTCGTTCATCCGCCACTTAGTCTTCGCAAATTCACTTTCTCTGTCTGACGTCTGAATCCTTGTTGGGCGTTGGTTTACTGCGAAACGAAACACGAATGATTATCAGATAGAGATGACGGTACAAAAATATTACTGACCACAGGCATGAATAATTGCGCACAAAAAAACAGAATATGACGCGATATGATCGATGTGTAACGATGTATTATCATTTGTATGCAAAATGTTTAAAAAAACAGTCAACACGATGAAGTCAGAGTTACTTCGTCTTTAGGAAGAAGAGTATTTTTAGTAGACAGCATCTAATAACGTGTCGCGATATTTTCGTTCCATTCGTAGGAAAAATTCTAAATTCTGATAAGTTTGTAACTAAACAATCAATGTTTAAGGTTTATGCTTTCCAGAAGGTAGAACTTTTCTTTGTATACTTCCTACTAAGGTATACTTGCATAGTATTTCCACTATCACTATTATCTATATTAAATTTTGTCCATATAAAAATTATCCATGCCTGCTCTTAAAAGTTTGACCGTCTAAACGTGAAGTAACTTATAAAGAAAGTTGTAAGCACAGTCTAATGAAGATTCAACTAATGGGGGGCTTGCTCCTATTTTAGAAAGAGACTTGTTTTACGCCAATGTTTCTTTACTTTCACAGTACAGGAAAAGCAGGAGAGACTCGATCGTACTGGTGCAGACAAATGATGTGTTTCATTGGAAAATGAGTGGAATTGCTTGGTCCTGTAACTTGAAAATTTCGATGTCGGCGATATGACAGGCGGATCGACAGGAAGATCAGAAGGTGGGATGGGTCCGCGTAAAGGAATATAGTATTCCAATCTGGCATTTCTACTCCTACTCGGTTCTCTATATGCATGTCAGTTTCAAACAACATTTATGAAACAGATACATTAATTTAAACTTGAAACTAAACAAGAATCAACCTTTTAAGTGCTCAATAAACTAATCAAATATACATTCACGAGCAAGTAAATCGACTCAACCTCCAGATACGCACATAAGGTAAATTTGTTCAAAAATGATGTAGCCAATGTACAAAAAACATATTAGTTTTTAATGATTAGGCATTTAGCTTTAAATTGATACCAATATCATACAAATTGGTCCACTATTTTTTAAATTATGTGACCTGGCACTTATGTGTATTTTTTAAATTATGAACAAAAAAAGCTGAAATATTCTTCGTTTAGAAACAATGTTTTTTATTAAATTAAAACCAAAAATTTGAATTTAACATCGAAAACATATTTAATTTATTAGATTTCAATACTTGGTGTTACCTGGAAAATATGCCTTTTTGATCATCGTTAATTGCGGGTCGCCGATGCCGGGGGGTTGCTACACCATGTATTGAAATGTAATAAATTAAATAAATTTTCAATGTTAAACTCTATTTTTTTGGTTTTAATTCAGTAAAAACAACGTTTCTAACACAATATTTTTCTATCATAGGAATTCGGATCAGGTAATTTAAAAAATAGTGGACCAATTTTTATGATGTTGGCATCGATTTAAAGCTAAATGCCCAATAATTAAAAACTAATATGTTCTTTGTCCATTAGCTGCACTATTTTTGTAAAAATTTACCTTATGTGCGTATCTGGAGGTTGAGTCGATTTGCTTGCTCGTGCGTATAATAAAAAGAGTTCACGTGCTTAAATTATTCGTATTTTCTATAGATAGCCTGAACATTTTACATATGTATTTTAATTCTGTTCACTTAATTTTCAACAGGCATTTCTCGTATGATGTATTTTAATAGAACGAATACATATTAACATCAATTAACCCTTTTCTAATTCTTTCTCTTCTATTTGATTTTTCGTGTTACGTATACAGTATATGAGTAGAGCACTTAAAGTGTTAATATAAAATCTAATGTGAAAATTGAGAAATACGTACGTATCAGGGCTCTGATCGGTATCAGATTCTTCGAGTTCAGCCTTGTTCCGTTTCTTTTCGTACACTAGAATGATGGCGCACAGAACAACGACCTCGGCGCAGATACCTAAGAAGGGCCAGAGTGCGGCCAGCTTGTCTTTCACCCTGAGCAATGTCTTCGCATTTGCGGTATTATTAAAATCGGTCCAGTTGTAGGACACTCTACAGAAGATATCGCCACGATCGTTTATCTCGATGTTCTCGACCGTCAGGACAGCCCCGTAGATGCCTCTTTCGTGGTCCCATCCGAGTTTAACGCGACCGCTGCTATGTGTGTAATTCTGGTTACCAAATGTCCATGCCACTTTGATACCAGGACTCTGCTTGCCAGCGCATGTCAAATGCAGCTTCTCGCCTTCAACTACGCTTGTCGATTTAGGCATATACGCCGTGGGTTTTTCTGTGAATGGCAAAGATATTTTCGAATGAGATATAATTCACACAAAGCAGTAATTTTTAAAATGAACAAATTAATTCTCAAAATAAAATATATTCGTTTCATTGTAAAATAGGTTTTTATGCGCAACTATTTTGTAAACATAATACATGTGATAAAAATAATATCTTAGAATCTAATTTTCTAAGATTCTATGTTATCAAGAGATTAAAAAGAAGTACATATAATTTATGCCAAAACAGTATATAAAAAAACAATTTAAAATAAAATATTTTGGATTAAAGTATATGTACGCTCTTACTTACGTAAGATCCTGAATTCTGTGGAGGTATTGTTTCCTTTACAAGTGTAATTTCCATACAACTCATCAATGTCCTTGAGAAGCACCAGGGTGCCTGTTTCATTTTCCAGCTTGAAAAAGTCCTCCTTACCCGACAGAGCTGTTTGAACCGGACTATTTTCCTTAAACCATTGTAATTTCTCTCCAGCAGTTTTGTTCGCGCACTCCAATTTCAATGGAACATTGCCAGTAAGTACTTGTATCTTGATATCTGCGTAGAAAAAAGCATGCGTCTAATTAGTCTATGTCAATGATTACTCTTTACATCTATCTATTTAACAGCACAGCACACAAACAGTTTTAATTATCTCGAGTCATCAATACTTTATATTATAACTGTCACAATTTTTACCCTTCACTTTGAATCTTATCTAATGCAATTTAAGCTGTTTATTTGTCTAAAATTCAATTTTCTTAATGTGTATCAAATTTAAATATCTAAGTAAATTTTGAAATCGAATGCAGTTTTCCAGACGTTCATCCCAGAACGTCCAAGCCGAAATCCGTTATCTGCTCACCTCAGTAATAATATTACGAACGTCAGCAAGATATCAACATACACATTCCATTAATCCTCAACTGTACCCGGAATCTGTTCGATTTCAAAATATCCTAATTGTTTAAAAAACGCTCTTAATTTCGAAAGGAATAATACGAAAGTATTATTACTTAACAAGTGTGAAATTAATTGAAGAAGAAGGCATTGACCAACTAATTGCATTGATTTTTTGCGTTCCATCACGCGAACCAACAGTGTAATATGTAATGCATTACCATTAGATAACTGTCTCGTTGTTACTATACAGAACAAGACAATCAACGTGCGATCGTCACTTGATCAATAAAACAAGCAAGCACCGATGGTGAAAACATATTGTAAAAAATGTTTGCAGAACGAATACTTTTTCAATTTGCTTTTTTCTTAGTTAACAAATAAGTTTGGACATTGATAAAATATTCGTCGTTCGTATTTTTTAAGCATGTTTTGCTCATCAGAGAGAGCAGAAACATTGATTCTGTCACGTTAATAAAAACACAAGACGATTATCGTCCGATTGGAAGTTGTCTTATCTAGATAATTCTATATCCATAGCTTCAAATAAAACTGTTACTTAGGCGATCGTCACCGTGCATTTATATTATATTACTATGGCTGAATCAATAATTTCAAATCTTTATATCCTCGAGTTCTTTCCTTTTCTTTGATTCTTCATCGATTATTCGTCATTCGAATGCTCTTTTAGCATATCTTTCACTTGTGATTATTGCGACCGAATAAAATATTCATACGTTTCTGATAACGTTACGCTACTTTCCTGAGCAATTTCAAATAAAATTCTTGTGGCACATTGAAATTTGCATTTTGACTAGAATCTAGTTCTTATACATAACATAACAATATTTTTATTTCAGTCTTTAAGTGGGTATTGTATGAATACATTTTTTCGGTCCATGCAATAATGTGACTGTGTATCGACATTAGTCTGATGCGCTGTGCTGTCAAGTAGGTAACATCCTCTATTCTGTATCTCTGTATATCTGTAACAAAAAAAGCTGTATTATAAATTGTATAAATTTAAAAAACCAACATCCGCAAACACGTCTAATGATTTAACGATTTTTATTTAACAAATAGAAAGAGATGAATGAGAAAACATTGTTAATCGGACTGCAATTTTCCAGTTCATATTTTTCAATTCATATATTAGAATTACGTTTATATAACGTACTGTTCGATATTCCTCTAGCTATTCAAGATTCCACTTTTCTTATCTTTAACATTGTTCTTATCAGAAGAGACCAGGCGGTCGTTATCTTTGGAATGTTTAATGAAAGCAACATGAGAATGGTGGATAACTTATTCTTCGATACACACAGATGTTTTTGATAATACTTATTTTATTAAAAGAAAAGAAAAAAAAAAAAAAGAAGAAGACTCAGCTTCACATATACATGATACAGATAGCTATTTAAAATGGAGAACTGCTAATAAGGAAACTTTTTTTTTAAATTTCTCAGCTCTTTAAATTTTCAAGAAAAAACTCTAGTAAATGCATAAAATAATAGTTCTAAGAAACAGCAACTAATCTATGTAATTGCTTGTTTATCCTTTTAACTGTTCCAAGAACCTCTAGATGCTATTAATTTCAGAAGCAGCATACGTATTATCCACTGAATAAGAATTGGAAATAAAATCAACTGTAAGAACGGAACAATGGACTCAGGGCTCTCAAATGCTTCTTCGCTCAGAAGAGAATATACATGTATGCATGTCAACTCGCGATAAGAGTTGCAAGCAAATATCCGCAGTGAAATAAACAGGCAGCAGGCGGCTGTAACATGAATTACATCACGGAATACGCTTCTGAAACGATTAAACATGTCCGCGAAACAAAGAAGAAATGTAAATACGAGTATACAATCAATGTTGTTGAGTGTACAGTACAATGTTAGCCACAAGCGATTATTATCAACAAATTTCATTCTCTGAATATAATCAGCGGGCGTTAACAGGTCCAACCTAAAAATTACTCGTAACTAATTGCATTCACGTTTGCATAACATATTGTTCTTTATTAAATAAACGTTAAAGCTGTTAAACTGTGCGTCACCAAAAGCGAAACGTAATAATACTTTTACCGTACAATAGAATAGTAATAACAAATAATTCCTATGTAAGTATTTAATTAGATGCGTAAGCAATGGCTTTTCATATGGATTAATAAATGACAAACAGATTAATGGTGCTTATTAGTGATTCTTTGACGTATCTTCGTTGATTCAAACAATTTCACATGTTGACAATTTGATTAAATTGGAATTTGATTAATCTGGAACATTGAACGTGCTTGAAACTGTGATAAACGTTAAAAAACATCCGTACTGTATATTGTAATCTTCTATTATGTGTGTATCGTATAATAACAACAGTTTTATTCTGTTAGAAAGTGTTAATAATAAGATAAAAACGCGTAGTTCTCTTTCTGTTGACAACTGTATTTTTGAAAATACTAGTAGAAACATGAAATAATAATCTAAATAGTATGTACGTGGATTGTCATCGTCTATAAAACAGAATTAAGTTATTTATCCCAGCAAATCGTTAGCTTAAACGAATGACTGTAATTTTAACACTGCGTTCTCGTAGTAAAGCTTCTACACAACTCTCAACCTCAACATCTCAAATAGTCCAAAATTTACCATGCAACAAGATTCACAGAAACACCAATACATGCGAACGATTATTATACCGAGTACACAGTCAGACAGCAGATACTAAAAGCAATCAGAAAAAAGTAATGTAAAATGTAGGTAAAGGGAAGTTTACCAACCGTAATATATCGAAAGACGAAAACCATCGTCGCTATTCTGGGTGCACTTGTAGTCACCTTCGTGACTGTCTGTTGCGTACGAGGACCGAAGGACGCTGGTACTGGTGCCCATCGTGGTTACGACCGTCAGCTGACCGCTGGCAAGCTCCGGCTCGAGCGATTGCCCGTTCCTGGTCCATCTGATCGGCTCGTCTTGCTTCAGGTTGCTACACTCGATCGACCATGCTTGACCCTCGTGTACCACCGTCGCTCCCTTGTAGGTTACTTTATCGGGAAGAACATACGAGCAATACATCAAGAGGTGTACAATGACTACCACTCAATAATAATTATTCTACAGGCGTTTCGTTTCTATGAGGACTAGAAGTCACGAGCGTACCGTTCTTTCAAAAGATCATCTTTTTCTTTTTTAATAAATTCTTTTATATTATAAATTAATTGCCTAATTAACGGCTATTACAACAACTCGTGTATTTCTAACATTTTTTACACCGTTACAATTACCACGATCAAGACTACCATTTAACTCTTAATTACTCGAGCTGTTTAGACTCGAGCAGGGAGAACGATTTTAAGATGCTAGAAGGGAAATTAGGTGTGCCAAGAATGTTACCTAAGAGTAATAGGTATGTAATGGATAACGTAAGAAAATGTAGTAGATAACGATAGAAAAAGTGGTAGATAAATGAAAATTGTTTTATATTTTTGCACGGCGCGAAAAAGTGGTCGACTACTCATTTTCCTTTTAATATGAAATAGGAGTCTAATCGATATCGACCCCGCAACAGGGGCTCGAAAGCAGCCGGCGCCAAAAAAGTAAATCGTGACGGAGGAATGCGGGAATGTCGACGACGAACACGTTGATCCGGCCCCGCGGGGCAGAGGACAGACACGCCCGGCGATTCCTATTTATTTTTAGCTATTTATTCTTTTACAATACCCCGCGCTGTCCTCACGGGCATTAACTCGGCCAGATTAAATTATAATGCACGCAGGCTCCGTTAGGAGGGAACTGATAATCGCACGTCGGACTGACCTACAAAGTGGCCGCTAGGTTTCTACCTTCTCCGTTAAACGATTCAAGAATACCAACGCGCGACCAGGGGGATACGGGGATCGGTATTTGCAATTTAAACATTTACGTAATACGATTTTACGCGGGGAACAGAACGAGCAACTAGAATAGTGCTCTGCTAACTTTCCTTTCGGCGGTCACTTTCTTAAACAACCAAAAACTACTTGCATAACGGACATGGAGCAGTAGACTAGTTTTTTATCAAAATATTACAGAATAATGTAAAATAGATAAACGAACTTTCAAGTATTAGGCAGCTCTGTTTAGGACGTGATTAATAAAGTTGAAGCTACGCTGGAACACGAAGCAGGTTGGAAAAAGATCGATATCGTGACTAACACACATACCGTACGACCCTAAGTTATTAGAAATGGCTGTATGTATGTATATATGTACATCAGCGAAATCGTGTGTTCAACATGGGCGCGGTTCGAAGTCGTAATTCAAATTGTTATCGTCAGTCTATTTTTTCAAGCTTTCGATACCAACTTTGTCAGAAAATAGATGTACGTTTCGAATTTTTAGCAACTCGAGTAAGCTTTGATTTTAAAAATCTTCTAGAAATATTTTCCGAATTCGGACTGAACTTTTCAAACGTTTTTTACTCTCTAGTTCGTTTTAAGATCATTAAAAGCCTCGATTAATACTTTCAAATATCTTATCTCCATTATCTTGAAATGAATCTAACCGTACGATCAATTGGAGATAAAAGTACTCTAATAAAGAGAGTAGCATACGCGTCTTTTTACGTTTGTACAAGCTGCCTAGTACAGATCACATTCCATGAGGACCTGCGAAGAAAGTTATGGAAGAGAGATTGCGAAAATCTTTGAACGTTTCTCTATGCAGATGGCAAAAGTGAGCCGATACTGTATTTATTAAAAAGCTAAACCGCAAAAATCAATTAAGAATGATTAAAGTATAATAGTAATGCGATTTGATTTAGATTACTTATAAAAATATCAAATTCAAAATTACACACGTTTAAAGAATTCCAAATTTTATATAAAAATGGGATACTGTTTTCTTAATAGACCAAACAAATAAGTCAAGCAACTAATATTTTACTACAGCGACCGAATGTCCGGGGCATGAACTGAATTTGAGCGCGAACGTTTTGTGTGTCATCCAATTTTGTTCCATTATCAATTCTCTTGGAAACATATACTAGCGAGCTTCGATGATAAACGAATTTGAAACACGGGTCACCTAAAAACCGGTCACTGCACCTCCTGATCAACTTATCAGCCTGGTGTGGAAGAGAGTGGAGCCAATCGTATAATTTCTCTACCCCAGTAAACCTAGCTAGCTTAGCAGATAAAAGAATACCCTACGATGTGCGAACACATATAGGGTACACGTAGATAATTTATGAGTCAAAGCAACTGCTTTACTTGAATGAATAAACGAATTAGTCTGCGTATTCCTCATTGAAGTGGAGGAGGAAAAAGTCAAGGGTAAAATTTATCTAAAATCCAATTTGCAAAGTGTTACACTAAATAATTAAACGCTGTTGGAGTATAAGGTTCGACGTACAATGTAAACGATAATGATGAATGCATGATACGATAATCGCTGAAGATAAATGTTTAGCTTACATTGACTTAGGACTAATGGAGAACTCGTCATTCAACAAGCTGACAAACGTTTATAAACTGAAGCTGAAGATTATGTATGCCATTCGATGTCATTACACATCGTTTAACGTAGTTTGAATCACTGAATGTCGCGCGCAAGCTTTTTAAGCGACTTTTCCTCTAACAGGGCCCTTCTTTTGTCCTTCAGTTCGGATAACTCGACACAAACAAAACGGACAAGATTTGAATTCCGTTATCGTCTAGATTTAAATGCTAAAACAAACACAAGCGGTCGATAGAATTCAATCCTTGTCATGAAAGATTGATGGGACCAACGATAGCGGATAAAAACGTGTTGTTTTGTTAAAATTAATAACTGAATTATTTTTAATTATCCTTTAAAATTATTCGTTACTTTTACCCTTACAGGAACACGAGAAAACTTGATAAAATTTATCAAAATTTGTCCTTTATCGATATAGCGGAATTTTTTAAAGAAAAACACTTCAAGGTACCTGTTACACTTTCATAATGGCCACCATTTTTATTTCTAGAAATGATTCGGTGATGTAAAAACAATGATCCTACTTTTGAATATAGTGTCTAATTTAATCTCGTGCAATTCAGATGGAAATACACGTTCTACCCTATTATAAACAAAGGGAAGATTAAAGTAATTAAATTTGAAATATGGTGGAATTTGTTCAATTACTTTTTTCTATTCAATTTGCCTCATCTCGTTCTGATGAGACTAACTTTTAAACGTGAATTAATCTACCTATATATGTTTACGCATGTTTACGTCAGCCAGTCAATAAGAGATCCTGCTTCTCTTACGTCATTTTCAGGGTGGGGTACTGAATACATAGCCGCGAGCGTACGTTGCACGTTGCCAACAATATGTACGCGATGATTTATACGTATAGTTAGCATGCATCTGAGAAAACGTGCAAATGAAGACCTTCGAAATGATAAACTTAATCACGTTCTGAAATAATTTTGACTGAACGACGGTCGGTTGATATAAAACGGCATTCTTCTATCATCTTCTTTTTCCCATCGACAACTTCTACGAGACAATTAGATTACAGAATAGTGCAATCTTACGTTGAAACGAACTCGACACAGCCACGATGGCGATTCTATTTAAGCCTATAGATAAAGTTCAAAGGATTTAGACTTGTTAAATCGAATCATTTGAAACGTTCAATTAACCAGTTCCACCTTTCAACCTTGTGTCAGATATTTTATTAAATTTCTAGGTCAACTTCGAACGAAATAATTTTCATCGCGATGTTGGATAATATGTCAAATGATTTATATACCCCGTGCTCCCTATGAGAGAAAAACGAAAGAGTACATTCTAACATCTAATTACAATCCGAAATCGCGCATAACAACACACTGTTGGAATCTGGGTAATGGCTGTCACGAAGACCCCCTCAGTGACATACGTTACAGAAATAACATAGAAAGCCAACGTGCATTAGAATTCTCTACGGATGATTCAGTCTGATTCAAAAATGATGCTACACGAATCATCGGTAGGTAATATCGATTGAACGCATTCCTTTCCTTTCCACGTCGGTACACAATTAACCGTGGTGAACTACACGCAATTTACACGTACAAATTAAGCAATTTGAAAAATTGTAATTAAAATTGTAACTAGCAATTTGTAATTTTCTGTAAACAATGATAAGACGTAAACGAATAGAAAAGTTCGAGAAATGAATCGGATACACCTTCTCAATTCCTAGCGAATGAAAAGATCGTAGGGTAACATGCATACAGGAACATCACGCGACCCGAAATTTAGATAACGAATCAATAAAATAAAACAAAATGTTACAACAACGTACAGATAAGTCGGTACGCGTACAGTGGTAATTGCCAACAGTTGTGATAGAGGTCGAGCATAGACTACGGACATGATTCATAATAACGATTCGTTACATTTAGCACAATCATTAGAAGAATGTAGCGAATTCTCGAAACACTAATTAACTGCTATGATTCTCTTCGTTTGAAATGCTAAAAGTTCTTAGAACAAATAACACAAAGACAATGATTGAACAGGTTTCCGCGTCTTGACGCGGAAAATACTTTGAACAAACATAAAATGTATTTGATAATAAACTTGCGATTTTAAAGAATCATTTTCACCGAAACAAAACGCATTTCAGTTAAACAAATCCTAGCATTTTTATAGCTATTAATTCTTATAAGACTTTCAATGAATTCACCAATCACACTAGCTATTAACAGAGAATCCTCGTTGATTACATTCATTATCCATATATCGATACTTATATTCTAAAGTAGTTCTAAATCTAGGAAAAATACAGAAAGAAGAACGAAAGTATTCAGTTGTTTTGGTCAATTGATTGTTATGTAATATGTAAACTAAAGTAATTCAACTGAATTTACTTCGAGGATACATAAAAAATGTTTGTTTCGAGGCCAACATAATGTGTAACAAGGAAATCGAAAACCATTTCTATCTTCGTACTGTGAAGGAACAACACGGAATAGCGAACTGGGCGAAAAACATACTCGGCATCGATCGCTGCGGTTATGCTCGGTATCTCGAACAATATAGTGCTCCTACGAGCAACACAGAGGTTAGGGTCGTCAACTGTTCGCGTAGTTGGGAACTCCTTTCTCCCTTGTTCATTTTGAAGAAAAACTTCACTATATTTATATGTATGTATCAAAATCGCAGTATTCAAGGAAGTAGAATGTAGATAACCAAAATATCTTTCCTAACGCTTCTTCTGGAACTAATATTTCAATTCGACTAGATTCATTTTCTTAATGGAAATGTCTGCCACATGTCTGAATGACAAGTACAGAAGGCGTTCGCGCGTTACGCGGAATATGAACTCTTAAATCGATAATGTAAGAAATATGTAGGATTTCACGAGTAGTGACAATTCACTTTGATATGAAATAAATTTGTTCGATTCTCTTTAAGGATCAGTCACGGTAATACGAGTTATCCGAAATAAAATGTTTGACTAGATTTAAAGTTTACACGGTGTTGCTATCGTTGCATTATCCTATGGTACACGTTAAAGAATCAAAAATAGATGTGCGCTCTCAGGGTTAAACGTAGGCATTCTTCGCGTCTGGTTTGCAAGCGACGACAAAACAGAGCGCATGAAAACATTCACCGTGGCTAAAGAATGGAGGTTAAGTTTACATTACAATAAACAAAGCACGCGAACTAAGAATGTAAACGTTGAGAACGTGTATTAATCTTGTTAACAATTTTATAAGATCAAGTGCATGTTTCATTGCTGCATACGTAATTGGTTAAATTAGAATGGGAAGAAATTTGTCAATTTTGTCTGTTCTCAAATCCACAGCACGTCGGAGACAGAATGGAAATTATATTCGTAGACTCTGATCTAAATATAAATATCTCGAGGAACGCTTAAAATCTTTTTACACGACACATTTTCACAGCTGATGCGCATTCATTGGGTTAAGTAGGTACGTTATAAAACTGTGTCTTTTCCAGCTGATCTCGGATATATAAATAAAATCGTTGAATTCTAGTGCAAAAAACGATCACACGTTTTAACGTACATCGCGTGAAAACTCGATGGTTTTATCGGCCAACAAATAACGGTGTGGAAAATATCCACGGATGTAATGACAATGTCGTCGCGTAAAAATCTCACGGATTTACGTAATTATTGGCCGAAGACAAACTTCCGCGTAACGATCGTTCAGTCAAGTCAGTAAAGTTTTCTGGGTGGACTGGTAAATAGGGTCAATTGTTACGTAACAAAAGTTGCTTGGCGTGGATACTTTGCGTACGTCCGTCGGAATGTAGTTGCAGCATCGAATGCGAGCAAATCCCGGTGGGTCTTGAGTTGATATAACCGGAGGTGTACAACTTGGATGAACGTAAAGGTTAAAATTTGACCAACACATTGCCGGATTACGATTAACATACATGCACGTCAAATCGCTATATTACTATCTCCAATTATACACTGAACTACATAAAATACGCCTAAACATATATCGTTGCATTAGAAAAAACAAAATAGACGCATAGAAAATCACACGTAGAGACATTAAAAGAATGGTCAATTTTAGCTAATAAACTTTAAATTAGCCGTCAGAAGTAAATTCTGCTGAACCACCACTATGACTCTTACCGACGATCATTACATTAATTTTTATTTGTATAAAATTTACAGCACTGATACGACACGGCGCCAGTGCTGATATACGTGCAAATAAGGCAGTTGACTGTGATACACGTGATATCTTGCTTCAAGCATTGCGACCGATCGAACATCCACAATTATACATAATGATAATGGAATCCAAGCTGTAGATTATAGTTGTTCACAATTTCAATTTATTTTAAAGCCACTTCGTATAAATCTGACTATAAAAATTACATACAAATATATTCAATTTTACGCTGGAATATAATTGCACTTCTAACGAAATATCGTACAATCAAAACTAAAAATAGCATTTGCCTGCATTAGTCGTCTGCGATATGTCCTCGGAAGATGCTCCCAAGAAACCATCTTTCATTCAAACTGTAAATTGTCGCATAATTTCGCGTGAAAAATATTACTTTTATTATATCTGATAAAATAATCTCACTCACAATTAGCGCGTATACGATAAAGAAGCATGTTTCAAATATCATGTGACAAGCACACTTTAAGAAACTTCTTAAACCCTTCGGGTTACAGGCGAAAACCTGCGTGCTATAATGCGAAAGACAATAGAAATAGAACTTTCCCAATAAATTTCGAAAAAATCTCGGGATTTACAATTTTTCAAAAGAAAAATAGAACAAAATTGACACTCGATACTTTCTTCGATCCTAGCGTTAACTTTGTCACATTGTACTGTTCGCGATTTCGAACACGATTATATACAAAAATGAATAACGCGTGAAATAACGCGTCTTCGGCTGGAATAAAGGATTTTTAAACGACAGACATAGAAATAAGAAAAGGACGATTGTTCGTACACAACTCGACAGTGTAATGTGCATATACGAGATACGGCAGAGACAAAGGACAAAGAAGATACGAAGAATAAGATAAGAACAAATAAGCGGATGAATGGTGGGAAACCGAAAGAAGGATAAATCTCACCTGCCTGGACCGTGACGAAGATGCCCGCTAAATATAGCATCCTCAGCAGCACAAAAGCAGCTCGCCTCTCCATCTCGTGGCGCTGATGTACGCGGTGGCGCGTGACTGACTAACTGTGCACTAACGATTTCGTTTGAACGGGATTTCTAAAGAAGAAACCGCAAAATAAACCTGGGCCTAGCCTAGGCTGCCGTAATTCCGTTTTCACGATCGTTACCGCCGCCGTATCGTATTGTAGCCGTCGTCGTGCTCGTGCTCGTGATCGTTACCGTCGCTGTCGTCACTGTCGCCTCCTGCAACACCCTTCTCGTTGTCGCGGTAACTCCTCCTTTTCAGCTGTCCACTCAGCCAACTACGAATCTAGCCCCACTACTTTCTGCGATCGTTTACACACGCACTCGTCACTCGAGTCACGCCGTATCATTGACGTCTAACTTCCTTTATCGTTATCTCGTGCACACTTTTACCTCGGTGTGCACAAAACACACCAATCCTCTCTAGCACCGTTTCCTTCTGCTGCTGCCCGTTTTAATCGAAATCGTTCAAGTGCCTAACAACGATTGGCACGACGAGCCGCAGAAACGGCAATGTCAGGAAAAATGGCTGCCACTGTCTTCTGCTTAATTTTCTGCGCGGACGTCTCTCTTACTTTCTCAATTCTTGTCCCCTCTCTTTCGCTCCTCGGTGCACTGTCTCGTGCGTCCTCTACGAACGTCCCAACAAGTTTCGCGAGCGCATGCGTACTACTTCCTTCGAAAAAGTATAGACACTTTAGCAATTTTTTAGAACCACAAAATGACCACAAATTCTTATTTCGATTCAATCTGATATCGACATCAAAAGAAACGTAATTATTCAATTATACTTTAACGATTCAATTATTCCCACAGCGTATGATTGTAGCAAATGTATGTTAGTTATTAAAGAGAATTTAAATTATAGGTGTTCACAAACGTGCGCATATTGACAAAATGCTTGGTTCACTGTTGGCATTGTTGTAAACATGACATATTACGTCATAAAAATATTTAAAAAATGTTCTACTACAATTCTTTAAATGATAGCGAAACAATTATCAAGCTCCACTTGCAGAATATGCAAACATAATTAAACCTTACATCTCACGACGAATAATTAGTTTAACCTAATGCATTACTTAATATTGCTACACGCGCATGCACACACGCGCGCGTGCGCACGAGTTTTATATACATATGTATACGATATTATAAATATGATCATGTGTAAACTCATTCAAATTTACATTCATTGGATAATAAAGTAATTAAATTTAATCTGGAAAATATATCTACTCGAAGATTTATAAATTTTCTTAGCATTATCACACGTACTAGAAATTCTATTTTTTATCAACCATAAAGTTAACAATCAACATATTTTAAATGTTACTGTACACTTATATAGTAATACCACAGTATACAGTAGCGCAACTGGCGCGATTTTATGTTACAAAATTTAATGTGCATGCGCGAAACAGGGCACGGAATCACAGTGCCATCTGAACTTCTGCCTCACTTGCTCTTTAGTTTTTCTTTCTCTCTCTTTCTTAGCAAACAAAAAGACGATTGAATATCTAACCAAACCTGAAGCTGAATTTGGAGGGAATTCAATATCTGTTGAAAGCTGCTTGAAAGCGTCGAAGCACGCTCAAGCTATTTCGAAGATTTTAGGAGAAAAAGGAAAGGAAGCAAAAAAGAATCAATTTAAAATAGTTGTTAATTTCTAAAAGTATTTTGATTAATAATTTAAGGAAATTGTTAATTTATATAAATATTTTAAATTATATATTCTCTTTGGAAGCACTTTGATCTTAGCTTTGTTTCAGATGTTGCTGCATTAATTTTATAATTAAAAAATGGACATAAGAAAGAAGTCAAATTGTGCAATACTGGGATGCTTAAAACAATTTAACGTGAAGCGACATTATTTTAAATTTCCAAAGGAACAAGACAGGTATAACATGTCTTATAATATGCCTTATGATTTTTTGATGCCATGCTTCTTTTGAGTAGTATAATATAAATATATGTAATATATAAATTAATATGTTATTGATAAAACTAATACAATTTTATATTACAGATGGTTGAAATGGGTAGATGCATGTAAAAGATATGATCCATTATCTAAAGGTCCACAATATTCATTTAACAATATTCGTCTGTGCCATTTACATTTTGAGGAAAAATTATTCAGAATTAATAAAGTTAGAGCTAGCCTTCATCCAGATGCTGTTCCAACACTATTATTGGGACGTGATACTAAACAACAGTAAGTTTAATAATAATTGTTAGTTTGACATAGTTTCATTTAATGATTAACTTATTTGACACAATTTAATTTAATAAATAAATTCTTTTCAGAGATAATACAAATGTAATTGCAAAACAAAATGTAGCTACAGAAAAAGAAGAACTATCTAGGTATGTGAAATTGTATTTCATATTTTTTTGTTATAATTTTATATACAATTTTATAGTTCTATAATATATATCTCTTTTGTTGTAGTAATACATATGCAGAAGAGGCTGTAAAAGTTGAAGAAGAGAATAGGTAATATATATTAATAGAATAATGAATTTATGTATTTTTAATTAGTAAATTTATAAATTATACCTAAATTGTTTTCAGGAATACAAAAACCTCTAAAATAATTCTGCCAACTTGCCATTCTGCTGCTAGTAATTTCGAGACAGAAGTAATGAAACCTTTTTCACACTTTTATTGACTTTCTTTTCTTTGATTTGTATCGAGGTGGATCGAGTAGCTGAGATATAAATCAATCAAAAGATTGTACAATGAAAGTATATGCAATTTTATTTTTTGTTTTTTGTCTCCTTTTTTGGTTTGTATTGAGGTGGATCGAGTAGCTGAAATATGAAACAAGAAAGGAGTTGGAAGAAATGAAAAATAGGTTGCAATATATATATATCCCTACTTTAATAAAAAGTATATTTTTGTTAAAAATATGATATCTTCGTTTTTTTCCGATATATTTGTATACATAGGTATTAAGTATATATAAAATAACTTTAAAATAAATTTTAAAATAAAATATACAATGTATAATATATTTTTTGTATTTTTCATTATATTTTTTCTTGTTTATCTTGTATAATATTTATGTTCTTACATTTTTATAGTTATAGTAACATGTGTATTTTATATTTTTTCGATTTTTGCTTTCTTTCCTTGTTTTTCAGTGTATTAGAAATAATACATTTATTATTTTTATTAAATTTTGATTAACTAAACGTAAAAATAAGTTGGGCAGATAGAGAGTAAAAAAGTGCAAGTGAGATTGAAATCCAGGTGGCACTGCGATTAGGTTGCTTCTGTCGCGCATGCGCACTCAATTTTATGGTACACCGACATCAAAGGTGCCGACAGAGAGTTTCGCTACTGTATACTGTGGTAATACCGTAAACGCGAGTTACGTTTACTGATGTGAATGGGTAACAATATATCTAACGATTTCTTTTTACACATTGTTCAACCTTTTGTTTCAAGCAGGGCGAGGTGATCCATGAGGTAGTTTTAAATATCTCTCTCCATTGAAAAATGTTCATTTTGTCAACGAGTTAATCAAAAATACTAACAAATGGTGAAGCGCACAGGCTACCGAGTTTCGACGATTTGCCAGCTGTACCAATGAACATTTACATAAATATTATCTATTATAGATGATAATTTTACGATATATCTTTTTAAAATCATTTGTATATAAAATGAGGCGACGATATTTTTTGTTCGTAATTTTTTTAAATTAATATTCAACTCCTAACTCAATCTTTTTGCGTGACGCGATATCCCTAATTTTTATCCTAATTTAGGTCACACAAAGTAGGGAAAGAGAGTACATACCATAAAAATATTGAAAGTAAAAGAATGATAAACATATTATTCGAATTATCAAATTTTTTCGTTAGTTTCTAATAATTCATTATTGATTCGAAACCTTGATATATACATAATTTCAATTGTAAAAAGCTTGAAATATTTGTCAGTTACAATCTATATTTGCAGTTCTTTCTAATGATATCCTGTTATTATCCTACAGATGTTATATCGGTGTAAAATAAAACAAAGTAAAAGAAATTATATGATTCAATCATAAGTCTATAAAAAGTAAGTATTTTTTGATAATATAGATTATGTGATAGATCTTATCTGCAGTTAGACACTAATGAAATTAATCTTATCAGTTAGATAACTAATGAAACTAATGAGTAAATATGTTTGTTGATAAAAATAGCTGTGTACTTTAAAAGCTGAGTTATCTAAAACATTATAGTGCCAGATACTAAAGCTATATTACTTGGCATTACAGTACCAGCTACTAAAGCGATATTACTTGGCATTACAGTACCAGCTACTAAAGCGATATTACTTGGCATTTTAGTACCAGCTACTAAGAACATAATACGCATTTAATTCAGTTATTGATTAAAAGAAATATGGCAAGTATCGGTAAAGATTATTCAAAGTTAAAGGAAGTGAGCGATTGCTTTACGGAAGAAACATTGAAAAACATTCTAAACACTGTACATAACGGAAAAGAAATAAATGTATCAGGTTGGGATTTTGGAGAAGCGAATGCTAAAGGTGATAACTATTTGTCCACTGTTAATAAAATTAAAGTCACTGGTACTATTGATGGAAAGCAAGTAGAAGTTAACATAGTGGTCAAATCTCTGCCAAAGAATATAGGTAGAAGGAAAACATACAGAAGTTCAGAATTTTTTCAAAATGAAATTGCATTTTATACAAAGGTAAAAAAATATTTGTTTTATTGTAGTGCGATATTTTTTTTTTTTCATTTAATACATTTTTTAGGTAATTCCAAAATTCGAGGAATTTTTGAGGGAGAAAAATCAAATTAAAGTACTATGCATTCCACGTCATCTTGCCTCTATTATGGATGGCGAGAATGATTACATAGCATTAGAGGATGTTACTGTTTTAGGATATGAATCCATGGCAAGACAAGACTGTCTAGATTATGATCAGTGTACAATGATTTTGAAAACTATGGCAAGATTTCATGCCATTTCTTTTGCATATAAAGATCAACGAAAAGAAGAATTTATAGAGATTGCAGAAAGTTTACACGAAACTTATTTCAGTGCAAAACATTGGGATTGGTATAAAAGATTTAATGTAAGATTACTAAACAATTATATATACATATTTCAAAATGTTCTTATAAAATATTAGATATAATATGTTATAAACAATTGATTTTTTCAGGAAAAATTAGTAGACATTGCTAAAAATGCTTTAACTGTGGAATATCCTTCTAGTGAAGCGGAAAAAAAATTTAATGCTTATAAAGCTAGCGATTTGTTCAAAAAAGTTTCCGAACTTTGTGATCGTAAATATCAGCCAACGTCTGTTATTGATCACGGTGATTCATGGGTTCCAAATTTTATGAGCCGAAAAACTGATGAAAACGAGGCATTGATGCTAGATTTCCAATTGGCAAGATGTGCTAGTCCAGTTTTAGATCTTTCTACTCTTATCTACGGTTGTACCCATAAAGCTATTTGGGATGATAAATTTGATGAATTATTAAAGTTTTATCATACCGAACTGTGCAATACTATTAATCTGCTTGGGTCAAATGCTGAAAACTTGTATCCATGGAATACGTTTATGAATGAGGTATCTTGTATACAATACATATTTAAAGATATTAGATTTTTATAACCTATGCAGTTGTTACTACTTGAAACTCTTTGATTCTAGTAAAATAATTAAAAAATGCCAGAAGGTACAGTTAATTATGGTTACAGTTTTCACCACTAAGTTTCGAATGGAAACAACTGTATACATTTATGATTCATGACAAATTTGAGATACTGGCTTTAAACAGAAATATATAAATTTGTTTATGTTATTGTAGATAAAAGAACAATTTATATACGGTATGATATTTTCAATGGAAATAATTCCAATGAGTCTGTTAGATGACGATAATACGTTTGATTTAGACCTTATAAAAAATGACAATGCAGTAAACATAGCTGATGTGTGGACATTGGCAAATATTAAATCACAAAGCGGACGTATTAGATTAGCAAATATTATCGTACATGCTGTCCAAAAAGGATTTTTCTAATCGTATAGACAGGTATATTTCCATACATAATTTTTATTAAATTTCTTGCGTTAAATAAAATAGAGACAATCTGTATTTGTATAATTTCAATTATAACAACACAGTTTAATTAAAATATAGTTTGTATACAAGTAGATATAGATCATCGTTTATTCTTATATAAACAATGAGAGTTTAAAGTTTTTTATTTCTATTCTTTTTTTTATCGCTCATTTAGATTAAGAAATTAGAGAAGTTTGATATACGAACATCTAATCTTCAATTGAAAAAGAACATTATCAGCAAAAAGCATAACCTTTAAATGCATATCAATGTCAACATCTCACATATTCAAGCAAGCAAGTTGATTGGGGGAAAAGTACCAAAACAATGACCTGTGATGTGTACTTTAACATTTAAGTACTATCACATTTGGGAGAAATTTAGTTACACAAATCATAGTTTATGTCACAATAAAATCAGCATACCCAATGCTGATTATTTTTATAAATTTTGATGTTGAACACTATTCGTTAAAACATTACTGGCATCAAAGACAGTGGTATCTTCGTCATCCTCCTCGTCTAATGGTAATGGTCTCATTTCAACATCTTGTCTGTGTGCGAGAACACCATATTTTCTGACCATTTGGGCACGTGTCTTACTGAACCTATATAAAAATATACATGGAAAATTAGAAATTATAATAAGAAATAAATCACTGACTTCTGCGCAACTGCCAATTTTGAAGCATCTAAATTTTGGAAGGCAACAAATTTAATCTAATAGTAAATGCCAAATACCTAAATCTACGGAATGCAATATAGGCCATGACAAGAACACTTAATCCCACAAACACATAGAAACCGCGCTTCAGTGCTCCAGCATTTAAAGTCGTATGTCCTTCACCCACATGCTGTTGAAAATTAACATTATTAAATGATTTAATAGAGCATTTGTATTTGTTTCTAAGTGCCTAGTTAAATAACACTTTATTAACTTATATTCTTGATTAGATGCACCGTAAAATTCAAAAGGAAAGAAAAACGAAAAAAAAAAAAAAGGAATAGATAATAGAAACATAAAACTTGATGCAAAAAATTCTTTTCAACTTTCAAACACCAACCTTTCTTCGTGTTTCTGCGGCATCTGTAGTTTTATTAACATCTATCTGCTTTGAGGTTATATCGTCCGCTGTTTTATTACCCTCGTGAATAGTAGTTGTATCACCGCGTGATATTACATTTAACGACTGTATTTTTTGTCCGCTTATTGAATCGTGTGCGCTAACGTTTTTCCCGACATCGATACTTTTATCCACCGACGTTGCGTTAGGTAAAACCCTGTTTATCCTAGAGCTTCCATTACATACTACGCTCTGTTCTAGTAGGAAGATCAACAGAAATACGAAAAATTGTATCGTCTGGATCTTCGAGCGTGTCATTGTCAAGTGTCATTTGTGAAAACAAATTCTAAGATGGAAAATAGCTCGGCACTATGCATTCACGTTTAATCACAGGTTCCATGTTGAACCCGGCTTATATGACTAAGATCTCAATTCGTTTTAACTTTAACTGCCTTTTCGCGGTACGTTCGCACACCGAACACACCGACGTATACGCGCGCACACTGTCGAAAGGATTCTCACGTATGAAATAGTTAAATATAGATTACAGAACATCAACAATAACGTGCGGTCATCTTATTCCGTATATGAATTTGTTCAAATTTATATATACCATTTTTATTCGAAGCTATACTTTTCGATATCGTCCCAATATTTTTAACGGTATTGTGACGGACGAACGAATGAAGATTTTTTCAAAATCAAAGAGATTCGATCGTGCACTTAAAATATACATGTATAACTATATATTTATTATAATATTTGAACGCGTTCACTAGACTGTATAACTCATTCAACAAACATTATATATTAATATTCACTATTAATTGATATTGCAAATAAATAATTCAACGTTATTCATTTACGATACGATACTACGTTGTAAAAACTATATAATAAATATCAAAGCGAAACAAGTCTAAAGCTATATACATATATATAATAAAGTACAACTTTAACATTACGTAATTAGTCTATAATTATTCAATTTGTACAAATAATATATTTGTATGCTTAGAGATTGACATTTTTATTTCATTAAAAATTCAGGATTTATACAATTTTTGCGTCGTTAAATATACGATCGTAGTATCGCCATGGAATGAGTTTGCGTGTGTGTCAAAATGTTACGAGGCGCGCAGAATTGGCATGCGTAGATGTTCGACCAATGGGAGGAAGGAATTTCACGCGTACCATGCGTACAAGCGCACATAAGCGAACGGCAGTTGGAGTTGTTGGAAGTTGCGAGTAGAGCGCAATACACGTCAGGCTCTTATTTTGATTCGTGGAGGAGGCTCACCTCGAAGAAACGGGCGGCTAAGTCCGAAGGATTTGCCAGGAAAGTGCCAGGATATAGGTCGTCGACTAAAAGATTAAAGATGATAAGCGCTGAAAATGGAGATGTGCTTTTGGAACAATTAAAAAGTCCGATAGAGAGTGACGCGACAGAGAAGGCGATGTCAAAAAAGTGCGAGGGGCAGCTGTCTTCGGTAAAGGCAAACAGCTGTTCGTCCTACAAAGGTGCAAATCGTACGACAGAAATGGCGCAAGAGGACAATAATCTGTGCTGGAACAACTTGCCCAGCATCATCCTACAGGAGATATTCTCATATTTACCTTACAACTGCCGGTTAAGAGCCTCTCAGGTATTCTCGAATTCCTCCTTCTCCTCCTATCCCTCCCCTCTTTCAAGGCCGTTTGAATGCTGACCCGATACACTGGTTAGACTTTTGTGTCGAGTTTTGTTTTTCTTTCATGTGATTTATTTATTATTATATTTATTGTTAACGATTAGCCTTTTTCGTTACTTTTTACTTACTTACTACTTTTTTTACACGCGTTATCTCGTTTACTTATCGTTTGTTTACCTCTTTTTAAATATCTCTTTTATAACTGTAACTGTTATAGCGAACAAAGTTCTTTGAAACGTATATGTTTCAGTATCATATATTCCAATATCAATTTATTTGTATTAATTTATACAGGTTTGTAGGAATTGGAGGTATGCTCTCTTTCATCCCCATTTCTGGAAAAAGATCACATTTGTTTTGAGAGACGAAGACAGTATATCGTGGACTCGGTACAACATAAAATTACTTATTCATTCACCAGATCTCCTATCGTTACTGCAACGTTTTCGTTCCGATTTTCCTTTACAGATGCTTGGCAGACAGCTTTGGACTTAGCGTACAAGAAGTTACAATTTTCTGTGATACATCAAATTATCATGCGAAGGAAACATTAGCGCTTCTAAAGAAACTGAAATATAATAGGCATCTCCGTAAATTATATTTTGAATCTAGCAGTAGCACCTTTGAATGCGAAAACAGTGATAAATTCACTACAGCATTGGTACTATCTCTTATAAAAATTTTTAAAACAGCCGATCGTTTGGAAACTTTAAGTTTGGGATGTATAGAAGATTTAACAACAAGTGCCGATGTAATTCTATTAAATCTACATAAATATCAAGCCAAACACTTGACAACTCTCAGTTTGGCATCTGTTAGGGATGATCCAGATAATTATATCAAATTTACTTCTGAATTTATGTTTAACTCATTTGTCAGATTATCTATTTTAACGCTAGATTATGAATTTGTAAGCAATTCATTGTTGAGGGCATTGGATAACGGTACCATGGAAAGACTTGTAATTCATGTGCATTGTTGGTATGATCAGTATTCAGGAACAACTGATAGTGCTTGGCAAGTTTTTGTTCAAAAGAAGTAAGTATTGGTGTAACGCACGTACACGTAATTTGTGTACTATTACTTTAATAAACAAAGAGACAGGGAGAGATTGAACGATAACTTATTAAATCTGTTTAATTTCAGCCCAAAATGTGAGCTGCGACTAACTCTTATACACTCTTATGTGGGTATTGAAATTATAGACACACATATACTTCGTCCTTCCATGCCTCTTACGCATTTGAAAGTCTTATTTTGCGAAAATGTTAATATCAGAGCACTACATCGATTATCTATGTGGTATTCACATAGCTTGAAATCTTTAATATGGATCGATTCAATGGAACCATTGGCAAGGAATATTCCAGCAACTTATGACCCAAGTGATCCTGATAGGTTAGAAGTTTTTCCTTATATCGCATTGTTATCTTTTATCTTTAATTCCTTTTATTAATGAGTGAATTTTGTAATACTTTGTCGCAGCCCTGATCCACTAGTGTTGGTTGCATGGAAGTGTACCAAACTTGTGGAAATTGTATTCATAGGCCATAAATATCATCAAGAGAACTTATTGGCTATTGCACGCCTACGAGGGTGCTCGCTTAAGTCACTAGTATTTGCACAAAGATACATTGCATCTGACAATGAGTCTTGGCATAAGGCTGAAACTATCACACATGTAAGTTTCACATTTTTATTTTCAATTCAATATTTGTGAGTATGTTTTTAAAATTTAATAATGTTACTAGTTTTTTTTTTTTATGCATGCTATATATTATTTTTCAAATCGTTTAATTGACATTTAATTATGTATAGGAAATACAAGAAATAATGGGCCGCCGTTGGGAACCATTAAGCGATGCAGATTTACCAGCGGTTGTTAAAAATCCCTTTGGGGGCGATAGCAGGGAAGTTATCATGCCATTGGTTCTTCGAGATCAAAAGTAATTTTTAATTTGCACCAAGGAAATATTACTCCTCGACACCGTATATTACCAATCGACATCATCAATCATTTCTGGGGCGAGCTACATTCTCAGAAGTAAAGTTATAAAGTTATATCTTTTATTTTTCTATAATAATTGTTTTTACAAAAAAGAAAACTACGAATAGAACATCAAACAGCGGGCATATATAAATTCGTAGTTTAAAGAGTCAGAAATCGATGGCTTCAATGTTGCCAGTCAGGTAAGGATCACACAATTCCAGTGTGTAAATAGCGAAGGCAAAAACGCACATAAGTTCTCCTTTACCAATGATTTTGTCGGTCCACATGTGAATATACTAAGCCATAGTTATCTACGTATTTCTTGAGTCCGAGATCTTCTACTCGCATTAAGTATGAATCATCTATATTTTTGTTTATCGAAATGAAGAATGACACAGAATTTCCGTTGTTCTTTCCCATGAAAAAATTGTTCGTGATACAGTCACGTCTTACTGTTAACAGTGGGTCTGAGTTTGGTCTCAAAACGATCAGAATAAGAGCAATACGACGATTAATGATTGTTCCTCTCATTGATTAATGTTAACGGGGGAAAAGAAGTATATATAATATACACATGTATAACAATATTCTTGTTACATACTCAGAATGGAGCATTACAAGACGATAGAGTCTCGTTAGAATGGATCGTCAATATAACCTATACCTATTAAAATCATAGGAAAACTGATTTTCAAGAACAATGAAGTCAAAACTCTACTATAAATGAGAGGCGATCATCATACAAAGTGAAAAGGAAAAAGAGAAGAATATATATATACTACACATATATATATATATATAGAGAGAGAGAGAGAGAGAAAGAGAGAGACATGGAGAGAAAGAAAGAGATAAAGAGACTAGAAAAGAGAAAGAGCCGATCTTAAGATGTTCCACTGAAAAGCGTAACGAAATTCCAAATGTATGTAAGTAGAAACACGTTAACAGATATTTTTCCAATTCTGTGGAAAATGTAGATCGAAGCGAGCGCCAAGAGCACGCAGTGTAAGAAAGGATAACTGAACGGAACAAATGTGAAACATGTTAAGACTTAACGAATGAGAGTTTATGATCAAGCTACGCAGAATAATATAGAGCGCACTCACAAGTAAGAAGTCGAACAGCGATCCGAGGTTATTTTTAATACCAAAACCAATCGGACGCTCTTGTAGAAAGTATTAAATGAATCGTGTACCGACAAGAGTGCGGTTAACGTAATGGTACATAACAATTAATACATGTATAAACGAAGAGATGGTGTATCGCGTTAGGCATACTGAAAGAAAAAGAAAGGAAGAATCGAACGTTAACGACGAACTGGGCGACTTTCGAGTACCGTCTCTTCATCGTGCTCTTAGCGACCGCTAAAAAGAAACACAATTATAGGTTATCTATTAAAAGGAATAAAAACAAATCAGAAGAATTAGCTGCTAATCGTGTATGTGTATATGTATGTATATCTGTATTATCTATCGAACTTTAAACGTTAATATTCAGATGCCGCATGCATCTATTTCTGTCGTGCGATTAATGACGATTTTGAACGTTAAAGAGAAAAGAAAAAAAAACGAACAATGAAAGAAAATGAGATCCGCAACACAAAGATAAATACCAAAACACAACCGTATACAGTTTATTATTCTGGAAGGATATTATTTACTTTTTTTTTTTTTTTCTTTCGAGCTCGTGTATAATTATTACATCGTTGTGTATCGTACTTGTAGTCACCTATACCATTGTTTTTTATATATGTGGTTCTGTACATATACATTCATGCGTTTAAAATATTGGACACGCGCAAAATATCGCGGAGTTGCGCCGGAATTGGAAGCAAGAAAGGAAAGATAAGACAAGATGAAGAGCAAAATAATATATAATCGTTTTATTCGAGGAAAGAATAAAAATGGTTCGATTGAGAGCTAGGCACAAATGTGAGAAACCTATTTGTTTAAACGGTTTAAAATTGTTATACAAGATGAACGGGCCTTAACATGTACCTGAGTCGCGGTAAGAATAAATTTGCCGAAAATATCTAATACGCGACAGCCACCATTACAGAAAATAATCGTAGACACCTTAATTGACATTTTTTGGCGATTCATCAGAACACCCGTTCTGGTTTCTCGCCCAAAAATGAACAAACAGTTGAGGTATGCTCGTGCCCTTTCATTTCGTATTCCATGCGCGTGTACTTTTTTTAGGTCAGCAAATTCTTACAAAACGGAACCGACGGTTATTCGTTATTATAGAAAGAAACTCGCGAATCATTGTTCGCCGACCATTAACGCTGTGCGGACGGGCCAGATATTATTTACTAAGTATTTTTTCCTCCTCTTTTTTATTTTTCTGTCATATATTTTTTTGCCGTTTTTATTGTAATTATTATTATTAATTTTTTTTTTTTTTTTTTTTTTTTTTTTTATATCGAATGAAGTCCCGCATAAACGGTATACTCGCGGGCACGGTGCCCGGCGTGTGAATCTAGAAGAGAGTAAGAGAGAGTAAGAGAGAACAAGTGTGAAAGAACATATGACGTTGCGAAATGATTATGATAACGTATGAGAGAGAACGGAATTAAACAAAAGATAAGATGCGTTCGGATGTGAGAACGAAAGAATATCCAAACGATTAAATAGCAACAAGCAAACAAACAAACAAACAAACAAAATAAATCAGGTGATAACGTAGTACCATCTCGGCGAATCCTCTGTACAAAGTCGTGTTAGAAAAGACAACGGTATTCGTGCGTGGCCGCTTAACCAAACGGAACACAAACCCAACTATACGCATATATATCGATATAAACGCGAATGACGAACCAAGAATAAGACTGAACCTGCCGGGAAAGGTATATAAACCAGAGTTGAGCGGTCCGCACGTCTGGCCATGTCCGACCTCATATTCATAAAGCAAGGACGATCCCGACTAAACGGAAAGCATCGTTCGTGAATAACGCCAGAAAGAATTGTTCGATAATACTTGTCTCGATTGTTGTTCGTCTAACGGTTTCCTTTTTTTCTTTAGACCTTCGCTTTCCGTCTTAGCTCGCGGCACTCGTCGATTCGCCACTGATTGAGCCACGCGAACACCAATTTATGAATATGCGAGTCGTTAAAAAAAAAGAAAAAAAAAGGGATGGTGCACCAGCTAGTGTTTAGATCGGATAAGCGCCCCGTGAACGGAAACAAAAAAAAAGCGAAACAGCTCACTCGCGACTGTGGTTCTCGTAGTCGATTAAAATACTAACCTTTAAGACAGCCTGCCAAGAATCAAAATACTGTAAAATATCAAACGAAACGCTAGCCAGTACAGAATGCTAAGATCTATTTTTTAAGAAACGAATGTATATTTTTGTACTAAGGCAGGCCTTAGTGTGAGTCATGTATTCTTGCGCGTAATGGCAAGACGAGAGCTGTGATCATAATATCGTTTCGGCTTAGCAAGTGAACATACAAAGAGAGGGGAATAGAGGAAAATACATATACTAAAGGAAGAGGGGAAGGAAAGGGAGAAAGAACGAATGAAAATGATGCAGTGATATGCGACACGTGTTTACGGAAGAACACAGGGATAGATAACGAGACGAATGTTCCATGCTAGTTACACCGAGTGGGCTATAGGTAAGAAGGGGCGGCGATAAATCGAGAACAAAACATCTGTGATAAAATATAAAATCTTAGAAAGGGTGCTCGAGAGGAAGAGGGTGGCGAAGGAGAGGAAGTGAAAACAAGCGTGCGTTAAAGAGATAATAAAAAAAAAAAACAAAAAAAAAAAATAAAAAAAATAAAAAAGAAGAACTGCTAAAAGAGAGCAAAACGAAACAACAGGGGATAGAGTATAAAAAAGACGGATCCCTGCGTATGTTAGGAAAACGATACGCGAGACGCAAATTCCTACGAAAACAAAATGTTTAGAAGTGCTTTTTAGAAGATCCACTGTGCGAAAATGTTTATCGTGTGTATGACTAATTGACAGATGGAGACTGTCTTTCGACGAGATAGCCCGGTCTAACTATTGTAATGGGTACCGTCTTGACGCATCCTTGTTTTAAACGCGATCGTAGTATGCATCAATCGTCGTGTGGGTTCCGATGAATGTGTGGAATAGAAGTGGGCTACTATCCGAACGGAAAACATTCGAGCAAAAGAGAAAACTGTTTTCAACGAAAAAAAAAAATATTCTGGAAAAGTTTGCTTTTCTTCGGATAACCGGGAAGCTATACATAGTAATCTAGAATGTTACTTAAGCGAACCTGACATTCCACTTGAAACTGCGAGGAAATAGTGGTTACGCGTGTGTAACGTTACCGCCGATTACGTAACACCGTAACGTTATATTATACATACATAGTTTATTTAGTGTCCCGAATAATTTTCACCGAAGGATAGTTGCTGTCGCATAAAAATTTCTAGCTTGTAAAGTCGAAAGTCGAAAGGGTGAAAAGTCCAATGATCTGTCCGGCCGACGTAATACATATGTACATTGTATGTACGCGCATTTCCATCGATCGTGTTCGAAGTTTACGCAAAGATCGTACAACGATATCGAGAACAAGAGAAACCCTGCTTTCATTGGACCCACGTGATACCACGGGATAAAGTCAAGACGTCGTGCGCCACAAGTAGTATTATAAGTTCCTAAAGAAATGATGAAACAAAATATTTTACACGGTTCAAGTACAATAGAACGAAGCCGGTATTACAAATAAACCGCTCGCACGAACAAAAGAGCATTTCGGTTCGATGTGGTTCGTTCTGTTTTATGGGATTGTAAAATGCTTTTCAAACACAGCACCAGCCACGGTTTTTTTTCTTTTTTTCCTGTTTTTTTTTCTTTTTTTTTTGCATATACATATATACACATGTATCTAGCTATACCTATACGTAATATATTTTACAAGTACGTGTATAATCCATTCCAATCGAAAGAGGCGGGTGTTATACAAACGTGTGGCGGTAAAACCGTGGATTGGAAAGGATGGTTCCACTGTTGTACGGAAACTAAAGCTGAGCATTAAGGCGAAAGGCAAGAAATCAGCGTATGTGTATGGAATCGTTCAGACGCGTATTATAGATAAATGATAAATGGTGACGCGCAGACCGATAGACTCGATCGATAACGTCTAAGACGCGGGTTAATAATTTATGTAACGTTGATATGTTCTCGATTATTTTATTATCGCTGTGTGTTCGACTAAAGAGAAGAATATTTCGCGGTTTATTCGAAGATTTTTTCGAAGACCGCACTTGTCCAACAATCGACGGACAATACGGATGAAGAATGAAAGAGAAACGGTATTCCGAAGTTTCGCACACTCCTCGATCGATGTGTAATAATATTCGAAGGATATTTACCAAAACATCGTTAGATATGTATATAAGTTTAGGGGCTGAGGTAGCAGACGCGAGCTATTTTTTATCATCGAATCGCGAGATAAGGCGGATCAAATTCCGTAGATAAAATATCTTCCATAAGAGCATAAAAAAAAAGGGAAATAATCGTGAGAAATGAAGAAATAAAATACATGACCGGGCCCAATATATACGAATGTTTTGTAGTGTTGTAATCACGTTTCACGGCTTAAACGAAAGTCCTAGCTCTAGAGACGCGTGCGTATGTATCAGAGAAAAAAAAGAGGGAAAGTAGCGTACGACACAATTCCAGATTTTTAAGCACGATAATCATATTTGTTAAACCGAGATTTCGAAGTCGAGTAACGTTAAAAGGGGCCGCTCGAACAACGCCTTTCCATATCGAACAACGATCATCTGGAAATCGGATCGTGCGAATTCACGAGTTTTTTCTTTCTTTTTTCTTTTTTGGTCAATTTTAAACGATCGTCGTGACGAACCGAACTATTACGACGCTTTGTGAGTAACAAATAAACAATACACTCGATGTGCTGGGAAAATATTGTCAGAATGCAGACAAAAGATTCTCTGCTATGGGATAATGTTATCTTGACGCGTTACTACCGCGTAACGCTTAAAGAATTTTTCAGTTGAATATTGCATTATCGCCTCGCGTCGAGCGAATTTCTTCGGCTCGATGCTCGACCTACGTCGGAATCCATTCGCTCGGATACTTTATTCCAAGAAAAGAGAAAAAAAAGAAACGGTTGGGACTGTTTTTTCCGTTGGTGTTGCCGAGCTAACGTACTTTTCAACGTAAAACAGTGCTTCTCCAGTTTCATTCTTGTGATTTAGCTTGCGCTGGTATCGCGTCAATGTTCCATGTTTTTAAGGAAACGAATCGACGTACATATAGTTTAATCGTATGCTACGAAGTAGCGTTTAGTTTTATCTCCGTTGGTTACAACTCGATTGTCCCGTGCAATATCGTGTCGATAAAAATCTGCATTTCCAATTACTTTAAGGACTTCTTTCTGTGTTCCAATAATAGTTAATTTCATCGTGTTTCGCCAGATGGGTATATCCATGAAATATTACTTTTGCCGCATTTCACATGCAGTATTTAACTCTTCCTTGTACCAACGTTTTCGATGCGTGTATCGTTCAATTCCGCTGCGGTTAATACTGACGTTAATCGATGCCGTTGTGATTTTCTAACAGTGCAATAAACGGCGTCCACGCAAATATACTCACCGCGTGCCAGTTAAAGTGTTAAATTGGACATTTTTGTCGTGCGATTTTGGGTAAAACTCAAGTCAGACAGACCGCTTTTGGGACCGCAACTGAATCACAAAACGATCGACGACTACTCGCGATCACTTTTGGCCACTCACAGGTCTATATCGATAGCGCATAAGATCGTGTTATCTCTACGAACATTGATAAATGTTCGGCGAGTGGTCTGTCGTTTCGTGACTCAGCTGTGGCACTAAGCTGCTACTGGCCCATCTGCGTTGAGTCCAAAGAGAGGTGCCCAACAACACGATGTTACCATGAATTTCACGGATAAACATGGCTTCTGTCGCACGTTATGCACACATTTCTTTAGTCGTTGTAAGCACGACGTATTTCTACCCATTAAAGCACTTCAAAGTTTCTCTGGTAATATCCTATACACTATGATAAACGAAAACTAAACGTGTGTATAATCAGAAGAGAAAGAGAATACGAAATAAAATTGTATGTTCTTGGAGGATAATCCTGTTCTCGAATTGATTTCGCGTAATCTTGATGTTTCAAAGATTAATGTTTATACATATAACAATGACATATACGTGTATAGCTGAATAGTGTTTCAATGGGTTTAAACTAAACGATTTAAAATGAAATTGGATGTTGTGACATATTAGCAGGGTGAATGCACGGTGTTTGAATCCGCTTCGAGACGTAACGTTCGTGCACGTTTTTCCGGTAATTCTCGCGAAAAAGATGTTATTGCGTGTACAAAGGAAAAGCATCACACGTATGATACAGCAACGATACTTGAATTTTCTTTGATTTTGTGATCTCTATACTCTAAAAAAGAATTTCTTTCGCCCTGGTATCGAGATCGTTTCTCTAGATGATGTTCAGGGAATTCGTGAAACGTGTGATTCGCAAAAGTGAGCTTAACGCACCGCAAGCAACCTTCTTCGTACCGATGCGTCAAAAATTCAGTGAAACTTTCAAATGGGTGGTGAAGATATGGGTAAAAGGAACCAGGGAAGTCTTAATATCGTTACTTGCAATTTGTCGCAAGATCATGTCTAAAAAAAAAAAGAACCAATCTCTGCGTATATATTATGTATATCTTCGTATTAATATATACTAACGTCACGTTGTTTGTTCCAAGTTGTTTTACCTGACGATAACGAATTTAACGAACAAAATTGTATGCGTGCGTGCGTGCGTGCGTGCGTGTGTGTGTGTGCGACAGTTGAGGGATATCTCTTTAACACCTTGATTGCTCGGATCTACGTAACTTGGCGAACCGATTGTAGTCTGATTTTGTATCTACACGCGTGTTTTCCATGTTCAATTGAAACTCGTAATGTTGCGAATGAACAGTATTGTAAACGTCGATGTCTCCCTACAATCGTTTACTGTTAAATAACGTTTGAACTGAAGCTTTTAAAATTCGAACACGAAAGAAATTTAAAAAAATGATTTCGTGCGTTCTGTTCTGCAAGGTACAAAACCAAATCAGAGTTCCATCGTGTTCTCCTCGATGGCGCGAACATTTTAGCTTGGCACAGAGGGAACGAATAGAACAACAGGTGTTATTTACGCCTCGCGCAGTTGAACACTTGCAACCAAGCGTCGAGTATTCAAAACTAATCTCACGTGATAGATCGAAGTTCCAAGCTGTTAATGCTTGGCAGAGTATTTTATCATTTCGAATTTTCATTCGTCAATTCCTCCGATTATTTCTTACAATCGTAAATCTGTTTCAAGGATACGTAAACACTGAGGAACGCTCGATCGAGCTGCGCGATTGTAAGAGAATCGACTCGTTCGATGCCATAACATTTAGACGCGATGCGACTCCGCGGTTCGAAAACCAGGCGAACGTATTTGTAGACTTTACCCGCGAAACGCCATTGGGCGTTTACCGCACGCGCCGATCGGCTCGAGAGTGTCGGCATTCTGTTAACCGTTACAAGAGCGCTCGTTTCACCAACTAGAGAGGTAGAGAGTCTACGTACTTAATGGAACGCCGAGGAAAGTGAAGTGAATCGGTTGAATGACGGAAGAAGAGAAAAAGTGTGGGTAACATAAAGCCGATCTTAATCCGAGCAAGAGAGAATTTTTAACGGACAGGTTCGTTCAACTTGACTCGACGCGCCGTTATTCGTAGCAATGGCAACCTGTACGTTTAATTAAACGCTGAAAATGAGAATAACAAGTCGAACAGAGAATCGCAACAGTTGCAACATTTTATCGCTGATATCGCGCTGGCACTGTAGACGAGAAATTGACAGCACTCGACCTTTTGTTGTCCAATTACTCCACTTTTTTATTCGTGAAAATCTGATTCCGTTGGATTTCGCGTTACGATCTAGGGGAAAAAAAGAAGAAGAGGAATACGTAAATGAGAACGCACATCGTGCCTCGGTTACTTCGCGAGAATAATGTAGAGTGTAGAGGAAGGAAAGTCTTACAGGCACAGATTGTTGTCGCGAAGAAATTAACGTCGAGACACATATATTTCGGCTATTGACGTGTACATCGCCGTGGAACGTTCGCGAAGCCGACTCTGTACGCTCGTCGATGTTCAACGTGGTACCTGATTTTATAACATTCTCTTCTTCGTGCGATTGACTCAGTGGCGAGGCAGTTTGGAATTATTGGATAACGAAAGAGTCGACGCGCACCTGAAACGTGTACAGTTGTGTGCACGCGACTGTGATATATGCAGGTATCCATAAATGGATAATAATACACGCGAAGCAACACGCGGGTACACATAATTTCTCTGTGAACGTGAAGTATATTCGATGTAATTATTTGTTTGACCACCTATTCCGGTGAAACTACGTCGAAGATACTCACGAGCATGCAGGCGACAGGAACAATTCACAAATATCGAAAAGGCTAGTTAACATTGCAGTTTTTATTGCATTTCTTGGAACGAACCATATTTTCTAAAAAATAGAGAGAGAGAGAGAGAGAGAGAGAGAGAGAGAGAGAGAGAGAGAGAGAGAGAGAGAGAATGACATTGATTGTAGAGATAAAGATATGATTTATTAAGTAATGCGTTTTTTATTACATGTGGAGAATGATAGGAAAAGTAATTTTGATTTTGTTAAATTGTCGGTTGCCAGTATGTCTACTCGACCACTTCTAAGCTACACAGAGTGATTCCTTCTAAAATTACGATTTTTCCGACCTGCTTGCACAATCTGTCGCAGCGAAAAATGTGTATTTACAAAATTCCTCGTGTACTGCGCTCGTTGCCTCTACGGCCAGTTACGTCGTCGGCTTTTTCTACCGTTCGTGACAGAAAAGGCTTCCTGATTTGTCTATCTTAAAAATATCACGTTTTGATCGGAAGGAATACCATGGTAAAGAAGGATTAATCTTTTCGATTATTCTTAGATTTATTAGCGAAGAGCAGTTACAACTGGAAATTAGTTAAATGAAGCTGAAAACGGTTAAATCGTTTGTCACGAACGATGGAAAAATTGATTACTGCTAATGTAGCTATCTCGCAACTGTCCATACGATTGTTAAGAATCTCTCGTTTCTGTTATTCATTGTCTTTACTTTCGTACGTAGACAGCATAACACCTGAGCATTTGTAACACATGTAAAACCGTTAATACTATCGCGTGAAAAGAAGAATCAGTATTCTTTGAACTCCAACATCCCGTACAATTATGCGCCGGTCTATAATTTTGACACCACTTCTTCGATTACAGAAATCAAATGTTTTCGCAAGTATCAATTTTTAAAAATGTATCGATCGATCAATAAATTGTGCATGGCATAAAGACCCTAGTGTTCGTTCTTGCATCAGCTAATATTCATTGATAATAGAAGATAAATAAAGTTAAGGTTATGGCTAATAATTTTCATTTGAACAAACCATCTTTTTCTATCCAGAGTTAATGCGTATAATCCCCAAATAATCATTTCTCTATGCGCGTACGAATAAACGCTTTAAATTTAATTAAATAAAAAAGCGTTATCTCCAAACCTGTTTTACCATGAAATCGTTAATCCGACCAAGTATCGCTTATCTGTCTATATCATACGTTCCATTATCAAGTGAAATCTGAACAACGGCATTATTTTCATTAATCGTTTCCCTTGAAATGGAGAAAATTATATAGCGCGGTAAAATGATATCTGAAAGTAAACTTATTACTTGCGATAGTAATATCGCAAAAGAATGAAAATCAATGACATCGATCGAAATAACAGGATCGAGCTAGAAATAGTTGGATAACAATTGTGTGAGCACGGTGATGAAGTTAAAACCGCTTAGATTTGAAATACCCTCCAATACGTCGTGAGTGGTACCCGATTGGCGGTTACCGGTGCAGGTTCGAAAGGGAAGGGAATGCGCAGAAGCACGTGGATTTGTTTAGACGACTGTCAAGCCCCTTTCGTAGCGCATTTACAAAGTCCGTGGGGTGCTTCCGGTAAGCCCCGTAGCTGGCGGCGCTTTCCCGACAAACGATACCGGGGGCCAACGGGGGCGACAAGATCCACTGTCTACCTCTCTTCTCTCTCCCCGGCGAGCATCAGCCAGCGTTCCCTCCACCCCGTCGCCCCTTTCCACACGGCGTTACACCTCCGATGCAGAGACAGAGACAGGGACAGGGGCAGGGGAGTGACGACGGCGACGATGCCCGGCGAAACGAGCAATGGTGGAGGGGAAGACATCAACGGCGGACAAGGCCGCCATATTGAATCACTCTCGTTAATTTTTGCGCAGAGGCGGTGTGAATTTTTTCTCGTTGCGCGGAAGGTATCCGCTCAAGGTTGTGTCTGGGACTCGCGATCGTGACGATCGCCCTCGCGGTTACCGCTGACGTCGTGTCATCCACCGGGCCCGTGCTGTGCGTTGTTTTTACTATTGTTTAGCCGAGTCGTCCGGAGCGAGAGAGGGAAAGAAAGTGTCGACACGGTAAACGATGCGTGGGCATGCCACACGAAAAACGTTCACGGAAACATGCGGAAATCGTGCGTGTATGATCGCGAGGTGGTGAAGTGTGCTCGTGCTAGGGAGGGACATTCGAGGGAACCGAAGTGTATGCGTACACTGACTGCGGTATGTCGTGCGCGCCATGTCATTGTACGTAAGCGATAGTATAGAGTGTAATATATCGTAGCGAAGTGGAGTGGAGTGAAGTGGAGTGGAGTGGAAAGCGACCGGCCGCCGCCGCCGCCTGCCTAACTGTCTGCCTAACAGCGTGCCTGCCCTGCTCGGTTGTCCGCTGCCCACCTATTTGCCTGCCTGTTTATTTCTCCACTTTGTGTTAAATCGGCTTGTATGTCGAACCGATTTACACAAATTCGGACCAACTTCTGATTGACCTCCTCTCAGGTACGTATGCCTTCCTGAAACGCGGGAGGTGTAGGCGTGTGTGGGGGTCAAAACACGTCTGTGCATCGTTCCAGGGAAGGTGCGATTATCAATGTAGTAGCAAATATGTTGTGCACGCGGAAACATAAAGAGTCGCGTGTTGCCGTTCTACCGTCTTGGCTGGCGTCACACGTCGCCAACCAGCCGACTGTTCATCCACAGTTAAAAGACACCGAGCTACCGATATTTTCGATTCCACCGCTGATTAATTGACACCGAATATAATTCCACTATTCTTTCTTCCTTCCTCCGTCCAGCCGATTCTGACATTTTCGTTGATGATTCAGCATGATGTCAGAATTCTGCTGCTAATTTATTAACATCCAAAGCATAATAAACCATGGGATATTACGATGATAATACGAATAAGTATTTGATGATTTTCTTCTATGTATTTATATTATCGCGACTATCTTCGGACGATTTGTATGCACGTGTCAGTTCTCCCGTTTGAGTACAAAATAATGAATTACTTTTGTTTCGGATCCAGAAATTTTTATTCATTTCCGTCTCGCGTTACTTCCTTTAGGCCCAACGTTGGTTTATCGATTTACTCTTGGAGTAATGTACATTTATTAGGTTAGGAATAAAGGACAAGATTGCCGTAGGTCGGTTTTAGGTTGCACGGATCGCTTTGGGAATTCTGTACTTCTGTTCGGCATAGGATACAAAGATACAATTAAAAACGAAATAGAAGCTTCTAATGAATTTCCCTGTATTTTTACAAGAAATGTATAATGAAGCGAAATTATTACCTTAAATGTAATAACAAGAAAGGATATCCCGCGTTATTGTATATTATACATATATGTAATTAGATTTCTATCAGTTGGCGAGTAGGGGTACCATGAAATACGAATGAAAAATGTGTACCGTAACTTCAATTCATGAGTTTAGAGATTCTACCCTTGTCACGTGATCTGGAAATTGTGCAAGGCGGGAGATGCGAGAGAAACTCCGTGGACTAGTTAATTCGTTTGCATTAGGGCATTTTGAAAGCGTGCTCGTGCGAGATAGTAGTATTTTAAAAAAATGACAATAGACTTGTTTACAGAAAGAATCCGCACGATGTATCAATACGTGCATAAACACGAGCAAAGTGTGCGTAAATAGAGCCGTATTACCTAGAGGTCGCGCTCGGTTTCTTGATACAATAGTAATTACGAGATGCGTGGACGATATCAAATACGTTGCAAAAACATTGCAACTCCTTCGTCCCTCCGGGCGGGAAGGCCGGCAGTGGGGACTCCGTCGAAAAATCGATTTCCCGTAGGGCATAAGGGTGCGGGAGGAGTGAGGGCAAGGGAGAAGGTACAGAGACGAAATTCGGGAAAATCCGCAGGGTGAGAGAGAGAGAGAGAGAGAGAGAGAGAGTGAGAGAGAAGCGGGAGGGAAAGAGAAAGAGAAAGAGAAAGAGAAAGAGAAAGAGATTGGTTTCTAGCCCGTTCCGATGCCGCTCGTGTGGGTGAGTGGCTGACTCGTGTGGTAGGAGGTAGACCCGTCGACGGGGTGAGGGGAGAAATAATTAATGTGCGACCGTACCTCTCCCCTCGCGGTACAGGGCACCCCTCTCCCCCTTCCACAGTCTTGTACCGCTACGCTTAGCTGCCATTGTGCCGAGACGCCACTTCCGAAGTATCAAATTCAATTTTTCGATCTCGTACCGCCACTTCCCCGCGAGAAATTCGTGAAAGAGAGAAAGCAAAAGGGCACGCAGCGTATCGTGGTGCCGGCGGCCAGGCAAAGCGCGCCAATATTCACCTCGTGTACGATCTCGAAATACATATATTCTTCCGTGGAACGTCTTTGAATACCACACGGAGGTTAGGTTAGGACATTGCTTCCGTGGATATCGGCCGATCGCCTGCTTCGCTAAGCAGATACGATCTTTTTATCGCGCGTTTTTAGTCCGCGAGTTGATCGCGTTACCGGTGCGGTGCTGCTCCTACTTGTGTTGTGATTGCGTCCTTCGAGCGAGTCGAGACGGCTGCTGCCTCGAAATAAAAGAGGAGGAAGAGAGCACACGATGCTGCGGTGCATATGAACAGAATGATCGGACGAGCGATTTTGGTAACCCAGTTATTTTTATTCCGGTAAATCTTTCCTATCGTTTTTAAGTCACGGACATTGCAAAACGTTCTCTCACCGCAGTCGTATTAGTTTGTCTTACGTGCGTGTGTGTGTGTGTGTGCGCGTGTTTTTTTTTCATAGCATACGCATTCGCCGTCTCGTTATTTGTTGAAATCGATCCAATCGTAACGAACCAGATAAATCGTAGTTTATTAATAAATATTTGTGTGTGTTTTATAGAGTTGCCGCATTTGAAAGAATGGAAGCTATGGATTTGGATGGGGATGCTGTAGTGGACTTGAGTGTTAGGTAAATTTAAAAGAGATATCGATTTTTTTTCCCTCATTTCTCTTAAATTTTAATTCAGCTGTCCGACAATACATTATTAGGAACTATGTCAATAGAAAATACTGTTGTTTACGTCATTGTGATTATGAAATAGGGGCTATTGTTATACATTATAGTTATCAAAAATAGAAGCAACTGATGCATTATAATACCTCTTGATAACACAGCCTTTGAAAGGAAACAAGTTCTTATCACTAACACCAAGTAGAAGTTCTTACATAAAAGTAGATTATTCTTCTTTCAAACATTGTTTAAACTTCTTTCTAGTTTTCATTCTTCTATACACATTTATTTCTGTTTTATTTGTATGTGTGTGTATGTCTATGCATATATATATATATATATATATATATATATATATAATTTTATTGTTTCATTATTAGTTTTACAAAATTGAAATAATTTCTATAATGATTTTTGTTTTCAGCAGCAGTGGTAGAAGAAATTCTCCATCGATCACTGTTAACTCTGCTGATGTAGGAGTTCCATTAGATTTAGGTGTTCATTTCTCTTCGAGTCCTAATACGGACAACAACATGCCAGAAGCACGTAACATTCAAAATGCGGCAAGGGGCATCTTAGCTCCCAAGTCTGGAGATGATAGGAAAACACGCCGCAACCTTAGACCAAGAAGTGAGATAAGTTATGCAGAGAGTCCTGATGAACGTAGAATAAATGGCTATATGAATGGAAACGCAGACAGTGATGAAGGTTAATTATAAAAATAGCACAATTATTTATACTTTTCGTATCGCGTCTACAGATATTGCATGCATACCTCGCAGTAGTATACAGTAGCATAATAATATAAAAAATGTCTATTTATCAGGTGATATGCCTCCTTTGCCTCCAATAAAAGAATTATCATCCGATGAGTTGGCTGAACGTGAGAGAACACTTAGAAAATTAAGGGAGGAACTTAGATCTGAGGAAATGAAGTTGGTATTGTTGAAAAAATTGAGGCAATCGCAACAACTGAAAGAGAATATCGCTGCTGTACCCAAAGTACCCAGTAAATTACCACCACCGGTCACAGTGCAACAAGCTCCTCACAGGTAAAATTTTGATTTGCATCGAATGTTAAGTGATTTACACTCGTTACAATTTACTGTACGTCCATTAATGGGCTCAACATTGACTACATTATTTCGAATGTTTCAAACTACTTTAAAAATTGTTTTACTATAAGATAAATTGTCCATGTTTGTAAAATGTCTATGTTTTCAGTCATAGAATAGGGAAGGCACCACCACCTTTACTTAGAGGACAACCTGCTCCGAGTAGGAGCAGTAGTTTACATGCACCACCGCCAGGAATGTTATTACCACCTACAGTTGGTCGAAGTTCTACTTCTAGTACTGGAATGCCACCTAACATGGTTATACCACAACCACCTCATCCTAGGGGGAGGCCACCTAGTGCAACGCCAAATGTATCAAATTATCACGCACCCGCGGATAGAACTGAGAGGTCCACAAAAGATCCAACACCAACCCCAGCACATCAAGTAAGTAAGGTACAAAACATCATATACCTCTTATATATTTTTATGAAATTCTGGTGAATAAGTATTGCTCAAAGTGTTACATATTATTATGTAAATATTATATTTTACAAAATACTTGTTTACGTTATTTGTGAATTATGTAAATAACCACCGATTGTGTTTTTGTAAACACAAAGCTGCTTGTTGGATCTCAAGAAAATAAAACCACCGCATCCTTAAGCACACCTGTGATTTCAGAGCAGGTATATCCACTAGTCAAAGTATACGTTTAGTCTCTTGTCAATCTAATACTTAATCAAATATCGTGCAAACTATCTCTCAGCTTCCTAACACAAACAGACTGTTTTTTGTTTTTTTTTTTTTTTGTTGCTATATTTAACCCACTTATACTTCCATTCTTTCCATCCTGTTTTCATTTTCTTTTTATATTTATCTCCTAACATTTATATTTTATTTCATAGAGAACTTACAATCAAGTTTATATTAAGGACCCTAACTTTTTTTGCAAATCTAATGTTTACTCTTAAAACTACAGGAGAGACCAAGAGATGATAATCAAACACCTGCGCAACGTCAGGCAGCTGCTAAGCTGGCTTTAAGAAAGCAACTCGAGAAGACTCTGTTACAAATACCGCCACCGAAACCACCTCCACCGGAGATGCACTTCGTGCCGAACCCGTCTAATACCGAGTTCATATACTTGGTGGGCCTGGAGCATGTAGTTGACTTTATCACGAAGGAACCCGCTATCCCACCACCCCCAGAACCGTTTGAATGTACGCAGTGCAAAACAGACTTCACACCTGTGTGGAAGTGGGAAAAGCCCGTAACCGGTGGCAAGAAAGAGGGTCCACGGGGACAACACGCAACTTTCCAGAGACCTCCGGCAGGTCGCGATCCTAGAGTCATATGTGAACATTGTGTGACAACCAACGTCAAGAAGGCTCTAAAAGCAGAACACACTAATCGGTATAATAATCTAAAATATATTTCGAGTATTTACAAAAGGAATATTACGTAGTTAATCTTCGTATTTATTTTGATATTTTGCATTAAATTTTTTGTTACTTGCTACTATTTTCATACAGCTAAAAATTTGTTACTGTGGACATGATGTGCAGAACCTGATTAGAAAGAGTCTCATTCAAAAATATAGATATATGTGCTAGTATCTTTTACAGGTACTTCACGTCGTAACGTACTGAATGATTATAGAAATATAGAGAAAGTTTATAATATATAAAAGTTTATAATTTAAAAATATATTAACAAAAAATTATTTGATAAAAAAATCAATTAAAATTTTTTTTGTCTCATAAAAAGAAATTAAACGGTATTTATTGGCCGTCCAATTGATCTTAATCTTGGTTATCAATAACCATATACATCGTAATCCAATATAAAATAGAAACGTTACGATGTATTAACGTAGGAAATGTATTTATCAGGTTAAAGACAGCGTTCGTGAAAGCACTACAACAGGAACAAGAAATAGAACAGAGGTTAGCGCAAGCAGCGTGTCCAAGTCCAGATCCTCCAGCTCCGAAACCAGTTCCTAAAGCAGCTACTCCTACGAGGAGGGTAGCAACACCACCAGCTCCTCCACCACAAGTACCACCAGCGCCAACGCTAGCACCAACTCCACCAGCGCCCAAATTACAGGAGCATCCTCTAGTTAAATTGGCGGAAAGTGGAAAGTTTAGCCCACATCACGCTGCTGCGGCTGCTTTGCAGCAACAGTTGCTTAGAGGTAATTCCAGAGTGTTTTCCTTTTTATCTTTTCGTCTGGTAATTACAATTTACGTTTGTGACTTAGATTATTGCAGTCAACTAAAACAAAGATAACAGAAAGGGGCATAAAAGTAAAATGTGATTGATTCGACTTTTAGAACTGGCGAAAAATCCTGTACCAGGTATACCACCGCATCAACCTCTTCCTGCTCATATGATGCCACCGTTTACCTCCATATTATATCCGTACCAGCTGGCAATGGCGCAAGCTGGCGGTAAAGGTCTCGCGGAGTTACAACGACAAGCAGCAGATTTGCAACGTCAATATTTGCTCGACATGATTCCATCACAGGCATCCCAGGGGCAAGGAAACCAAGCTCCGCCACGGGCCCATCCACACAATTGGAAAACGTAACCGAACGCATTTAAGGATCGACCAGTAAACGCGAATAAGTGAAAACTGCAGAGAGCTGTGTTTTTAAAGAATATTTGAGAGAAAGGGAGAGAAAGAGAGAGAGAGAGAAAGAGAGAGAGGGAGAGAAAGAGAGAGAGGGAGAGATGGAGAGCAAAGATACTCGTTACTCTTTTTTTCCACGACATCGTACTAAAACGGGGATCTTTGATGAGGCATGCGACGGTCCACATCTTCATGACACTTCTAGGATAATACATACCAATCACGTTACACGATTGGTATTTTTATTTTCAAAGTGAAGCTCAAACACTCGGAACAATAGGAGGCGAGATACTTCCTGTATAATTGTGAAAATGGGAAACTTAATCGTTACTATTGTGAATATTGAATATCGATGTGTGAGTGTGAATTTCGATTTGTTACCCCTTTGGAAACTTTCAGTTATAATATACGAATGATAATTACCGGGATTTCTTCCTTTGACAATCTCGAAGAGAGAAAACGAGAAGGTTGTTCATAATTTAACCGAAGGCCAGCGAAAGAAAGAATTTTTTAATTGGTTTTGTTTTTTTTCCTTTTAAAGAACAATAAGAGTGTTTTTTTTAATCGTTATCCTGTGTTTCAATAATACTACAAAAGAATAATAGGTGAATGTCAATCATCAATTGGAGTAAGTGCATAATAACTTGGACGCACATAAATGAATATAATTGCTTCAATTATTATATTATATATATATATATATATATTATATATATACATAAAAAATCAAGTGGACATTTGTAAGGCACTAAGGACAGTAATAAGTGTTACGTAATTATAAAAAATAATTGGTTGATTAACGATATTAGGGACGATCAAAGAGAGGAAGAAAAAATCGCGCACGCGTAAAAGTGTGGAAGCAACAAAGTTGGAAAAAAAAGAAGTGGGATCTTTTTGGACCCTTGATATATTATAATTAAGTCGACCTTTGTCGCTGGTTTAAATAATTTTTGGAACCATCGGCGGTACCTGTACTC